>NC_083652.1:4719700-5358450 GCF_963576545.1 Limanda limanda
TCCGCTAAGTGACCAAAGTAAAAAAAATCTAAACACTTCCATTTACTTTAACCTAAGGGACATTCTGAGAAACTAGCAGAGCTGAACAGTTTGTATTTACCATGAAAGAGAATTACTTTAAAAGAACAACCTGAAAGTCCCTTTAAGCCGACCATCAGTAGATCACAACAGGAAACTCCACCGTCCCCCTGCTGGTTGAACAGAAATACAAAGTATGTGCAGCACCTCTCATTTAGCAGGAGAGTAATCACTCTGGGATAACTAGCTAAGGTGCTAAGTAGGATTCATTTAGACCATGATTGGTGTCGTCAGTTGGTTCAACCAGGCAGCTTTATGCTGAAATGATCAATGCTCATTCATGTTGGACCCTGATGCGCTCCGTAATTATGGGATATTTTCCCAGCATGTTATGGATGAGCACATTACTGCTCATCTTGATGGTGTTCCTCATCCATTCTCTCTCAGGCCTTGGCGCATTCACACATGGAAGAAACCCTGACCGCGCTGCCTTGGCTCGGCCTCGGAGGACTGCACCTGACAGGTGGCGTGTCCTCCCAACGAACCACTTGGCTGAAGTTGATAATGAATAAAGGGCCTTTCAGCTGCAATTCACCATCTCTGTTAAGAACATGCTGTAAGAACTACCCCACTGTATGAAGCCTTAGGTAGAACTGATGTGTCTGAGGACACGTATAGAGCGCTTCTCTGATCGGACGACCAGCAACATCTTTCACCAAACTGTTTGGCCCCTGAACCATCTATCAAACCACCCACCCTTCCCTTTGTGCCTCCCAACACCCACCCACTTCCACTTTCAGTAAGGGCTGATACATGCTTTTTGATTATTTTCCTTATTTCAGGGGAGAGAAGAGGATTAATTTCGTATCAATGGCTTCTTTATTTTGTTTCATTGCGTGTTTCTTGTTTAAACTTTTTCTTATCATTACCATTTTTTCCTTGCTATAGACACTTTAATGTAAATAAGAAGACTATTGAAACCTAGCAAATGTTCCAATAGGACAAGACTCCATAAATCCTTTGTCACAAGTTGTTTTTGTACTGTTCTTCAGCTAATCCCCTAACTATGGGCTTGTGGACCTGTCGAATCAAAACCTCTGATCCTGGAATGAAGACAACAAAACCTCGGGCTCCAGTCCTCATTGTCGCCACCACCAGTGTCCCTCTCCAGGGATGTTTCCTGAATGTTGGAAAGACCAAAACCAGATACTTCCTGCACAGGTAAGCACCAAAAACACAAGCAAAAAGTTAACTGGTATGTACTTTCTTTAAAAAAAACTGCAGAAATTTCCCTCCCCGTTCATAAAAAGGCCGGACAGTCAATTGTTCCAGTTTGTTATTGTATGTGTTTGCATGCTTGGGGACCCTTTTGTGGCCCCGGGGCCCTCTGCAGCAGCTTAGTTTGATCACTGCTGGCTTTGGTAACACATTGTCTTGCTGTGTCTTGAGCACAGCAGCAGGAAGCAGAGGGGGAAAAAAGGCGGCTGTGAACGGATGTGCCCTCATCCTGGACGGAGTGGGGAGCAGACAGAAGGCAGCTCGGGCGCTGTCGGGCTCTGTCGGGCTCCACTGGGAACCCTGGCACTAATTGTGTGGGGGGGAAGAAGATTGTTTTGGCTATAATGACGGATCTGTTTGTTAACCCTCTGACCTTGGATTGGGAGTTTGTCCACTCGCTGTGTGCCAGCCAGCCCGACTGATGTTGAGCACTGTGCTGAAAGTAATTTGAGGCTTTGATTATGAAGGAAACAGCCTTGAATAAATGTAAACGTTGGCCATGTGATTCACTTCTTAATAATGAAGCCGAAGCAGTTATCATTGTTTGGGATGTTTTTTTCATCACTGCCTCCTAGATTGGATTTGAGATTGACGACAGTCTATGATGCTCAAATCTCATTAGTCACAATGTCAAGCTTTGAAATCCTTCCTCCACGTATGTAAAACCGGCCGGACGCAGAAGATAATTCTTCTTCCAGGTCTGTCGCCTTGAAGGGTAGAGCCATGATGGAGATGTCTGTCACAGTTGCCAAGGTTCAGTGTCAAGGCTGAACAAGAAAGACATAAATAAACCGTATGAGGTTGTGCGACGATGCGTGTTGTGTTTCCTGTCGTGCTCGTGTCATGGCTTTAGAACTCTGGGTCAGCAGGTCCATCACGTAGCCCCTCAATTTGAACTATTGGTTGGATTTCTGTGACACGTGCAGCAGATATTCAAGGCCACCTGTTGATGAGTCTCACTGACTCTGATGACTCTTTAACCTTTTCACCCACGATGGCTCCAGCAGCAAGTTTTCACATTCACAGTTAAATATTATAATATGAACTTGATGGATTGGTACAAAGACTAGTACAGAGATTCCCAGTCGCATCCCCTTAGCTGTCGAACTGGAGTGGCACTATTCTAGTCTATTCTATTATATTCTGGGTTCTGAGAGGACGTATCCAACCTACTCTAGTGATTCTTTGTGCTTTTCTTTTTGTCTACGGTGGCCCTGAGGGTCCAAAGACAATGTTTTACAAAACATTTCAGTAAATGTTCAAAATACTAAAACAATTTAAGTGAAATGTTTTATTTTATAATGTGTTGCTGTATTTTGACCCTCAGGGCCACCATACTTGTGCAACCATCAGGTGGAATCTCTAATTTGTAGAGTGAAAATGTCTTGATGAACATTTGATGGATTACACACCAGATGATGATGGTGCCAACTTTCTCTAATATTTTGATACAAGATGAACAGGCACGTCTCACACTGTCAGATGTTCGCTGAAATGAAAAGCAAGACATTTAGCGACGCCCCGCTCACGCATTCATTGCAGCCTTGGCACTATATGGTATAATGCACACGATCATTATCCATATATATATATATATATATATGTAGTTCATTTACTGGCTGCCAGTTTAATAAATGAATAACATCATGGAGAGCTAACTGTGACTCATTTCCATTATTTTGTCCATTGATTAATGTACTGTCCCTATCAAATAAATTAAAGACAAACACAATATATAGTGTCACAGACTTAAGCTGCGATGTTTGTCTGGACGGTTTGCCTCAGTTAGTCGGCTCTTTAACCCTATAGCCACCTGAGCTGTCGGAATCTGCTGTAATTGAGAATTTACTTCTGCCACTGCTCTCAGCAAATGACTAATCTCCAGATGCTTCAGAGTCACCTTCAGAGAGGCCACAACATCTCTTTCTTTGTTCTTCAAAACTCAGATTTCCTGTTTTAATTCAGGAAACAGATTAACTGAACTGAGCCTGAGTGAGAAAGACTCAATTTTGGAATTATGCTAAAAATGTTTACATGAAATGAAGTATAGCTTTTCGAAAATATCCACGTAACTACAAACCATCACAGCACAACATAATGGAAAAATAACATCGATCCAGAGTGGAATGAACATGCATTGGGGTTGAAAGATTTGGAGCAAAGGTGCTGATGCAAGAAGAGGAGGAGCAGGGGGGTGATAGAAGACAAGCAGAGCTCCCAGAGAAATCATCCTTGGATGAGTGAAGAAAAAGGCCCATAAAAATGTGACTCTCGCTTCTTTTTGGTAGGTTTTTCTTTATGTGTCGCGATAAACAGGACAGCTGAGAGGGCGCGAGGAGGGATGGCCATTTTATCAGCTGGAAATGAGTCTGTCTCTCCCCGCCCCAAGACACATATTAGTTTTATTCTTGTCACTTCTCTTATGCACTTCCCACAAGCCTCTCGCCACATTTGCCGGTGTGCTCGTTCAGTCTTTCTGCTCAGATTTACACACTCAGTTTACATCCCCGCTCCTTCTTGTTTCCTTGTTTATTTTATGTCTTACCTGCAGATGAAACAGTCAGAGAGATGTTGCTGACACACTCACTTTTCCCCCCTATCTTTTTCAATTTGCAGTAAGAGAGGAAGTTGTGGCTTAAAATATTCACCTTCTTTGCAGAAGTAGACAACTGGCTTTGGAAAGAACAGAAAGGTCCTCGAAACGTATAGCAGAAGTAGGGATAGATAGTTGATTTACCGAAATTGCAATCCAGGGACCTTTCCTCCTCGTTTTGACTTTAAATCAAAGCAAATGTAATGCTTTGCGAATCACCTGCAAACTGTGAGAAAGACACGCAAATAAAGTATTTTAATTTACATTACAGTTTTTCACAATTGTTAACACACGTTTTTCAAAACAATAACGGCTTTCTCAAAAATGCACACAGAAAACTCAAAACCTCACACTCAAAATGCTAAACCTGACACTCCCTTTGCAAGATGGCTCTTTGCCATCAAATCTCTTCACTGTTCACAAAATAGAACTCGTGTTTTCATTTGGTACACACAGCCATATTTTCAAATGACACACACATACCATTTATTGAGTACACACAACTAAGCATTTGCTTGCACCAGTGTTAATTTCGTTGACGATAACGATAACGAAAAATATTCGTTAACGCCCCTTTTCCCATGACTAAGACGAGACGAAGACGTAACGAAATGGATCTTTGAAAATAAAAACTATGACGAAATCTATTTTAATTTTCGTTAACGAGACGAGATGAAACGAAAAAATTTGGCGGTTGACTAAGTCACAACAATTTTTAAAAACATAATCGTATCAGGCCGTCATGAAGTACCCTGAGCGGCGAGTGTGTGTGTCTGTGTGTGTGTGCGTGTGTGTGACTGCTTCCAGATGCGCTCCGGTCCCGCGGCTCCGCCCCCGCGCACTCGCTCAGAGAGACACAGTAGATAAGATCACGTTCACATGGAGCAGGCCGGTCACTGTCTCACCGGCTGCTTCTTAACTATGGAAACAGTGAAAACACAGAGTTTCTCTGGTCTCAGCTGCTCTGATATCAGCGCCGCAGCTTCTGGATCAGAGCAGAGGCTGCAGTTGGTTTCTACGAGCTCCAGCTTCTGTGTCCGCCTCCAGTCTGATCTGCTTTCAATTTTTGTTTTCACATTTCGCCAACGCCAACTAAAATATATAGGCTGCAGCTATATGTTTTTATTTATTTCAAAATAGGGTACTTCTTATTTCATACATTTCCCACAAATATGGGGATGACTCGAATAACCCTACATAGTTCTGCGTTTAATTTATTTCAAAGTAGGCCTACACTTGCCTGTGTATTTTCTTCTCCTCTTCGTAAGCATTTGGTGTTTCCCTTTGTTGTAACAGGTAAAAATAGGCTCCAGACAAATTTTATTTGGGGGAAGAGGGGGCAAAATGGCTCTTTTGATAGTAAAGGTTGCCGACCCCTGCTATAGACCTATAGGAGGGACATCTAATGGACAACCTAAGTACTGAAAGCTAGACTAGTACGCAGTTGTAGACACAACACAGGGGGTCCCTGGACCTGAGAAGGGAAGATAAGGAGTTTAATGTGGCTATTAAATGTGACTAAAACTAGACTAAAATGTAATTTGTTTTCGTCGACTAAAACTAGACTAAAACTAAGAAGGATAAAAATGACTAAAACTAGACTAAAACTAATATGCATTTTCGTCAAAAGACTAAGACTAAGACTAAATCAAAAATAGCTGCCAAAATTAACACTGGCTTGCACACTTCCAAGCATTTACAGCACACTGAAGTGCAAAATTGAAAACACAATCATGGAAATGGAACACACCATATGAATGACAATGACTCTGGAGAATTAGTAATTTCTCCTTTTGTAAACTGTCTCAGTGTAGGCCTACTTTTTTCATAGTCAAACATAAAACAGCACACAAATATGCAGCAAAAAAAGGTTTATTTCAGTACACACAGAGAACAGTACAGTACTGACACAGACAGCATGAGAATGCAAGTTACAGTATGGACACAGAGAGGTCAACACAGTGGGCTACAGTGAGACACTGTAGAAAAGGAACAATATTGGATTACAGGTACAATACATGCATGTGTCAGTGCTGAATGTTTGGTTCTAACAAGCACAAACTCTCGCTGTAACTCCTTGATGCGGTCTGTGTTCAGTTCGAATGGGACCCTGTTCACTTGTTTCATCCGCATGGCATTCCTATGAAGAATACGGTCCAATGTAGAGAGGCTGACGGTCTGGATGTTTCTAAATGTAGCATGGTCAGCCAGGATCCTAGTTTTTATTTGTCTGAGTGTGATAGCGTTGTTCTCATGAACCATATCTACAATTTCAGTCTCCTGTTCGGCTGTGAAAATGCGTGTTCTTCCTCCACGGTGTGGTTCTCTTTCAGTCCTGCAAAATATAAATACTGTGAGCACACTGTATTCTATTCTATTCCATTGTTCATCAAACAAAACAGAGGCTGAAGGCACTTTTATGCTGCAGTCCTGATTGCAAATTGCTCAACAGACCTGAATGTTTAGAGATTTGAGTATTTGTGTGTTGTAGGTTGATGCTTTGATATTTTACCTGAGAAGTGTGTGCAACAACTGAACATTGTGTGTAGTGCTTTGACAACAAGGTGATGTGTAATTTACATCAGAGTGTAAAGAAGGAAAGTCAGAGTCTAATGAGATAAGGGAGTGTGAAGTAGTGCCAAATTGGGTCAAGCTATTGGTACATGAAGTGAATGTTGTGCAAATTGTGCAGAATTTTTGCTTTTTGTGTGTTAACAACTGAGAAAAACCGGCACTTTCCGGGGGCACCCTCTTAGCTCCTGGCTTCAACTGACAGTTATTGACAGTAAGTGCAAAGACAGACAAAGGGTTGATCAACGATTAATTACTTTTTTTTCCTTTCTATAATAATTTATAAAACTTATCTCATTAGTCAAGGCAACACCTGTCACTCTCAGCAGCTGGATAGAGCGACAGGGAGAGAGAGGGAGGGTTAAGAGCGGTGGAGAGAGAGAGAGAGAGAGAGAGAGAGAGAGAGAGAGAGATCAAGGAGAAGAGAGAAGGCGAGGGAGAGAGAATCACAGAGCAAATGAGAGAGACAAGGAGCGGGAGAGAGAGAGAGAGAGAGGGAGAGGGAGGGAGGGAGCAAGGGAGATAGAGAGGGAGAGGTGGAGGGAGAGGGAGAAACAGGTGATGCTCTTATAAAACAGAACATTTTCTTTTTTCTGTTAATTTTGGGAGCTACAGGGAAGTGTCAAAGTGCTCAGCCATGCCACCTATCACTGGCGAGTGAATTAAATTCACATTTGCGCCAGTTAATGTATCGGCAACTTATCTCTTATCTCATTGGTCAAGGCAGCACCTGTTACTCTTAAAAAAAAAGCAGCTGGATCGAGAGACGGAGGGAGGTGCAGAGAAGGAGAGGGAGAGAGAGGGAGAGAAAGAGGGAGGGAGAGCTAATGGTCTTGCAAAACCGTACTTTTGTTTTCTTCAAGACTCTAAGGTCGACCGGTCCATCGCGATCGACGGGTTGGCGACCACTGACCAAAAATGACAGAAACCATTGATGAGAACATTTTATTTGAGATGTAGTTGAATTTTTTCTATTTGGTTCATGCCCAATCAGCTAACATGGAGGTGGCGGGCTTAATGACCTCAACTGCAGCCAGCCACAAGTCAATCAAGATATATTACATTACATTTCATTTAACCGACGCTTTTATCCAAAGCGATCGCCATGAGGGTACAAACCCAGAACAACAAGAATCTAGACAGTACAATTTGCTTAAAAAAAGCCAAATAACAAGACCTACATGTAAGTGCCATATAAGTGCAACTACTAATAAATAAAACATATTTTTTACGTACATACCATAAAACATAACAATAATCTTCATTCGTATGCATCTGTTTCCCCCGAAGACATAAGACAATAGTCAACAAACTGACTTCTAGTCTCTTCACGTCTGTGCATACTTGCAAAATATACTAATTTATTTTATTCCAATCAATAAAATAAATAACTATCAAAGTTCCATCCTATAGTGTCTGCACAGGACAATGATGAATCTCCACTGCAATGCATTGATAATTTAATTCAGGGACACATCAATATTTAGTCATCATCATAATTACATTCGAAGCATGTGGTGCTTGAAAAATGGAGTGGACCTATTCAAAAATGTACAAGTGGACTAAATTTATGTTCTCATTTGAATCAACACAAAGCCGAACAGAAAGGCTAAAAGTGCTGACTCATCCAGATGTCAGCGTCAGTTTAGGAAATTTTGTCGAGATCTGTTTCATCTGCATTGCCTCATTCCCGTCTCATAAAGAATTTATCCTGATTAATCTAATTTATCCTGGAGGAAATTGAATTCCTCCTTTGATTTTCAATTCCCGTGAGTGTGGACGTCCTCATGGTATCGTCTACTTCTCGAGTCATAACAACTAAATTTGATAATATTGTGATATTATGCTAACACTAGCTGTCTTTGCCATTCCTATTTGCCTTTAACTTTATTACTTAACTGGGATCTTTCAATCTATGGGAATTTTGCTAATTTTGGGCATATTAATTTAGGCATATTAATAGACAATAGACCCCCCCCCATATTATTTTTATTATGTTTGGTTATTTGGATAATGATATGTGAGAAATTCCAATACGATACTTATATCTGAGTTTGCAAGGTAAAAGTGCTTCAACTAGCTAATGGGAAAGTCAGTAGTGGAACCACGTGTTGTACACTGAAAGTAATGTGTGTGTGCAGAATACTGTGTTTTGAGAGTTGTAGTGGACGCAGAGATTGGGTTTGATGCAATTTTAAAAGTGATTGTGAATTTTGTTCTGTGCAACTCAGTAGACACAGTCATCCTGCAGTGTGCAGCCTTATACCAGTGAAAACCTGCCAAAATAAAGCCTGAAACTGATCACTAGGCTGAGGAGGGAGGCGTCGTCTTGATGTCCGATTGGCTGCTGATGTCGGGCTCCAGAAATGT
The DNA here is from genome assembly GCF_963576545.1 of Limanda limanda. Classification (NCBI taxonomy): domain Eukaryota; kingdom Metazoa; phylum Chordata; class Actinopteri; order Pleuronectiformes; family Pleuronectidae; genus Limanda; species Limanda limanda. The sequence continues at coordinate 4,728,531 of NC_083652.1, forward strand.
AAAAAACTAAAAGAGACTCAAGGATCAATTCGTGTTTCCGCTGAAAGTGGCTGAGGTAATTATCTATCGGCAAAAGGAAGACGCATTGAGGGTCTTCTCATTGGTCCATGAAGATGTACTTTTGTGACGGAAGGGGGAAACGGAGAGCAATTTCCTGTGCCACTTTTTTTTCTTGGTTGCAAACTTCTGCTCTTGAGGGGTTTAAGGATGCCTGAGGAAAAATTGTGTACTATCAACAAATGCCATCTGCATCGTGTACTGCAAAAAGGAGCAATAATGTTTAATGTATTAAGGATGCATTTATATGTATATGCACAATTATGATCTATGTTATATGTTGCGATGGCTTGGAGCTAACACAAGTTTCCCTTTGAAACAACAAAGTATCCTTACCTTACCTGCACAAGCATACATTAAGGTTGACGCTGGTGTCAATGTGCTGTAAACAAAAACACATGATCTCTGCTCTGGAGTTAATACGTTACATCCTGTCTCTATCTACTGCACCAACCCTCGCTTCAATATTATGGAGATTTATGTTTTGTTGTGAACACGTCTGAGCAGAGGACCTCCTGCTGCGTCGGTCATGTGTGAGAGACAAACTCCAGAGAATGTACACAAGATGGGAACTTTCTCTGGAGGTTGTCTTTCACACGTCTGCAAACAACACCTCACAGTAAGCAGGTTCTGAAAATTAATTTGCTGGCCAACCACGGCCTCTCTGCGTGGGCTTCCTCCCACCGCCTGAAGTCTACTTTCATCATAGGTGTGAATGTGAGTTATTTTAATTGCCTCCACAATGACTGTCAGAGTTTTAACTAGAAGATGGAAATACGACCATATAACAACAGTTCTGAGGTTGTTTCATTGGCTTTCAGTAAATTTCAAGAAAAGATTTTAAATTTCAATGCTTCCTTTTAAGGTGAAACATGGTCTTGCACCTCAGCATCACTCTGACTTACTTGTGAGCTATGAACCAGCTTGATACCTCAGGTCAGATGGAACTGGTCGTCTGGTTAACTTTTATACAAAGTTCAGCTTTTTTGCTCCAAGCCACAGGAATATGCTACCTCAACACATCAGATCCGTTACTATGATCTATAAAAATACCACTTTATTTTTATTTTTATTTTTTTATCTAATCACATCTTATTTCTACTTCTCAATTTGTGTGTTTGATTTAATCTGAGGCTTATATTTATGTACACTTTTCTCATAGTTTTGTGGTTAAAACTTCTCTGGTATTCTGCTTTGTGCAGCACTTTATCTTCCACCTGGGATCAAAGCTGCTGTACAATAAAGCTTTGCTGTCTTGAATGGCCATTTGTTATACGCTGCTCTGCTATCCACTGGCGATCTGCCAAGGATGTACCCTGTCTCTCGCCCAATGTCAGCAGGGATTGGCTCCAGCTCACCTGGATAAACAATATAGATAAAAGGATGATTGATGCATGGATACTACACTACTACTTCTGCACATAAATAAGAAATGAAATTGTTTCCCCAACTTGGTACTAATTGGTTTTGTACCTTTTCTGAATTTCTACGGACAAATAAATGAACAAATTTACATAACCTCCTAAAAATAATCATAAAATAAATAAAATACCACACACCACATCAGCCAATTTGTGAGTCCACCGGGACAGTGAAATGAGCCTCTGGGGGCAACAACCAATATTTTGGGGCTTCGGTAGTAGACAGTTGATGTCAGATAAATGTGCATTTCGCTCAATGCATTCCTCTTCTTTTGCTCTCCACACAGACTTTACCTGGGCAACCAGAGCCTGCTCCAACATGATTGGTCATATTAAAAACAGAAACCAGAAATCCTTCGGAAAAACAAAATCTTATCTTGTTCATAATCACAAGCAGATTCAGATCTGGCCACTAGCTGACCAACAATAAACAGCTCAACAGTTCTGACACCCCGCTTTTCTTACTCTATAGGTATTATTGGTCAAAGTTCAGAGTTGGAAAAACAGCAGACCTGAATTCAGCTTTTAATTAAACCAGCAGCTGTGGTTAGTGTGTGATGGGGGGAAGGTCTGTCCTCCGGGTAATCAGTTTGCAGAGGCAGATGCTCTGCAGGGCACATATCAAGGTAAACCCTTTCTTTTCCTTCTGTGGTTTATTTATTCAGCAACATTTCACCATTACTCATACAAAGGTGATCAGATCTGATACAAATTTTGGTGAATTAGAATTTACACTGAATGACTCAAAGGAGAAGACACCATAAAAGATCAATTGTGATTGCACACTGGATTTCAACAAAATTCACACATTGGTGCCATTGCTCTGTTATAATTTCCAGTTATTTGACTGCACCCTTTGCCTTAGTCCCTATCTCCATTTTTTTTACGGGTGAAGCTTGAGCACTTGATATTAATTTCTCATGCATCACCTCAAGCGTAGGATAGGTGGAGACAGATGGCGCCATGTTGGCGGTCATTCAAAAAAAGTTTCCCGGATCTAGGACACTGATGAATCACAAATAAAGCATCTGCAAGTGAACAGAAGAATCAAAGCAGGAAAGAAGCAGGAACAAGAAGTGGAGTCATTAGAGTACACAGACAGATTCATCCACACCTGTCTACATATCTGTGGGACGCTCTGCTATTTGAAACACTACCAGATGGCCATTTATGGACATTTATGGTAGAATTATTATAGACAGGGAATAAAAGCAATTAATCGTTGATCAACCCTTTGTCTCTCTTTGCACTTACTGTCACTAACTGTCAGTTGCAGCCAGGAGCTGAGAGGGTGCCCCCGAGAACAGCTTATTATTTTATTAGAACTATGCAGGACACCATGGTCAGAAACCCCCTAACATAGCTCATACCTTTCTTCTAGTGGCTCGAATGGTGGAGTTAGGGCTGGTTCAATGTAGTGCTTCCCAGATCCATTTTCCCAAGGGGGCCCTTAAAGTCATCTGAAACACTCCTGGTTAGTTCATGGGTAGAGAACCTTGATCACAAGTATGTGCCTTCGGCGCTCAGAGTGGAAGAAGCTCTTGTCTTCTAAATGCAACAGCAATAGCCGTTGTCAGTGAATGTCACCACTATTTCATCTGATAAAATGCAAAAATTCTCTTTCAAGGATTGGTTTGGCAGCAGCATAGTGAGCACTGTTGCCTCACAGGAACAAGGTTCCCGGTTCAAATCCAAGGCCTGGGTTTTCATTGGGAGATTGGGGTTAGGCCAATTGGAGACTCTAAATTGACCATAGGTGTGATTGTGGCAGTGAAAGGTGGCTTATGTTGGCCCTCCAAAGGTCTGGTGACCTGACAGGATGTACGCCGCCTCTCACCCAATGCCAGCTGGGATTGGCTACCCCACTCTCAAAGAATAAGTGATACAGATAATGGATGGATGGATGTTTGGCTAATATGTGAAGAGTGACACCTAAAAACATCAGAATTTATATTTTTTTAAGTATTTCTGAATCTGCCTTATGTGACATTTTTTTTCATTACTTATATGCCTGAGAGGTTATAAGAAATAACTTAATGTCGCAGAAGATCCCGGAATCTTTTATCACTTTGATGATAAATTTGTATAGATTTTTATTTGGATTTGCAAAAACTCCACACACTCATAATTATCAGTCACCTGTTTGTTTTCATCAAGATCCATGATTTATTTCCCTAAGAAATCAATGAAATGTTGAAAAACCTCCTCTTTCGCGATGATAAATAAAGTGAAAAAACACATCCAGGATTAATTTATGAAAGGTAACAAATCAAGTTAATAAATCAAATCTTTCTGGATGAATTGGAGCCCAATCAACAACAGGAAATGCTAAATGAATAGAGCAAAAATCAAAACTGAAACAGAACTCAATGCAAGAGAGGAAGGAGTTGACCTGACCTGAGAACTTCTTTTATAATCTATAGGGAGGCGGTCTCCAGCTCCACCCAACATCCCACCTGCAACACAAACACAGAGCACACACACAACACAACAGCACAATGCACACAAGCCCTGGCACAGGCCCTGGGGCCTTCACAGTGTCCTCAGGGGCTGTGATGTGAAGAAACTTTTGACCTTGTTGTAAGTGACTTTGAGAGTTTTCTACGTGCTTTGCAAAAAAGAAAAAAGGAAAATAATAAATAAAAACTGAGTTTGTGGAAAAGTGTCAAGAGGGCAAGTAAAGTGGGAACAAATTTGTGTAGAAGGAGAGACCTGTGGGACTGAGGGTATACCGCAGAGGGCCAAGTGTCACAACACACTCGACTGCTGTTGTCAAGGAGTGCACACGCACATGCACACGCACACAGACAGACAGACAGACAGACAGACAGACAGACAGACAGACAGACAGACAGACAGACAGACAGACAGACAGACAGACAGACAGACAGACAGACAGACAGACAGACAGACAGACAGACAGACAGACAGACAGACAGACAGACAGACAGACAGACAGACAGACAGACAGACAGACAGACAGACAGATATCAATATTTAGAGGAAAGACATATATAGAACAATTCTTATTGGCCAAACACTAACACCCTGCGCCATAGCCTGATTTGCATCTAATTGTACTCAGATTGATTGATTGTAATTGGTCGACTTAGTAATAGTGGTAATGGTAATAGTTTCTATGTCTCCTGGTCGTTCTCATCATCTCTGCTGACGTCTGCTTTATTTTGTGCGTTGCAGTAATTTCAGTGTCAATTTCTCACATAGTGGCTTGTATACCTCACTGCCGACAAGAGTCTTGGTGGTGTAAATACAGAGCTACTCACACAAACCAGCGCACAAATGTAAATCTTCACAACGGCGAAGATCATTTGTGGACTTAACAGCGCCACCACAGGTCAAGCACTAGCTACTACATTATCACATCCAGTGATGTAAACTAGAGGCTGCTCTTATGCTTGTGCTTGTTTTTTCATTGGAATTCATGGATATGTCGGTTCAGGTTATTCTCATGTGGTCGAACTCGCTCTGCTTTTATATCCAGCACAAAATAGGCTGCAAATTGAGAGGCTTTATAACAGGTAGAACGTGGTGAAGGTCAAGGTAGCGCCGCTCCTGCAGATGGTGGGGGGTTTGTACAGGATAATTTCTTTGCAGTAGGGAGGAGTGAGCACATACAATAAATGGTCTCTATTTCCTCGCTGATTTCCTCTGGGAATATTTCCACTCCGGAGAGGAGCGGCTGTAAACCTACAACTTTTTACCCCCCCTCCCCACACAAACTACTGCTGTCATTATGGTCTGTTTTTATGGTTTTGTTTTTGCTATATTAGCTTTTTGGGTGTTTTATGTTTATCATAATTTTCTTTCCATATGCTACTTTTTGTCATTCTCACCTTAATTTAAAACACTGTTCATGCGATAAAATTTGTATAAATAAGCTCTTTTGTCTTTGTAGTCTCTTCCATGATTGAGATTAATGTTTGTCCTTGCAGGAGTGGATCTGTTTTTACACTGTAAGAAAGTGTGATAGGATGCCAGTGAGATTTTAATCACTTATACATACTGAAGAATACATACCATTGTGAGATAAAACACAAACATGTCAAAAGCAACTACATGGGAGAAAGACCTCAAAACGGAAATCAGCCATGTGGTTTGGAGTAGTTCTTTACTCGCTCTTATTTTTTGTTGTCCTTCTCTACATCGTCTATTATCTGATTTTTGATTCATAAATGTATTTTCATTGTCCTTTTGTGGCTAAATCCACATTACTAAGTTTTCATTTGAAAACACGTCACTGTTGCTATGTCACTGGTGTCTCCGGATAATTCTAGGGCTAAATCCTGAATTTGAAGTTGCAGTGCATGAGCAACATGCCAGAATCTGTCAGAGTGACTGGACGACCATCCAGATGTTGAAGTAGTCATGAAATTACTGAAGTTCCATCTTGAATGGTCAGATTAAGTTAAGTCCTCTTTCTGTTTCATCAGCACCCAAAACTGTCAGACAGACTTGGTACAATTTGCAGAGTGGAACCTCCTGCATGGATCAGATTTATGTGGTCATTTCTCCTTTGCTGTAGCCCTGGCACATTTGGCCTTGTGAGGAAAAATCAATATTAAAAATGATCAGAAGTCAACCATCTGTAATGTTTGTGATGCTGAAATCCATAGGAGAGTATGAGGATGAGTCGATTCCTTGTTGCAGACTGCAGGATCATTAACTGCAGAGCAGAAAACAATTCATGGATCAAGCCGAACTGATGGATGTCGTTGTCTGGAGGGAGTGAGGGAGCTGAGGATATGCTTTATGACACTTGTACTGTAACTACATTTCCCGGCCTTGAGGACGGTTTGGAGGTTTTGTGTTGTTGTGTGCGATGTGCACACACAACGGCTTGATCGATGTCCACTCAAAGGCCGCTGTTGATTTTCTTCACACTTTATTTATTCAGGAAAGGTTTGCTGAGCGTGAAGGCTCTTTCTCAACAAATACCACAACTCAGACTCACATGGTTACACACAGTTACACCAGATAACTGCCAAGTATCAGCTTAACAGTGGCTTGTAGAGGGGGTTAAAATCAGAGGTGCATTTAAATGGAGTAGAACTGAACTTGAGCCAAACAAATGGACATTAGCGACAGATTCAAGGATATGTGAGCAATAGAGGATGCAGTATGATTGATCAGTTGCGTATTTATATGAAAAAAGGTAGGGCACTTGGACTCACGAGAAAGGAGGCACATGGATTGACCACATGGTTTTGGTTTTTCCACACCTGAAAGTCCGGTTCATTGTCTGAACGAAGCTTCATGTATTTGTAACATTATTCACATTTGATCTGGTTAGTTTTGGTTTCACATTGTTATTTAGGGAGACCACTTAATAATGTTGTATGACCAATTTATGTCCTGTCATCATCAGTTATGTGGGCTCTATCTACCTATTAATTATTGGTGACTTTGCCACTGTAATATCATTATGATATTACTACCAGCCGGATGAACTTCCTTGTCGTTCAAACATATCATCGGAGAGGTGAAGACTGCAAGCTTAAGCTTCTTTTCTTCTATTGTTTAACTCAAAATGTAATTTCCTGCATCTGGTCCAAACGTCTGAAGGATCCAAATAAGGGTTTTCACACTGCAAACAAACCGAACCATGGTTTAGTTTGGTCCAGACCGAGACCACGTCTATTGGTCGAACTAAATTTTGATCCATTGGTCTGAGGCACCTTTCACACCTGTTATTTTGGTTCAGACTCAAATGTAGTCCGAAAGTCCAGAAGGAGTGAAAGAGCCCTTCAAAGTTTTTTACTTCTCAGGCATTTGGACCATAGACTTTATACAAAGATGGTTGCTGAGGCAGGTCCCCATAAAGGAAACCAAATCATCAGGATTGCCCCCTGCTGGCTGGCTGCATTAAAGGTCCTAAATCCCATCTCCTCAATGTTAGCAGATGCGACAAGGACCAAGCTAAAAGTGCTTTGACCAACCTGCGGGAGCTTTGAATCTTATTACAAGGGCCACTGGACTGATCAGGTAATTTAGCCTGTCCTGAGGGGCACTTGGGCATTTGGACGTAGTGGAGGACTGCTGGGGTGTAACAAAAAGCTATTTAAACCACCTCAAACGACATCAAGGCATTTGCACTCTGAAGGCGTGGTGGGTGCCTTTGGGCAAACACGACAATGGAATTTTCCTTTAGAATGTTGGTTGAAATTAAAGTCTTATAAAGTGCAAAAAAGGGAAAACCTCTTGCCCCAGTAGCAGCAGCAGCAGCTCATGGTTGAGGACAACTCAGTGGTCGTTAAAGAGAAAGGGTCAAGTGGTTTTCAAGATTTATCATCCCAGACCATCTATCAGTGTTTTTATAATGGAATGATATATCTTCCATCCTCATCATTTTTGCAGTTAGAGGGAGAAAATCATATCATTAAGTCCCTCCAGTACATTGATTGATAGATTCAGTAAAGTCATTTTGTACAGCCATTTAAAAAGAAGAAATTAAAAAAGGGGGGTACAGGGGTGTTTAAATGGAATAGCATGTTGATGGAGTTTCCTCAGGGTACATTAAGCTTATATTGGTTTTACCTTGATTTCTCCGCATGCATATAAACACAGTCTCAACAGTATTCTTAAAAAGGCACAAAGTGAATAGGAAACAGATTTCGTTTTCATGTTAACCTTGGTTTCTGTCTCATTACCAGAAAGTGAATAGCTCTCGATAATGATCCGGCCTGGCCTCCTTTCCTGTCTCTCTCTCAGACACTGGAAATGAAATGGAGGAGGAAGGGAGGACCCCATTAAAGCACTTCCATTGCCCTTGCACCAGCCATAACCAAAGACATGCAATGCCAGAGGATTAAGCTCATGATGAGAGGGGTCATGGGACTTGATGTGGGATTTTGAAGGTCGATACCTGACGACATCAGAAGCTGATGACACAGATCGTCAAAGTCCGGTTCATAGCAAGAGCCAATACGTGCCGATTAACAAGTTATTCTAATAAATCATTTCAACATCAAATTTTAACATCAAAATTAAAAAGGATACTTTTCATTCTGTCTTTTATGTCCCCATTTTCACGATGAACACATTAATATCGTGTCTTTTTCCTTTTGCTCTTTCAGTCGTCTTCTTATTCTCATCCACACACGCGTGTCCTCACACCAACCCAACACTGCCCTCACAATATTCTCAAAGTGACTCTTAATTTATGGAGTGTGAGGCATTTTATTTAAAGTGTGGATGTCCTGAGAATTCGGTTATGAAACAGCTCTGTGGAGCTCAGGGAGAGGGAGGGATGATGCCAGTCAGTGTGTGTGTGTTTGTGTGTGTGTGTGTGTATCTTGGTGAAGACCATTTTGAATTTATTTACCAAGCGAGGACACTATGAGAAATTAAGGACATTTTGGCTGTTTGTGGGTTAAGACTTGCTTTTTAAGGTGTAATGACCCTGACTCATACTTTTGCTTTAAGCTGTAGATGTCACTTTACAACTCTCAGTGGGTGTATGAGTGATGAAAGACGTGAAGTCCTGTGATTGGTCCATTTGAAGGATTACTGCTTCTGGATTGGAAGATTTTAAGCTGCTATTCCAGGCGACCAAGGCAGAGACTGTCACACCAGGTGTATTTTTGAATTTAAAACCACACCATCTACATCTGAGATATCCTCCACAAGAATGCCAAAAAATGGCCCATGTCGACTCCCATAGAAATAGCACAGGTTTTTCCTTTTTTTGATGTTCATTATTTAAACCAATTAAACTCAATGGTTTTAATAGAAGATCTAGAATGATTAAATAAGGGGAAACATAAACAGTTTTGTCTGTTATACCTTTAGTTACAATGCTGTGGGATTCCAACACTAAATTCCAAGATGAATTGATTATGGGAACATTATTCATTTCTTATTATTACTAAATATTTTGAAGTAAGAATTCAGTAGTGCCAATCAGCCAAAGTGACATTCAACTGTGAAATTTCTTTTACAAGTCGAAGCTTAGAGATAGACATTAGTTTTGAACCTGGAAGAGCTACCCCTAAGAAATGCTGAAATAAATCAGTGCCTTTGAAGGTAAGTGCTTTTAAAATGTATTTATTTCCATATAAGAGGAAAGAAACCTTTTAGAAAAGAGATAAAACTGTCACAAACACCGTGTCCTTTGCATTTTGTGTGTTTTGTCATTGTACCATCAAGAGGAAAACTCCAGGTCATTGTCGGACGCCACTGACAGGAACACATTAATCTGAATGCAGGCACGTGTGCTGAAGAGCAGATAAGTGGCATAACATTAGAAGCATGACTGTGGTTTAAGGAGGGGGGAGGAGAACAAGCAGAGGTCAGAAAATCAATTGTTTCCTAACGGCCACGAGTCGCTGCTTTTTCTGTTAATTGATCAGACTGCGGCTTAATTAATGGCGTGCCACTTTAACGGAGAATAGTCCCAAGGTCACAAAGTCGTTGATGTCTGAAACATCCAGGCGAGGGGTGGCACCTGGGCAGAGCATGCAGGAGGGATAAATTCCACTGCAGACCCTGTAACTTGTATGAGAATTTCAGTGTCAGCCCTTGTCTGAAGGGAATCTTGTTGACGTCTGCGCTTTGTCTCTATTGTGTTTGTCTCCTATTTTTCATCTTGAGATATTTGTATTTTTCCAGTTTCACATCTGTCACATATTTCAAAAGTCATCAACCACTTGATCGGCATTAATTCTGTGGACGAGTTAACTCAATTTCTGGACATTTTACCAAGGGGCTGGCAGGAGAAATTTCAAACGTTCCAATAGCTCCTTTGAAAGGTTTCAGGAAAATATCCAGAATTCAGCTCCTGTCTAAAAGCAGCTGTAGGGAATTTTCTACAATCCAACAGGAAACACTTGACATGACAGAAATGAAAATACTGAGATGTCCTGAAGCGTGAAACATTTAAAAGAAGGCACTTTAAACCACGTCTCTCCCCCTCTGTCCTTGCTTCTGTCACATCAAAAAAATCTGAATGGGTTGGGTTCATTCAGTTTGCATGATCAAGCTGATGGCAAATATATCATCAGAGCCCAGGCTGTGTGGAGAAGTGTGTGTGGGTGAACAGCAGGTCACTGGTTTGAATGCCTGGGCCAGATGGCACACTGTGTTTTGATGCAAGTGAATGATTAAAGGGTAATGGTAACCGGCCTGGGATTTTAGAGGTAAGGCCGTATGGTGTGTCGTGGAGTGTCATCAAAATTTCAAGGGTACAAACATCAGGCCAAAAAGGTCAGTGAAGTTTGTTTCGTCTTGAACGACTGTAATGGACATTCGTCCCCATACTCTGATGTAATGCATTGTATATGGAAAGAGGAGTACTGGACCTTCATAGTCATGGCTACAGCAATAAACAAATGTTGTTGAACAAGTCATGGTTACAAGAAATAACGATGATCAATTTTAAAGACAACATTAATACCACAAGGTCCTGTGTTTTATCAACCCATCCATCCACCCTAATCATCGACATCACTCGACTACTTCCTTTGCTTCAGTCATAATTACTATGGCCGCTAGATGACGCCTAACAATGAAGTTGCTTGCACAGACGACATGTGTCTTTTTTGAAGAAAGGTTCAACATATCTGCAAAGAGACTGGTTTCAGCAAGTGCGATAAAATGAAGTCACAAATTGAGTAGTAATTTAAAGGTGGAGACAAAAGAGGATTCAGACCTTATAGCTATACTATCTACGTGAAAATTGAAAATATTTGCCTGATAAAATGTTTGATCCGTGCATTTTTGCGCCATCTTCAGGACAAGACGACACGTTCTCCTGAGACCTGCAGGTAGAGGGAACTGCACATTTAGATTCTATAATCTTGACTCTTCTCTACCAGAAGATATTTATTTATTTGGGGTTTTTATGATGGTTGTGAAAAACTTTGTTGAAGACACCACACAGTGATGCACATTATTGTTTGTCCACTTATTTACTGTGGGTCTTTCCTTTAACATGTCTCCTATATGTGTAACAGGTCAGTCTTGAAACCAGATCGTTTTTTGTTAATGTCTAATATGATTAACCACCTTGTGATAACTGTTACTGGAATTCCAGTCTCAACAATCCATGGGACCAACATACAGCAGAATCATCCAGTAAAAATTAAACACCTGTTAATTTAACTCTTTCAGTTTGCATCATCCCATTCCCCTGCTGTCCTGGCACGCTCAGCCCCTCACATGTGGCCCAACATCTTTTCCTGCGAGTGCAGTTCTAAAGAAGGCCCCTGCGGGAGCCGGACTTATCTGCAGGCCCTGGCTAATGGATGATGAAGATCAGACTCCATCATGGCCCCCAATCTGCTCCACTGAGAGCTCCTGGCCCCGCACACTGGCAGGCCCAGCACAGCGCAGAGCTCGCTCTGAGCCAGCACACACTGATGGTTACTTACTAACCCTGGGCCCAGATGCCATGGCATCTGCCCACCAATACAACGTAATGCTGATGCCCTCTGGGGTCTGGTGGACTGGCTAGCTGCCCAAAGACTGGATCCAGCCTGTCTCCCAGGCTTATGGATCCTTCCTCAACAAACTTCAGGATCTGTTGACATTTGTGAATGATGTGAAAATACCTTTTGTTGATTGACAAGACAGAAGAACAAACATTTGAATTAATTTAATTCAAATGTAATTTTTTCTGTATACTTTTTTCCTTAAATACACTGACAATATGTCACGTTTTTTTTAATCCTCAAACAAAACTCCAGCAACACTTTAGATAATATCAGTCAATGTCTCTGATTTTATCTATAATCAAAACTCATGAATTATTCTCTGAGAAAACAACAAAAATGTCAAAAAAACATCAAACAATGGAAATGAAAGAGATACAAAATTCCTGGAGTTTTTGCATAATCCTGCTGAAAATCTGATCACCTGAACTTCATTGCTCAGAGTGGAAGGGGGTGAGAATTCCGAGTTCTGATTAGTTTGTTTTTAAATATGAATGATGGCCTTTGTGACAGTTTACTCTGTGATGATGCACATGCACAGCTTGAGGCGTTTTGGACTCTGGAAAGTAGATGAAGCTCTCTTGGCTCTAATGCATGTTTGGGATGTGGCCAATTTCTGCCACTAAAACTAATAAAGTTAATGAATCCTTATTTTCACATCAGGCATAACATTTGGCCCATCCCACATGGACTTACATAACACTTTGTTTATCCTACTAAACAAAATGGGTTTGTGGTTCCAAGAGTAAAATAGACAATAGAAAACTGAATATAACTTTTGTTTATCCTGTTAATTTTCAATGCCACATTTATACACATAACTATAAAAGTATAAACTTCCCATTGTCATATATGTAATATACGATGAATATAAAGATAAAAGCGTCTGTCATTTTTGTTTCCACTAGATTATGGGATGAAATGAAAATATATATTGAAACGGAAAGATATTGAAAGCTTTGAAAAATTATCATATATAGATTTGGACTATGATCTCCCTTTTATAATTGGCAGCATCTCAGGGTCAAAGCTGTTACTTTAATCCATAGCAGTGCTTTATAGGTTTATTTTATACTACCATTAGAAGCCCCCCTCACACCGCCCCTCCCTCGGGCTTCATACAGTTAATAACAGCCTGATGAAATGGATCCAGTTCATTCATCAAAGCTATACTGAGATGGCGGCAGTAAAACCACACACATACATTTAACTCTTCAGTCCTGGAGGCCTCACACAAATAAAGATGTTCATGTTCACAGAGTTTACCTTTCAAATATCAAGAGCGCAGCTGGAAATTTTCTGCGACGGATGCGATCAGAACAACAAGGAAACGTCCGGAACTTTTAGGCGAGGGTTTAAGTCTGGGTGGAGCATGAATCTGGCAGGAGGACATGATGTATAAATTCTGCCGTGGAAAGCCAAGTCTCCTGCTGGTGTTCTTGAATCTCGTTGTCGCTGTCTCTTATGTGATATTTGTATATTATTTCACGTCTGGCGTGTGTTAGAAGTGTTATCAACATGTTCACAAGCTCATTTTCCTCCAGCATTCTCACATGGGCTCATTCTGACATTTCACCAGGGAGCTCGCAGGAGCAGTTGCTGAATATGTCCAGAGAGACTGAATTGGACATTCGCATCCTTAAATATAGCAACCCCCAATTTTTTTCAAGAAGCTAGCTTTTATTTTGTGTTGCACGTTTGACTGATCTAACTGTACTGTGGCCCTCAGTTGCATGATCTTACTTTGACAACTCACGGTGAAGTTGCTTATTGTGAGTCATCTTCAGAATGTGACTCATTTGACTTTGTAACTGCGATGTATAAGCTGTATCTGTTTCCATAATTTTTGTCCACCCCCCTGCAGCTGCGAGTCTCCCTCTGCAGAGCTGTCATGCCTGCAGTGGAAGAGGAGTTCAAGGATCCATCAAGCAAACAGCGGCTGGTGGTCAGCACCGGACTATTCACATCATGACTGAGCTAATGAGAAGGGCCTTGTGTGTTCGTGTGTTTGTGTGTGTGTGTATGTGTGTGTGTGTGTGTATGTGTGTGTGTGTGTGTGTGTGTGTGTGTGTGTGTGTGTGTGTGTGTGTGTGTGTGTGTGTGTGGCTCTTGCCAGCTCTTCTCCATCCAGGTGGTTTGATTAAACACATCACTAACACATTGTCTGTGGGTTGAGTGAGGGGGTCTAAGAGAAAAAGTGAGGGGTGGAACCACACAGAGTGGATTTGAAGCATTGTTGGGGAGTTGGTGTTGTGTTTTCAGATACACTATGAACAGATCAGTATCCAGAAAAACATACACTCTGTGTTTTTCTGCCCTTTGCTTTTCTCTCAGTGAGTGATAAGAAGAAAAATCTGATGTTATCCTGCATGAAAAGCAACAACCTTTGGTAATGTCACTTGCTTTGAGTCTGAGTTAGTGTCAACTGTCGGTGATGTTTGGGTGTAACCTTTGAGAGGACATTTGTCCATAGATGTTTTCAGATTTGACATATCCAGAAAATTGGGTCTGGACCATTTCTAGAGTTTGTCTTTCACATATGAAGAACGAAGCAGGAGAAGGTCCTTGTCAAACCCTTTAACAGGTTTTGGTGGCAACACATCAACAGAGGATTTTACCTATATCACCAAAAGTGATAGATGTGAAGAAGATGTGTTGATGACTTTTTTCTATCGTTTTGTCGTATTTTTGGCTCGTTTGTGAAGCGCCATGAACAGTACTAACCAGGATGAAAAGTGCTGTACAAACAAAGTTTAAATGAACATCACTCTAAAGGACACACAACCTTGGCATTATGACTGTATAGCCGAGGTTGGCAGCCAGACAAGGAAACCTGGTTCATAAATTTCCTGGCACTTTCCCTGCCTGATAATCACACTAAATTACCACTTTGCTTTACTTTGTTATCAGTCACAGCACACTGTGTTCATTTTAATACTATTCTCAAGTGATTGTTGTTTTGACCTAATTAATCAGAATTGAGTGACACCTGTCATGTAAATTCAATGTACTTTTCTTACTCATGACTGATTTAAGGAATTTTAATAATTTATTGACAACCTTAACAGCAGCTGCATTGATCCTTTGCAGACTGGAAATTAATATATTCCTATAAAACAAATGTGACATTTGTCTCGGGGGCAGGAGCACTTCATTCCGGAAAAATCGTTTTTGAGATATAACGTTGGTAAAAAGTCACAAGTCCAGCCCTTCAGGAGACAATGGGAACAGTGGTCCTACCGTCAGCAGGTATGTCCTCAAGGATAGGACCTCACTTTGTGACCTTTGAGGTTCAGGGAGGTGGTGGAGTCTGGTCAGGGTTAAAAACTCTGACAGGGTTTTTCCGCTGATGAGAAGAAAGTAAATACTGTAGATGGACCACTTTAAGGGAAGCAGCAGTGAAATTAAAAGCATGCTGTATATACCCCAATAACGAAATCAACACTTTTTCTAATTGAAATCTCTTATGAAGTCACTATCCTACCATATGATCCTTAATCCTTTTTGATTACAATAAGCTTTAAGTTGTGCCTATAGTTTTAAAGGTGCAGAGATACATGAAAAAAAAACGTTTTTTGGTCTATGCTTAACGACATCACTTATTCGACATCTTATGATGGGGAATCATTTCTTGGTCAATATCAGCTCTATTATTTGTGGATGTATCTTGGAAAATGTGTCTTTTGCACCTTCATTTTGTTGACATTGACCCTTGATTTTTAACTGTTCAACTCCAAAATGTAATCATCTGGAGATAAACTCCCAAGTAATATTCACTCCAAGTTAATTGGAGATCTGTCCATGCATTGTTGAGTTACAATGTATGTAAACACACTCAGGGGCAAAATGATAACCAGGGTTATGAGTTTAAAAGGCATATTTTCAAAAACGTTGTAAAGTGAATTCCTGAGGCCTCTGGTCGACTTGACTCTGGCTACACTTACACATTAGCAACCAAGATGTACCTCTGACTATATTTAATTTTAATATTTGTCAGTGTGTGCTGAGGGAGACAAGGGTCAAATCATATTCATAAATGATTCCTGGAGTCTATCTGGAAAATCCTGCCTAGTATTTATGTGGTACAACTGGGAAAATGAAATGTCTTGCATGGCTCGTCTCTGTGTGCTCACCTTCTATGAATGCATGGAGGAGTGTGAGAGAACGAATTTGTCACGTTACAAAGCACACAGATCACAGAATACTCATTAATTACTGTGTGATATTATTGAGTATCGCTGCGGCCGGCGAGCGCAATGAAAGACTTCATATATTCATCTGCAGACATTTACTTTAGGGCTCCACAAATTGGTTTATTCAGCCGAGAGTAAGTTCTCACACTTATTAAGTGCTTGTGGCATTAATCTCTCTTTGTCCAATTAGGAGTCACGTTTCTATACTGTACTGAGCTCCAGTGAAGATCAGTGTCAGTGAGAGGCTCCAGCTGGCGAGTGCACCCTGCTGAGATGGAGCGACGCAAAGCTTTTAACCCAGAAACACCTTCAAATCATATCAAAAGTCAGCTTGTCCTCATAAATGAATTGTCTTTTTGAGCATCCAATTAGCCATGACAGCGTCCATGTTGATAAAGTTACTGAAGGTCCTGTAGAGGAGCAAATGTGCGGTGGGAACGACAATATCTCTCATGCTGCTGTTTTTGATATTTGTCGGTATTTGCTTTAATTTTATTTGTGATTTCACGTCTCCACGCATCTCTGCTTCCTCCAATTTTACAAAAAAGCTCAAATACAAATGCTTTTCCTGCATTCGCAGCATCAAGATATGAAGCCGGGGTATTGATGTCCATGCCGATCAACATGTTCGACCAATCAGGAGTCATTCTTAGCTGTCAATCATGACATCTCAGCCGATTTTTAAATAATTTAAGAATTAATTCAAACCAAGCTTTTCAGAAACATGAACACTTGAACATACACCAGTGTGACAAGAACTGAATCCATCTTTGAGAACAATTTATTTAACACGTACTGATTTTTCTTAGTTTGGTCCCCTCTGTTAACATGAGTTAGAAACTAATATTGTAAGATGGCTTAAATATAATTTTTCTTGCATGCAGCCTGTTGACATAATTGTTTTCTACAATATTACATCACTCATAACCACCATACACGTCCTGTCCTTGCAGCCTGGAACTGTGATAGTTCTTTACAAAAACAACAGTGTCAGCTCTCTTCCTGAAGACTTCACCTTACTTCAGCAGGGGTAAGTGTCCGCTGCAGTCAACTAAAATGAGAAATGTCAGAATTTCTGTAGATTTTCTGTCAGTGTAAAACAGTTAAGTTAGATATAAATATCAGCATATAGCCTATAATGTATACAGTCATTGTTTAATGTGGAACTGGGACACGATCTTGGCTCTGTTCACGCAGTGTTTATCTGCTTGTAAACTTGGCTGCTGACGCTGCTACTTGTTTCTGCTGAACCTGTTAGAGACTCTACAGTGGGGTAATTGTCCCTTTGGATAATAAATATGACAACAACAGTGTTCCTGATTACAAGGTATTTTACAAGAACAGGCGTGTGTCGCCTCAATATCTGTACAGCTTCTAACTTTAGATTTGGCTGAGGGCGGACTTAATCTTGTGGTTTTTCATTGTCCTGACCAAAGACATAAATAAAGATAGATTGTTCAGAAATGAAGCCAAAATTACCCGCATAAGAACGCTGCCATGTTGCAACAATGGTGTCTTCACTCTTCACAGAACTGGACTGTCAAGATGGACAACGTGAGGGCTCTTGAAAAGTAAGCACCTTGATCATCCCCCTGGTGCAGCATAGATCATAAACCCTGCCTCCTCCATGTTAGCAGATGGTTGACGGAACAAACTAAAAAGTAAAATAACAGTTCAAATAAATGTTTCTCAAAGATGGTGTCTGGCATTTTGGGTTGTTCTTATCACATTAATTTAATGTGTATCGGCAGTACCTCAAAACTGCAGCTCCATCCCCTGACCACTACTGTGCAAATGACGTCATAAATGTAAGACGCACTTGTGTCTGAGATATTTTGGCTTCAGTTCTGGACAGCGGGAGGAAGTGGAGACGTGTCATCCATCTTTATATAGTCTATGTTTGGCAGATTGAAATAATAAATTGTCTGTACAACAGAGCATGAGAAAAGCAGAGTCAGATTCATTTCATTATAACTGCACAAAGTGTTTCACTTACAGATTGAGAGGACTGGTGATTCCAAAAGGTCCTTGTGTTGACCTTGTTCTTTATTAATAAAGGGTAGCGTAACAATGGAAATACACATGATACTCTTTTACAATGGTTTTCCCTTTTTTAAAATCCCACTCAAATTACATTAATGACCAATGAAGCCCCATAATCAACTTTGCACCCAAGGTCAAGGAGCTAGAAAATTCACAGAAAATAAGTGAGTTGTTTGATGAATAAATTATCTGAATAATTTATCTCTGTTGAAAAAAGAAAAAGTCTCAAGTTGTACTCAGACTGAGAGGCTACAGTATAATGTCTCCCAGAATTCTTCACACACCAACACATCATTTAAAAATCCTTTAAATAACTATCAATAGATTAAATTATTAATTATTAAATACTTTCCAACATTGTCTTTTCTTTTTTTTCACTATTATAAGTTTGGCTAACAAAGTCCAAGGATTAAATTTGCTTGTCAGTGTCTTCTCCTATACATTTCGCTGCCTAGGATTTTATTGCACTCATAATTGGGAGTCAGCACTCTCAAATACACTATTGGTGTAGAGTTAGATTTTTGCTTTAACCAGAGGCTGAGGGGAGAAGCCCCAGGCATACCCCTCCTTAGAGGGTCTCACTATGAGAGCTGAGTAGAAGTCCAGTGGGGATGGTGGATCAGACCTCCGACTCCAGGCTGGATACCCTGCCCCAGGGCTTTGGCACATAGGGACTGTTAACTCTCCGTGCCACCAGCACCTGCCTCCGCTCTCTGCTTCCAAGACCTGGATCCTCTCTCTTTCCTGTGCCATCATAGGCCCCAAACATATTGTTGTGGTAAACCACCTGTCTGTCACTCATACGAGGCAGCATTGCTGCATTTTCAGGGCGGTGGCTTGTACAAGGAAACATGTGGCACATGTCCTTGGAACCATCATACAACTGGGATGGTCCCTGGGCCAGTGGCCCCACATACACTGGTAAGTCTGTGTATGAGTTCAGGTAGGTTGAGTAGTGTCTGTGCACCACTGTGGAAGAGGAGCGGCGCAGGGCAGCGGCATTCTGCAGGATAGCTTCCCTGTACGAGGGCAGCCGAGTGGAGTCACAGTACTTGAGCTTTTGCTTATAGGGATAGGATCCCATGTGGGCGGGGTCCAAGTACGCAGGCTCAGCAGCCAAGGGGTAGCAGGACAGGTTGTGCCCGAGACTGCTGTATAGCTTGTGGGGTTTTGGGTTGGCCACAACCACCCGTGGAAACAGGTCAGGCATGTCTCCGCGGGTAGAGGGAGATGTGGATGTTGAGGGCTTTGTTTCATCCACCTGATGGATCCTGTCATTGCCCCATGTGGCTCTGAGAAATGAGGCGCGGCGGTTGAGTTTGTCCTTCCCCAGGAGTGGTACATCATCCATTTCGGGCTCCAGATACGACTTCATACAGGAGTTGCAGCTGATGCTGCTGCCAGGATAGTGTCTTGCAGTGCAGGAAATGGCAGCAGCATCAGGAGCATGGTTGTTCAAGAGGTGGTTGGCCCTTAATTCAGCAAGGCAGGATCGAGGTTCATCATAGTCACCTCTCACTCTGGGGTCTGCAGCATCAAACACATAGGTATGGGACCTCCTCCTGCGGCTCACACAGTCAGGAGGGTAGCTAAACTTCCTCCTCAGTGGCCCTTTGTGCTCCACGTAGATATCGGGGACCTGAAACTCCCTGTAAGGAACAAAAGGGGACGGTGGGTGCCGTGGCTGGTTCTCCACATACAGCCTGCTGCTGTGGTAGGGGTTAGCTGAACCGGAGGGAGCAGGGTCCCTCATTGCGATGTGAGGACTGCTGAGGCTGGAGATGGGCAGAGTTCTCTCTACGACGTGCTGACTACTGCGTGCTGGTAGTGTGTAGCGGAGTGGGGTGGGCCGAGTCACCACGCGGGGATTTTCGATTAGGGGCTGGGTGGAGGTGTCCCCATAATGAATTGGGAACGTAGGTGTGAGGGCCCTCTGGGGGTATGGTGAGTGGTTGTCAGTGATGCTTGAGATGTAGGGTAGATGGCTGTGGTTCATGTCGGTGGCTGTCACTCTGGGTGGAAGGCCAGCCCGCACATTGTCGGCCCCCCGCCTGCTCCAGTTCTCCAATGTTTTTGTAGCGTTGTCTAGAGAGTTCTCCACTCTGGCAGAGGACACCATGTCCTTCGCTGTCTGTAGCATCTTTAGCATATTGGCTTGTGAATAGTTGGTGGTGATGTCTGGACTCTGCATGCTTCCATTGTGGTCGGTGTGCTCTACTCCACTGAAGCAGCTGTAGATGCCCTGCAGACAGATGAAACAGTGACTTTTAAAACCTTGGAGTGATTGATACCAGAGTCAACCCAAACAATCTATGAAACACCCAAATGCTTTCAGTCTTGTTTTGCTACAGTTTCTGTGATTTATCATGGTCTGTTACTTTAAAATTTCTAATGAAACAGCAGAACAGAAAGCCATTATACCAGATACAGATTTATTGTTGTTTGTGGTAGTTTTATGTTTGATTTGGAAAATGTTGTTTGCACAAATCTTGATCTTCGAAAAAACGGCTTCAGCATATACATGAGTTGCTGATCCTGCACTTACCATGTTAGTTTCTCTTTTTTTATCCCACCGCCTTTATATTACTTTCAAATGCTGTATCTGTTCGGAATACTTAATCTGAACTCTGACTACTGTTGACATACTGATCAGGGTGTTTTAATGGGGCAATTTAAATTCAATTTGTCAGGCAGCACGGCCATCACAATATTTCAGCAACTATCCATGAAATCCTTTTATTGCTTTCAAGTAATTTTATTTTAGAATATTCTTTAATATCGTTGTCCCTCAGTGTTAACAATTATATACTGATATTTCTGAAGCTGCAGTTTGAAGGATAACTGAAAGAGTCAGTGAGCTTTATACCTGCATTTGCTCATGCAGCAAGCCGTCAGTTATGTTACTGTTACATTATCCAACACTTCTTTCTGTACAAAGTGCTTTGTTGCTCGTGTGGCATTTAGATTACTTTAATATTAAAATATCTATAGAGCATGCAAGATTGAGTGGGTGCTATGAATGGAGCTCTAATCCACACATGTTGTATTGTCCATGTTGCTGCAGTTACCACTAAGTCATCATGCAGGAATAATTTAGATTTGGCATAATATTTGTTAATATGAAAGCATTCATTTAACAGAAGAAACATTGCAGAAAAGATGTGCATCTATGTTTATATTTGTGAAAAAAAAGTTTTGGTTAATTTGCTCAGTTATCAAAATGTTGTTATATATACAGTTGAGTATACGTTTAGAGTTTGTATGTTATGTTTATGGTTAAACTGTAAAATAAATAGTCTCAATTAAATTATTGTCAGAAGAGATTGATACGAAATCTTAGGAATCATTGCCAAATTTTCCTCATATGCATATTGGTACATATATCGATATAGGAATTTGTTCCTTCCTAACATAAATGCCGGCTCCCCAGAATCCATACTAATCTTTGCAGCCTGCAGTTTTTCTCATGTGAATGAAACTTACTCTGCTGATAGCCAGGAGGAAGTCGAGCTCTTCTGATTTGCGGATCGAATGACGTAGTTTCCAGTACAGCAGGTGTTCCCATGCAAAAACCAGCAGACTCAGGCCCATGGCCACCAGGAGCATGTAGAAGACCCCTGCCATGTTGTCAATGTCCAGCTTACTGCTCATCACCTCTTTCTTCTCATTGCGACAGATGCCCGTGAGCCAGACGGTCTGGAGCTTCTGTGTGTCACCTGAGAGCGAGCAGCACAGAAATACAAGTGTTAGTTGCAAACAGTTTAATTCTTGGACATTTAAGTGAATAATGAAACACTTTCCAACCCGAGATTCTCAAATAATCAGGACCCATAAAACAACTACTCAAAAGATTAGTTAGTCTGTTGTGATTCAGCAAAATGGACCCTGATAGATCTGTGTGATGCTAAACATTTTTTTACATTTGTCTGAAAATGTTTGATGGGCAGTACAGGCAGCCCCCCACCAACCAGTTAGTAGATACCGCCCTTTCAGGCAGCCAATTACACAAATAGAAATGAAAACTTTCCAATTTTCTATTTCTCCCTTCGATCCAACATTAAAACAATGGAAAATTGGGAAAAAACCTTTCCACAATCCTAATTTTAAATTGTTCAAACAAACAAAAAAAAGAACATTTGAAAAAATCTAATTCAGTGTTGAACTGATAACCCTTACACAGACCCTGACGATCTTTTATTATCTTATTCTAAGTCAGCAGCAGTTTCTTGCCAGTAAAACTCTTTAATAGATAGTTTAAGATAAATCAAAATAACTCACAAGTTAACCAGAAATATGGAAAAAAATTATGTTATTGCTGTTTTCAATTATGTTGTAGATCTTCAAATACTTGTCATATTCCCTTGTAAGGCTCCTTCCTCAGGTAATCAGGGCCTTTATGCCACCAGCAACCAAGATATCATTTCTGCTTTGCCAATAACAAACGTAGCAGTTGGGCACATGAAATAATTTATAACCTGCTAATTCATCCGATTACTTCATATCTCAGAACACTATAGGCGCCATAATTAAGATGAAAGATTCGATTTCACAGCACTTAGTGTTCGCACTTTCAGTCTGACATATCTGTATAATCCCTCTTCCAATTTATTGCATACTGCTGCAGCAGATGATCAGGCTTCTGCCAGAGGCTTCAAAACAACCTGCCGGAGGAGCTCAGGTTAACAGAATAATGGCCTCAGCTTAAAGCACCTCTGGAAACTATAAGTTTTATGGACACACATTTATGATAAGTTTGTCATTTAAATAACTTTGACTACAATGATATAGTGTACTTTGTTTTCATATCCAATTCCACCTTATGTTCTCTTTCCTAATGGCAGTAAAATGTCTCCTCATATTCGTTTATACTATTAAGGTTTATGTAGAAGGAGCTAAAGCTATTATTCTCAAATTATTGGTGATAATCTTTGAAATTCAACATGCGCACTGTGTGCATACGCATATAAGAAATTACCATCAGCTAAGAACTGGAGCAGAGCCAGGTCGATGGGTCGTTTCCAGCGTGAATCCTTCTGCAGGGCAATGCCGTAACCAGTAGTAGCAAACACTTTGCCACTGCCAATGGTCACCAGCTTGCAGCCCTCATCTTTGCCAGCCATGTAATTCAGCACCGCAGCATCGTAGATAAAGGCATCCAGTTTCCTGGAACAGTCAAGAAACAAACCTTCACTCAAATGGCCTTCATTTAACCATTTGGCTCTGCTTCACTTTTTCAGTTCTGCTGTATGTACAGTATATAATATATATTACATCGCTTGGCAGACACCTACCCTGTTTTGAGGCTGTTAAGGGCATCCTCTACTCCCTTCTGGTTGTATTTGACCATGTGGGAGTGCATCTCAGGGTAGTTACTCCTTATGTTACGCTCGGTGCTGCCATTTGGGACCGTACCAAAGCGGAATGGAGGGTACTGCTCCTGTGGCTTTTGAAACTGTCAAGAGAGGAAGAGTAAGGATTGATGAAGACAAAAATGATCCCTGATATTGATTCTTTGCACACTGGAGAATAGAAATAGTATTTTATTTCCTTCTAAAATGAATGAACGATATAGTTTTTATCATTTTAGAGACATTGGCATGAGCATATGATTGAATTCAGTTTCTTCTAATACCCTGATGGTTGTTTGTTTTGTCATTTAAATGTGTCATCCTCTTCGCCCAGTATAAAAGCGCTGAGCTTCAAATACAATGACATTCACCTCATTGGTTGTTTTGTGATTTCTGTCTCAGCACTCAAGGGCTTTCATGCTAGTTAGAAGCGCCCTCTTGCTCTGTTAATTTACACATCTAACACGACGATTCAAAGACCTGACAATCAGTAATGAACTCTGTGTCCAAAGGGATCCGAGTTCCCTTCATCCTTTTTCTTGTCTGCAATACTAAATGAACTCCTCATTTTATAATTGTGCTTTTGGCAGCACTACATGCATTTAATTAGCTGTGGGGACAGGAAGTGGCACAGGGAGGAAGTACCGACACAATTGCACTTTTTCATTAACCTTAGGCAGGCACTTTGTTATCAAACTGTGAGCAATCTATCAAGGTCAAGTGTATATGTATAGACCTAAAATCACAAGTTTGTCCTTTCACAGTCTGAGGAAACAGGCGACTTCCTCCTCCATGACATAAAATCATGGGTTCTTCTAAAGAACAGACAGAAGTAGCAGTTTTTACAGTCAAGGACTACAAAGGAAAGACACTACAAAGAACTTGGGAATAGAATGACAAAATACAGAATACAATCAAGGTTTTCCTCATAGTCATTATAGTCATTATAAAACTATGGCACAGTGCCTAGACGGAACGAAAGGAAAAATCAATGCTGAGATTTCTCGACTGCTCTGCAGAGAAAGGATACCGTACTCTGAAATTATGACTAATGACTCGATTTAGACAATTAACATGATTTGTGTTGGTGAAATAATAGATTGGGGTCATGGTTGAAAGAAATGCTTATTATTGGATGCATATTTGTGGTGCCAAGACACTTTGAATGTGTGCTACCACCTCACATTTGAAAGATTGTGCAGTGCTATAGACATCCTGCAATTTTAACCTTGGTGTCTCACAAGGAACGGCGACTATCTGCAAGACAACAAGAGGTTCCTCACAAGGAAAATGTCAACATTGGTTGTTTCAGCAAATAGCCTATGCTGTTGGTGAGGACAGTGAGGTAGATTGAGCTACCTGGTTTAATTTTGACATCGTGTCACTAAAACATTTCCTCCAAACAGCTTACTGATAGACAGAGATTTAGTGTGTCGCTGACAAATGTTGGGCGATGTCAGAGTCAACATGATGTGTTACCCTGTCCCAAGGACTTTCTTGATAAGTGTCTGCTCTGTGAGGATGAGGCAATCATCTGCCTTAACACAGAGCTGCCTCCTAAGAGTCGTTTCCATCACTCTCTCCTCTGATACAAGGTCACTTTCTATGGCTCCATCTTGTTCCTCATTTACATTTATTTAACCTGAGGGGTTCAGCACAGTTGGACAAACAGCAATCCAACCTTCCATTCCCAGCAGGCTGCCACGCAGGATGCTCCTCAATAATCTATGGACTTACTGTTGAAACAGCTCTGCCTCTTTTTCTTCATACATCTTCAATGTATAATGAGACAAGAAGTGTAAATGGCTGCCAGAATCAAAATGAGCTTGGTCTTTTCCTCAAATGCCTCCCTAATCCTTTCAGTCGCCTGCAGAGCAAAGAGTCTGCAATTCATTTCTTGTGCTGACGGTTTAACTTGGATTTACTTGTCAATATTCGTATAAAACATGTCCTCAGGCCAGAAAAATATGCAAAAGATACCAGAAATTATAATCACTGTCTGCCCCAGAAAATCCTCTTGTGTGTTACATTCATAGTCTTTTCACAGTCTTAAGAGTCTGGGGATGTTATTTAATTTCAACACTGAACTCTTTTGTAGTTGTTCTTAAAAGCAGGGTCCAACAGAACCGATAGCTCAATCGTTTGATGGAACAGATGGCTTGGTCCAGTCAAAGTTTACAAATGTTAACTAACCAGTTGTGGACTGGGTATCCAAATTCATAACTTTTGTGTCATGTTGAAGGTAAATGAAAGGTCAGTTTTACTGTTAATCTGCTTTTTATAGTGTTAAGACCCAAAAAATGACTTTAATGGAGTGTTCATCTCATATAGCAGCACTATTAATACTAATTTACTAAACTAATAATGTAGTTTACCTGTAACCTTTGATTATGTACATATTTAGCTAATGTATTATAGTGTAAGGGAATAAACAAAATAGCCTTAAGTGTTGCAGTATAATGCCGGTATAATTATTCAATTTTGGGGGGGCTGCCAGGGCCGGACAATTATGATCTATTTAAAGAGAGAAAAGTGTAATAGCAGACAATTTACCATTTCTGGATCTTTGCCATCCATAGCCCAATCTAGAAAAGACATCTCCATGTTTTTCCTGAACTGTACATCACAAGCTACACAAACACACGCAACAGAATGTTGACAGCTGTGACAAAACTCTGTACCTTTTTGTCACTCAGTCCAGAGACAGTGTCGATGTATTGCTCCTGGATCATGAAGGCTGCCAGGTTGGCTGTGTAGGAAGCCAGGAAGATTACGGCAAAGAAAGCCCAGACCAGGACCATGATCTTGCTGGTGGTGCCCTTGGGATTCTCAATTGGCACCGAGTTGTTGAAGACGATTCCCCACAGCAACCACACTGACTTCCCAATCGTGAAGGTGGGACCTCCGGGTTCTGAGGAGCATGAAGTCAAAATTGACAGTTAGTGTATGGTAGACAATAATAAAGGCAAAATCCCCATTGTCCAGTTTTTGAATTGTCTTCCATGACTGGTTGACTTTTCCAAAGTAGTTTTTTCAACTGACCCTCAATTCATTTAGACAAGTAAAACTCTTTGAATGGGTTTTGGGATGCTTACTCTCACCTGGGGAAAAACATGCCTTGATTAACCATCCAGGTTTTTGTGGTACCATTGTTTGTCTAACTGCTTTCAGACATGCACTTAAGTCTGAACATTTCTCTGAAATTTTCAAGAGGGATGTATGTGACAACCTTAATGTCTGAGTGAATTGCTTCTGACATTTGCCATAAGATTTCCTGCCAGCCCCCGAGTAAAATATCTAGCGATTGTCCAAGTTAGCCAATGTGAGAATACAGCTGGACACAGACACGCAAAAGGAAAACATGTGATTGGTATAACACGGACATCACTCATCTTTTCTTGGCAATTTCCCTTTAAACCTGATATGTTCTAATTAATGCATGAGACATAAAACATCCCATTCTTGTCACCCTGTCTTGCCTTTTGTTTGTATTTTGTACATGTTTAAGTGTAGATATGTGACTAAGGTTGGACCGAACTGAGGCGTCTCTGTCACTGCTGTGTCAGTGAGTCGAGCCGCTGTAATTTTGACAAACGATCAATGTGTCCCAGAGCCAGTCAGCGCAAGTCGATATGTGGTACAAAATTAGATCCACATGCAGGTGACCTGGGGTAGATTTTCAGTGCAAATCAGAAAATGTCAGCGTTCCCAACATAGTAAATAGCTCTTGCGTCCTCAGCTTGAAATCAAATGTCAGCAGATTGTCTCATGAAATAACAAATAACACATAATTACAGTGAAGCAGCTGCTGAATGAAATCTCAGTGATAAGACTAAACTAAATCAGTTGATTTAATGTCCTTGTAATGCAATGAATGCAATGAGTCTAACAAAGATCTGAGCCATGAGTGCAGAGCCCCTCTGGCTTCATCTCACCCATTAAAATATATTTTATAGACCACACGGCCCCAAGATAAACCTGCAGTATCAGTATATCATTTTCCAGGAATTGATCTGATATGTGGCTACTGTAAATAGGTTTAGATTTTCCCATGTTCTGTAAAGCCCCTCCAGTCCATTGTTTATTGCTCCTCTTTGTATGAAGTCGGGATGCCAATCTTAAAATGAATAAATTACGTCTTAGTACAACTTTGATTTGCTTCTCTTGTACTGTGGCCCTCAGAGCTCAATGCACTGCAACTTAAGAACTCAATTTGACAACACATGCGCTGCACTAAGAAAACACATTGAGAATACTCGCATCACTATTTGCAGGCTTATAATAAGTAAGAGGCTATCACTAGGTTAATTGCACATGTATCTGCAAGAATATATGAATCATACTATCACAAAAAGTAAGTGGAAAAGTAAGCAAAAACACTTCATCTGATTTTCCACCAACACTGAGGGACAGCCAAATTCAACTTACAACTGTACGAGTCACAAACCATGGCAACAGCAAGCGTGTCCCGTGTAAACAAATCTGCTGAGAGTAGTTGGTAGTGTTGCAAGTGTTGTCAGTGCATGTGTTGGAGTGTGTTGAGCTCTCAGGGCCACCATACTTTTTTCAGCATTATTGCAAAATTTAAGGGACGACTTGTGATGCATTACAATGTATATATTCGCTGCATTATTCATTCACCATCATGCCAGTGGGATCAAATCACATGGTGTATCTTGTGTGTTCGGGTCCAATATGTTGGTATGAAAAAATTATTCTCTACTCATATAGACAATGTTGCTAAAAATAAAAGCCAAACAGGGAAAAGTTGAAGGACTAAAAGGAAAACCCAAGCTGTGATACTTGGGAGTCCACTTCACCTTCCATTTCATCTTCTGTTTTGTATTTATATATATAATATAATTAGGGCTGGGCAAGTTAACTCGTTTTAATCGAGTTAACTCAAGTGATTAATAACTCGATTAATTATTTTATATCGCATTAACTCAGGTTTGATTATTTATTGTTTTATTGTGAAAGTCAGGCTTTTATTTTGTGAAAGTCGGTACGGAGCTTTTACATGGCCATTTTCATTTTAAAGTTCTTCCAGACGTCGGAGTCGACAGAACCAAAGTAATTTGTAGCCACTGCCAAGGTGAATTTTCTTATCACCGGAGCACTTCCAGTCTAAAATATCACCTAAATGCGAAACACACAGTTGATATCAGCAAATCACTCAACAAAACAGTGAGCGGAGCGAGGCTTCGGCAGACTACGTTAGACGCAGGGAGGAGTATACATTTTTCATAACGAAGAGGATAACATTAATGCCCTGGCAGTGGCATTGACCTTTAATTTTGTATTTGCTTTGATAACATTGTTTAGTTGAGATTTACACTGAATATTTTATTTAACTGCAACTGTATTAAATGCTGATGTTGAAAGTGTTTGCACAACAAATGTTATGGCACTTTCGTTCATATGGCAGAACATTGAAAATAAAATTGCGCTATACACTCCTTTTCAATTCATTATTGGATTTTGCGTATACAAATGCGATTAATCGTGATTAATCAGGGAAATCATGCGATTAATCGCGATTAAAACTTTTAATCGTTGCCCAGCCCTAAATATAATATATATAATAATATAGTTATTGGTATTCCTTAACTTCCCATGCAAAGCTTCTGTTTGCTTTGAAAAGACAGGTGTCGTTCTGCTTTTTGTTTGAATAATTTTTGCCTTCTCTACAAATTAATCAATATATGATGAACCAATCCCTTCTCATCACATAAAGGATTTGTGTACAGCCTCTTCTTCTTCTGTGGTGTTGTGCTTGTAAAGGGAGGATAAGCGGATGGACGGAGGAGCGAGGCGAGACTCACCTTTGGCACTGACCAGGCTGCGGTTGTACCCAACTGGACTGCAGTATTCAAACACAAACACTGTGATGGCCACGACGGTGAGACACATGACGAACATCATCACCCAAACCGCCGGACTGTATGGTTCTGCAGGGAAGGAGGAGACGGGGGAAAGTCGGGTCAGAAGATCAAGACGCTCAAGATTCAAATGTCAACTCAACTTCAAGAAAAACTGTGCAAACTAGAACAAAGACAAGTTTTATTACAAATATCATGAAGTTGTGTCACTGCATCAGCTTTGACAGGAGCCTTATTCCATCCAACATATTAAAAATATAGAATAATGTTGAATAAAAAAGTACATGGTACAAAAAAACAATAACAAAATAAATATTTTCGAAAAAAAAAATGCATTCATGTCAAGCGCACACGAGTTGCTCACCTAAAAAGGCAGATGGTGAGACCGTCCCATTACTTCTGGCGACCATCACGCTGATTCCGGTCTCCACAAACGGCACAGAGAAGTCGATGATCTCCGAGCGCTCCTCGTTAATGGTCAGCGAGCCGATGGCCATGTCCGCCCGCTTGTAGAACACCTGTGGGGGGAGAAGAGCCAGTAGAGTGGGGTTATTGTAATGTGTGACTGCCTGACATTATACTGGATATCTGCTGCT
This sequence comes from Limanda limanda, assembly GCF_963576545.1. Taxonomy (NCBI): domain Eukaryota; kingdom Metazoa; phylum Chordata; class Actinopteri; order Pleuronectiformes; family Pleuronectidae; genus Limanda; species Limanda limanda. The sequence goes on from NC_083652.1 coordinate 4,758,519, forward strand.
GACCTGTAAGATAAATCTCATCCATCAGTGAAGTCAACACACTCTGAGGGTGATTTACTGTCAGGACAGACTCACAAAACCGCCAGACAGACGATTGCTTGTAAAGCAGGATCTGCCATCTAATCCATCTTTAATCCATTACACAGCATTGTAGTCTATACCATAATATACTAATATAGTGCAACATAATGGCTGTTGCATAAGGCAGAAAGTGGAACTGATCACTGAAGGCTAAAGGTCACTGATGGTCTGACTGAACAGAATGTGATGCTATTTTTTGCTGATGTTTGAGCAGTGTTCCACCAGCACAGATCAAACCGCTCTGTGACTCCCTTTCCTTGAATTTTCAGTCCCACCACATCAGTGTTTAACATGCTGATGGAGGAGCTGGTAGATTTACAGTCCAGACACTCACAAGCTATAAACTCCCCTATAGAGGCTGATGCCTCATTGAGCACTATAGCCTTCTGCTGTTTTTGAAAGAAAGTCAGAGAAAAAGTAGATAAGGTTGTATTCTCCAACTCCTGAAGAGGAGCAATCTGGCAGTGGAGATTATTCACTGGGATGCCTACTCCTCCTTTTTGTACTGTTCGTGCTGCACAGTGACCTTACCTTCATGAGGTCATTAATCTTGACTATAAATTGCTTTTCTTTTTTACCTCCGCCAAAGGAGGCTTTATTTGCACCCTGGTCCATTTGTTTGTTTGTTAGCAGGATTACGCAAAAACTGCTGATCAGACATCCATGACACTTGGTGAGCGATTGGAACATGGATCCTTTTGGTGTGGATCCAGACAAAGAGGTTGACCCAGGAATTGATTTTATCGCTTTTTCAAACATTTTGTGGTAAAGCATTTGTTGGCGTTTATGAAAATAATCAGGGATATTTAGGAACTGATTTATTTGAGTATGTGTGATTTAATGCAGGTTGAATTTAAGGGGAATGTTTGGCCTTGCAAGATAAGACTAGGGTTTGAGGTTTTTCTTTTATTTATTTTCAAAGTAAAGGTTCCAACTTTTATTTTAATTCATGTTTCTTAAATTTAACACTGGAGTTGGTCAAATAATCGGTTGTAGGAAGAGGAGCTCGCTTTACCACAGAGTTTGGGCTTTTTTTGAGCTTTTTTAACCTTATATTTCACAAAACAACCTACATCTGCATTAGGTGGAAAAAAACAACTGGCTTGTTCAGCCAACTGAAAAAGTCACAATTTGTCCTTTTTCCCTCAAGGGAATTAAAGAGGGATTAAAGTTACAATGTCAACAGCCAAGGAAAAACCCACATAGTAAAACAATATGTTTGTGATTCTGTATTATCAGAAGCATCTGATACAGCATATCTGGTTTCATGAGTCTCATCCAGATTGTGACCATTCTTCATAAAAATCATCTCCTGCATGAGACATCGTTATGAAAGCGTAACACTGTATTTCGGACCTATTTTTAACAGGAGCAATGCAATATTAAACACCCTTCAAAAACTCAGATTTCAGAAATTATTTAAAAAATAGTTTTCTACTCTAATGCACTTAACAGAATATTTTCCTTGGTTTGCTAATAAGGAAAGTGTCTGGTCAAATTCAGTTCAGCATATTCAGCTTTTCACATGCAAGGCCACTGAAATAGCTGTAATAGAGCTAATTTGAAACTTTCAAATAACCTTTAGACTTAAGCACTTGTTACATCACTACAACTACCCTCCTCATTTTCCCTCTGGTATATAGCGGATGTGTGTATGTCTTGACAGTGAGAATTTTTCTCTTTGGGCTGATGAGAACCAGAACATGGACATTTGACCTAATTCATGCTCTTGTCACTGTTGTGTACCTCCTGAATGAAGCGGTACTGCTGCCATGTAACCCCCCCACCCCCCCTTCTTCCAGCCTTACCTCTCCGATCATCCCGTTCCAAATGCCTCGGACCAGTTTGCCGTGCTTGCCGTTGGTGACCAGGTAGAGGTCATAGGAGAACTTTATGGTGCGGGACAGCTTCTTCAGGATGTCTATGCAGAAGCCCTTACAGCACAATTTTTTGTATGGCTCGGTGTGACCCACAATGCTGAAAGACAGAGAGAATATAACTGAGGATGTGATGTGATGCCATTTCTGCTCTGTCTCTTTAAGAACTGGCCTTTCTTAACACCAGGTTTCTGTTGTTCTCGGCTGCTCAGTTGTCATTGTTATAAATGATGCTATTAAACCCTCATTATATGTTATCAATTTGAGGAAAAATCTATTATATCCAATAAATGATTTGGGTAATACAGAAAGGTTTTAGGCTTGAAATAAGAAAACAGCTCTATGTGGTGCGTATTTAGATGTTTAGGGCTGATATCTGTAGAAGGGAGGAAGAATAACCTTGAACAGGAGCCACAAGTTCATAGCAGAACTGTAATAATCGAAAAAGCACGTGATATTATCTAATACAATACAGCAGCACAGCAGTGAGCACTGGCTTAGATGAGCTATAATTCCACTTCATTGTGTCTTATTTTCTCAGCTTTGTACTTGATTCTATTTTTTATACATAATCAATCTATTATAACAATACACTCATTAAGAGATACTGCTAACTAAAATGTGTTTTGAGTTGTAAATTAAATTATTATACTGTTCTTTGAGGAAAAACATTAGTGAAAAAAATCTATGGTGGTTTGAACATGGCTCATAGTGTTTCAAACAGTCTTAGACCTTGCAAGACCAATGCTTAAGTAGAGACAGTTGTTTGGGACATCTTTATGTTCTGAGATCTATATGTATTTGAAAAGTTAACACTGTGATCAAAGGTGCGACCAGCAACCACCAGCCACCGCTCATGAGTTGGAATTTTGCAAGCTGCATTAATTAATCTCTGTTGAAGCTGTACCCTAATTACCGCATCGTCTACCATTCGGAGATGTCCCCCATCCTTTCCTTCTCCTCCATGTCCTCTGACACGGCTGCTTCAGCCCTGGCTGTTTCACACACAAATTGTTTATACCGCTGGCTTAGTCAGTTGGCTGTGCCAGTATTTTCCGAATGGCACGGGACCAGAGCACTAGTTAGACACTGGTGCTTCAGCCCTGGCTGTCTCAGCACTGGGCGCCTGTACCGTAACCATCAGGAAATTCTAGAGACGAGAGAACTCAACTTCATATGACATTCCTGTCACAAAAGTGTTTGTGCTGCTCCAGGAGTCATTGCTCACACACTTGGTGGAAAGATGGGGAATTGGTCAAGAAAGAAGTCATTACATCTTGGGTTGGGTTTGACACTTTCTTTAACATTGTGATACATTTTCTTTGACAGTTTCACCCATTTCCTACAGAGTAATTCATGGATCCTGATGTGAAAATCTGACATATTAAGGGAACTTAAATTTGGATTCAGCAGATTTTAAAGTGGTTTCATAAGGGGACTTTTAAGCCTTTATGGAGGTATATGCTTTACAGGGTGACATTCTGGTTGCAACTTATTCTTATAAGAATGTTCGGCTGAGAGTAAATGAAAGCAGGTAGAGAAGAAAACCAGTCATCTCTACCATATCGAGGCTGGGTCTCTGACGTCAAGTTAAGTGTGAGTGCGTGTGTGTGTATATGTGTTTTTTTTTGTGTGTATGGGGGGGTGATTGCAGTTGGGAGAGTAGGAGCTACTCCACAGGCTTGTGCATTATGTCACAGCCCCGACAGATGGACGGACAGCTGGGTGGCACAAAACAAATCTGACATAAATTAATCACCACCAAACAGTGGCTGACAGGAGTGGAACTCTGTGCTGGATTTTTATTTGGACAGGATACTGCCAGACTTTCAAACATTACCTGAAGTAATTGAGCAGTTAAAACATCGACATGGCACACGCAAGTTAAAGACTCCATGATTAAATAGCATTTTCCATTTTGAATCTGTGAAGCAGATTTGATTCAGCTTAATTAACGCAGGAAGACATCTTTACATGTCCTGTATCGGACCCCCAATTCACAAGCTCGGGGGATGCATGGAGCTAAACGGAGAGCAAGGGGGAGAAAGAATAAACCCTCTTCCTCCTCCTTACATTGTGTGAAATGCTATGTCACTGCCAAATAGCATGGATGAGCTTGGTGTGTTGACTATGTGACAGTCTGTATATCAGGGGAGCAGTATGGGTTCTTCACTGAGACATGGCTGCATATGCGCGGCACAAAGAGTGATGAGAAGAAACTAGTGGGGGGTTTTGATGCTTGTGAACAGCAGATGGTGTCATCCTGGACACGTTACTGTGAAACAGTGTTTGCCTCTCTATAATCGTACCAAAGGAGATTCACACGTGCTGTTAACATGCCGTCATCAGACACTGCGGACGTAGCATGACTTCATCAACTCTGTCACAAGTGTGATAGTGCATCACGACATGGACTGTGAAATACTGTGATAAATCATCAGCATAATTATATTAAGTAAAACATAATTGCTATATCAATTGAGCCTTCATGCAAAATTCGTGGTAAAAAGGGTGCAGCACAACTGATCAATTAAAGCGTCAAAAGTAAACGTCTAGACTTCTAGACGTCTAGAGGCGGTGGACTAGTGGCAGAAACTTGGACTACTGGCAGAAAAAGGTCTCTGGTTTGATGCTGGTTCGACTCCACGGTTCGACTCCACGGAGTTTCAACAAAAACTTACCTGGATGGAATAACAACAAAAGACGAACCTGGATCTGTCCAAAAAAAATCAAAAAGACTATTCTCCCTACCCTGTCTAGTGCCCCTGAGCAAGGTGACACCAGATGGGATAAAAGCAGAGGACTAATTTCCCTCAATTGCATGAGTATGTCTGTGCATGTTTGTGCATGTGTGTGGGATAAATAAATTAAAACAAAAAATTATCTTAAAGTGCAGCTTGGGTCGCATTTTTTTGTCTAAACATGTCCAAGTCTGAGGGAAAATCTGAGTGGAAGGCTATTCAGTTCTCTTTCCAAGCCCAACTGAGTTTGTGTTCCTCTGTACCTGACATGCATGGCTATAACTTGTTAAAACTCATTGCAGACATGTGCATTGTTAAAAATCAGGTAGATAGCCCATCCAACACCTCAGAATCCTTGAATATGAGGAGGCAACCCTCACTCGGGCCAAAACCAGCGCGGGGACCACTCGGGGAGTTGAGCATGTCGCAAAACACACCAGTGTCAAAGGCATGGTTTACTGCTGCCAAGTCATATATGACAAGAGATTGAAAGATACCATTAGACGGGTCAGGCTTATCCTTCCAAACCTTAAAAATAAAGTAATACTGTGATATAATGCCATCACCATCCAAAAAGTGAAAAATATTGTCACATAAATTTTAGGTCATATTGCCTACCTCTATTTCATGGTCATGTCAGCAGACCTTAACCTGGCTTTCTGCCAGAGCTTTCTATCAATCCATCAAATACCCTACCATGTGGAAGATGCATACACGTCTACTGTCCCCGATTCCCCAGATGGAAAAAAAATCACAGCTCAAGGAAACAGGAACAGAGCAAACGAGTCTCCAGCCAAATAGACCTCCTCCCTGCCCCCTAGGCTGCTTCCGTCTCACACCTGGCCAGTGATTCATTTCAGCAGTTTACCAACCTTCATCATTGACTGTAGCTAAGGCCTAACCAATCGCATTCATTAGTCTCATCCATCAAGTCAAGCAACAGCGACACTGCATCCCAGCCACACCTGCAACCTGCAGATCACCTTAATTACCCCAATTTACCAAGTGAACATCATGTTGTATTGAAGAAGACCTGAAGCTAGAGTTTGAAACCAAAAAAAGACGACTGACGTTATAAATTAAGTGAGAAGTAGAAGCATATTTTTATAGACTTCTATAGAAACTGACTGCTTTCAAGACTTTTCACTTTTGTATTTAAGTCAACTTCAATAATCTATGGGTTAGAGACAACACCATCATTTGCCAGTTTCACCGAACCCTTTCTCACCTGCTCAAAGCAAACCGCTCTGAGAATCACATTCTTTGACTTTCTTTAGTGCCTTTAACCAAACCATCCCTCCACTATCTGCTGGTCAAACAATGGAGCACTTTCAGTAGGAGACATGGCTTTTTATCACTCAATGAGGTGAGCTACTCATTAGGCTGAGTGGCCAGGGTGCAATATCCCAGCGATCAACCTTTGAACAAATCAGGAAAATATATGCGTTGCTGTGTCAACCGCCACCACAATTATGCTCCTGTGTGTCAGATGAGGGGGGGGCCTCTGTCAAGAAATTTAAAAGGTTTGTGTGGCTTTAGACACATTAACCCCACATTAACTTAACAGTTTGTTGCAGAGTATTATATCACCAACATTGGATATTGATCACACATTATAACTGTAGGTCTGTCCCTAGTCTCTATTTTCTTTTTCTATTTTATTTAAAAACAGTGTAGCATTTAATTGCATTGTTTATCTACCCACAGCATCATATTTGTGATTAATACTATGTGACTGCTGCAATACTGTAGATATCATATCCGCTAAGGAAGTAATTTGCCTTTATTTGTTCTTTAGTGAGCAGGATTATGCAACGACTACAGAACAGGTTAGCCTGAAACTTGGTGGAAAGGTGTGGTATCTGTCAGCAAAGAACCAAAATGGTCACGCCTCCATAGCGCATGACAGACCTGAGCTACGTCGAACAGAAACAAATGAAAACGAGGCTGCCACAGCAGACGACGAGTAAACACAGTGGTCCCAACATCCCCGGTCTCACCATCTGCCACTGTTAAAGGCTAAGCCCTCAGTGGGTTGCCAACTGCATTAAAATGGGCCTTTGGAAATTTGGGTATTTGATAATATATTCAAAATGTGGACACGTTTGAATAATGTTTTTCAAGCTATTTTATGAATGGTGGCAGGCACCAGAATGTACCGGACAGTTATTTCAGTGAGTGTTATTTTGCTCAGCCATCAGAGGCCATCTGTGCATATGTAGATATCTGTATCTCATCTTAAGAAAACTCCCTCAAAATATTTGCCTCTTAAACAAGTTGTAAAGCTTCACGATGTGATTTTCCATGAAAAACTCTATCTGCATCATCAGCTTGAATCAATATACAGCCTGAGAAGTAGACGTCTCGCTCCATTTAACAAATCCTGCAGATCTGAATTTGAACAGATATTTGATATGCAAACTGTTTACTAAACTGGAAGTTCTCAACTTCATACTCCACAAGGGGGTCACAAAATAAATTTGAGGGCTTGCAGGATAATTAAAGAAGAGCAGAAAATACATTTGTGCTGCTCACAATTACCCCCGAGTTTGTTTACTCTATCTTCAGACTAAATTTTAATTAAATATTTCAACCTCATTGACCTTGATAAGTTTGAAAAGTACAGATTAAGTCTGGTGCAACAGTCTTTTCTTATTAAAGTTCAGATATGTTCGCTTCCGAATCCTTCGATGAGTAAAATTGCAGCTTACCCGAGCCTCCAGGGAACTCTCATTGACCGCAAATATGACATCATCTTCCCAGGTCAATACATCTGAATTAATCTACATGTGCTCTGAGAGACGACCGGCTGCCTGCAGCTCAAAGACAGTGAGGAGCCGGGCTTGAGATTTTTCTGATCCCACTGGAGAATATGTCTGACTCAAAGGGAAGAGCTTGTGTTAACTGCTTCCTTCAGGCCACTTGCATCAAATGTGAGGCAGACACTGGAGCCTATTTGTCAGCTCTCTCTGAGGACAAATGAGGGAAGAGCACAGATGGCGTGCCGGGCAAGCTGGACGTAGGGCCAAGGCGTTGAAGGATTGAAATGGAAAAACCTGCATGAACGCTCACTCCATCGAGGAAGCAGTGATGAGGATCTGAGGCATGGGCATGTTGAGGGAACGTCAGAGGCTGGAGGAGATTCAGAAGACGAAAGGTGACTCTGCATGGAGCATTTGGGAGCACCATTCTTAGCTTCACTGTAACTATACTGCCTAGAGGTGAATTTGTCGGGCAGCACAAAATGATTGTTCTACAGAAAATATGTCTGACGTAATTTTTAAAGGGTCTGGTGATGACAAATTTGTTCTGAAAATATATACTTAACTAAAACATTTCATTTAAAATATTAGGTTGATATTAATCAACAGGAATTTCAAGAAGGCCATTAATTTTAATATTTACTAATCCAGCATAAATTAACATCATTCATTCGTTCAAATTTCTCAAATGTGAGGGATCCTGCTTTGCTTTGTTTATTTCATAACAAATGGTGTACTGCATTTAAAGATATCAGGTTTGGATCTGCTGGTTTTTAAAAGGTATTTTCTTGTTTTTTTTGACATTTTGTAAATGAATATGTAAATATTCAGTTGCTCATAAATACAACCCAAAGAATAGGAATTAATAAAAAGGAATCAATCGATTCAGCCCGAGGGAGCTTTCACACCCAACTCGTTTGGTCTGGACCTTCAGACTTTTCAGGTAAGAAAATGTTCCAGTGTTCAACAAGGGGAATTATGCTCTTCTTACACTGGCAGGATGATTTGGTCAGCATGAGCAGTAAAGCACTGCAGCGCTCCATAACACAGGAGCAACGCCATCTTCATCTTCCGCTCCCTTCATCTCGTTAACACCATTGTCAGTAATGGATAATGGCCGGTGTCTCTCTCCCCCACTAATGAAAACCCATATCAGTATGCAGGTGCTCGGGATTGATGACATGGCCTAATCGCCCCATGTAATTGATACCCTACCAAGCAGCACATATATTTTCTTGATTGGGTCACAGGTTGATTCCTGGGATATTGCACCCTGGTCAAGCAGCCTAATGAGTAGCTCACCTCATTGAGTGATAAGAAGCCATGCCTGGGCTAATGGCACGGGAAGAGCCTCTTAATCTCCTACCTAATGGCACTCTCAAGTTGGATAGAAAATCAATTAGGCTGAGCATGTTAACATGTGAGAGTGCATGTGGGACTGTACAGTGACATGAAGATGGTTTCTTTGAGTTGAGATGATCCATGCACAGTTTGTCAACGGCAGATAATCACTGATGTGTAATCACAGACAGACTATTCCTCAACCACTTAAATTATTTATGACAATATCGCACCTATGAGTGTTTACCTACAGTTTTATCATTTAAATATGATCATAATTATTGGCTCTACATAGTTTTTATTCTGGAAGTCACAATGTCAATTCATCAGTCAGAAAGACGATGATTTGACTCATTGCTTGATACCAGACTATAAATAAAGATGGATGACAAGACTACTCCCAAAAGTGAAGCCACAGTGTCTTGATCACCCCCTCTTGTGGCTGGCTGTGGTAAAGGTCAGTAACCACACCTCCTCGATGGTATTACTCAGGACTTGTAATCATGGAATTACACTGATGTATTTTCAAGTCTACAACTTTCTGGTATGTTTAGTTAGGGCCTGAGCACAGACATTGCTTTACGTTTGATTATTCAGGCAAATGAATCACATTTTTGACAGCATGAACATACTCGAAAAATCACCAAACTTTGTTGGCGCATCAGGCCTGTGGAAAATGTACGTATTCTGGAGTTATTGGAAATGGTTTTGGCAAAATGGCTCAACAGCGCCCCCAAATAGCAACTCCATCTGGTTTAACCGTTCTTCAAGATATTCGGTACACACGTTTATCATGCCTGGACAGAAAAAAAAGGCCCGCCACGAATTCGATTGAAGCATCAGGAAGTCTGCAATTTTGGCCATTTTACACGTTTTGTATTTTAACAAACTCCTCCTGAGCTTTCATCAGATCAACTTCAAATTCAATGAGTGTCATCTTGACTCCTTGGGAGATAAAACTAACTCAAATTGTGACTTTTCGTCACTAAGTGTGACCGTGACATGGTGTCAAAAGCACCCCCTGGTGGCAACAGGAGATATCTTGCGTTTTGCACATCTTACACTTTGATGTACTCCTCGTCCATTGACCACAACCATGTCAAACTTTGTCAGAAGGGCCTCAAGACATCGAGGATGAAGTTTCATGGAAACTGGGACTATTCTTCAAACACCATGTTAGTGGCGTAGAGTCAAGTTTCAATGAGTCGCCATGACACAGACAATTGCTGTAACTTCAGTCTACATTGTACAATCTCCCTCAAACTACATGTGTGTACAGAAGTGTTTGCATATTAACTCCTTTCGTGATTATAAATCAAACAGAACACTTCTATGAATTAATGTTTTCAGACATAAGATGTTGTCATTAGACACATAGGGAAAGTATTAACTCACATACCCTAACTATTAGCAGTGTTGGGAAGGATACTTTGAAAACGTATTCCGTTACAGAATACAGAATACATGCACAAAAATGTAATCTGTAACGTATTCCATTACATTAACTTATCTGAGTAACGTATTCTGAATACTTGGAATACTTCCGGTTTGTATTGCATTTTTTAAGTGTATGATTGCGGCGTTTTTATAGTCAGGGGAGCAGCAGCAGTTTAAACTCTCTCTCCACCGATGCTGCGGGCCGCTGGATGTCCGGCTCCCATCCACTCCCACCTCTGTGCCGGTCCCACCAGAGGCTGAAGGACCCCCCCCTGTGCCAAGGCTGCCTCGCGCCGTGCTACGATCGTTTCGGCGTCGAGTCTATTTTAGTTTGAGCTTGACGCGAGCGTATCGCTCCAGGAAACACACTGAAAAATGATTTTAAACGATATTGATGACATATTTTATATGATTTATAAGCATGCATCCCATAGTTTGTATTCCCCTTATGTTGTCCTGGAGTTTTAAATTTACCAATTTGACCGATCACATTATTAAATGCCCCCCTCTGCCCCTCCATACAGACACACAAGCAGTCATAAAGATAAAAAGAGAGGGGGGGGTGGCGGAGAATACGTAATTTACCCTCCACACCCGACATTGAATGGAGCAAACAGCGGAGAAGTTCTTGAAGATGGATGACATTAAATTGGGACGCTGTTGCAGTTAATGTTGGAGCAAGAAGTGACTATATGCTTTTATACTACTGGGTCAACGGGTGATATTATTTTAGCGTCGCTTCAGCGTCCGGTGTGAACCCGGCGTGCCTCGCTGGCCTCCTGCAGAGCCATGACAGCAGAGCTCTGGGAGCGCAGGTCGGTCTTCTCTCATCAGGCGCAGGAAGGGCAGCTTGCGGATCAGCAGCTCCGTAGATTTCTGGTAGCGACGGAACTCTCTCAGAGCCTCGGTCCCGAGCCGGTCGCGGTGAGGCTTCTTCACGCCGCCGGGGTCCCGGGCGCTCATACGGCAGCCCTGGTCTCCAGCTGCTTCCTGGGGGCTTTGCCTCCGGTGGATTTACGAGACAGTGATTAAACTCGTGAAACAGAGAAGTACCGTCATGTAATCCACTGATTTCAACAATGTAACTGTATTCTGAATACCATCTATTTAATTTGTAACTGTAACGGAATACAGTTACTCATAATTTGTATTCTAAATACGTAACGCCGTTACATGTATTCCGTTACTCCCCAACACTGACTATTAGTGATTGATTTTATTAAAACCAAAATAAAATGTTAAAGGTCTGTGATTAATCATAGATCATCGTTCATCGTGTTCTTGTATGATTACAATACAGTGCACGTTGCCTCTGTAACTTTTGACCAGATGTGCTCCTTAGAATAATGAGCAGTCAAATAGAGTTTCATAGAGAATTTTATTGCACATTAAACTCTAATTCATAATCAAACAAAAAATGAAATACAGTTCTGGATCAAGGTAAACGTGATCTTCACTGTAGGAAGAGTAATGCTTAATGTTTAGTGAGTATTATTTAAAGTAGAAATGTTAGAATAAAGATAGCACAATAGTAAAGTAGTATTTCATATAAATCTTATGATGCAGTTGTCTGTTTACTGTGAAAGTAAAGTCGAAAGCCTGGAGGAACACAAGCTGATTGTACATTTAAAATTTTTAACAGTGTGTAGTTAGACTCTAAAGATTTTGATGGAGAAAAATATGCATAACAGTCCAGGAGCCATTAGTCATCACAGTTCATGTAGCAGCTCACATCTGTTCTGACATCTCTTCAGCTTCCTGCCACAGTGGTATGTGTTGCAAATATTTTACACAACACTATTTAACATTAGCTCACACACTAACTTCAGTTACAACTCGTATGTGGACATATGCACCACTGCCTTTTCATATTATCAAATATGGACATTACCTCGGACTATGGAAGCTAAGGCCCAATCCCATTTCATGCATAATATGTTAAAACTCTGAAAAAAAGTCAACAATAATTGAATTTACAAATGCATTCACCAAATGTATTAAATTACCATAAACTTGATGCCCTTTCATCTTTATTTTCATAATAACTTCAACTTCAAACTATACCGGTTGAGATTGTACATTTAGTTTACAATAAAGCATATACGAATATCCATATTGAAATGTAACAGTTTTTGCTTTCATTAAATTGTTTATTGGCCTATAATTGACTGTATTCAACTGTAGTGTCGCCCCTAATCCTTTATGCCATTACTTATTACATTAGTAGCTCATGTTTGTATATAAGTAAGACAGTTAAGTTAACTTTACTTGTTATCAAGTTTTGTCTTTTGGCTAAGTAGCTGTAAACTGGAGGCACTGGTAGCTTAGTTCCTTGTTCATCACACTCAGCTCCACACAAGAAAAAAACAGCATAACCAGGGGCTGTTCCTTTTGTGGATTCCACCTCAGGCACAATTGTTGCAATTTCTTCTGTGAAATTATTTTTCTCTCTTATAACTTCAACTTCACTTAACAAACGGATGTCCTTATATGGAGAAATAGAGGCATGAAAGTATGCTAATTACAGAGAGCGGACTCACGCCTGTCGATTTAGAATGATTCTTATTCACAAACACACGCATGATGGTGAGAACAAAATCGGCTGCCGGCACGTGTCATGAATCCGGCAGAGGTATTGCGCAGGCACTTTTTCCCCACGGAGAGTATGTACATTTCTGCGCACATTTTAGTGAATGAAGCCCAATGTCTTCCTTCTACTGAATGGTTAATTACCAGGGTTTATCACTATCCTTCTTCTTTGTTTAGTTGATTGGCAGATTTGTCTTTGTTTATCCTTTTATTATTTGTTTATATCACAGTAATTTGGATCAAAGGTACAGTTCTTTGATCTCAGAGCTCTTTGATCACAGTACGAAATGTGTGTTTAGTAAGGTTGGTTAAATAACTATAAAGTACTATACAGGTGGTTCACCCTCATCAGGGTTGGAGTTTATTCTCACTGCCATGACAGGTTATTGATCGTCACTCACACTCTGACACACAACATGGCCTGATGGAGAACATCATAACACGTTTGAGTTTCGCCAACAAAGTGGAAGATGTGAACCTGCAAAAGAGAAAATCTCAGCTGTACTTGAAGGAAGAATGTCCACTGAACAACGGTGAACTGAGAGCCAAAGTTGCTGCGTTTTGTGTTGCGTTCAGACTCATCAACTGCTTCCTGGTTCAGACCAGCTTCGTCCCTGATGAGTACTGGCAGTCTCTGGAGGTTTCCCATCGTATGGTCTTCAATTACGGGTATCTCACGTGGGAATGGAAGGAAGGAATAAGAGGATTCTCCTATCCCCTCATCTTTGCTTTCATATACAAGATATTACTCTTCTTTAACCTCGACTCAGTCAACCCCTTGAAATGGCTTCCACGAATAATTCAAGCGCTCCTGGCGGCGTTTGCTGATGTAAAATTCTTCTTCCTCGTCCGAACACTAGAAAGTTGCGACGTTGCAAAATGGATGTTTTTCTGCCACCTGTGCTCGTGGTTTACCTGGTTCTGCTGCACCAGGACTCTGACCAACAGCATGGAGACCCCCTCACCTGTTTGGCTCTCTGTTACTACCCCCTGTCCGGGTCCAAAACACACAGCAGCAAAAAATATTTGACCCTAGTTTCCTTGGCCTTCATTTTTCGTCCGACGGCAGTGATTGTCTGGTTTCCGCTGCTGGTGTACCATGTCTGGCAGGAAAATAACAAATCTAGACTTATCACTCATGACTACATTCCCATTGGGGCCATGTCTATTGTGATTTCAACATTGATTGACTATATATTCTATGAAAAGTGGACCATGGTGCAGTTCAACTTCCTTAAGTTTAACATATTTCACGGTCTGGCTGATTTCTACGGCTCTCACCCCTGGCAGTGGTACCTGACTCAGGGGTTTCCCGTTGTCCTCGGCCCTCATCTTCCCCTCTTTCTTCACGGATGGACCCTAGCTTTCAAAAGATACAAAGTCCTGTTGGCAGCAGTAGTCTGGACTGTTGTGGTTTACAGTTTGCTTCCTCACAAGGAGTTCAGATTCATTTATCCTGTGCTGCCCTTCTGTATGATCTTCTGTGGGATATCTTTGGCCAATTTGAAATCATGGCGTCAAGCTGCAGCGTTTGCCTTGTTAGTGACCAACTTAGTTCTAGCTCTTTACACAGGCCTCATCCACCAAAGAGGAGCTCTGGATGTCATGAGCCACCTCCAGACGCTTTGTGACGCCGGCAGCATGTCGTCGCCTCCGCAGCCAGAAGTCCTCTTCCTCATGCCCTGTCACTCCACACCTTACTACAGCCACGTCCACTGCCCCATAAACATGAGGTTTCTCGAGTGTCCTCCGGATCTCAGAGAGAACAGTTATGTCGATGAAGCAGACAGATTCTACGACGGCCCTCTTCTCTGGCAGAGGACGTAATTTCCACACAAATCTTCTATGCCCACCCACTTGGTTTTATTTGACGTTTTGGAAAAGGAAATCTCCATGTTTTTAAAAGGGAACAACTTTGTGAGGACGAAAGAAATATTTCACACTCAGTTTCCTGAGGGAAGAGTTGGAGGTAGCATCTTTATTTATCAAAGGCACTCACAAACAATGCAACAATGGAAATTCCTTTAAGAGAATATTGCACGGATAGAACCATTCTCCATCATTATTGGTGAGCACCTCTTCCCACAGAGGTGGAAATCTTACCCCAGCTCCAAGCTGCGATGCAAGGCCTTCCACTACATCATGATGTTGGGACAGTGTTTCTGTGATACTAAAGGCCTACACTTTGGCCTATATGTGTAGTCAAAGCCTGAAAACAAGCATGGTCCCTTTGTTCAGGAGCACTATTTTATGGTATAACTTTTGATGCATTATTGCACATCAATGGAGCACTTTGAGGGGGGCGGTTAACTGTGAAGAGTACGGGCAGTTCTCTGTGCTGGAGCTCACCGAAATCCTTCGCATTGATGAACTTAACGTGAAGAATGAGAGGACTGTGTTTGATGTCATCTTGCGCTGGATCACAGATATACCCTAAGAAAGAGATTTCTTGGAGAGGAGAATACTCGGGAGAGGTGAGCGTGATCCTCTCTCCCTTAAGCGCACCAGGGCCCCAGCGCGCTTTCCTGTCCGCCTCTCTGTCTTCCTCAATGGTTATGTTTACTTTGTCGGTGGCTCTAACATGATGGAGAGCTTAGACAGCCTGGTCATGTTGGACCTGAGGACACGAACCTGCCAGGAGAGGATGTACATGCACAACCAACATTGCCATTTGAAATTAACCATGCTGAATGGGTTCATCTATGCCCTTGAGGGCTTTGATGGTTATGTTTGCCTCAACACTGCACAGCCCCCAAAACCAACCAGTGGACTCTTATTGCACCCATGATCAAGGGGTGGAGGAGTGCAAGCTGTGGAACACTGGATGGCAAGGTTTGTTATGTATGGTCATAATAATTAGTATCTGTTGCAGTTATAATGATAATAATAAAAATCCTGAATTTTTTGTATATGAAAACACAGTCACCAGTTAAAACAAAGAAACCACCAGGCTACTCAACGCTGCTCCATCTCTCTTCAGATATACATATGCGGTGGTTTAACCAGGCGTTATATCACAAGGAAGGCTGAATGTTGTGATCCAAACCAGTGGACACTGATCGACCTTATGATCATCGGTCGAAGTCAACACAGAGTTGTTGCATATAAGAACCAAATCTATGCAGTAAGTACACGTAGCTCTGCTGACGTCAACACATAACCCAAAAAGACTTGACTGACAGTGCTACACCAAAAGGGACCTTGTATTTATAATCAGTGTTCATCTTAGTTTGCTAAAGCAATTCATAGGGACATGTCTGTAACAAATCATATGGCAGTTAATTCAATACAAAGGTTCATGCTTAAATTTAAAATGAGGGATTTATAATGTAATGTAAATATTAAGAAATATTTACTTAAAACCATGTCAACCTCATTTTGGTACTAGATGACATATCACAAGATTATCTGAAGGTCTGCACATACCCTGATAGCTGTTGAAATAATTTGTTTTTGATAGAAAAGAGTCAAAAATCTGGACCTTCTAATCCACCAGTCAAATTAACCCAACCGCTTTATACCATGTTCTGTGCATTATTTATAATGTTTGTTGTTTTCTCCATTCAAAGCCTGGTCTCAAATCTTTTCATCCTCCAGATCGGTGGCCTTAGTAATATAAACCCTCTAAAAAGCATTGAGACCTATATGCCCTAGTCTAACACCTGGAGCATGCTGTGCCCCATGTGGATCCAAAAGACCTTTTGCCTCGAGGTGATAGAAGACCAGTTTTATGTCGTTGGGGATGGGTGTTCCATCTCTGACTCAAATATGTTCTACGACGGCCTGAGCACTTGTGTTGTGTCGACATTGTTGACTTTGCTTTCCCTCGAGACTCTCTTTTCCAAAAGTCACGGAATGTGTGACTGATACATCTTTTGATACCTTCAATATAGTGTATGGTGCATATAATACCTGATGAAAATCATGTCTCACAGGTGGTTAATCTGAGAAGTTTGGAGGCCACTGCAGGAAGATGCTTTAGATAAAGATGTTTATGTTTTTTAGGGTTAGGGTTAGGGTTAGGGTTAGGGTTACCAGGGTTGTCACTGGTTCTGGGATGTCATGAGACAGTCTCCTTTCTCAAGAAAATATAAACAAACAATAACTCATATGTTTCAATACTTAAATGTAACAGTGTGTGCGTGTGCGTGTGTGTGTGTGTGTCTTGAAGGCTGTCCCATCACTTTATATGAAAAATCTGTATAATAAAATCACAAGATGGACTCCATGACTGCTCATCAAAAGTGAAGCCAAAACTTCTTGCATGCCATCTGGTGATTGGCCGAACGACCAATTTGATTCACGGTACAGGAAGTTGGCCATTTTGGATTTAGCGGCCATTTTGGACATTTTACACGTGTATTTTAACAAATTCAGAGAGCTTTCGTCGGATCACCTTCAAATTCTGTGAGTGTCATCTTAACACATCTTAACGCTCCTCTGTGCATTTTCCAATCAGCCTCAAACCTCTTTCACACGATCGCAGTCCCAGCTTGATCAGATCCATATGTCAATAAGGAATCATCATCACAGAGCCACCTGCTGGCGACAGTAAGTGATATGTTTTATACTTTGATGCTCTGCTTCTTGCTGTTTTGCAATATACAGCTCAAATGAGCTCAGACAAGTTATACAACCATGGTAAGAATTGTGACATTTCCTCAAAACATGTAAACATTGATGTGCGGCAAAGGTTGATCTTTCAAGGAGACAATATTATTACAATTCCACTGTGCATTGTCCAATCAGCAGCAAAATGCTGTCACATGATCAGAGTCTCAGCACATTCAACACATGAACACATTCATGTGTCCCAATTAACTCAAGGTCACAGCCCCACCTACTGATTCACTGTGAAAAGGACGTATTGTTTACCCCACTGTGCATTGTCCTATCAGCACCAAAATTGTCACCTATGATCAGAGTCCCAGCCTAAACAGCTCCATGTGTCAATATTAACTTAAGGTCATAGTGCCACCCACTGTTCAGCGGTAAAATTTTATTGTTGTAACTCCACTGTGCATTGTCCAATTGTCGTCAAATTTGTCAGGCTTCATCAGGGCCATTCACTGTAAGAATGTGTGTGGGTGAATGTGTACTGTAAAGCCATGTAAAACACAGATCATTTACCATTTAGCTCAGTGCAAGCTGACATTGCTGTCAGCAGCCTGCCAGGAGAGACACTTCTAAGGTTCTGTAGCCATGATGCCAACTTTGGTTTCTCTAACTTTGCAGCAGTCCGATGTTTTCAAATCCCAGACGATGAACTAAAGCGTAAATACATGAGGTTTTAGGTAAAACATGAGCCATTAAAAGAGCATGGCCTAGGGCTACTGCTCTGCTGAGGGTTGGAAATGCAGCACGATGGTAAATGGAGAGATTTTCCTTGCGGCTCTGCTCTCTCTTCTCCACAATGTTAAGAAACAACCGCTGCATTACAGATTTTGTTTTTAGAAAGTAGTTTATAAAAGTAAAGATAATAAAAATAGAAGAAAATAGAAAGTGTCAACTTGGAAACCATGAGTGCCTGACCAATTAATAGTATCATATCGACCTTTTGAATGAACATGAAGACAGACAGGAAATGATCCACAACAGAGGACCTGTTGCTTTGGGCATGGATGACCATGTGAGCAAGCTGTAACCATTCAACTAGTTGGTCGCCCACTAGTTTAAACCTTTTATGTTTATTTTTGTCTCCCCAATGTTGAAATCCGATTTGATAAAGCAATCAAAAGTATTAAATTCAGATGTCACGCCGTCGACCAATAAGTTTAAGAGTGTGTGTATATCTTTGTTATTATGTTGGCATCAGTGTTGTTGAGGGGCAGCATCACTTACGTCTCCGTTTTGTTGGACTGCCGTCGGCAGGGCACAGTGTTGCTCACACATGTACCAGTTGAAGGGTCCACTGCCTCTACAATGACGAAGGGCCGTTCCTCCAGTGTGGCCACCGTCAGGTGCCTGTAATCAGACACTGGCTCCAAGTAGGAGCCAAAGCGCGGCCACACGGGGTATCGCATCTGCAGGATGCCCATCTCGTATGTCCCCACCTGAAGGAGTCAAAATAGAGGGAGTTGATCGAAGTGAGCCAGTTGAAAAATCTCAGCCAAAGCCAGATGGTTGTGCTGACGAGGTACAGAAATAACACGCTGGAAAACAGAGATTCTTCTGAAAGGGCTACATAAATAAACAGTAGAAGAAACTTAAAACCTGCAACAAATATAAATTAATAAAGGTGAGAAACACTGGAAAAATAAACCTTCGCTGCTCATATATCTTATGAAACCACTGAGCATAACCATATCCATTGCCGCCTCCAGTCTTATCATCAACCCCCTCACTGATATCGCACATCTTAGATTTGTCTGTCTGGACGTGGAGCAGCGAGTTTTGGTTCACAGACAGTTATAGGAAATAGATTTTTGGTTCACCGGGGAGGTAGAGAGTGCAATTATACATCTAATGCAATTCCACCCTCTGCTATATTACCAGTCGACTAATTTTAATTGGATGTTGTGGGGAAATGAGCGTTCAAGCAAGCTGAATACATAATCAAGAACTGGATTTAACATTTCAAGCTGACTGATTTGAAGGAGCCATGACCTGTTTAGTGCCACGTTCAGCAAATTTGCCCGTCTAATTCTAAACTGTGTAAATCAGGCTGTGAAATGATTGAATGAAGGTCTCAGAGGACCAATCGGATCCCGTTTAAAACAAAACAATGATACAATCCACTGATTATTTACTTAATGCTGAATCAGATGGGGCTATTAAATGCTGCTTTGGCTTCTATAATTCAGTTCCACGAGAGCATCATCGGTATGGAGTTTGGGGACTGATGCTAATAACAATATACGGGCCAAAATCATAGTCTCATGGAAGTTAAACATCTGGATTATTTCAAATCTAAATCAACACTGTGGAACATGTTAATTCAAAACCATGAGCATTGAAATCTCCATTCTTTTGGTTTCAGGGTTTTCACAAGTTTTTGAAAACTGGCTGTAGGGATTTGTTCCCATCTAGCCACAAAAAACATTAGTGAGGCAACTGATGTTCTGTCTAGTTCACACCTGTTCAGCCCAAAGTTGTTGGACAGGGGTGGGTTTGGGGCGTCTGAAGGTCAAACCAAAGTTGGAAAAGCTGTGTCATTATTAACTTGGGAAGGAAAGAGTAACTTCCAAACTGTTGGCACATGGCTGTAAAAAATATAATTGTGTATAATACAATAATACAACTTGCCTTAAAGAGGCAAAACCATGATAATAGTCTCCTGAAGTATATTGAATGGGGATGTTTCCACTTATTACTGCCCTGTTGCTGTGTGCCTCCTCTAACCTCAGGCTACATACATATTTTGTTTTTCCAGAATCTTTAGGGCAATGTGACCTTTGACATCTGACCAATGAAATCTAATGAGTTCAACTTTGAATCCATGTGACAACTGAAGATAAGAGTCTAAAGGCAGACTCGACATATCAGGGAAAAACATGTTGCCAAAGTGACTTTGAACTTTGACCACACAAATCTACTGTAATTAGTTAATCTGCAAGTCTAAAGCCATTTTTAGACATGAAAACACAGTTGTATCCAGACATTTGTCAGAGTAAGCCACATTTTAGAAGTACAGGAGGAAATTCTCTGGTCTGACACATTCACAACAACAGAAAAATCTGAATCATCATCTCTGTCGCATTGAAATTTGCCTGGCCATGAAAAGTTCCAGAACATATTGTTAGTAACTGACATGGACAATGACGTTCTTATATTTGGCCTCTCATTCTACCATCAGGAGATTAGTGACCTTGACCTTTGACCTTCAACCACCTAAATAAAATCAATTAATCCGTGATGCAAGGTGAACGTTTTAACCAAATATGAAGAAATTCCCTATAGGCATTCTTTGGATATAGTGTTCA
Source organism: Limanda limanda (assembly GCF_963576545.1). Classification (NCBI taxonomy): domain Eukaryota; kingdom Metazoa; phylum Chordata; class Actinopteri; order Pleuronectiformes; family Pleuronectidae; genus Limanda; species Limanda limanda. Next base: position 4,779,269 of record NC_083652.1, read on the forward strand.
CAAGTATGGGTTAGTCGGACAACCAGAAAACAATAATGCCTCCAGCCGCTGGCTGTCACCAGCATGGAGGCATAATAATAAAACCTGTAGCAAAAAGGATTTTTTTTTGTATTTGAATGCCAAAATGATTTGTTAATCAATAAACTATAAATTCAGTCTTGCTGTAAGTTATTCCATGTAACCTGTGACAATGAATCGGTCTAAATATCATCTGTAGAAATATAGCTTTTTCCCAAAATCAATAACCATCAGTTAAGATATAAAATGATCTATACGCTCAACAGGAAGTGCTTGTCTTAGCCACATGGGGATGGATGTGTCATGGTAACAGGGCGAGAGAAAGAGATGAGAAGGGAAGTTTTCACATCTAAATCCTATTTTCTTGAGATGGATCAATTCCAGTTATAATTTACTCTTGACAGTGGAGCAACATTTGAATGCAATTGAATTTCAAAGTCTGTTTATTTGAAGCTCGTCTGTGATGCTGTAAATTTTATTACCATTCTGGAGAGCTTAAAAAAAACCAGTGTTGACAAAATGTTTCATTTTCCACATAATCTCTTCTGTTCATGCAGGAAGAGGGACAATCCTGTCTGATCACATCCGTCAGTACAGCTTGTCACCATGAAATGAAGCAACTGAAAGTGCAGGTGTGTGCCTGTGTGTATGTGTGTGTGGGGTGATGATGATAGGGGGGCAGCAGCAAATATCGATTCTCACTGTTCCTGTCAGTTATTCCTCTCTCCTGTCAGTCATATTGATCCGTTCTGCTGTTTACCCCATGGGCATTTTGCCAAGTCAATCACAATCTCAAATTTCAGGAAAATAAACGGGGATTAAAAAATACATCATATCCCTGTGGCTGCTCAGACAGTGAAGATCATCGTCATTCATTCATCTTTCAAAAAACACAAGTAACCCCTTTTAGTTTTTCTGTGTACATAGACGGACTGAAGATGGAAGACACAACTCCACTTCCTTCCCTTATCCAGAAATGAAGCCAAAATAGAGTGCTTATGAAAGCTGCCATCTTGTGACAATGATGTAATTTGGAGCCAATCTGTACAGCAGAGTTCAGGGGATGGAGCTGCGGTAGTCAAGTCAAGCTTATACTCAGACTCAACCAATCAGTAGCTAAAATTCCTCCTGCCCCACCTCGGTGGAAAGTTAACCGGTAAACTTGCAGTTTTGTTGTCAAAAGAACACAAAGAACTTCAACAGGCTGCTTCTCAGATGCTTCAGGGTCATGATTATCCTCTCAGTATGACTTTGCTTGCTGGCCTCCTCAATTTTCGTAGCAAAACAACATAACAGACTTACTTTACTCAAAGTTCAAAAAAGGACACGAAATAGGTCAAGCTGATCGTAAGAACCTCTGCTGAATAACAAGTTTACTACTGAAGACAGTCAGATGTGCTTTCTGTCTCTATATCTTGGATTCGAATAGGTCGTAACAGTTCAAATTCATATTCAAATTATGAATAAGAAGATACTGCTCATGTCTATGCTGTCAATCATGACATCTCATTCTTTTTATATCGTCAAATAACAAATTAAAACCACTCTGGTCTGCAACACACTCTTGAACAAACATCAATATCATAAGAACTAATCAAAATGTCAAAAGCACATTTGAGAAAAATTCTGTGCTAGATTTTATTTTATTTTGTCTATGTCCCACCTGCCAACATGGAGGAGGCAGGATTTAGGACCTATACTGCAGCCAGTCACCAGGGGGTGACAAGAGTTTTAGGGATGCGGTCATGTCATTCATATTCATATAGAACCTATGGTTTTATTGAGCATTTTTAGAACTTGGTTATTGTAGAGCTAATTCAAACATTGCTATCAGATGCTAGTTAGTCCTTATTTAAATCAGCACTATTTTAAGGTAAAAAAAAAGCTACTGAGAGAATACCTAATTTAGGTGATTTTTTTTCCAGGTTAAAAAGTCTTTTTTCAGCCGAGGTGACTTTAATTTCAGAGTTCGTGCTCGTTGCAGATATGCAGTGGCTTGTCATTGTCGTATATCACCCTGCCTGATAACAGCCATGACAGGAACATTTCCTTTCCTCCTCTGGCGCTGCTCGTCTCTGTTGCCACTCTCTGTCATGGTCTCCCTCCATTGTCCCAAGCTACCTTGACTTTTACAACCGGGTGGATGTCGAACAAACGGCAGAACACTGACTTTTGGGAAGGAGCAAATTACAGTTCAGCAGCTTTATGTGATATGAGGAATGTAATTCAAGGTGAATAAATACAGAGTGTAATGTGAGGTATCAGTATATACAGGCTGGTAATACATTGGTGGTGTTTGAACGTGACGGACTAGCTGCCCTGTGATGTGTCCAGTAAGAAGAGGCATTCAAAAAGTGGAATTGATTTCCAGCTCTCAAAGAGAAGCCAGAGGCAACAGAAACTCAAACACACCTTACACTTCACAGCTGAGTTTTTTTGTGGAGTAAGCTCGTTATTGTGCTCTGAGGAAGTGAAAAAAGATTTCTCTCTCAATAGGTTTATATATAGGTCAATATGGCAGAAAATAATATAAGGGGTGGGTTAGATTGGAGGAAAAGAATTACCTTCAGACTTAAACGTAAATTAAGTTTTCTCTGTTTATTTGAGTGTTTAAAAATAAGCATAACACATAAAAGGCTAATTTATACCTAATGTAAGACAGACGGTACCTTTTGTCAGTGCTCTGCATTAATTTCAGCCTATATTTTAGAACATCTTCTGAAAGCTAGCAGATATGGATGAAACAGACCAAACGGAGCAGTACCACCAAAGATCGTAGGGGGGCAGTGAAGCCAACAGTTCAAGCAAGACGATCAAAGGACACGAGGAAGACATTTTCACAATGGCAAAATGTTTTGAGGAGAGACTTTGCTGTAAGAACCTACATACCATTCCGGGGAAGCTCCAGTTACATAATTTACAACGGAAGGATCTGTTTTTGGATGTAAAGGAAGCCAAACTGACTTAGTCTAAATAAGTAAATCTGAGGGAAACAGAGGACAGTGACACATCCAATGCATGTTTATGCAATTTAAGTCTTTTTAGAGTCTGTTCAAAGTTCGTTAAATCGGAGGAGTCAGGCCAATTTCTCTTTGATAGCACAGAGAACAAGGATATGTTTAGAACCCTCTGAATATGTCTCTTTTTAAAGTTGGACAACAAGACAGTTCAAAAAGTTATAGTTATAGTATTTTTAAAGTTCAAAAATATATCAGAGTACACATTGAATAACTATGTCTTTTCATTTAACGTCACTGCAGTTTAGGGCAGTTCTTATCACACGGATGTATGAACAAGTTTTAGAGTTTCTGATAAGTTTGATTTAAATAAGTCATTTGGTATAAGAATGTGTTGAGACGTCATGATTGACAGCTAAGACTGACATCATGAATGGATGAGTGGGTGTATAACACAGCTCCACCCTCAGATCACTACTACACACACTCTGGCTCCAAATAATGTCAAAAGCGCAAGACGGTCCCATCTTTATTTACAGTCTATGAAATTTAAAACCTTTGTCTTGTTGTTTGCAAAAAGGAAACTCTGAATGATCACAGCTCTCTGCAAAGTGAAGCTAAAACAGTAACAGCTGTTGAGACAGCTGAGTGAGTGGCACGAGCATGCTCTGACTGTCTGGTGTAAACAAGAAACGGACTCATTAAACACAATTTAACTTCATTCCCAAAACTAGATTTTAATATCAATTACAACTGTGAGGACACTATGTTCAATATGCTTAACAGCTGTCCTTCTAAATTCTCAGTTCTTCTTTTTGATCATCTAAACTATTTATATCAATCAAATTACAATTTAATGTCCCGTTTCTTCTGTAATCAAAAGCTAACGTCTGATTCAAAATAAATTAAAATTTCACTGGCCAGCCTATATTACTAATTACAGTTACATAACATTGACTGGACATATATACAGCAAAGTTATTTCTTTTTATATGGATAAGTGTTTGATTGGACCAGGCTCTTTTATTGATTCATAAACAAAATGGCTCCTGCCTGCTTTCACGTTTAAATTGTTTGTTTGCCTCTTTTACCATCACAGCTCCCCATTAACTCATAGCCTTGATAACAAATTGGAAATTAATAGGAAGCACCCAAAACATCAGTAGAACATAATTAGCTTGGAAATAGCTGCCGGCTGTTTACTTTGAGCGTGATGTTTAACTAAACACCTTCCTCTCAGCCAGTAAAGGAAGTGAACTCCCTCCAGTCTAGTGTCCACATCACATCCGCCCCCTGTGGTTACATTAACGTTTCAATCTCCAAACAAGTCAATGAGGCGGCACGCTGCAGCAAAGTACCCTGACTAAAGTGAGTTGTGGGTTTTCTCTTAACCTCTTTTAAGGAGACAGAGGGCAAGAGTACTTGAGAGAGGTGTGCCTGTTATTAGGAGACAACGCTTCATTAAGCGGTTCATTGTAGCAGTGGAGTTCTTAGTCTTAGCACTTCCTCCTGAAAGACGACGATTCAAATCATCAGTCAGTTTTTTCGTTTGCCAGTGTTCGGGACATTTGGTCCCCAGGCGTGGCACTTCTCGCTTTCATGCTGCTCTCAAAGCATTCCACTGGTCAGCAGTTGGGTCTTGGTACACGTCAGTGACGGGTACAGGCAGCTACTGACCCGGACCCATGAGACTGAAGCTGCAGTCGGAAACACACTGAACTACGGACGTTCTGTTATAATTATCTGGAGACATTGCAGTCATGAATATACAGCATGTAGCATTATTATCCGTCCTGGTTATTATGCATTAGCTCTGAGGGAGTACTCGGCTTGGTTACCACAACACATGAAAGCCACTGTCACCTTGAACCCTCTCTTACCACAAACCTCGATCAAAAAGCAGTTGTAATTAAATTGTCAAACATACTTATTGAAAAGCCAAATCTGATTTGACAATTATACTTTTATTTTCTATATATTAATTTGCACAATCAGGATCAATACTGAACAGAGCAGGAAAGCCGATGAGACCTCTACCTAGATCATGTTAAAATGCTCACAAAATACTGAAATATAAAAGGAAAATGCAGAAAATGATTTATTCTTAGTTGGTGCAGCCCTACTGACTAGTCTTTACAAAGAGGACAAGTGATGTATGAGATCACTTAGAGAAAGACGTCGGTGAGAGAGACGGCGACACTCACCTTATCCCACTGTCGCTCTCTGTCCAGAGTGATGATGATCATGGCTGGATTCACCAGGTAACCGTTACTGTTGAAGGTGAAGTCATTGTGCTCCCAGGTTACATTCAACATGTGCCTGCAGGGAAACAAAGAGAAAGACAAACAATCATCTTCCTCTTTTAATGCGCTCTCATTAAAGTTGTAGCAATTTTCCAAATCCACAGGCTAATATTCATCCTGATTTAATTACAGCGACTTTCATAGCAGGTCATAATTGGTCTAAAATAGTAATGTTTCACAAATCATTTGAAGACTAATTTAATGTGTAATACAGTGCCCTACATTTAAATCAAATCCTTTTTTGTGATTTACATTGTGTAATGGTGTTGAGGGAGACATGTGCTTTTTTACATTGCACTCCCAAGGGCAAGTCTGGAACATCCTCTAATACAGTCAGGGAAAGCGAGAGTGGATGCCGACATTTCCTTCATGCGCTGGAAGCTGTTGACCAATCACAGCACTGTGAGCCAGCTGGCCAATCAGATCAGACCGGGCTTTATCGGGAGGGGGGGCTTAAAGAGACAGGAGCTAAAGCTAAGTGTTTCAGACAGAGGCTGAAAAGAGGAGCTGCAGCAATGAACACTATGAGGAAAGTGATGTTTTTTCTGAACATTAGAGCATGTCTCCTTTAATTGTGAACTGAAGAGTGTGTGCATTAACAATGAGAGCATTGTACTGCAGCGAGATCCGAATTGTGGATGATTGTTTCATGGTTTTGAAACTCTTCTCTAAATTATTACACCCTTTCAATACATTTAAATTTTTTACACTGTCATTTCATTATAATTTCCCAAATATGTTGCTAGTATTCATTGAGAAAAGCAGCAAATCCTGACAGCTGGAACTCAAATCAGAGCTTACAGTAAAATGTCATTCAGACTTTTTGAAAAGTTACTTAAAAAACAAAATGTTCCAATCCTTGTCAATTGTATAAGATATGAAATATAATTTTTGTTCTAATCAGGTCACAAATATAGGAAACCAATTTACTGGGTTAAACATCATTCATTAATCATTAAGTTTTTGTTATTTGCTATTGATTTATTACTAAAAATAATCATTATTTCTTTAAAAGTAAAAAATTTGTAAAGACACATGAAAAGATAGAATACCATAGATTTAATTAATTGTTTCTAGAATTTGTTGTGTTACATAAATGTAATTTATTGCCTAAACACACTATAAATATATATACTTATATTATTCCTATCTTTTTTTGGATCTACAATTCATTTTAATTGATTTCAATTAGTATATCATTGGTCTAATAAATGTTAAAGAAATGCAAATTCTTGACATTGTCGAGTGGTTCTATTTTTCCAATCAAAACAGAAAAATTGTTTATCAATTATCAAAACAGCTGCATGTTATTTCCGTTATCCAACTAAGTGAATAATCAACTCTTGTCATGGAAAAGTAGCTGCTGTTCCATGTAGGAAAGTGTCATCTGCCTCCTCTGATTCCATTTTAGACCCACAGGTCTGCTCTCTCACCTCAGCCACCACTCCAGCAGAGGTGTGGAAAACCTGCTGGGACCAGAAGAGCCCTCAGCCTGATCTGTGTGAAAAACCTATTTAATCTGGTAATCTGTGATAATCCCATTAACAGGTGAGTTGAGTCATGATCGAAAGCATGGGGGGGGGGGGGGGGGGGGGGGGACTCCAATCGAATGAGGACAAATCTGAGAAGCGACAGGGGGTGTAAATGTTTGATCTGGCTGACAACTGAATATAAAGCTAATGGAAAGTGCTTTGTTCTGCGGTGCCGACCTTCACGTTGACATGACGAGAGCTGCTGCTGCTTAAATCATGCCTGCTGGGTTTAGAGAGTCTTAGAAGAGCTTTGTACAGTATCAAAGCGTGAGATAATGTTCACCACTTCTACCTTTTCATGAGCAGTTTGGGTTTACAAAAGGAAAATTGTGTCCCCTACGGCACTGCAGACTCTGAAAGAAAAATTGCTTCTGACATCAGAGCGAGAGGGTGATGTTTCATAATGCAGGAGGAGTGTCTGATGATGCTTGTGTCCTGTTCGCAGCCCCTTTGTGACCATCTATTACGAAACACACTTTCCCTCTCTCCCTGAATGACCTTGGCTTACAGCATATGAGCCAAAAGCTGACGCTGGCTGGAGTAGTTTTTTTTCTGACTCCTCCCTTGCCTGATAACATTTTTTTTCTAATTATAAAAAACAAGATTTGTTGCATGTCCTGTGGTGCAGATGGCGTCAGATTGCTCCTCAAAACACGGTTTAAATTAAATGAAGCTCTGCCCCCAGTATCCAAGAGATACAGGGGGATGCTAGGTGAGAGATAGAGATGGCAGCCTGTCAGAGGAGAGTGACAGTCGCCATTAAATGTGCTCTACAACAACCAAACAGATGGGAAGTCATGAATAAATAAACAACTGTTGACCTCTTTTTGTCAGAGATGATATGATATCATGATATATCAGAGAATGAAGGGAGAGATTATTTCTCGATGTGACCCCTGACAAAACAACAAAATTCTTCTTCAGTCATAAACTGAAATTCTAAGGACAGAAAAGAGACTCCTCTGCACGAGCAACAGAATTGGTCGTCTGTCCAAACCCTAGGAGTTTCAAGACAATTAACAAATAGTGACTGTCCTCGCGAAAACAGTAGTCAAGTTGACGAGGTTTGAGAGCATGTTAAGGTGTAAAACGTATGAGGAAACTGGAGTTCACCTAAGTTGCTTTCAGACATGCACTGAAATTGTCCAAAGTGGTTGTGAGAAAACAATTGTATGAGTGACTTACTCTGGACGTTCTTCGGAATGGGAGGAAATATCTGTATTCGTGACAGAATACAAATATTTCAGGATGAAAAAGAGGGGCAATATGCAATATCAACTTGGGAAGATGATAGGGATTCAAGAGCTTTTGGTGATAAAGGCCACAGTGTCAATGTGCTCTGGACAAAACCGCAGTCAAAATCGTACGACATGCCCTGCCTACTGGATGCTTTACCCTGGCTCGGGACATTTTCCTGTTGTTGTCTCACCTGCACAATCTTCTGCTGCTTTCTTCATATGTGAAAGACAAACTCTGAAAAATGCCTGGGCACTATTAACAGACATTTCCCTGAGCTCATGTCTAAAAACAGCTCTACAGTCATCATTAATTTGTTTTGTATGACCCTTAACCAAGTGGTTTTATCATCTAAACCTCAGCAGAAATGACACTTCAGAAAACTATTGCCTGGATATTTTTGGTAGAGGGCAGTGACTTAAAAGCTTATTTTCTGATTTAGACATGGTTACACATGAGAGAATAAAGTCTTGAAGGTTGTTCTTTTTGCAGAGTTGCAGAAACAGTTGATCACATTGAGTTTTTTTATTATCCTCAGGAGATCATTTGAAATGTTAAGTATTATGTCTTATTTATGATCATATACAACGAACAAGTCACTGTAAAGTACAAACGAGACAGTATGAAGTCTCAAGGGTTCATCTCTCACGTCTACCATTAGCATCATTAACAGCCAGCCACTGCAAAATTATATCCCTATATCCGTAACTCACTCCCACTATTTATGAGCGCTGTCTCCAAGTGGCTCTGGTGGCCATTTTATTAAATGTGACCGCAGAGTTTTGCCAAGAGAACAATTTATTCCTTTAACATGCTTTGATGCATTGTGCTGTTCTTTCTGCTTATACATTTAAAAATCTGCCATCAACAGTGGGAAATTACTTTTAAAGATGGAGATTTACAAAATGTAAATACTTAAAAGATAAAATTTGGATGACACCATAGGAGCAGTATGGAAGGCTTATTTTCTGCTGTTTTTTTTACGTTTGAAGAAGTGATCGACAGTAACTTCAATTGTATTGGATTTGGCAATTTCTTCTCTTTCCAAGTTCAACAGTTTAACTAAAACAAGTTAATCTTACTTAAGTGAGTACATTTTCAATTGAAATTAGATAACTGATTTATGATTATTGAACACAAAAGTTGCAAACCTTGAGAATCATTTTTATTAAAAGAATCTACAACTCCAGACTAGCATCGTAACCATTGCTTTCAATGTTATCTTAGAGGTTTTTAAAGGGAAGCTCTTTAGTAAAGAGATTGATGTTGTTTAACTTTATTGGAAGCAACAAGCTAATCTAAAGATCTGTTTTGGGTATTTAGTAAGTGTGCACATAGATGGTGCCAAAATACATCCTTCCAACTTATCTGTACTACTGTGTCACAGAATGCTGGGATGTTCCATCCATCAAACCCAACAAGCTACAATACCAGTGCTCTGTGGATCAGTTACTGCTCTACTGCACATGTGCACAGCTGAGCTTTAATTCATCACAGGAACACAAGTCCAGTTTATTCATTTGAACATTGTTTAAACCTCTTTTAGGCAAAGCAACTACTTAACTCATATAATATGAGTTGAATCAACTTCCATCCATCCCTCCATTATCTGCACCACCTATTGTTTGAGGGGTTGCGTGGGGAGATGGAGCCAGTCCCAGCTGATGACATCGTATGGCCAACATAAAACATACGAACAAACAATCACACTGAAATTCACACCAACAACAATCAACCTAACTCTAATCTAGTCTTTGGACTGTAGTAGAAACCCCACAAAGACACAGAGAGAACATGCACCCCCACACAGAAACATCCCCGCAAAACAAGGATTCAAACCTCGGGACCCTTTTGCTGTGAGGCAACAGTTCTAACCACTGCACCACTGTGCCACCCTTGAATCCCCTTTATATTGAGGAATAAGTAAAGACTACTCATATAATGTAAGAGAGCAGAGATGTTGTATTTTACAGTCAGAAATTTAGCCCCCCTCTGGTTCCCCACATGTTAGCGTACCTGAACAACGTGTCATTAGCAGGCAATGGCTTGACAGGGTTGTGGCAGTCACTGTGGCCCTCGGGAATGAAGCCCCTCTGTTTCCGAAAGCTCTGCACGCCTTTCACCACGATGGCCACCCCGTCCCGTACCCTCTTCCTAAGGCTCATTCTCCAGCGGTCTGTGATGATGCTGATAAGCCCCACGGGGAAGCTCTCCGGTGGGGCGATGTCTGGGTTTCCCACGGCCAGGCTGGGGATAATCCAGATGTAGCCTGGCCCGTCCAGTCCAGCCCCGGCTGCCAAGGAAAACAGGTAATTGGCCTCTTCGTGTGAGCAGTAGACCAGCAAGACCTGGGCGTCAATCTGCTGCAGCAGCCTGAGTGCTCGTATGTCGTTCATGCCGTCGGCGGACATATCAAAGGTCAGCACGTCCTGCAGTTCCCATATGAAGTAGCTTGTGTCCGTGAAGGTCTTGACGTGATCCACGTAGGCTTCGTAGCCTGGGTAGAGGCTGGTTATGACCACAAAGCTGTCCCAGTTGTATTCCTCCATCACCTTGAACATACCGTTGATCTGCTGCTGGATGGAGGAGCCCAGCTGCAGGAAGTTAGAGCCTTCACCCTGGAGGGATAGGAAATCATGGCATCAGTATGAAGACCTTTACCCTCAGTTAACCTACTGCATGACATTTGCTCCTGATTTACAGGAGAAAAATTAGCTTGTCTTTATTCAATTTGTATAATGTGCAATGAGATCCCTGGAGTACCCTCTATGAGAGTCAACGTGTATGATTTACACACCCACAAATCACACACAAAGTAGTGAGATTACAAGCCACCAGGGACCGTAGTACAGCTCTGACAGGAGCCGTACTTGGTTGTGCTTTATTTTGCTCGTTGAGGGTACCGCAGACACATTCATCGCTTAAACACACGTGTCTTACTTTTGCCGCACAAACATGGTGTCATCCACAAGTGCAAATTCAGAGGGATGGCACAACCACTGGGGCCAGCGCCTGCTCTGGATTTCATCTTCCCTGCCACAGATGCATTGACCTTGAGACAGGAATGAATGCGGCTTCACTGTTTACACTGTTATTGAAACAGGTGGAGAGGTGGATGAAATAGTTTTCTAGTGCAACATGACACCTTCAGAACCCAACAAGTGGGACTACACGGTCAGAGTTCCGCCCAACACATTGATAGAGTGTTGTTCTCTACGTGAAAACCAGTTCATCGTTCAGGCACAGAGCCCAACAAAATGAATCATGACCTGTGGCTATAGAGGGCGCTATTGCTCAGTAAAAGTCACATCGTGTTGCTTTAAAGCACAAAACAAAACAATTGTTTCTTCAGCTAAAATGCAGGTGACACTTTGAGAGTTTCTGGTGGAGAGAGTGACATTTATCAACGATTCCTTCTTCAACATTGAGTTTGTTAATTTAACCAAAGTCCCCGTCTCTCTCAGGTCAAGTTAGTTAAACATAAAGGTGCTTATGGAAAATGTTACATCAACTCAATAACAAATTCATTATCCCTTGATATTGATAAATAGCCTCTTATTTCTTACTTTTTAATAGGCTATTATCAAATGTCTGCAGGTCATCTGTAGACATATTTGTTATAGGTCATAAATTATTTTTTTTAAAGGTCAAATTAAATCTACTTTTGTAAATGTTAATATGGATGCACAACCTGGCATTCTAGATGCTTATTAGTGGCTTAAAGCTGATCTGTACACAAACATTTCGGGTTCCATGTTAGACATTTCTAACAGAATCCTAGCAACTGACTGCTGTTCTTCAAAAAAATTGTTCTGGAAATAATTCCAAAACTTATGAACAGAAGGGACCATATTTTGTACAAACACAAGATCATAGATGAGATTTAAAATTACAGATAGCTGATGAAAAATGGTAAAAAACCTGTGACTCACATAAATCACCAAAAAACAACACTTTTATAAAGAGTACATTATTTGACGTAGGTACTGAAATACAAGCAAATATTGACACCCTGCTAACATTATACACGGGACAGCAATAATCTTAACCACAGAATGTATATATAGATAGACAAAATTATAGTTCCCCAAAAGGGACGCCAAAGCATCTCGATCGCCCCCTGGTGGCTGGCTGCAGTAAAGGTCATGTTAGCAGATGGGACATAGACCAAACTGAAACGTCAAAGTGCATTTTGAATAGATTTTTTTCAATGTTGGTCTCTGTCATTTGAAATTGGTCTAATCACACTGATGTGTGTTCATATTTCTGAGAAGTATGGTTTTAATTAGTTATTGTTACTGACTAATGATCGATCAAGGGCATATATCGGCAGGACCTCGATTCCCTTTATGCAAGTGGAGATGTGTTGTGCGTATTAATTTACAGTCTATGATCTCAACCATGTTGTCAATTATTAATTAAGGTACAGTATCGTGATTAATGTAACAGCCATGTATTGATGCTACTCTGAAAAGATTATTGATTCCTTAGCAGACTCACACATTTGAACAGCATCATTTAACTGAGAATCTGTTCTAATAATAATAATTATGGCTTGCATTTATATAGCACCTTTCACGGGACCACAGGACGCTTTACATATGTCTGTGAGGACAAAGCAGAAAAGAAAAGAAATAATACAAAACAGGATAAAAATACACAGCAGGATGGAGAATTAACTGAGGCCACTCATTAGCCTAAGTGAGGATATGAAGTAGTTAGAATTGTTTGCCATGTTAACTGGGTTCATTCTTCATTTCGAGGATTATCATGTGACATAAAATTAAAGAGATATTCTGCCTCAGAAGTGGACGTATACAGGTATATTTAAGACTATGGTGTGATCGTGTTTTGAACCCCCTTTTCCCCCTGTAAGGTTGATAGTTAGCCCGCCCCCCCAACCTTCTGACCCTCTCCCACTCTAAGGAGAGGACTGCCCCCTCAGAGCCCAGAAAAAATCCTGAGACTAGAAACAATTTCTATTCAGCCTTGCTTTCTCCTCATTGTCCTTGAGTTAAGTCATCTTGTGATGTATGAGCATCTTACGATATCGGACGTCACAGTTAAATCCACTGACTTTGTGCCTCTGACTGTCTGTGCTTGAAGATATTTCCTTCACTTGGATTTTGTCAGACTTCTTATGTCCACATACGACGAAGTGGCGTTTACATTTCTTACCTTTGACTTACATTAAGCCTAAAACTCACATCTTTACATTTAAATGGCTGGTTTCATATGTTACTCATCAATATTCATAGAAATGACGTCAACATCTTCACTTAGACTTGGTTCCTGCTCGTTGTAAGGGGGCTGCAGTGGACTTAGATGGATTAGACTGCACTGGAGGCCGGCTGGCTGCATACATCCATACTGGCTGCAGGGATCTTATGCAGGTTAGTCACGGCGGAGTTTGAGAAGATCGTGTAAATCTGCTCATTTTCTCCTTTCCCCCTCAGCGTCCCAGAGCAAATCTGTCAGTGTTATTGCCTTAGTCCTGTACAATCTGCTGCTGCCTGTTCCGGCATCTGCAGTTTGTTCCCTGACATTTGCTAAGGTGGCAGAATGTTTATGTGCAAGTCAGCGTTAGTTTCATTTAAGAAAACTATGATGAATAATGTTTGTCAGTGACCTTTTTCCCCTGTGACTAAGACAGAGCCAATGTCATTAGACACTGTGACTATGTCAACATTCAGTTTCGCTGATGGCTAAGGACAAGGTTAAAATTAGGTTTAAATAAAAAATAAAAAACTTTGCCAATAACATTGTTAGGATTATTGACTATTTTTCTTTCTATGCAGCTGTTCTGTTTCCTTTGCTGCTTGCTTCATATCATCTGCCAGAATGCAGCACAGTGAGAATCTGGAAAAACTGACTTGATTCAACCTTTGGTTTTTATCAAATAACTGATTAATATGTGAATAAGTTTTATTAAAATGATGACCATGACCAAAGGTCTTTCTAAAATGAGACTAAAGTACCCAATCCTTCAGTCAATAAGGATGTTTTCACACCTGAAAGTGTGGACCATGGTCTGAGCCTATGTTCTGTGTTGCATTGTCCACATTTGGTCAAGTTAACTTTGGATTCAAATTGTAACTTAGGGAGCGAACTAAAGAATTTTACGTACGTCCTGTCATCATCACCCACATAGGCTGCGTCTACTATGCTTGACATTGATTGTTTTTTTTCACTAAGTGCATAGTGTTGCTACTGCAATGACATGATGGTACCAGCAAAATGAGTGTCCCACTGTTCGAACATATTGCCTGTATATGATAAAAACTAGTGAACCTTTGACACAGGTCAGCATCCAGAATTACTACAAGTGAAAGTCTGTGGGTTTCTGTATGCCAAGCTTACAAGCCCAAGGCTCTATCAGAAAAAAGCCTTCTGCTAACCACAAACTCAACAGCTCAATTAGCAGAGAGCAGACTGATAGCAAAGTCCAAATGATCCTGGGGCATTACCACAGGCTCAGCAGTAGCTCAAAGCCCAAAGTCACGACTACCCTGACCGTGTGCACAGAAGTGAGCATTGGGTGTAGGGAAATAAATAAAATCCTTGTGGTCAGTTTATGCAGAAGGAAATATGTATTATCCCCCTGAAGTGATCACATTTTCATTTGGCAGATGCAGATAGAAGTGCTTACATCTACACAAAACGTCGTGGTCTCATCTTGCCGGCATCTCACTTCTTCTCTGATCTATCCAAAAATACTGGGTATTGTCTTCTTAACATGATAAGCTGTTGGTTGATGCTGTTGTTTCTGTTCAGGTTCAAAATTGGCCAATATAAACCATGACAGACATTATTTAGAGTATTGCTAAGTCTGAGGTAACTACATTTGCTGCAGTTACCTCCACTATGAAGTTCTATGTTTTCAGCACCGTCTGTTTGTCATCAGGGTTACGCAAAATGTTCTAAAGTCATTTTCAATTAAACGTGTAGAGGGATGGGACACGAAACAAGAGAGAACTCATTAAATGTTCAAAGAACCTAATTTATTTACTGATTTCCCAAAGAATGATTTGTGGACTATTAGAGGGCTGATATCAATGAGTGTGAGTAATTTGACGCAGCTCAATTGAATTCAAGGGGACTGTTGGTCCTTGGTGTATATATGAGCTCTACTGAGTGAAGTTGTAGTTTCATCATCTTGCTTTAATCCGAAAGACACCACCTTGGTTTGAATGATTAAATATGTGTGTTGTGATGTAACATATGTTGTTTGCCAACAGCCACGGGTGAAGCAGATATGATGCAAAATAA
This sequence comes from Limanda limanda, assembly GCF_963576545.1. Classification (NCBI taxonomy): domain Eukaryota; kingdom Metazoa; phylum Chordata; class Actinopteri; order Pleuronectiformes; family Pleuronectidae; genus Limanda; species Limanda limanda. Next base: position 4,794,584 of record NC_083652.1, read on the forward strand.
AAGGTGACCAAAACTAAATGTTCCATTTAATAACATTTGGGATTTCTTAGGGTTTAATCATTGTTGGAAACATTTGGATTATTTAAGTCCAGTCAACAAAATATATAACATAGGTCTAGTCGTTTTAGACACTTTAATGAAGACTGTGTATATAATATCTTTAACTTGACAGAAAAACTTAACGACAAATGCAGTTGGGAAAACATTCATGAATGAATTAACCAAATAGTTTGTTTGTTTGTTTTATTTAGAAAATGTATTGTATTCCACCATAATAATGCAGAAATACCTAAAATCCAAAATCTCATGATTCGCACAGTGGCCACAATGACCCAGTAGAAACACAGATATTAAAAACAAAGTAGAATGAATTTTCTGTTATCTCACAGACATATGATCACACTGCTCAATGCTATGGATAATGTCTTAGATAATAAACATTGTGTTTGTATATGAGTGTCAACCACAACTTGCTGTCAGTAAGCTGCATTTCCACAGTGTTGTTCACAGAAGCTCACAGTAATAGTCCACAGTAGCAAAGAAGATTAGAGCCATTGAGCAGAAAGCTTAGCTTCTCAAGGCTGAGATTAGATTCACAAGGGTAAAATATGCAGAAGAACTCATATCTGTTTACAAATACAGATGCAGCAATGCTCCACTGGTCTTCCCATTCAACTTTCACTTTTTAACCGTTTAACATCTCGGCAAATGTCTGGCTTTTAAATCTCTAGTGGTTTGGTTGTGTGAATGCCTTGAGATTAGCTGTGAGATGCAGTGAAACTGGTCTCAGTTTGAGTTAGAGGAGCCTATAAAGCGTGATTATCTCTAAACCACAGCTGTTTCTAAGAGAGCTGTGGTTGTCACTGAAAACCAACTGTTTTTTTTTTGTTTATAATTAAGGACTGATACAAAAGCAAGAGACTTAAAGAAGAAATATTATGTTTTTTCAGTATTTTTTTCCTCTAGTGCGTTTCATAGGCTTTATGGAAATGTAAAATTCCTGCAAAGTGAGAAGGTCCAAAGTCTGTGGACACCGAAGCTCCTGAAACACCTTGATTCTAGACCATCTGTACTTCTGCATTCATTGTAATGTCAAGTAAAATCACAATAACCCACAATTTCTATAATGCACACCTAGCAACTAGTCTGGCACGCCCCCCAAGCAAAGCCATGTAAAGCGAGAGCGGGTACCGACATTTCCTGCACACTCTGGAAGCTGTTGACCAATCACAACTGCTCAGGCCAGCTGGCCAATCAGAGCATTATCTCTGCTTTATCAGGAGAGGGGCATTAAAGAAACAGGAGCCGAAGCCAAGTGTTTCAGACAGGGGCTGAAAAGTGGAGCTTCAACAATGGACACTATTAGGGAAGTACATGTTTTCTGAACGTTAAAGCATGTAACCCTTTTCTATTTGTAACCAAAATTAAAACTAGAATGACACCAAGTATAGCACATACAAATGCCCAACAATCCCCTTAGTTTCCGTCAAATGTGCCTGATCTTTTTCCTCCTGGTCAATTCATTATTTTGTTAGAAAATGGTTAAAATGTTGAAAAACACCTCTCATCTCAAGGTAAGAGAAGGTAAAAACTAAATTCCAGAAGGCGCCCCTGGTCTGGATGAAATTAAGTGGAAATTTATTCTGATGTTTATGTGTAATCTTGCTTAAAACACCAGCAAATGGACAGGGCTGAAAACATGTCCTTGGATGAGATAATTATGAACCTGAGTATGAACAGAATATGTCTCCTTTAACTTGCTGTACAACAGTCATTTCATGGCTTAAGGTTATTTAAATGACTTAGATTGGTGATGTCCGTTGATAGACTTGGACTGTGTCCGAAAATGTAACGGAAACAAGGGATTAAAGTCAGCTGGCTCAAAAGAACTGAGGCCACAATGAAATGGTGCATTGAAGGAACAAAAAGAGGTCTATCTTTCCTTCGCTCACATGACTGAACTACATTCACCCCCCTCCTTTTGTCTGCCCCTTCATGAAGAGTGACTCCTGGCCACTGCTCTTTGCTGCAACATATGTCTTCCTCCGCCACACAGCAGGAAGTGCCCCGGCACTGCCTGCCTGTCCTGCTGACGTCACGTAGATCCTGCACGGTGACTAGGAACAGACACACAACTCCCTGGTCATCTGCCATTTCTCTCTAAGCTGGAGAAAACCCAGGCTACGACACTGGGTAAACGGCGAGGAACAAGATTCAACCAATATGCAATATCTATATTCTTTCTGCATGATCAGCATTAAGCATTATCATTACAGGAAGAGAAACGACAGAGCTTTAGATGTAAAAATTCTATGATATATAATGAGACATATCAGGCAATTAACATGATATCTTTTAATTTCATGCTCATACTAAAGCAACTACAAAGTTTTTACAGTTGTGTTTAGATATGAAGAAAGAGATCAGGTTCTTGATATCATTTAGAAAAAAGACTGCAGCGATTTGCCGTGTTCTCTGTGTTGACATTGGATCAAACTGATATTTTCCTAATTTCACCCTAAACTAATATTTTTGCGCAAACCAAACCACACATGGGACCTCACTGCCTCGGTCTAGACAGGTCACACTGTACCTGTGCCAGCGGTTTTAAGAAGCAGCCGGCGGTGGAGGCAGAGACAAGTGAGTTCAGGACATCGTGAAGACAGGCGGAGACAGGCGGAGACAGGCGGAGGGGGGAAACAATGAACTGCTCTACTTTTGAGAAAACCCTCGGGCTCATGTTCCTGAAAAGACAATCAGGTTTTGCTTGGATCTGACTTTTGTTCACCTGCAGCACGGTGGCGTGGAGTATCTGTCAGGCGACACTGGCTTCAAAGGATGCTGGGAATTTTAGGTCGGGAAATTGGGCGAAATGCACAAGAGTAAAATTAGAATTCATTCTACATCTTCCAGGTTTTTTTAACTAACACACCCCCTTGAGTATGTAATTACTTTCGAAGGACATCACTGGGTGTTGTTTATTCAGAGATTCATCTCAGCTTTTCCAACTGTACGATCACTGTCAAAAGCTGCAACATGAAGGGTATCTAATAATTCCAGACTGTCTGTCTGTCTGTATGTGTGCGGCTTGCATATCTTATCAGCTTCACACTCGGATGTGTATTGTTAAGAGCCCAAGGAAGTGCAGTATTGAGTTTCGTGACAGAATACGTTCTATATCAATAAACTTTGAATAAACAGGCAAACAGTGACTTGCCGAATTCTTCTTTAGGAAGCTGCAGGCAGCAATACCACAAACCCAAAAAATGACCTATTCCAAACAGGCATATTGGATTTCTACACCAAGATGATAGAGGTGACAGATCAGAAAACATGAAACTAAATATAGCCATTTTAAACTTTTATTTTTTTTGGCCAGTTTTTGACAGCCATGATCACTGCCATTGATCTATTCCCTGGTTGCACACTAAGCAGGCCTGCAGGAAGTGATTGATTTGCGCTGGCATTAGTGTCGATCTGAAGATGACATGGCTGCATAAATAAGCAGCAATTTTAGTGGGATGAACAAAAGAAAATGTCCAGTCTTCATTTTAACGTTATTTCCTTCTTTTTCTGAATGTCTTGCCTTTTTTTTTCCGCTTATTTCTTGTTTGGATAGAGAAAGAAAGAATGATGGTACGTTTGTACTGATGTTGTCAATCAACAAACAGAAATGTCCGGAGGGAAAAGAATCAGTTTATCACCAAATTTCATCCTGTCACTTTCAGAAAGATCAACTCTCTGCTTTCGCAGATACATATGAAAAATGAATTGTTGACTACCTTTGACAGCGTCCCATAAATCAATTGAGGGAGTTGATTATTGAGAAGAAAAGGAAGAACACTCAAAGAGGCTTGGACTAAAATCCTCTCTGTGCCTGTGGTAAATAACTTGAATGCACTGATTGTTATATATGAATATTAATGTTGGGGCAGTTGTGGCTGAGGAGTTATAGTGGTTGTCCTCCATCTACATGGTGGGCGGTTGTCTCTTCATGCTGCTTTGAAAACATTGACTGTAAGTCTAGCTATTGGATAAAATATTCTTCTATGCAGTACCTGCAGTGTCTAATGTCTGCATTCTGGGTCCAGTAAAGTCCTCAATCTCAAAATGTTTTTACATTTTTACACTGGTCAGTATAATCGTGATATGAAATCTTTATAGCCTTGTATCTCTCTAGTGGGTAACAAATAATTACAGTTGGACTCTGGGACAGTCCACATGAATAATTCATGAACTGTAAGTCACTTTTAATGTATTCACCAAATGGTATACATTACTGCTCTCAACTTCTTCCACTTGCTAATTGCTGCTGAAAGTCATTCAAATCCCCAACTGTCAGCCTTTGTCATTGCGCTTATTTCCAATCATATGTGTTAATTCTTTGATTTATTATGATTGAGTTGCTGTTATTGTCATCAAGTTATATAGTTGGAGTGTAAATGAGCAGCAGGAGGTGTTGGTTGACATTTCTTTTATATACATTGAGAAGGCTGATTGCAAGATTAAAACACCAGCAAACGGACAGGGCTGATGAAGTTTATATTTTCTTACTTTTTACTAATTATTTCAAAATGGAACACCATGCAGGTCTCCCATGTATGCAAAAATTGTCCTCTTTGGATTCTTGAATGGCTGTTCTTTAATGGATAAGATATCATAGTTGAATGCTTGAGGCCTAGTTTCTAAACTAGATCTAATTTCTTCATATATCTCATATTGGCTCTAATAGAGAGAAATTCAAATGACTTTTTAATTTAATTACAAATAGGAGACATTTTGTAACTATAATATGATGTGGTGTGGAGTTACTTGCGGCGTTCATCAGGGGTTTGTTGGTGGACCATAATTTGTTTGCACAATGTTATTAAATACAGTCTGAATAAGATAAACTTTCAGGGTGAAATACATTTAACAATGGTTTAAACCATATTTTACGCAGCACAGCATGACATAACATTTACCAACAGAAGCATCTCACACAGAGGCTTAGTAACTAAGAGGAACAAAAAACCATTGCTAAAATGCTACAGATTAGTCAGCACAAAAGCTAGCTGGATTTGGTTGTTTTGGTTGGATTTCCTGTAAACAGAGTACATTATGTTAGCATTAGCAGTTAGCTGTGTGTTTTCACAAGAAGCCTACTTGTTTTTACACAATGACGCAGTACAGAAAAGAAGATACAAATTTTAAATTAGCCAATCATGACTTGTTGAAAGAAATAAATTCACCGTCAGTTGTGCTTCTGCTTCTGTGGTTTGGTGCCATGTTCACCGGGCTTTATACTGCTTTACAATAGTTCGACATTTAGCAGCAATGGTTATTGTATACACGATCCTTCAGATAAATTGTGGGGCATACTTTATCAAAATCTTTATGTCTATTAGTGTTTATATATAAACAAAGTTTTCAATTGTTCTGTGATGCTTGAATGTTTGATCTACTTTCTTGGATTATTCCATGCAAGGAGTTAAACTGTGAAACCATATGCTTGGGTTGGTCAGTTTCCAATTACTATGTACAGTGAGGCTCCCACAATTTATGGGTGGGGCTAAAGCCTTAACCTGTTTAATGCCCACTCCCCATCACTGACCCCGGGCCGACACTGACCTTGTATGGCAGGACGACAGCAGAGCCTCCGCTAATGCCCACAATAGGCACAGCTGTCTGAGTGGAGATGAAGTCCAAGATCTGTGCCACAGCCTCAGAGCCAACATTGTCTTCAAACACCACGCCATGCACACGGTTGGTGGAGAGGGTGTCACAGATGCGGGTTAGCAGCGCCCGAGGGTTGGTGTTATTGACCAGCACTGTGATGGGGTTCACCTCCAGAGGCAGGTCCATGAAATTTTCCCGGCTTAGCCGCCCCTTAATCTCCGTCTGGTAGGCCGAGCCGCTGAACACCACCGCCACGTTCACGGAGGGCGTTGGAATCCCAAACGGCCGGCCTGAACAGCAGGGGATAGTGCAGAACAGCAGCAGCAGCAGCGGTGGTGGCCACCACGGGGAGTCGCTCAAACAGCCTGGACGAAAGCCCATCTCAGTCACCTACTGCCTGGAAGAGGGGTCAGAGTGGAGGGCGGGGTCGGGACAAAGGATTGACATGTTACATACACAGGACAAATCATTGTCTTTTTCAGAAATGTTGTGATAATACTCAGTAATCCCAGCTGGCCAGCCAACCAAGTGCCTTTTGTTTAGAGCTGGCTTATTTTGATTAAGGACCTTTTAGCTTCATCTCAGTGTGCTGGTATGCCTGCCATAACTAAGACAGTGTAAGAGCCCATTAACGGGGCCCAGAGAAGTATTTTTAGAGTGTGTCAGCGTGCAACATGAGGCTATGGCCAGGCTGTTGCGTCTTAGGTTGGCAGCTGCCACCCTGCTGCTGTGGTATTCTGTGGTCTATTCCAACAGATGGTGTCCAGTGTTTAATGCAACAAATGGAGAAGAAGAGGATTAATAATTATTCTCTCGTGACATTACTTCTGAAGCTGTTGCTTAATTTTTGAGCAGTGCAAAGCATTCAAACTTAATCTGCATGCATGGTTTTGTCTGCGCTGATTAATTCACATCCATTGTCTGATTATTTTGGTTTGTGTCTATTCTCGTTTTGAAACTGACAGTTTAATTATTCTGACAGAAAACGTCTATATTTACATAGGAATAGAAATCTCCATGTTGGCCTTTGAACGAATCCAAGCTTTTTGTGCAACATTGCATCACTCTTTCACCGGATTGCAACCGCAAACTCTCAAATTATTTTAATTTCGCCAAAGAAGCTGATTGCTTTGCTTTATTTCTGAAGTTAATGGAGGAGAAATACCATGGCAGCGCTCTGCGATGTCCAACCCTGTAGCAATATTCACATGGTAGCTAGACAGTGGTTTATGTTGTGCTGTCAGACAGACTTAGGCTCTTTGTCAAATCTGTCAGTCGTGTTTGCGCCCCTAAGGGAGAGCTGCACACTGGTCCCCTGTCACAGAGATCTGATCCACCATGTGATGGAATCCCAGTGGGGTGAATATATTGTAATCCCTTAGTAATCCCTGCATGGCGTCATGGCCTACGGCTTTATTGTAGTGTATAAACTTATCAAGAGATTTGCCTGTACAAGGTTTGTCGTTACTGTGTGACGGCGCAGGACTCTCTGTATTTTACTTCCTGTGTTGGACTGAGCGCGATCTTCTCTTAGAAAACATAAGCAGAACAGGCTGGCAGAAAGACAACAGGCTGTAGAGGAGCAGAAACACTTAGAATACATCCCTAGAATATTTATCATTTAATTGTTTTCCATGTCACACGCTGAAATACAAATAAAAGGCATCACGAATGCAGGGAGAGCTGTACACGCTATGTCCTACATGTGATTCTCCAGGTAGGTGCTGCCTCATAAATCATTTTATAAATTGATTGCTTACCACCGTGAGAGGGCATGTGCTACGTTCTTTTCAATGACATTAGCCATGTTTCAGCTGCGACAGCAGTGGAATGGTTTAGGGTTAATATCTTTGACGGGGGAGTAGTGTACGTGGTCAAAATGCTTAAAAGCTCTGACCTTGTGTTATGTGTTAAATAAAGGCGGGGAATCCACTGAGGAAGATATATGGAGGACGAATCAGAGGGTGGTGGATATTGAATTAAACCAAACAGGGAATGAGTCATCAATAACTTTGTGACAAGGCTTTGGATCGTCAGCATGCCTCCTAATAAATAAAGGCAGGGACACAACAGAGACCTATACTGTGCTAAAAGTAGCTTTTAGTATGTACCTTGATATAATGTTTATATTCTGGGAAAAGAAAAACCTCTGTGTCTGTAAACTACACTGGTTCATAAAAGACAGAAGCTTTTCATCCTCCAAAAACATTCCTGTGTCTACAAGAGCTAGTCAGTTTGATTTTTGGGATCATTTTTAGATTTTAGAAAAGGGAACCTATTATTAGGTGAATGAATGATCATAACAAACACTCTATTTGTCTCTGGAACCTGGTTGTAGCAGGTATGTGCTGCATGCTGAGCTCTGATCGAGAGACAGTTTGATGTTTGTGTCATGATGCTTCAGCATGAGTCATATCAAACCTTGAGGCCCAGTGAATGGAATCAATACTCACAAATTATATGTACAGTAAACCTGCTGGTACAACACATTTACCATTAACTCCTTACAAATCTACATTTTTCTGTCATAACATTTAATTAACCTGCATATACTGTTCATACTATTTATTCAGTTCTTTTTTCATTACAAAGAACAGATTTTTAGAAATATTAATAATTTGGTTCTGCAACAAACATAAAGTCTCTGAACTTTGTCTTCTGCCTTTTCGTTGCATTTTGTACGTAAGTGGGACAGTGCAGTATGATAATATACATATATAGTTCTATCGCTCTAACCCCTAACCCTTTATTTTGTTGTGTTGCTAAATAGGAGGTAGTTTGAGTTCTCCCCCAACCAGAAGGTCGGGGGTTTGATCCCACATATTGCTTGTGCTGGAAATACTGAACCTCAATTTGCCCCTTGTGGCTGTGTTTGCTATGTTTGAGTTATGTTAAATAGAGAAAATGCTGCACAAAGATGCACCGTATACATTTTTGTGTGAATGACAAAACTGTACAATGAAGAATTTTGAATGGACATACAATCACACTTATTAGAAGTATTTTTCACGAGTTGCATGACACTTTGATTTCTACCTCAGGCACAGCTGCAGGGACTTTGCATGAAGGAAACACAAACCAACCTGGAGTAGAGTGAATTTGACACAGAACTTAGCAAACGGGAGCATGTGTCCAAAATACCTTTTTTATACCAATAATAAACTGGTTTTGTAAACATTGGTAAAAAAAGCTGACTCTCTTCCAATTGCCCTCATTGTATTTAATGACGTATCTTAACATAAAACCCAAGAAAATCTGTAGCACGTCCTGATTAAGTGCTTCCTTTATAGGTATGTTTAACTTGATGGGGCGCTGTGCAGTGCTGACCTAACGTGACACATGCTGGTCTTAACACAAGGCATGCTGCTTAGAATTTTTTTCCGACTTCATCCAACGCTGCAAAACATCACCAGGTCAAGTGACCTTGTAACATTGTAGGAGTGAGCCGGCTGCAGTGAGACCGAGCAGTTGTTCTCCCTTAGCTGATTCTCCTTGGGGTCGCCTCTGTGATATCATTTATCTGCTCTGATTGGCTGAAGGCTTCAGTGACACACATGACCTGTCTTTTGTTTCATTCAAAGAATTCAGATGTGTTTTCTGCTCCGTGAATCCACACGTGTAATGTGTTAAAAGCCAAAACATTGTTTTGTACCTGAAAAATGTCCAAAACAGAAAAAAATGTCTACCTCTTACGAGTCGGACCAAGTCCAAAACAAACGCACCTACTTTTGTTCCCTAATGTACATCACAAGTATTGAGTCTACAACGTGTGGGAGATCAGTCTTTGTTGAGTGACTGTTTGAAGTAGAGCAGAAGCAGTTAATTATTTGATTAGTTGATGGACAAAAAAATAATCGCACTTCTACTTTAATTGTCACTAATAGTTTCAGTCATTTTCAAACAAACAGAAACTTGTTTTCTGTCATGATGCATTAAATCTTATAATCTAAGATTTTTTTTAAAAACACTATGGACTGTGATTTGTATTTTTGATACTTCTTCTTGACATGTTATGGGCTAAACAGTTAATGAAGAAAATGATAAGATGATTATTCAATAATTGTTATAATAATAAGTGCACAGATAGTGAACAGTCCTATCTCCATATGTCTATTTATTTGTGTTATTAAAAGGGAACACAGGAAAGTGATGTGATTGGAGAAATTGCTTCAAAATACCTCAGACCAAACACTTTCTTATTTACTGTTCTGTTAAAGTGAAATTAATCCAATGAGAGATTAGAGTTTGTATTACTTTCATTACCAGAGCAGCAGCACAGACAGTGTTTATATTCCTTTATCTTAACTGTTGTTTGACTCACATTTAAGATGTGCTTATCCCCCTCTAGTGGGTGACACACGGTGGAAGCAGTTTCTTTACAGAATAAGCAGTGTGCAGCATTCAAAATCACTGCAGTATTTTCTTTTTTTTTATTATCACAGTATCACATTATTTATTTTTCTGGTGGGTTATTCTGTGGAAGCTCCCTGCCGCTGACATCTGGACAGTTTGGTAAACTGAACAGGTAATAATGCAAATATCCACATCTGCATGTTCAGCCTGTACATATCGTTCCTGCTCCAAATTGAATACTGTCGATAAGGTGAATAGAATTTTCCTTCCTGCTCAGTATGTATGGCCTTTGCAGAATCAGTGAGGAGAATATGAACACATTTTAATACAAACTTGGCACAGATCATATAAACACATTGTAATCTCATGCATTGTTTTTTATTTCAATTGTTTTTTGTTTCATTCTGCATGTTTGCACCTTTACAAACACATTCTAACCTCACACCTTCTTTGTATGTATATGACCTTTTCCCATATTTCTAATTCAATCCCTTTCTCCTGCTATGTCCTGATAATAATTGCTTTTACAACAGTCCAATCTTCACCAACAAGTATATTCAAGTCTCATCTCATTGCCTCCTGTAAACTCAAGGTCTCCACCTCTTCTTTTTCTGATAGTGACTGTATGAGTTATGAAGCCACATAAAAATAAAAAAAAGCCATCTATGGATGAGTTGCAGCCGAGGTGTCAGCTTCTGTAACTGCTTTCTGATCTGGCTGATTAATGTGAGGCCGCAGCGATAAATACATCTGGCTGAGAAGTGAGGTCTCATCGGCGCAATGTTTAATGACGGCCTTTATATTCCAGACACGGCGCCTCTGTTGCAGCTGTTTAACAACGTGCACCTGTCCCATCCACTGCTCCATGATCAATACGCACAGCCACGGAGCTGCAGCCGGCTGCATCTGTGGCTCACATGCTGATAAACTCATCCTCCTCTGTATCATTATCAGTAAACCTTCTGACCAATCAAACGCTCCACGGCATCTCAGTTTCCGATGTCACAGCCTCAGAACACCAAATCAGCCGTTTATGGATCTATGACCTTTATTGACCTCTACAGTGCAAGAATTTACTGATATGACTACCTTTCATCCCGAAGCACTTTTCCCCACCCACAATGCTCTGTAATTACAAAACAATGAAGTGAGATCATATTCAACTACATAAATGAGTGAAGCAGCTAATTTTCAGAAAACTCCACTGAGGATATCGTTGGGTATCAGTTTTTTTTCTTTTCTGATAATGGTGCTTAACTGTACCAAAAACATAAATGGACTTTGTACAAAAAAGCAGCATGAACACAACACAACACAAACAACATCCTGAAATATCTATTTAATAACTAGACTTTGGAAGCACAACCAGCACTTTGACTTCTTTACAAGAGTCAGGATTCTTTTACCACCACATAAACACAACTGTCACGTCCAGTGGTGCTTCCACCTGTATGAATATGATTAACTAAGCTCTGATTAAAAAAACACAGCCATGCTGATCTCTTTAAATCCACAGCCATTAAACTAATCTGTAGATTAATCAGAGTCATGAGTACGGTGAGAGCAAAACGAGGTGACAAGCAAAAAAACAACAAATGTGTGTCTAAAAATACCGACAGCTTGACATAGTTGGCATGTGCAGGGTTTAGTTCACATAGAGCTGGGCAATATTTATATGCGAGACAAAATCTAAGGATCTTAATATTAAATAAATGATGATTCTGCAACATAATGCATGCCTGCCCTCAAACCATTCTTGTTTTTATCTTTATCAGAGGTTTGAAATGGGAGCATTTAAATGTTAAGTTACATTCAACTAAATAATATTTTTTCTAATCAGACAATCGCACACAAGCTTTTAGCAGCTGCGTGATGTAAACCTACTAAAGATGCTGTATAGAGCTCAAGCTGTTGTAGCTTTGCAAACAACATAAATTCAAGTGCACTTTTGTGTATGATGTTTTGGACAACCTGGAGACAAGGCCATCTCCCTTCAACTGTGCAATCTGAAGCCTTTCAGGAGACGTCCCAATTTGTCCTCCATTGCTCATCATCATCACCAATGTCTCTGCCTCGGGAGAAGACTCATTCATTTGTGGCCCTTCTCTTTTCTCAAATGGTTTTGCTGCATGTTTTGCAGTTCAACTCTGTTTCTTCAGGCTCTTCCTGGCGATACATGAATCATGCCTCCATCTTTTGTTACTGTACGCCAAATCTAGACCTCTGTAAAAAGTTTAAAAAATGTATAATAGGACACTACAGAGCCTGAATAAAGCAACAAACATCCTGTTAGCTCTGTGACAAACACATCAAGACAAGAACTTTATATTCATGACGCTGCGTCTGGCACAGCTCCATACGGACTGGCTCTGAGTGATGGATATGGAGTTAGTAAACAGGGCTAGACGACTTCTTAATCACGATAGTTCAATGAACATTAGACTGTATTATTGTTGGACGCGGCCCAGAGGAAAAAAGGGCCAAAACAGGCTTGGTCTTAAGTACCAATACCGAGTATCAATATCCAAACTAATACTATGGGCTTTAAGACATTTTTGGGTCATTTGTGGCAGTAGGTTTGGCAGCAATATTTGGTCGTGTCAAAATAATTTCTCTCAATTCAGCATTGACGATATCAGAATAAAACCTGAATGGAACTCAGAAGAGCACATACCTCCACCAAGACCCTAAGTCTCCAGTCCAGTCACCTAATTGCACACACTGATAGATAAGAGGCCCCTAAACATGCCTGATTTGTTTCATCAAGATTCATGAAATATCCTTGGTGTAATCAGTGGAATTGTAAAAAATAAAAAGAAAAAAAGTCTTACAAAGTCTTTCAAAGAAAGTGATACAAAATATTCCTCGATCCGACCCTTTGTCAGGATCCATGTCAAATTTTAATGAGTTCTCTTTTGGTCCATGTCTAATCTTTCTACCAAGTTTTGTGGAAATCCGTTCAGTTGTTTTTGTACAATCTTATTAACATAAAAGATAACAAAAATATATAAAAAACAAACAAATTGACATGGGTAAAAACATAACCTCCCTGGCTTTGGTAGAAATCAAAGTGAGTGTTGTTAGGTCCATTGAAGGAGTCCATTTGAAATGCTAATACTAAGTATTATTAACTTATTAACATTCACCTCAAGGTACAACTGGGCTCCCGCTGCCAAGGAGGTTATGTTTTCATGTGTGTTTGTAAGTGACCAGGATTACACAAAACTGATTTTCATTACATGTCATTACAGCGGGGCATGAGTCAAGGAAGATCTCATCAAATGTTGGAGCGGATACAGATCAGGGGGTAGATCTATAATTTTTGACATTTCTTAAACAGTGGTAAATAGGATGTTTTTCAAGAAATTCCTTGAAATTTCAGAGATTTGATAAAATATGGGACTAATATTCTTGAGTGAGCGCAATTTGGTGCAGATCCAAACAAAAATCTGGGGACTGCTGAGCTTTGGCAGAGTAATATGCTCTGCCGAGTGACATTCTAGTTATTTGTTTGTTTGACCTTTAGCAGGATTACACAAAAACTACTGGATGGATTACCATGAAACTTACCATGAAGGATGAGGAATGATATTAATATTTTGTGCAGATCAAGGGGGCGGATTTTGTTCTCTTTCCCATTGTGAGGTTTTAAAAATTTAAAGCAGAGATGAAAAAAGTCGGGCACGTTTTGTGTGCTACCTTCTATGTAGAGGGGACTTTTGATGCGGCTTGGGGAAAAACAAATGTCTTTCAACTAGATCATAAAAATGTATAATTTGCAGTGCAATTCAAAGAGTTTACATTTCTGTGACGATTGTCTACGTATCGGATCTGAAGTTACAACCTGTCAATGTTTGAGTCTGAGATGATCTGAAATGGCCACAGGACAAAACCCAGTGATTAAGGAAATACTGGAGAAAAATCAGACAGGGGGACATCACTGTATTTAATGTATGATCACAATCTGGCTCCTCAGTCCATTAAACAGCTACAGGCTTTATGATTTTAATACTTCTACAAGTGACCGTCAGTAAAACGTGTCTAAAACCTTTGTCTGTAAATAGCAGTCACATTCAGCTGCATGTTGGCATCTTGTTTAAAACCACTGAGACGTTTAAACACTGAATCCAAAGCTGAATTTAGCAAATCTTCCTGCAGGGACAGCAGCAGAGTGCACAAACAACTCTCGCAGTCACGCCATTAAGTTTGCAAATATCTAATCAAACATTAATGCTCTCTGTGTTTGCGCACAACTCCACAATCTCACAATTTGTTTTAATTCCGGTCTCGATCTAGAAATAACTCTAGTTTTCATGCTGTGGTTTGATGATGTGACGTCTATATTTATAAACAGTCAATGGTGGTACAACAATTACGAAATATTTCATTGATATAATTCAATTGAAAATACACGATTTCAAGTAATATTAACATAAAGGCTCACATTTTCTCCATGGGTTGTTCTTTAAAATAAAAGTATTCCTATTTGGTAAACATGAAGGCTAATACCAATACGCACCTGAAAAATCAATTGTGCTGTTATTTATAATACAGTATCACATTTAGGCTGAATTCTATTGCTAAATCTCACTGCAGAATATAATTATGTTTTTATTTTTAGGTGGAAACAAAGTGTGTGTGTCAGACATTCGTGTCCTTTTCCTTCCATTGCTGTTTTCTCTGAAGGTCACATCTCAGGACTTGTAACCCCTGATGCGACTGACTCGTGAGCAGCTGGGCTGAGTGGGCCTGTTGCCCACCTCTAAACATGTCTACTGATATACTGCTCCATTCTTTATGATGTAGTTTTCTGCATCATGGCCTTGTGATAAATGGCACCCTCACGCTGTCATATGAAAAAGTATAAAACCAAGTCAGTGTCCTGCAGCTGTTTCCATCCCAAAGTGAAACCATATCGGAGGCGTCATGGTTCAAACACCTTTGATTTATCTGCTGCTGCTGACCCCTGAAGACAGAGGCACGTCAAACATATTCACTCAGTGATATTAGTTTCTGTCACACGCCTCCTTGCATTCACTTACCAATGGCACTCAAGACATATTAAAGACATGTATGCTTCTATATTAACTAGACCTGACAAGTGATCGATATGCCACGGGATAAACAAATGTCCAAGTGAAATCCCTATAAATCTGACAGGATCTTTACTGTGGTGTGTGACTAAGAGTGGAGGCTCCTGAAATGTCTTGTAAATGTTCAGATGAAGCAGGAATCAATCGCGGAGTGTTGTGGCTCTGGCTCGTGTTTCCGATTTAAATATTTAGGAGGGAAGTGGAGCTTAACATAGCAGGTGGATTTTCTGACTATAGTATCAGATGGGCCGCGATCAGCAAGTTTTAACTGCCACAGCAGATGGAAAGCTGTGTAGTTGTGTTTTATTACGGTTCTGTCTTTGAAATCTCACATAGTGCTGAAGCTCCCTCCCCAGCATATCTGGTCTAACCTTGCTCACGTCTCACAGCTTGAGTCTTCACATGTGAACATGAGATGAAGCGTGGGTAGTTTGATAGAGGCAGTGAATGGATCAATTCATTTCAAACAAGATCATCCTTTACTCCAAAATACCCCAAAATGGATTTTCTTCTCTCTCCAAGGACACAGAGCTATGTGCTGGCTGGTCATTGCACAGATGTTTGATAAACATCTCTCCTCTTTGCTTTATCACATTAATTCCAAGTGTGACACTCAATCAGACGCCGTTTGCTTTGTCAGCGCACCATGCAGCGAGATTGAACAGATTGTATGTGCAAGTGTTTGGAGGGTAATAATCTTTTGGAGGCTGCAGATTACAATGCTGCTGTGAATGTAATCCATTTTGCAATAACACATGGATGGATGTTTACCTGGGGCTTAGGGCCCTTGACACGGTTCATTGATATTAATATTCCTACTTCGACCCTGACGCCTGACCTGTAAAATTGGGTGTGGCAGGTCACACAGAGGGTGGTGGAGTCGCCCTTCGTCAGCCTTTGGCGGCCCCTGCGTTCGGCCTCCTGTGTGTCTGTATTTGGAGCAGGGATCAGTGTAAGACCGTGGTTAAGCTGAAACCGTGGCTTCCCGTGCTGAACCAGACCCCCACCCACCCTTTCTCCACCCCTGCCGCCGGTCCAGCTGTCACCAGCCTGCTCTCACAGTTGACTCGGTGGCTGCCTACACATACTGATGACCTCTGACATACACACACACATGTACACATGCTCTAATCCACATATGAGTATACCACTTTGGTTTTAATCTATGTGCGTATCTGTGCTGTCTTGTGGCTCTTAACTGCACTGAGGATATTTCCGCCCTCGGATGTGTAAAATAAACAAAACTAAAATAAGTTTAAAGGAACAGTCATATATCCCCAATCATATACACAATAAAAGCAAATTTTCTCTCGTGTTCTCAGTGGCATCGGCATGATGCAGATATATGCTGACATTTTCAAATACCATTAAACATTTGATACAGATTCCATTAGAAAAACATAATGGCGCAGGAACAGTGTCTTTCTTGTAAATCAAGATAATCCAAAGAACCCGTCAACATTTTGTGTTGCTGCCCACAAATATGTCATATTTGTTTGTTTGCACTTTTAAAATACGTCAAAGCTTTTTTTACAATCCTGAATCCACATTATCTCAGCTACACATTTATCACATTAGTAGCTTTTTAGATATATTTTTTATTGTAGACTGGCTGAAAAGAATGCGAGATTCAGATTTTTTGGATTTAAAAAATATAAAATGAAGCTCAATGCTTTATTACCTGAAAAATATATGAAAATGTTGAAATCTGGAAAAAAAAATCCTGTATCGTTCGTTTAATATGCATTTGCACTAAAACTGGTTTCTTTCCAGGCCCCGTCCCTCCTCCATCTTTGGTTGAAATTTAGTTTTTGCAAAATCCTGCTAACACATAACTCTGCCAAGGCCCAACTCTCTCCTTATGAAACCACATATACATTCACTGCATGTGTCTGTTTGTATTTAAATCTGCACCAAATTGAATTTACGCATGATATCAGTCACCTAAATGAATTTGAGGAATCCACAAAAAATGTGTAACACGCCCTGTCTTTCAATTTCAAATAAAGATATATAATCCTGGATCCGCCCCAAAAAACTAAATTTCGTGGTAATCCTGTTTAAAAAACAAACAAACAAACAAATAAACAAACCAAGAAAAAAGCGATATCCAGTATTTTCTGAACACAAGGGGGCAGAAAAAAACATAAAATGATTTTGACATCTCACTAATGTGTAAGGTTATTATGGCAGCTGCCGACTTTCCCATTCAGCAACATTATCACCCAATTCGAGTTGCATTCGTGTCCACCGGCTGAGAGCACGTGAGAGAAATATCAGGCTCTTCAGCTGCTAAATGCTCTGCTACGTTCACCAGCCAGTGTCTAACTGTCGACCGCTCGCTGCTACAGAAAGGGAGCTGCAGCCAAAATGCTCTTCGGAGCCGCTATGGTAATAATTCTGTGTGAGTGACCCATTTCACATCCCAGGGTCATTTAATTTGATGTTTACTTGAGGAGTATTGATTGATTCAGCTTGGAGCAGGAACACATATCTGGATGAGGGTCATTTATATAAAGAAGACACACAAAAAAAGAATAGAAGAGGTTGGTTTTGTAATACATAAAACTGATTTGATTGGCTGGTTGACTGACCTGGCTCATGGTTTGCCAGCCCAGTTCGTCTAATGGCAGCTACAACATTTAGAACTGCTCAATAGAAAGCAATCAGAGCATGACATAAACAACTGGCTTTTATAGTTTTCTCTGCAGAAGAAAGATTGATTTTTTTCTCTGTAGTAAATATTCGTCTCCAGGAAAATGAAAACGATTCTTCATCCTCTGAGAAGTATGTTAATGCAACTTGTAAGATGCTGAAAGTTTGAGTGTTTCCCTCGATCTGTTGAGCAGTTTGGTTTGTTTGTTTGGTGACAACAGAGCAACAAGAGCAACACAAAAGGGAGCAAGGAGACGGAACCAGTAGAAAACCACGTCACGATCCCAGGCTCACAGGCTCACAGGCTCACTCTGCCACCTGAGCCACCGTGACGCCGTGTGTCACTTTCTGTTAGATTGTCGTGCACAGTATCCGGCCTGATTCTTTAAAATTCATCTCGCAAAGTCGAACTGCTCCTTCTGTTTGGACGCTGACAGGAGTCTCGGCGCCCCTCCCACTCTGCAGGCTTCGGCTCTAAGGTTATCATTGTCATCATCCTTCATGGAGACGCTCCCCGCTGTGTCACCGCTCAGGGCTAATTGTGAAAAATTAAGCGTCACACATGTGGCTGTGAATAGAACCCAATTAGGCTAATCAATTTCCTGTATTACGAATTGCATATGCAACCCACCGGCGCCACACATGCACTCGGCTTTGTATCTGTATCCACAAGAGGCAGAAGAATGACAAGGAATGAGAGAAGATTCCTGCCCCCCCCCCCGCAGCCTACGGTGTGTCTGTTTTCCCTCTCAACAGGGACAGGACGTTAGATGAGGCGCAAGCGGCGCTGCGCCATGAATATAAATGGCCCTGGAGTCTCTGCTGTGCCCGTGAGCCCAGCCATAAACTCCGGGAGAGAGAGGCAACGCAGCCGCCACACTCCCTCTGCCCCGACTTTAGGATCTCATCAGTTAGCCTGCGTAGTACGAGAGCACCCCTCAGGGACCTCTGCTCCTGCTGTATCCCAACATTGATCCGTGCTTGACCCTTTAAAAGTGGTCTGTCAGGTCTCTATAAATTTGGCGGGAAAGGGATCATGTGGAGATGCAGCATTGCCTGATTCAGATTGGAATTTACTACTCCTCCTCTCTCATGACCTTGGATAGATTGCTCCGATATCCTGAAGCCTGCGTCCCTCCTCTGCAGTAAATGTTTAACTGCCTCGGATGCCTGTGACTGGTTGTCAGTCAACACACAATACGTTTGAAATTGTTGTCTATAATACATGCATTGCCCTGCTTTTTTAAAATCGTTTTGGCCAGTTCTCCCATCTCTTGTTTCCCTCCGTCTCCATCCATCTGTGTTTCCTGCGTCCTGTCATGCCTCATCCTCCAAGAGACAGTGAAGATGGCGTGAGGTCTGACGTCTTTAACATTTGATTAAGCAGATCGGCGCTAAGTGTCCACGGAAGAGCTGGACAGCTGACAAAGCAGCCGCTAACCCTGGGATACAAACCCAGAGGTCGTTTCTGTTTGCCTGCAGGCTGCAAACGCACACGCACACACACACACACACACACACACACACACACACACACACACACACACACACACACACACACACACACACACACGCTGGGACACTGCAGACTCACATGCTACTACAGAGTAGGTTTCCTTAGACAGTCTAACTATTTTACACCTAAAAATATCATAATAAAAGTCAAATACATCACTTCCTGTGACAGATAGAAGCATAAAAACACTAACAATCATGTTAAATATAGTTGTTAAAGTATAACTAAAGCATAAGCCTAGTTATAAAGAGGAATATCAAGAAACATTAAGTGTATGATGTGGGAGGGGAAAGGAGGGAGATACAATGCAATTAACCGACCCTAAGTGCATCTTACTCCTCAACAATGATACATCAGATTGAAGCAGTTTTTTTAACAGAAAAAGGAAATTGAAGATCACTGTGTTCGTGTTACGTGTTGTTTAAATCACTAAACTAAAACCACGACTAAGAGAGTGCAAACACTGCATCAGTTTGTTATCATACCTGTGAGTTTGTGTGTGTGTGTGTCCTTGATAATGAGATTTTCCTCAGCTTCACCAGATTGACAGTTGTTAATGTGTCAAATGTTTGTATAGATTTAGTTTCTACTTGAATTATTCAAATTTTATTGTGAAACAGCAACAGGAAGTAACCTAATGACGGTTGGCAGCACATACTTGTCACTCTGAATTCTGTCCTGAAATTAGACGAGATGCATTTTTCAGCACGTCATTTAAATATTTTGTCGATTGAACAAATGTCTGACACAGCATGATTAAAGATCAACAGATCAGCGGGTTCTGAATATTCTGTAGATTCACTGTTTGGTTTGACTTGTGAGCAAAAAGAAGAGAAGTGGTTGTAAGTAGGGCAGGAGTGATGGAGTGATGAAGACGAGCGGTGCCTCCCACTGCATGAGCCTGTTGTTTGGATGTGATGTCAGAGCTGATCGGAGCAGTCCAGTACCTGTTATAAGGTTTGGAAGTATCCAATAAGAAGATTAGTAATCCTATACGACATACTGTTACTGATACACGTATTAAACAGGTCAGATGGAAATGCAGCTTAACACTTTCGATGGATTAGTTGTGATGAGTGGACTAAACGTTGGAAAACCTTGTGACTGGAAAATACATGAAATTGGAAAGTAAATCATCACATGACATGCCACTTCTTTTTAGCAAGTAGCATTATTAGCCTAAATGAACAGTAAAAGATAGTATTTCCATGATGCACTGTATTTGGTTGTTGAGTTATAATATGTTTGCAAAGTTTGCACTTGATTTGACTTGCAGCCATACTGAAGACTATTCTATAACTGTGTAAATTGGTTTGAAGCCTACAATACTGTATGTACCTTTCCTTATAAGTTGGTTCAAAACCATCCTTTTGAGGACCTTTCGACCTTTTGACATCTTAACATTGAAAAGACGTTTTGACATTGTTAGAATGTTTTGATGTTGTGAAAGCAATGTGATGTTTTGAGGTTTTGAATGTGCTAAGACATTTGAATGTTGTTAGGACTCTTTGATAATGCGAGGATATTTATACCAGGCCATTTTTACATTGTGAGGACATTTGGAAATTGTAAGAACATTTTGCAATATCAGGACATTTTAGCATTGTAAAGACTTTTTGATATTGTTAGAACGTTTTTATGTTGTAAGTAAATTGTGAAGACATTTTATGCTGAGAAGTGACTTTGACATTGTGAGGACATCTTTACGTTTATTTTATATTTTTAGGTTTTGTGGACGTTTTGAAGCTTTGAGGTTTTTGATTTGACATTGTTACAATATTGTGACATTGTGAAGAGCATTTGATGTTGTAAAGATAATTTGTTGATGTCATGGGGACATTCTGACATTGTGAGGACATTTTGCTGTTATGAGGCCATTTTGACATTGTAAAGACATTTTGATATTGTGAGGATGTTCTGAAGTTGTTTGACTTTGGTCAGTCCTTAGAACTTCAAAGGGCTGTTGGAAGAAATTGTTAGAAATAGTTCTAGGTTAGAATAAGGATTAGGATTAGGGTAGGGTTATCGTAAAGGTGGGGGGCTAGGGAATGCATTATATCAACGAGGGACCTCAGAACTATGGAAAGACAAGATTGTGTGTGTGTGTGTGTGTGTGTGTGTGTTAGTGTGTGTGTGTGTGTGTGTGATGGCAGTGGGGAGGGGATGGGATTAGTTGAGCATCTGGTTAAAACAAAACAAATCTACTTAATCACTGAATGTATCAGCTGTGTTATTGATCAAGCTCCTCCCTCACCCCGAGTAACAGATTCCTTCATCATGTTGGTGCAACGATTGGTTTGTGTGTGTGTGTGTGTGTGTGTGTGTGTGTGTGTGTGTGTGTGTGTGTGTGTGTGTGTGTGTGTGTGTGTGTGTGTGTGTGTGTGTGTGTGTGTGTGTGTGTGTGTGTGTGTGCGAGAGAGAGAGAGAGATTGCATCGGTTCTCCCGGTCACATGCTGCCTTGTCACATGCATGCACGTGCACACACTTATGGGCGTTCACATTGCACTCACATCCACGCTGCTACATCCAATTACTGAAACTAGGATATGGTTGACATAACATAATGAAGAGCCATTTTTCACCTGCCTAACTGGGACCACACTGTCTCATCCTGCACTCCTATTCATTCCGGGGTGAAGCCACTGGAAGAAAGGCATGTTTAACCTACCATGGTTAAACCTCTACCTGTGGTGGAAGAAGATTACAACCAAAAAAAGGGATGGAGGAGGGGTCCTGAATCAATTGTCCAGGGTCCTGAGATGATTGATGGGGGAATGAAGTGGATGAAGACAACAAACACAAACTGATGTTGTTGTTTTCCAGATTTTTGCCCAGACTTTTCTTGTGATTTGTCTGAAGCCTCTAAAATATGATTAACTTTATGTTTTTAACTTTTGAATAACAATTGTGAATTGACAAAGGACAGCACGTAGATTTGTTTTATTTGAATATTTTCTAGGAGCAAGGTGATGTAAAACAATCCAGTATTTCACCAAAGTAGTTATTATAGGAAACATATGTTTTACCCATCTCAGATTCATCTTTTCATGCACAGGGTAGATTAATATCTAGGTTGGGAATAATCGGGTCCAATTTAATGGGTCACTGACCCTGTGCAGGTCTATAGACAAGTGAGAAGGTTTTTTTTTTTTTTGCTTTTATTTGGGTGAACTGACTCTTTAATATGATTCAGGGGTAGACTGACATTTTAAAGAGGTTTGGTTGTAAAACAAATCAGACGTCATTGATCTGGGTCTTTAAATGTCCCCATAGATCATTCTGTTTAATTATGTACAATAAATGTTTTCTATAATATAATATAATATATCTTTAATAATAATAATAATAATAATTTATTTTTTCATAGAACCTTTCAAAGGGACCCAAGGGCACTTTGAGTTAATCAAATATTGGACGATGACCACAGAGGTAGGAAAGTGATGTTGGGACGTCCCGGTGGATTCTTCGTCTCACTACATCACTTTCGCTTCCCTTTCGAGCCAATCAAACGTACAGACCTTCCTCTGGTGTGTGACCTCTCTGTTAATAAAGCAGTTTCCACACTCCGACACCCGATAAGCAACAGCCCATACACATTATTACATTTAGTAGCTTCTGATTTTCATCATGAAATCGTGTGGCACTTCGTATAAACATGTCTTTTTTCCCGTTGCCCTTGTTTTTTCTGTGTCCCCTGTGTGTGATCGATTTCCAGGGTTAATTCCAAAGGTCCTTCATCTTTTGGGAAGCCATCGATATGAGCAATTTATGACGTGGGCACTTTCTTTCACTTACAATATCTTTATTGTCTCACACTGAATCGGGCTTCCAATTTATTAATTCAGGTCTCATTCTCATGCCTCAAAAGAGGAAAGAGAAAGCTAAAAACAACCTGTTCTCTATTCATGGAGCTAAAGTGCCAGAACGGATCCTTCAGTAATTACAGGAACCTCTCATTCTCTCACATCCTCAAAAGTCACTCTTCAGTGGCAGTTCAATTCCCCCCTGCAGCCACAGCAGCAGCAGCCGCAGCAGCAGCAGCAGCAGCAGCAGCAGCAGCAGCAGCAGTAGCAGCAGCAGCATCCCAGGTCTGATGGGCAGCAGGTATCAAAGCCCCTCTCTAACTGTTTACAATGTCGCATCGATCTGCTCAGCTTAACACCCCCCCCACCCTCGAGGTAGCTCGGCGAGTTAAAGCAACAGTTACAGACACCGCGCTCACCTACGACAGCCACAAAAGCCAAACACAGCGTGCTGCCTGCTGCCGCTGCTCGAGCATCCTGTCGAGTCCTGCTTCTGATCCCATCCTCTGCGCTCTGATAATTCCTCTGCTGACAGGGGTGGAGGAGGAAGAGGAGGCTGAAGGGGGGGGGATGCTACTCAAAAAATACAACAACACCTCCAAAACCAAGTAGTCTCCAAAGAAAGCAGAAACATTTCAGCCTCGATCACACTCATCCCTCAAAGTGAAAAAAAGAACATTTCTGAGCTGTGAGCAGACAGGTGAATGATGTGATGAATGAGGTGATGACACATGGAAGTGCAGCACTAAGTGGGAGACGAGGGGGATTCGTTACCTGTGATGGCAATCCACATCCAGCCCGGACTCAGCACCACTCATCCCGTGTCTACAGCTTCAACTGTCCTGTTCCTCTTTTTCTTTTTTTCTCCCCCCTTCTTTCCTTTCTCTCCCCTTTGGCCCTCTTCTTCTCTTCCCTCTCCCTTCTTCGTGCTCTCCCTCCTCCTTTCCTCTTCCTCTCCCCGCACTTGTTTGAGTCTATTTCAGTAGCAGCAACAGAGGAGCCCGCTGCGACGGTGGCATGCTTTCCAGCACTTTGGCAGAAGGTCACATTATCACTCGCTGGTAAAAAGGCTGAGGAGGGGGAGGTGGAGAAGAGGAGCAGGAAGAGGAGGAGGAGGAGGAGAATTGACGGAGTGATGGAGGGGGATCGAATCGAGCAAGTGCTGGAGGAGAAGAATTAGGTAAAGGAGCAAGGAAACAATATAACAAATCGTCCGCAGTTCCTCTTGTTCTCTTGACTGAATGTTCCAGGTTAGAGTTAAAAGTTTAGACATCTACCTGAGTAGAGGCTTTTCAGGTGAGATGTCCCAGAACGCTTTGAGTGGAAATCTGTGAGCGTGCATATTTGTCTGTAAAGCGAGTGCCTTTTTAAGGATGTTCAGCAGCTGCCCACCTCAGGGGAAAGTGATAATTCCTGTCTTGGCCGGAGATTCAGATTTCGGGAAAGCTCCAAAAGCCGCCAGAAACTTACACCACGCTCTAAATATCAGCAGCAGACAAATCCTCAACGTCCATCTCCTCAGTCTTGTCCCCTCTCACTGCCCAGTTCATGAAGACGCAGACGTGCTCCATCTTTTCCCCGAGACACCTGTCCACACTGTGACTCCCCATCAATCACAGAGGCTGCAGGGTGACCCTTAAGTCTTCATTTCTCAGCCTCCATTCTTCCTCCTCCTCCTCTGGTGATGAGGAAGCAGCACTCTCGCGGCTGCTCCATCAAACTAAGACCCGGAAGAAATTATCCAGCTGCCCGGAACGAGGCTTTCAGGGGCCTGCGACAGATGGTCAGAGCAAGGGGATAGATGTGAGGCAGCCGCTGGAGTTTGAAAATACCTTCCTAAAAGAAAGGGTATCCGCCCCCTCTCCCCTCCCTGGAAACACACCTTGTCTTTTAGTCTTTAGTGAACTGCTGTAGTCCCACTTGTCTTTTCTCTGTCTTCTCCTACCTGTGCCCCTCCATCCCTCATCAGCAGAGCTTTCACTCTGTCTGCGCTGGCCGGCTGTAATCCTGACTCCTACACTCTGTGTCACAGGACGGGCTTGTGAGCTCTAATCATTATGTAGTAAGGATTTATCCTCTCATTCTCCCTCCCCTCCACTCCGCCGTGCTCCCTCCGCCCCTCCCAGTTTATTTCCCTCCCTCCGCCATTCGAGAGCCGGCCGCTTTACAACTCTCAACGTACACAGCCTCTTTTGTAGCCATCACCGTGTAACACATCACTGCTCCTCACTCCTCCCTGAGACCCATTTGTTTGTCAGCTCATCCCTGTTGCTTCTGTTACGCTTCGTCTCTTGTCTGTCCTGCTGCAGCTCGCCTCAACAGGTTTGTCCTTGAAATGTTCTCTGGGACAAACAGGGTCAGTGCTCACCATTTTGTCCCTGTCTCTTCTGTATCGCATCGGTGTATATAAAGTTTGTCCATGAGGATCTACATGTATGCATGTTTGGCGTTAATGCACTATATGTGTGTTTATTTACTCGGAACTTGACAGATCTTGTATGCGATATTTCAGTATCACCCCTCATGGTGTCCCATAATTAAAGCAACACTATGTTACTTGTACTGAGCAACAGCACCCTCTGCAGCCACAGGTGGTGAAGTAGTTCTCATGTAGAGAAAAAAAGAGGTGAATAACTGTGTTGACCGTATAGCTCTGACTGCATAGTCCCTCTCAATGAACTGAAGCACAACTGAACACTGGATATTACCCATGATCCCCGGCTTCCTGAACAAGAGGAGCTGCCAATCTAAACCAAAAATCAGCATCAAAATTTCTTTAGAATTCCTCGTATTTGAAGTTTCCAGATGAACACTTGTTTTTGATGACGTCTGAGTCTTTTTAACTGATCCCGTATTCCAAATCAGTTAAGCATCAAATATAATTTGAAGCTGCTGTTTCAAGATCAAAAAGTTGCATTATGTTGCTGTAACATGAAATTCTAGCATAGTCAGGCCATAGTTAGTCCACCAGAGGGCGATGAAAAGTTGGTCCCACTCAGCGCAGACCAAAAGTATGTCGAATGTGTCATTCCAAACCGACATGCTTCAATCTGCCTCCGGTATTTGTTAGAGTTGCAGTAAGTAATCTTGAGTGATGCAGTCTGGCCCTGCATTTTCAGTTCACCCCAGGGCTGTTGGATGAGGCTTTGGTCAAGGCTCTGTCCAGACCAACAGGCCAGAAAAAAAAAATGTCTTTATGGACCTGGCAGGTTTATTGTTTATTGGAAACAGGTACGATTTTTCCACTAACCATTTAAAAAAATATCTTGACAGGTGTAGCGTTAACACGTCTTGCTCAGGAAAGGAAGTAACAAAAAAGCATGTTGATATTAAACAGTGAAGCCCACGTGTATTGATCCCCCCCTAGTGGCTGGCTGTAGTATAGGCCATTAACCCAGCCTCCTCCATGTTAGCAGCTGCAACCTGGACCAAAGTAAAGATCTAAGCATGCTACACGTCAAATAAACGTATTCTCAAAGATGGTTTCTGTCATTTTATGTAGTTCTTGTCACACTGATGTTTGTTGAAGTGTTCACGTTCCTAAGTTTTGGTTTTAATTAGTTATTTGATGATCATAATGATCTCAATGATCAAATCAAAATAATCAAAATCATGATTGACAGCTGAGACCGATTCACGGTTTGTTGAGTGCATGTATCAACGGGAGCTCGGTACCATGGCTCCACGTCATGGGCAAAGATGGAAAGTCCTGAAACCGTGAAAACCATACATCCCACAATAATATACAGTTTCTATAGAGCAGTAATCATTTGGAAAACAAATATTGATCAAAAAATTGTAATCTTAATTTATCTATACTCCCCTCACAAATCTAGTATCTTTTAGGCTTAAATTAATCTTACCTGTATAATTTCACACGTTTGTTTGTATTAAGAGGAAACAAGACACCAACTTTGATTTATCAATTCACATCAGGAAGCAGAGTGGATACCTTTAATGAGTCCTTTCTCTTTGTTTCCTCTCGAGCCTGCTCTTTAAAATCGACCGATTCTCCTCTTCACATCTGATTTCTGGTGAATAATTATTCAATTGGTTCCATCAATAAGCGGCTTGGCATAATAACTGCAGGAGAGCCAAAAACCTGAAACTGCTGGACTTCCAGCTGTAGTTTGTTGTTAGCGAGGACATTGTTTAATTGAAGAAAACTGAATAGTTTTTTCCCCCTGTTGGTTCAGGAAATTCAGAATATAAACATTATCCTCCAGCCTCTCTAACAAGATTTAAAGAAATTAAATTAATTAATTAGATACCCAACTATTATAATAATATCTGAAAAGGTTCATTCACTTGAATAACCTGAGTTTATGATTCGCTCATTTTATGGCCTGTTGCTGTATCAGGGAAAACGGAGTGGAATAGTTGAGGTTTAATGTGCAATGGGGACATAGTTTAATTAAATTTGTTTAATTATATTTATATTTATGACTTAAACTTTAAGCATCAGAGTAACTAAAACTCTTTTCGGACGACTGGACATTTTCCTGGAATTGTCCAGAGGGGCTGCAAGTGAAATGTCTGGAAAATGTGTGAGTGAGTCCATGTGAGCAAGCAGCAAGAAAAGGTTGAGTGAGCAAGTCGATGGGTCGATGACGTTTCTAACCTGCAACAGATAAGAAAAATATGAAAAAATCTAAATAAAGAATATGAATATCCCAGGATAAAAAAAGAGGAGCCATATATGTACGACATGTTGCCTACAAAAGCTGTCAACTTGGAAAGTCAGTAATATTCAGGACTTGGAAGAGTCAGAGATTTAGGATTCATATATCGTACACAGGCACCATCCCTCGCCTGAATCTTTTGGACATTGCTGTGAATGCATCTGACACGGACAATCTCCTGCTGCGTTCTTCAAATGTGAAAAATAAATTTGGTAAAATGTTTGGACCCAAGTTTCTATGTCTGAAAATGGCCTTAGTGAAGGAGAGATATTGAAGGAAGCTCCTACGTGCTGAAAATGATAATTGCTGTTTACAATTATCACATGGCCTTCTCATTGAGAATTATTATATTGAGAATTATTAATACCCATTACAAAGGAGCTAAAATGCAACTGCTTTGACCTTGGCGGATATTGGCTGGTTGCCATCCAACAAATGCTCATTTTAACGTCTATCCTCTCAGCTCAGAGCCTCTCCAGAATGTGTGGGGTTAAAGAATGTTGAAAGGTCACGCTAGAATCCATTGCATTACACAGCCGGAGAGACCAGTGCAGGATTTCTGCTGGTGAGTCACATCTCTGTCTTGTTTCTTCAAGCCTCAAACTTACTCCTGCCCAAAGGATGGTTCCAGAATTCCTGTACCTGTGTCGCAGCGCCCATTTATCCCACATCCAGGTAACATTTGTAATATTTCATTGCCAAGCAGAAAACCATGTCCCTCACAAGGACAATTGCAAACTCCTCCCGAGCACAAAAGGCCATTAATCATAATGTTTTTTCCCCTCGTGAAACAATCTGTGGGAAAAAAATGAATTCCTTTCTCTTTGGCAGGACATCTTCTGTTGGATTTTACAGGCCTGTTAGGGACGAGATGTGTCAGCTACACCATATTTGTTTCTCTGAGGCCGATGTTGGAGGCTGGGCAGCGCGAAACGGATCTATCCCTGGACCGTGATAAATGTCCATGAATCCCCTGCTTGTGATCAACAGCTTATAGAGTTGGCTTTCCTCGATCGAGTGGTGATCGATAAGGCAAACAGATGGGACTGTAAAGCAAGAGATAATTACGTGTCAGCTGGAGCTGGGAGGTTTCCTTTCTCAGGTTTATGCGTGTTGGAGGAGATAGCGGCTTCTACCTTCCAGTGTCCGTCGAGCACATGATCCACTATGTGTCTAAATAAATCATTCAAAAGAAATATGAGGACTAGATTCATGTTTTTTACTTACTCAAGGTTCTCAAATCTATTTATTACCTCATCAATGTGTCTTTCTGAAATTTGTAAAAAAATATTGTGACTGCAACATAGAAAGATAAATATTTTTGTAGACCTTTGATTGAAATTTTAATCAAATAAAGCCAAGCGTGCCATAATTATTATTTATTACTAATTATTTCAATAAAATTGTATTTGCATACTGCAAGATCACGACATACATTAATCCAAGGCATTAAGTGTTGCAGAGACTTTTGAATTTTTAAGAGCTGGAAAGCGGCGTCATTGATTACAGTAGGATGTCTGAGAGTTTGTTGTTTGTGGAAAATAAAGAATCAGTGAGAACCTTTGTGTATTTGCTTCTCCACTGTTTTCATGGCGCTACTGCTGGGAGGGGCTAACATCAAAAACGTTGAGTCACAAATAGGTTCTTTTGATGACGTCTGTAAAATGGCTTTTAAACAGGTATATCAAAGTAATTCTAAAAGCATTGATTATTAATGTAAGCTCTGTTACATTGCTCTGATAAGGGTACAAGGGCTTCTCAGCTGAAGTTACACTTCATTTTTAATTTAACCCTCAAACTGACTTATTCCAATAAACATTGACTTTAATTGTATTATTTTAATTGATTTTATCTTTACATTTGTGTGGTGTACAATCGATGTAACCTCCTACATCAGAGTTATGCTTGGATGCGACAACATCTGGGATAGGCAAGCAATATTAATTCATTACACTTTTTGTGGGTCAGTGTGCACAACACAGACTCTCAGAAATAAAAAACTTAAAATGTTTGTGCTAACAATAATCCACTTTGAATGATTTTAGTAGAACATGTGGAAACATTACCTGTTAGATCTCAAATGAGATAATATGATCATTGATCTACCTTCTATGAGGACAAGCTGAAAAAGTGGCCCCAGATAACGTACACTGCCACTACTGTTTCAGAACATATTGTTAACCACTGCTATAGCTTCTTACAAGACGTTATATCCATATCACAGTAGTGCTCAAAATGCAAAGTGCTGAAGCTCCACAGACGACAGCTAACCCAAAGAATATAATGAAATAACAAACGGGAGAAGACCAGCAGGAACATTGTTGCTCTGTTTCCCCGTTGAAGCAGGGAAGGGTGGGATGTATTTGTTTTGAAATATCAACAGTCGCTCCTCAGAATCACTAGCTTCACCTTTAAGCTCAGGAAGGAGGCTCAGCATCAGACTCTGACCAAACCACAACAACAAAGGCAGAGTGTTAGAGAGGAGGTAGAGTAGAGTCCATGAAGGTGCAACATGTCATCTACAGTGGTGTCACTGCTGCAGAACAGTAGCCTCTTTGAACGATGTTTGATCATGTTTCCATATTACGCTAAATCTGAAGCTACTCTGTCTGACCCCTAGAGGAAATACCATGGAATCACTCAGGAACACATTTGGTACGCAGACAAGTGGGAATGCTTTAAGTCTTTGGTGAAAAATGATGGCATATCAAAACTTGGTTTGAGGGTATTCCAGTGAATACATTAAATGCTTGCCTTCACTGTGTTAAATATTTCATATAACAATCTAATGGATTTCCTGACAGAACTGGACATTATTTTACAGCTGTAATGTTCTTTTATTTGAATCTGGGTCGAACTCTTCTCCGACAAAACCTCCTCTATCTAGCGTTGATGAGACAAATCGACACATCCTGTAAACTGTTGGTGTAAACTGGTGTTCATGCTAAACTCTGAGGCTGGGGCTGAAGCAGGTGGGCAGAGTGAGGAGGAAGTAACACATGTCAGGGGCATATGCTCTCTCTCTGTGGCCTGGCCTTCCCGCTTGACTGGACAATATGGCAGAGAGGCACATCTGACCCAAAATAATATCTGTCATGTCAACCGTCGCCGTGGCTCAAACTCCTGGCATTTGCAAACATGCTCTCCCCATTTTCTATCTGGGTTTGCTTGGAGCTATTTTCAGACGTGTTCCTGCGACTGAGGCGAGGAGGAAAAAAACAGCGTGGTGAAAGGCCAAACTTGGCCCTCATAGATCCCACGAGGGAGGCTGGATTTATCCCACTCCGTCTCCAACTATTGACCAGTGCCATCTCAGCTTAAACCCTAAAACCAGGGTTTCTGTGTTGCACAGGGAGGATTTTAGTGCTTCCTGTCTCCCTGAATCCACACTGCAGCTTCTGACAACAGAATATAAATCCACTTCTCAAACATGTCGGTTGTTGAAGAATTGCAATTGGATTTCAAACGTTTTGTTTCCCCTCTTTCTAAACATGAGCATCATGTGCACGGACTTCAGCTCATCACTTTTATTTATTTAAATACGATCAAACGAGCTCGAGACGGAAACCAGGTTAATTTTCACGTTTTGTTTCAGATGTCTTGGTTCCATGAAACCATTGTTTCAACAGCGTATGAATTGCAATATCTCAGTGAAAAGGGGTTTTACAATTGTTTTGTAGAGGTATTATTTGTTTTCATTTACAGTCAGCCCTCACCTTGGTGATAAATACTGTAAAATTTCTGTGGCTTCACAATAAAACAGTTAAAAGTGTTAATAAGCTGATGTATGGAGGGGCCAGTAGCTGAAATTAAAAATGCAGAAAAAATGCAGACTATTAATAAATATTGGTTTTAACCCTCCTGATTCACTCAAATTTACTGGCATCGTTTGTCCTTGGGGAAATGTTTTGCCCTACAGAAAATGATTATAAACAAAATTTTAACCCACGTTTATATTTCAGGTACTTTATGTTTGTGTGTTGGCTATTTAAACAGCCAACACAATCCACCCAACCCTCCGATATACATAAAATGTTAATAAGCAAATTAGTAACTAAATAAAGTAGTTTGTCACGCTCTTGTCCGCCCTGAATTGTTTCTCTGTCATCAAAGAGTATGCCATGGAGACAGAACATGGAATGGCTTAGGGGCTGGAAATACTGTCCTTCCAGGTCAATATTCCAATAGCTTGTTGTTGCTCCTGCCAAAATGAGCAGCCAGGTTTTTTCAATTGTCCCAATACACGCACCCCTCCTTTAATTCTGTCCTCTCATGTACATCTGTCTCAATTGACAGTTATAAAAAGCTTGAATGTGTATATTATGTCTTGGACATGGCTGACATCATAACTGGTTGGAACTGTTTCAAAGACATTAGCAGACATAAATCAACCCTGTCGTTCAGGTGAGGAACGGGACCATGATAACTTTCCATTTTTGGCAGGTAACGTGTCAGCTGGTGGTTGAGAGACATCAGAAGGATCGGGACTAAAGTTCTTATTCTCATCAAAGGAGGACACCTTATAATCAGGGTTCTTCTCAACATCCTTGCCTATATGTCACTTTCACTGTCAAAGAGCTGTGACTAGGCCTAACTGGCAGAAAACCTTTTTTAGATGTTATTTTTCAATTGAGAGTGAGCATGAAGAGAAAGCACACAAGCACCAAGAGAAAAGTTTTAGCAAGCTGCTGTGAATGCCTCCCTGTGTCAGTGGTTCTTACACTACAACGGGTATGGTCGAGTAGATTAGGGGCTTAAAGCAGAGGGAAGTCCTTTAAAAATTACATAGAATGACATGTTATAATCATCTCAATATCATCGACCAAAACAAATGTGTGTAAAATATTGATACTTCATTATTTTTACGACTAAAATTGCCTTGAGGTAAATTGACCCCAAAGAACAGCGAATGTACACTGTGTATACAGGTAAGTAAAAATACATAATCATGTCAATTTTATTGTTTTCCCAATATAAATTAGGAAAAGTGATCCAAAAAAAAATGATGCAGAGATTTTATCCATACTTGCGTTGATTAAATGTCTGAATCCGAATTTGCAAAGTAATCGGATAAACATTTAAGATTGAGCAAAAATAAACATGTTCAGTATTTCAACATACATGAGGGACAGGGTTGTAATCTCCAGGTAATTTACATAGCTTGAAGTCATCTTGAGGCGGTGTTTGTCACTCACCTCCTCCTCTTGCCTGCCGTGTCTGAAACTGCTGAATGTCATAAAGCTGTCTGGTTTTTTTTTCTCTCCCCCTAGCAGCCAGCGGCGTTTCAGGTTGAACCCGGACACAACCTGTCATGCCATTAAGAGTCTGTGGGTCTCTCTGGGACCTCATGCCAAACTGAGACCTGTTGCCTGATGGATGCAGTCACTGCAAACAACTCATCGTTGCTTCTCAGGCTGGCGATCTTTTTTTCCATTCGCTGTCTCATGTCGACAAAAAAAAACAAGAAAAAAAAGTGATGTAAATAAACAGAAAATGAGGCTCAGCTGTGTTTTTATTCAGCTTGTCGTGCAGTCAAGTTTACATGCTCACTTATCTCGTATCTACCACCTGCAGCTGAGCTTAGCTTGGCTCTGTACCCACAGCTGATGTACCAGTGTCTTCAAATCTCCATCGTTGTCAAACATGCCCCGATGGCAGACATATGCCGCTGTTATCCTGTAGCTCAGATTCACAAACATGACGGCAGAGACGTTTGCAATCCAAACCCATTAGACGAGCTGTCACAGACGTGTTGCAAGTTTCAAGCCAAGTTAACGGATGAAGCCAGGAATCTGGAAACGCCATCAGTTCTTAGAGCCTCGATTTTGAGAGGGGGAAAAAACTGAGCATAAGGAATTCAATCTGAGAAGGAGAAGGAGCAACAGGGTGATGATGCTTCATTCTGGTCAAACAGACAGGTGTCTCCTGCAGGTGTACCACAAACACACTATGCGGTCATGACATAGACCTAAATGCATTCAATTCAGAGTAGAAAGCAAACACGTGAAGTGAAGACATCTTGACAACATCTAGGAAAGGTGAGAACATTTCAGTTGTGATTGTCAGGTCAGTTTTAGATCATTCTCAAATTTGAAATGAGTGAAATCTGAAGCAATAATACATTTCATGCCTGACTTTTCTCTAGTAACATGTATTAGTACACATTTTCAAACAGTTGCACACCAAATCTAAACATAATACGTTTCTGTGTGTTAACTACTATTATTTTTCACAATTTTTTTTATTTTTTTATTATGTAAATAATTTCTGAATCGCTGGCTCCCAACCAAACCACTGAAGATAGCAACCAAACTTCCACAGTTTCCTATATATTCTGTTCACATTGTGTACAGCATTTTTTATATTTTTATATTTACTTGTGTTTATATCTTTGGATGTTCACTTATTTACTTTTACTGGTGAGCCTACTTTTGCCAATAAAGGATTATTTTATCTAATCACGAATAAAAAGCCTAGATTGATCTTTATTTATGTACGGGACAGACCATCCAGATAAGATCACATTCCATGCACTGTTTGACTCAGTATTACAAAAGATAACTTTATGGTGCAAATACTGTGGTTTTAATAAAAATAATCAAAACAACATCGTGTGGAAATTCCTCACAAACCAAGTAAAACTGAATAATTTTCCTCAAATTCCAGACTGTTGATTAAAACAACAGTGCAAGATGAATATTAGATCTATGACCGAAGTCTTTTCTTTTTTTTTGGAACTCGGTGCTATGACAGAGCTTGAGGATGCTGTCAGCAGGTGAGCGTCACTTAGCACCAGCCCCGAGACATCACACACATGCGGCGGCTGAGAAGCGTGTCCTCAGCACCCGTCCACTGGGCAGCTGCTCTCACCACCAGTCACTCAGCGCCCTCTATAGGACGCTCGGAGTGCCAACCTGACACCATTCCAACACTGCCTGCTCCACATCTCATCCGCAAGCTTCACCCTTTAGCCACAAAAGTAAAGACATCAAAGAATTTTAAATCCCATATTCGAACAGCACCAAACGCGCTGCACTGTTTCCAAGGCTCTGGCTGTGGGACATCCACCTGCATGGACCTTTTCTTGGCTTCAGCTCCATGAGGGCAGCCTTGCCAACCAGTCCCATAATCCACAGGGTGAATAAAAATGGATTTGGCTGGAACAGACGCCCAGTAAGCTGCCTTAAACCAACAGGCAGGATCGTCCACAGCCCGGTCTCTCATCTACATCCTCCTTTTTCGTAGGTCACACGTGGTCACACCTGCAAATTATCTGAACATGTTAACAGCCTGACTATTAAATCCAACCAAAACATGTCAAAAAGAAAAAAAGACATTCATCTCATCACACTGCAGTTGAACTGCATCCTCCAGCTCAGAGAGAGTGAGGTGATCAATGCCTCTTCATGGGGGCATTCACCACTCCACAAGGATTGTACTGGGGAGAGAAGCAGCAGGATGCAGGTGTGAGTGCAGGACGGAGGCTGTCGGAGTGAGCAAGTGTTCGCTCTCTGGCACGACGCTAGCTCCTCTCTCCGTCTCCAGAGGCCTCGGACAACAGACGGGTCACAGCGGAGCCACATTTTAAATCCGGTGTGCAGATGGACACCAGTAGTGGTTGTAAATCCTGAGCGCCTTGGCACCAGGCGAGTGCAGAGAGCAGGCCTGGCCCGATACGTCATCAGGTCGATATTCCTGTTCTACTGTGAATCACATGTCGGACACTTTGATCTGTTTGCTTTTCCTCTGGTATCTGAGGGAAGAGAATGCCTCTGTTTGAAAATACACGTGTTTACTCTCTGAGATTCTGCTTTGGAAATTATATAATTCCTCACATTTGTTGATACCTCTAAGCCGTCTCAAGAGACTTGTGTGGTGTTCGTGCCTTATTGTTGTTCGTGTTGGTTTAAATCATTCCTCTTCTCACTTCAGTCTATATTTACACCTTGTTCTCACGCTGGTATCAATTCAATCTCACTTCTGCTAAAAGTGAACTTCAGCAGCATCAGCACTCTATACTTGCTTTCAATTATTTTGGCTGTAACAGATTGAGTTAATTTTGGGAACGGGTAACGACTGCAGGATTTAAATAGAAGATCTCTCACTTCTCTTTTTTAGCCTGCTAATGGAGTGGAGCAGTGGAAAGAATCACTCTATTGTGTGAACAGGTCCCGGTGAGGACACGCTGGTTAAAGTGTGACACGCACGCACATGACGTGACAACATGTCCTGCAGCCTGTGAATGTTTCTCAGCCGGCTGGATCATGCGTCAGACTACCTTTGAGCAACCAGCTTTCAGCCCAGTCAGCAGGCCGCTCCCGCTGTTAAACATGAAGCACCGAGGCAGGAAGAAAAACTGGCCCGTGTGACACTCACTCCACTCTGGACGGCTTAATATGATTGTGGTTTAATACCCATTACAAGAGTATGGAGGGGCTGTCATTAGGAATTCAGCCGGGCCCAAACTCACCTTCCCTTTTTCAACCTATTAGAGAAAATAATGATAAGAATCCTGGAAAGAGCTGCGCTATTAATGGAAACAAAAGTGCTGGGCTTGACAGAAAAGGAGCTCTTGCCATAATTTGTGGGATTAAGTGCGCATGCTGCTGATGAGCCGCAGCCTTCTGCGTAATGCAAGGTCAGGTGGGGACTGGGCGATCTCAGAGCTGGCCAATAGAAACCCCCCCATTGCACAAGGCAAGAGGCGGCAAAAAGATGGCAACTGAGACAGAGGGAGAAATGAGTAAATGAGGCTGAGAAGGAAGAAATGCAAAAAGGAAGGGAGTAGTGGGAAGATACAATAATGAGTTGGTAATCATGCTGTAGACCTGCGGCTAATGGTTGTTTTCATTATTGATTAACCTGTCTACTAAAACTAGATAACTTCCCTAGGATACACATCCACATGGCTTTTTTGTCCGACCCTCAGACCAGATTATTCCAAATTCAATATAAAAAAATCCAGCAATAACTCTACAAGGCACAACGTTTGGTATTTTGGCTCAAGAAATGACTGAAAAGATCAAAACTGCTGTTAATTTAAGTGAGACAACGACAAAACATTAAAAAACAGTATTAAAAATATTGGTTCACCCCCAAATTCAATGTTTGTTATGGACAGTAAATTATTCTTGGCTAGATGAGAGAGAGAGAAACACCTTCCTGTGAGTGTTACCAAGCAACAATGTGTGAAAATATCTAAGCATCATGGAAACTGTCTTATAATATGGACACAGTTTCAGACAGAGAAGAAGTTAGAAGAAAACATACTATGCCCTCATGACTTATTACATTTATATGCTTTAATATGCACATTTTCACGACTTGCTTTTCTTAAACATTTTTATGACTATAATAACAGTACTACAAGCATTGTTTTAACCTATTATATCATGCCATTTGTATGACTAAGTTTTAGTAAACTAGAGCATGAAAAATGACATAGCATAGTCAGACATCAGCAATGTAATGAAATAGTTAAAGTGTAATAAGACATTAAAATGTCATGAAATGTCTCAAAGTAAGTAAGGCATCAAGGTATCAAAACGAAAAATGTCCATTATAGTGAGGCATCAACATTTTTGTATTTAAGTATGACTTAAACACACTATAGTATATAGTGAGGCATCTCAAATGTTTTATCAAAAGTCATATTATATTGAGGCATCAACAATGTTTTGAAAATATAAAAGCATAGCTTGGCATTACAAATATCATGCAAATGTAATAGTATATGAGGCTCAAAAATGTCAAAATATCATAGACAAGTCATATTTTAGTAAGTAAGTCAGAATGTGATGCAGCAGATTCTCATCCAGGTCATGGAATCTTCAAAAGTTTTACCAGTGTACTTTCAGACTTTTTACTGTTCGTCTTCCAACAGGCTACTTCAGTTTCAACTGACTATTGGGAGGTTTCATGTTTTCAACCTCTGCTGGTCTTTAGTCATTATAAGTCATTATATATGATGTTGTAGTTTTTTTAAGAAACTGTCTCCTGTGTGTGAAGTGCTGAAACTCTTTGTCCCGGATCAGAAGCTGCAGCATGTTTTACATTCAGTGGGTTTTCTTATCGTCTTCAGTTGATCCTAGTTTCAGCCATAGAGTCATTAAATACAGCATTTGAAGTGCATTCGTAAATGTCATTCCTCTTGTTACACCTCTTGAGCTTCATCCATTGCACAGTTCTACTGCAGGAGAGTTTCAATGTCTTTTCCTGGTTTGAAAAATGAATAAGTATTGGCGTTAATCATCAGTGTTTTACGTAACACGTCCTGTAACTGTAGCAAAATAAAAAAACATTGCTTGTAAATGATGTGTGCATTGTGTTCTCCCTGGATGTCCACATCACTGAGGTTGGGCATTTAGGTCCCTCTTCTGGACAGGCACTGTAATTACTGCACGTTGGATTATATCACTCTATGTATCCAAATGCTGCCAATGCTGAGTTATTTATAGTGTTTAACATAATTTTATGTGAAGAAAATATTTAAACTTTTCTCTCTGAGTATGTGGGATGACTGATTTTACAGGGGGAGCATAACATACACTGCTTTAAACCACCGCTTCACAACACAGCTTCTGTTCTCCTCTTTAAAAGCCACTCAGCACTAGTTGTGAATCCAGCGTTAAACTTCTCCGAGCGAAGTTGGCCGCAGATGGCACTTAGTTGGGCCGAGCTGTGCAGATGGTGGAGTGTCGTGCTGATGGATGTGCTGTCTAAAACTCCAAACAAGAAACCTGCTGGTGCCCCTCTGTCTCAGAAACGGAGGGGGAGGCTAAGGAGGAGAACCTGCAGCCCTTAAAAACAGCCGGACCACACACACACACACACAATCATCATAATGCCTTGTCTGAAAATATATATAGAAAATAGGCTATTTGATGTGATAGTTGCAAACTTGCCAATATATTTATAACAACAGTTGATAAGTGTTGATTGGTCAGTCAGCAGCTGCTGTTCTGTCTTCTGTTTCGTATAATTGTAAACAATTAAAGTTGGGATTTTTGACTCATGGCCACACTAAAAAAAATCAATATGAACCCACCATTGTGGGTTTGAGGGAACTTGCAGTAGACATATTTTAGTTGACAGGACAATCAATGCTATAAATATAATGTATTACTATAGAACAATGTGTAGAGCCTGGAAGGCTTAGGGGGAAATATTCAGGGAGATAAAATATATTGGTGTATTCTCATACACAATGTACATACATGCATACACACTTGCATTTAATAACCTGAAAAATACAACGACAAAAAAGACACGTCATGCACTGGATGAAGACATGCTCAAAATGACCATCGGTTATTTGCAGACACATGAATGTTGAAAGGTCTTTGCATAGTTTAATAAGTTTCTGTCCGCATATGCATACATGTTTTTATATTACACTTATTTGCAATTTGCTCAGCATAATTTACATTATGCATTATATTACCAGAATAATACAATAATACAGTTCTGCACACTGTGGTTCTCATCAGTACAGTTTTAACGAAACATGATCTTCCAGGTGTGTGTTTAAACCACATGTTCTTCTTTAGCCAGAACCAACACAGACATCATCTTAGGCTCTGGTCATGTAATACTCACATGATACATGTTCATGACTTACAATGATGGGACAATAAATACACATTGAGAGACCAACATCAAATTACATGTGTAGATAAAAAGAAAACTATACATTTATATAACATATACATTAGTTCAATATGACTAAATTAGAATAATTAAAATAGAATAGTTCCTCTACTTCAGCACCTGCTTATGTTTCACGCGAGGGACATAAACATCTACGACATTTTTGGAAACTTTGCTAAAACTAAAGCATCTTAAGATGCCACTTCTGTAATAAATCCTTATTAATAATAATAATAGAAAACTTTTGAAAGTACGCTTTTTTCTCTAGTAAAATCTATATAAGGACATGCAACATGATGTACTTCATTAAATATGATAAATATGATAAAGGACCTGTCAGAGTTCATAACGTTAGGTAAATATTTTACGGAGGTGTTGAGCTGACGTTGAGTTGCAATGTGTGAACAAAATATTAGAAACATTTCACAAATAGCACATTACAGTTTGAATGCATTGTATTCTGTATCAGTTCAATCACCAACAGTTTCAACAAAAGCACGTTCACTTTCATTAAAAGAGAATTTCTTGCATATACAAACAATGCAGGTCAAACTCTGCTGCCCGACGCTGAGATAAATGAGTGTGATATAAATACTTGATTTGACAAAAATGTGTCATCGGCTGGTTTAGATTCAGCTGTAATTCGGCTCATGAAGCGTCTTTGTTAATATTGTTTGCTGCCGGAGTCTCACAGGGGAGTCCTGTTCCTACAAAATTGAAAGCGCCTGCAAATATTTGAGCAGTGTTTTTCTTCAACACCTACAGACTCGCCGTTTCTTCTGCTCCTCTCTGCTACATGTGCCGTGACTTGATATATCGGGTCCTCTCACCCCTGCTTTGGCTCCAATCCAAGGCCCATTTTTACAGATGGGTTTTACGTTGGCCATTTTAGCAAAGCACCCTCCCCATAAAGCCAAGTGTCTCATCGCCTCATAATTATGTGATTACGGTCAATTGCTGCGGTTGGGGTGACAGATTCTATTCGAGCCCAACAGATGCTTTTATCATATTTTAGATCCCCATTTGACCTTAATCAACCGTTACATGTGTGAATAAAACAGGGAGATGATATTTCACTCCTGAGGTGGATCAGGTGCCCGACAGGTGCGGGTACGACTGAGGAGACGCATGGCTGCGAGCGAATCCAAACATTTCAATGAACAAAGAGAAGTCGTGGTGAAGCTGAGAAGCGGCGACGATGAATGCATTCCACCACTTTCCCAGGCCCATGGCAGAAAGGAGTTACACAGATAGATGGTGCCCCCATGTGGGAATTAGATGACACTACAATTACAATGTGGGGACTGGTGATATACATATCGTATCAAAAAGTAAACATTCTTTTTTTGACACTGAAAACATGAAACGTTGCTTCATAGTTTTCTTTTTACAGAAGACTTATGTTTCCCTGTCATGTTATTCTATATAAACATTTGACTTCAATATAATACAACTGTTTTTTTTGTTAAATACTATTTGTCTACTTTCTTTTTAGTTCTAGGTTATTTGAGGTCTCATCTTCTTATAGAGGAAAGGCTCAGACAGAAGTAGCTTCGGGATGCTAACTGATAACCAGCGACCACCGACAGTTCACAGCAGCTGTGTCCTACTTGCATGGAATAGATACATTCCAAACAGATGGAGTGTAGAGAGTACTCGGAACAAGTAGGGTCCTCAAAACAGTCAGTATACACACAACACAAAATCTTAATTTCACTGTCTCACATTGCAGCAGGCGAGAGGAAACGCTGTAAAGCATCAACACAAATTGCACTAACAATACACAATAGACCCAATATATGTGCGTGATTGTTTTATGTGTAATTTCAGTTACTTGGACACGTTGGCTTGTTTGCTGAGTCAAACACGAGTTGTTTTTCTGGGACACAACTTCTTGATCTTTACTTTGCGCAAGAACGGCTTCAAACTGATTTCTGACTCACTGACATCGGGTCTCAGTGAGTCAGGATTGGTTGCTGTACAGTTTCTGCAAAAACAAGTTCTTTAAAACTGTCAAATCATCTTGTTTTCTCTGTAACAGACAAGTGTGGTGCTCAGTAAGAATTGATTGATCATTGATAATTAATTAGTTTTAACAACTGATAGTGTAGTGTAGGACACATTTGGCAGTTCTTAAAGTGCTGGTTTCAGGTGCTGTTGATCTGAAAGGATGAAGTAGGAAATAAAGATTATATTATCACATGTTGGAGTTCGAGTCTGGACTGTCATCAGAACTTTAAGGAAAATGGGAGAAGCACATTCATCATGATTCATTTCAAAACTCGATGTTATAGATGGCAAAAATGTGACCAAACTAACAAGTATTTACTGACGAGCGTGTTGGTCCACACACTTTTTATGTTCGATACTCAGTCTGAACATTCGCACCTTCCTGTTTCAGCCCTGCTTCTGATCGTTCAACCTAAATGATGACAAGAAGCAATGAAAGTCTGATTCAATTGGGTTTTAGTCGAGGCCTCGGGCTAAAAAAAACTCAGAAATTCAAAGAGCAATGCAGAGCATGTTCACCTACTGAGAGAGAGTGAGCAGAGGCCGTGTCGTGCACCGGAGTGACAGAAAATAACAACAGTGTTTTCTGGATTTCATTTTTTCTTTTTTGGCTGTTAAAAAAAAAAAAATCCATCTCCCA
Organism: Limanda limanda; assembly: GCF_963576545.1. Classification (NCBI taxonomy): domain Eukaryota; kingdom Metazoa; phylum Chordata; class Actinopteri; order Pleuronectiformes; family Pleuronectidae; genus Limanda; species Limanda limanda. Next base: position 4,836,644 of record NC_083652.1, read on the forward strand.
TTGTTTGTCGAGGCTCAAAGGATTAAACAAAGTCAACAGTGATGGAGAGGCAGTGATCTTTTGAAGTATTTACATTTGTGTTTTTTGCTTCTCCTCCTTCCCCCTGAAGGCGTGCGTCTCTATTTTTCCTCTCGCAAATTCAGGCTCAGAGTTTGTCTTTGCTCCGGTTGGGTAAATGTCGGCCTCGGCGACAGACAGGTGCTCTCCATCTTGTAAACCCTGAGGGGGTTTGGTATAAGATAAATGGGTCTGGGGGCATGGCCCCGCCCTTTTCCACCTGGCTCATCTCGCGTGGTGGTGGCGATGTTGTGTCATGGGATTTGGAGTCTCACCATGAGCGCCTGTCTGCCCCTGAGCTCACAGAAACTCACCACAAAACAGCGCTGAGACACGGAGGCTGAAGTAGACAAGTTTATTAATGATAATAATGAGGATGATGAGGATGATGATAATATTAATAATTAGTCATAATTATAATAACGTTAATGTCATAATAAATAGAACTCTTTATCTGAAGCACGTAAAGAGAAGCATACAGAAAGAGAAAAAACAAAAACACAAAGTTCAGAGTACAGAGCCAGAGGAGGGGGTAGGGACTTCTAGAGACATTTTTTTAACCTTTCAATATATTCATTTAATTTTTTAACATTTTTAAACTTTATTTAACTGGAACATTTACAAAAAGGAGAAAGAGATAGATTTTAAAAAATCCTTATAAATAAATTTTGTCATTATTAGAACAAAATACAAGATTTCGGGGAGTCATAGGATGTTTTTTTTTTCTTTTTCTTTTTCCCCCTGAAAGGACAGCTGGGGGAGGTGGGGCGCGGGGGAAGGACGGGTGAGGGTCATTATGTACAGAACACCAGGAATACAAAAGGGGCCAGTCGACTCACATACTAGAAGGCTGGGGGGGAGGGAATGGTGGGGCGGGGTGGGCGTGTCAGGGGTCAGGGGGGAGGCGGGGGTCTCTCAGAGGGGACATCCTGCTCGTGTCACAGCTCAAGCAGTTGTGCTCAGGAAGATCAGGACCTGTTCTCTGTACTCGAGGCATCTGAGGGAACTGAGGGAGGGAGGGTCGCCTCAACCCTGTACCCTCGCCTCCCCCCTCCCCCCCTCCATCCCACTGTCGAGCCGGAGTTTCATAGACATTTCTTTTTTTTTTTTTGTGAAGGACAGAACTTCTCTGGACGCAGAAACACAATCGCTGCTTCAGGTCAAAACTTGATCAGCGCGGAGAAACGACAAACAGCCACAGTTTTGTGAGAGTGTGCGTTAAAGCTACCTGGTAAATTAGCACCTAAAAATAAAAACATGAAATATTCTCTTCAATTTCATACCTGACCACTGATGCTAGTGCAGCTACTGACATGGAAGACCAGCCGGGCTAACAAGTTAGATTGGAAAACGTAAAAGTTCCACCAATTAATGAGTTTAATACTCATAATATAAAACATCTCAAGCTTAAAACTGTTTTTTTTGTTTTTTTTTGTCATTTCAGAAGCAAAGTCTCATGGGAGCTGTAGATAAATGTAAACAAAAAAATAAATCACATTTCTATGACTGTTCATCATCGCACCACGTTCAGAACTTTTTCTCTCTTCCTTTTGCACCAAGACTTCTGGATTCTGTGAAGCTAGCGAATGTTTCCCTCCTGACACATGCTACAGGAAATGTGATATTTTTTTCAAATAAATAAAATATGTAAAAAAAAAAAAGAAAATAATTGAAAGAGGAAGCTTTGTCCTGATGTGTGTTACTCAGTACTGTATAATATTAGTCTTCCATTTAAATTTGCTCGAACTAAAACTGTGGTTTGTCTGCACGTTGACCTCTAATATAAACTCAAATTAAACCTTGAAACTTAACAGCTTCCTGTCATTGAATTTAGAAAAAAATCTCTTTTGACCGAGGAAGAATCCCACGAAAAGACCCATGACCAAACTATTTCAGAGAGCTGTGTGGGTCTCTTTTCACGGGATTTGTTGACGATATTGTGATATATAAGAACACCAGCATTAACGTAATTTTTTACATTTTTGAACTCGTAGCGAAGTAGAATGAGTAAATAAGTGGTTTCCCCTTTGTCACATGTGACATCACATCTTTTTTGTATTTTTTGGCAAAGTGCATAGATAAAATAGTGGACATCATGTGACCAAACAAAAACTGTGGTTGGTTCGTCATCTCTGCCAATTGAAGTGGAGGATTAGGCTGATTCTGCCTCCAGAGCAGCTCTGGCTTCCAGGAAGTTCCCATTAAACAAAATCTCCGACCCGCTCCCGAGTCTTCTCTGACCCACCATAAGTCTGTAGCGCTGTAAGTAGGCCAGATGAATCAGTTGACTCTCAGAAACAAACCTACAGGTATGAAAATGCTAAGTCTGCATATGATCGCTGCATGGGAGAGAACGAATGATCGACTTTACCCCATTTAGACTTTACAACAGTTAGTTGCCATGATATAGATACTCTTTGTAATATATGAGAAGCTGTCTACAGATGAAGAGAGGTCGCGTGGGTAGGAGCCCTGATTCAGAACAAGTTTTTTCTTTTTTTTAAACCTGAAATAAGATGAAGTTAATCAAGAAGTGTGAGGTGAGATTTACTGTACAGGATAATAACAGTACACACTGTAGTTTTGTACAGGAAGTCAGGAGCTCAACCTAGTATTACCTTCTTGGAACCATTCACACAAAACCACTACATGAGTAGTGTACCCTGAACTCTCAAACAAAGTTGTGCTTCACCCGAACCTGCTCGCCTCTGATGAGAAAGTTTCTTCTCAGGGCCAGCAGGTCATTTCCAATATGCAATAAAGCCGCCCGCCCACCAGGGTCAGCAGGAGAACAGCGGTTCACAAAACCGAGGCTCCTGCAGGAAGCGGCCCCCGGGGCTTCGTCGGCCGGGCTCGTTACATTAGCTAGAAGAGCGAGCTCTTCCTCAGCAGTAATGAGTGTTCGAAATCTGGGTCACGTCAATACACATCCTGGCTTCCGCCGCCATCGCAGAGTCCCGCTGTCTCCTGATCAAAGAGCACTGAGACTGTGTGTTCAAATCATACTTTGGTTCAAGTAAGAAAAGGAAAAATCAATATTCATCCGCTTTTTATCTGAAACCTTGAACTAATTAGCAGGTCGCGGCTCCAACAAAAGGGGCCGGAATCACAGAATACTGCAGATGTGATTGTTTTCCTGAAGCGTCTGGTGGGTAAACCTAGGATGAGTTATTTTATGTTTTTGCTCTGAATAGTAAAATATCTAGTTTGTTTGTGTGTGTGTGTGTGTGTGTGTGTGTGTGTTTATGTGTGTTTCATTCTAGATATGTTGTGAATTGATGCTTCGCTGCTTTGGATGCCTGTGTGTTGTTTTGCGTAGTAAAGGGGGAGGGGTTTCGGGGAGATCAATTCACACTATCACCATCACACTTTCAATCATATAACACATGATCACATGTTACAGTAAATATCAGGGACATATGTAGTTGGAGGGGGGGGGGGGTCTGATATCTATGTTCGGGGGCCAGAGGCTTTCCTGCCCACCCCCTCTACTCCCTGACATCACCACAGCCCATATAATAGATATGTATATATATTTATATACAGAAAAAGAATACATACTTATTGGACACCCTAGACATTAAAGTACATTCAAAGAACTGAACCAACATTCTTGTTTAAACACGTTTACAGTGACTCTCCTGATATAAAGAATTAAGGTTTCGCTTCCACCAAATTAAAACTTTTTTTTTCCTCTTTAAAAGTTTTCAGTGCTGCAAAAAAACAAACAAACAAACAAACAAAAAAAACCACACAAATAAATATTTTCAGAATACATTGACAAAAAGAAATTGTATTTCAGCCCTCGTTCCTTGTTACCGTTGGATGGGCACTACTATATTTCTATAATGTTTTATCTAGCGACATAGTCTATATGCCTCAGGCTTGTGTTTTGGTTATGCACCTGCTGATGTAGTACAATGGGATTATTCGATTATAATTCAATTTGTTACATGAACGTTGATGAGTTATTCTCGGCAGGTGGAAACGTGCATCCTTGGTAGTTGTACGCACCTTTTCATCACGTGGGTCTGATAGTTAGTCAGTCGGTGCAGAGTGACACAAAGGCTTGGGCTCGGAGTCTGGCAGGTGAGTAAAGTCGGCGACTTCTGCGCCATCTTCTCTAACTAGTCCATAGTCATTGACCTCTGCTGGGGCGTGGAGAGGGGCAGACCGGGGAGGCTCGGCTTTATACCGTCTCACCGTCCCGCCGTGGCTCAACCCCCCACTCCCCAACGCTGTAAACCAGTGACGCTGCCCATTGGGGAGGGCGGGGATGCCCAATGGTGCTGCCAGGAGGAAGTGACATCACGACAGTATCCACAGGGGACGCTGCTAACAGTAGGCGCTGCTGGCCAGTGACACCGCAACAAGGAGGAAGGAGCGACATCACCGGCCCGAAAAGGAAGAAGGGACGGAAGGAAGGAAGGAAGTAAGCAAGTGGTCGGGGAGGTTGGAAGGAAGAAGGCGGAGCAGTGAGACCAGGAGGCTGACCTCTGACTCCACCCACAGGAAGTAGAGCGTAGAAAGTGCTTCTGCCTGGATGCCGAGCGCTCCCTGCCACCTTTATGTTTATGTTTTTGTTTAGACAACCTCGGCGACAGAGCAGTGTGCCATAGAGAGAGGAGGGGGGCGCTCCTCCCTCCTTCTTCCTGCATATCACAGAATCAGCATCAAGGGCCAACTGTTCATCTCCCTTACCAAAAACATAAAAACAGATTTGTACATATATACTGCTTTATACACACTTTTTACCATTGTAAATCACAAAAGTATAGAAAAATAAAATGTTTTATAATAACGGGACACTTTTCTTTCTCTCTCTGTCTTTTTCTACCCGGCAAAAAGGTGGTCCCTGGTGGAAACTGGCTCACTCCGTCTGTCAAGTTTGTGGCTGGTTTGACACCGCTGCCGCGGCGCCACTTTGTACGCCTCCCGTCTTCCCTCGCCAGCCTCAGTAGAGGGACTCCTTCTTGTATTCTTCTTCTTCTTGTGTTATTTTCTTAAAGCTAGATCTCCTCTCTTCGTTGTTTTCATCTGTGATGTCCTTCAATACTGAGTACAGCTCTTCCTTTTGTATTTACTGGAAACAGGAGAGAAAAGTAGGGTAAATATGCAGCATGTTATGTTTCTTACGTTAGGCATACATTATGAGAGGTGCTATGAAGATTCAGTGTGGAGCAGCTTCAGTGAAACTTTATTTCTTTCTAAACAAGTTTTTTAGAGGTGAGGATCTTGCCACAAAAAAATAAAGGGCAGGGAGTAATTCTTTGAAAAAATTGATTTCCAGTAAACATATGAATAATGTCTAGTACAAATAACACACACCTTCTATAAATTCCTACCTTCCCAAGTTTTTTATATGTATATATATCTATGCAATATACAATAGTACACTGAGCGAGTTCACAATATCAGGTTAACACACATCAACTGACTCAAAACAGCCAAATGGAAACAACGTTTGAAACTAAACTGCAAAAAAAAAAAAAAAAAAAAAAAAAAGTTTGGGAGCAGAGAGACAACAGCTTCATTCACTTTTTATCCGCCTCTTGTAATGTGGCATAAAAGAAGCAGGAGCAGAGGCTTCCCGCCTGCCAAAACGAGTGCTGCCGCTCTCCCCAGAATAAAGATCAGAGTGCGCTGTAATCATACAAGTGGAGATCGGCAGTTTGGCAGTGCAAAGTGAAAAGTCTCAGTGTAATGGGACTGGATGGAAGCAGGGGGAAGAGGTGGGGCGGGGTGTGTGCAGGTCGGGGGGGCAGGCAAGGCAAGGCAAGGCAGATGTCCCAGGACCCCCGTCACGACAGATGCTCGCTAATTCGGAGTGATCCCCAGCAGCTCCGTGGAGTCTCTCGCAAATAAATAAATAAAATAAATGAAAGAAGACGAGGCTTTAATTTTGAAATGGCTTTGTAGTGCATTACCCAGCCCACTCCCCCCCCAAACTTCCAATCCAGAGAGACAAACAGTCAACCAAGTGGCATGCTCAATCAGTGTCTCCTCGTATCTGTTTCTTCTCATGGAGGAAGTGGCCTGAGCTTCTCCACCTCCCCCTATCTAGCCTATAGCTCAGATTTACCGAGCACTCGCCAGGGACCCGCCATACAAAAATATCCACATGCAGGCTTATAGCTCAGCAGGGAGGGAGCACAATAGCGCCGGAGCTACATATAGTCCTCACTGACAGGCAGCCTAGAACTGGAAGAGCTGCCGACACAAATATATTAATCACCCATATGAAGGATTCCGGAGGGGGTGAGTTCAGGTATTAGAGCCTGTCCCTCTTTCAGTCTTAGTTTGTTGAAACGAGTCTGAGTTTCGAAATTAAAACTTGAGCCTATTAAAAGGGTCAGTTCACTCAAAGAACAAAGTAACAACTTGTCTCCTTAGACCTAGATGCAATCGAGCCTATGCAGGGAGTTTTTGGGTTTATTCGTAGCCACATTTTGGGATCTCTGCTGCCACCCTGGTGCAGTGGAAGCGAATGGAACTGACACACGTTGTACAGAAACAATGTCCGAAAAATCTGTGATGGACGACAGCTGAATGCTTTCAACTACACCGAAGGCCTGAGATTCCCTGCGCTTTCTTCGGAAAAGAGGTGCACGAGTGAACACAAATGTCTGAGTGAGAGCCTTCCAGTTTATCTGCAGACTTTCCTCGCCTGGCTCCCTAATCTAAAGTCCACAGAAAGTCGAAGAGAATCCGCTGTCAGATCACAGCGGGATGCTGAAAACAGGATCACGTGATCTCTGCAGCAGAATGAATATGTTTCTTCCTGCCTCTGCCTGCTGCACCCGGCTGCACCACCGGGATTTTGTGTTGCTGTAAACACGTCTGTGCAGAGAAACGGACTCTATTCTCCCGACTTTATCCGCAGGTCATGTCTGAATACGGCTATAGAGCCAAAAGGTCAGAGGCCATGTGTCTCATTCTAAATGTGCTGTAAACAAATGAGAGAATAGACCTAAAACCTAAAATATATGACTTTATCCTACATGTCTTAATTGGTAAATGCTAAACTTGGAACATCCAAACATGGTATGATTTGGAGTCATACTGAAATATTCATGTGTCTTTAAATCTATGACTCTATGTTAAAGATACATGACAGCTCCCATAAGTAGAGCCAAAAAATCTCATGTCATAAACTCCACCTCTTCCACGTTAGCAGATGGGACATGGACCAAACTAAAAAGTCAAAGTACATGTTGAACAAAAGATGATTTCTGTCATTTTAGGTAGTTCTTATAACACTGATGCATCTTCTTGTGATATTTGTTCAGGTAAGTATGGTTTTAATAATTTATTTGATGAAAAATAAACAAAACGTCATGTTTGACAGCTGACACTGACTAGTGTTTGGTTGTGTGAATGATTCAGTTTGACCTCGATACCGCGGATCCATCCCCAGATCGCTACTGCACAGACTCCAAATGACATCCCAAGGATAAGTTGTAAGTGTATGTTTCCAGGATATTTTGCATTCATTTCTGGATATTGGGAGTGTTAACTTTTTCTGTCTGCATGACCTCCGTGTAATTCTGTGTATTTTCTCTCTTTGTAGTACGGTTCTTTATTTGTTTTTGTACTCATTAATTAAACATCATTGCATTGAGCTCTCATCCACCACAGAAACGTCCCCAGTTTGCAACTACCTGCAATCCCCGCACAGCGCCAGAGGTGAGAAGGGTTTTTTATAAAAAAACAAAAAAATCCAAGAAAAAAAAAAATCCAATAAACTGCAGAGTTTGACTGAAAACCCTTAAGTTGACAACAACATCCATGTGTGTAGGCAGACATAATCTTCTTATAACTGCTTTATTCTGACACTCAAAACAATCGGAGATTACTTATGTCACATATTGACAACAGAAATTATTAATGAATAAAGAAAGAAATTCATCATAGTATACTTTTACCTATGAAATTAATCCAAAAAGAAAGTTACTTTACACCTTTCAGACAATATATTCTCATTATAGAAATAACATACAATTCAAGAACAAGTTCAGCTGAATTGGAAATACACAGATGACCCCACTTCATATAGGAATACATATAAAACAGTTACTCAGAGAATTGCGATATAGTGTGTGTGTATATACAGTACATTTAAATGTATTTACAAGTACTGTAATTTTTTTGCTTGGTTCTTTTTCGTACAAATCTTTTAGGTGGATTAATAAATGCACCTGCCAGCTTATCAGGGCTAAGTGAATACTTGTAGTAAATATAAATGATGGATAAATAGTATTTTCTGCTGTAAACATATCTCAATACTGCTTGTAATAAGTACGAACAAATGCTTGGATCAAATAGAGGTCTGGTTGCATATTAAGCTGGTTATGGAATACAACGAAAGCAAACAAACCCAAAAATATCAAAGTTTTTGTTTTATAAATTCACCTTTAAATGACTGTTGACTTTAAGCGTAATAAAAGACCTCTACAATACTGCCAGTTATTTACATGGTATGTCCTTGACATTTAAGCCTTGATAAGCTGACACTGAAACAGCTCAATTCTAATTCTAACTTTTTCTGTAAACTGTAGACCAACCCGTGCAGACTGATGACAACACTCAAACCGGGCCCTGTAACAACATAAAGGTCGAAAGGGGATGGTGAGTGAGACTATGAGATATTTCCTGGGATGACAATACTTTCATTTTCATTTTACTCAAAGCAAATTGACAAGACCTCAATTCTGAGGACAAATACATTCAATTTAAGTGTCGTTTGTATTAATTTCAGTTGAGATATTAGTCACTTAATTGTTTAATAAATTCAGCAAATTTAACTTCTCATGCAGAAGACAATATTTTACAACTGGGTGTTGTTTAACATCACATAGGCGTGTTCACTCACCTGCTGAAAACTAAATAAAAATGACTGTAAAATGATACAATTATTCTACTGTTGTTTTTGCAAATTAATTAGTATTTTATGCTTTGGATTATTTCTGAAAGATTTTAAAAAGGATTGGAATCTTGTGTATATACGTCAAATTTGACCAATGAAGGTTTCAGTGTGATCTTTCACATCGCCTAAAAATGGATTTATTCACAAAAATAATGTGCTGTTAATCTACAGGCAGAAATTATACATGAAGTGATAATTTAGTTATAATTAAGATTCGTTTTAAATTTAATGATTTAGATGATTAATGCTTGAAAGATACATTTTTCTATTTAGTATAACTTTCATCATTCGTGCCATGAGTTCCATCATCATGGACTTCATTATGTTCTAAGGTTATTTTAACACTGCTGCTCTAGCACATACTGTGTATGTCTACAGTATGAGTTGTCAAAAAATAAGGTTTATAAGGTGTTTTTTTATCTGTGTCTTTTGGTCTTTGTAATAATTATGTAAATTTAAGACCATAAAGACTTAATCTTAATCAATCTTATCTTTATGTTTATGTCACATATAGCCTGTTAAAGCAACCGATCATATTTAAGTGGACCAGACGGGTCAAACTCCCAAAAAGACCAGGAACAATAACTTTCGATTTTCCTGCCACTGATGGATCTGAGTTCAGCGGATGTGGTGACATTATTACAGGGTAAGTGAAGTGAAATCACGTTAAACTTGCTTACTGCAAACGACAGCATGTTAGCTAACTGAATTTGCTTCTTCTTTCTCACCTCCCTTGCACACCCAGCCACATACATGCTAAATGCATATATGTATATATTTGTATATATATAGCACATAGGCACACACATTCAAAAATAATCTATTTCTCAACCAGTCTAGCTGACTAATGGTTATCACTAACTGAACGCCCTTACATGTACTCTGCTGCAGAGCTTATATGAGAAACTCCTACAAATGCACAAACCAGTTCTCCCAATTGAAAATGGTAAAAATAATATTAAAAGTTTGTTTTTCTACTCATATAAAAACCTCAAATGGTGCATACGTACTAGCATAGAAAAGGAAGAACAATGTTTCTTTACCCACATAAAGATTTTCTTTTCTTCGTAAGATAATGGGTTAATTCTCTTCTTTTTTTTTTGATATACAACATTACTTTATAGCATTTTAACATTTTGACTAAACATAACTAGCTGTGTAGGGTATTTTTTTATAAATATGTTACATCTCAGAAAGGATTGAAAAACAACAATAACAAAAAAATAAAGTGCAACAAACAGATTTTTTCTTTTGAGACCACAAACACTTTTTGTGAGCACATATAAATTAGATTAACGCTATAAAGAAAAGCTTTTGAGTCGTGTTGCCTTAGCTGTGCTGACATCTTGACAGCTGACTATAGCTACACAGAGTTTCTTCTCAATCTACCTCACGCAGCACAAAGTTGTAACAGAAGCAACGACTGTACGTCGACTAAGAGGCGAGCGCCACTGCACTCCACACACTTAAACTTTGTCCCCTAAAACTCCTGGGTGCTTTTATAGAGCATCTGACTCTCTTTCTGTGTGTGTACAGTGTAAAATGTGTTATACAGTATATGTCTACACACACACACATATATATGTATATATATAATACAGTAGCTTTAATAAAGAACGACAGTCTTTATTACATTGCTCTCTCTTGGGGTCTCTGCTTAAATGAAAACTTGGAAATGAGCTCCTCTAAAAAGCTGCGTTGCTAAGAGGACAAACCTGCTGGTTGTGTTGGAAATGAAACTATCCTGCCTGCTGAGAGGTGAACAGCACTGTGTTGTCGTTTGTGAGTTTCAGTTAGCTTATCCTGAGGTAAAACACTTTGTGCAATGCTTTTGAATAAAGAGACCAGTGACTTGTAGCAGAACAGCCCTCTGTCAGGTTCACCATCCTCAGTGCTGTGCGTGTGTGTGTGTGTGTGTTTGTGTGTGTGTGTGTGTGTGTGTGTGTGTGTGTGTGTGTGTGTGTGTCTGTGTGTGTGTGCCTGTGTAAAATGTCGGAGACAGTTTATCTGCTGTGGTGTATTAGTGAGGATATGCAACTGTATCTTCTGCAAATGGAGTTCATATGCAACTATTCTGCATTTGCCTGTTACATTTTTAGAAACATATGATGACTGAGCAGAAATTATAAACACATGATAGAATGATTTCTATTCCAACTATCATTTAAAATTTGTATTAAAAGTGTAAATCGCAATTTACAAGAATAGGTCTATGTTTTGTCCAGAGCAAAACAATTATTCAGTGACTAGTTGGAACCACATTTCACATTTTCCTTAATAATTGTCTTTAGTCATTAATTTATCATTCAAACTATTTGCACTGATCCAGTACAATTTAAATCATACTAAACTGTATTTGGTTATACAAAATACATTTTCTTGTTTAAAACACTTTCCAATAAATTGTGTTTCAATATGACCTCACAATCTAAGGCTACACAATGTTCCGTAGAACCGAGTTGACACACGACCACTGATTCTTAAACATGCAGCAGAACTCCAATCCGAAAGTTCAATGCAACTTTTCTGAAAAATCAGATTTCCACAATATTTCTAAAAAAGTGACATGACAGGACTGAATTTAGAGGCAGATGCAGAATAGTTGCATACACACATGTGTTATTATTTGCAAGAGACTGGGCTGGAGTGTGAGCAGTGACAGAAATCTGACCTTTGTGACCCTTTACTCTTTGCATGCTGTCATACTTGAGCTTGTTAGACTCAACTGCAAGTGCACAACAGTAGGGACACTCGAACGTTTGAAGAAAAAAGAAACGCAATCAGAGCAGTGCTGTCTTTGAACTAAGAATTACCAAGGCATGTTAGTCAGCGTTTTGAGCTCTTTATTTCTGCATGTCAAATGGAGAATAGAGGCTAGAAAGGTAATTAACGGGGACGAGATGGGTGTCCTGACCTGATAAGACCTGCTGTGTTTCCTGTTTGTTGTCTTTACATATGTATTATAAAAATGCCCCAGTATATTCTTAGTCAGACGACAGCGGCTGCATACACACACCTCTGAGCATGCATCATGCGTGCTACAGTAGGCTCACATTGGTTATGGTGACACAGCACCCATATACAGCAATCGAGATAATGCACATGTGCATAAAACTTTCCAAAAGAAAACCAAAAGCACAAAATGAATACAAAACAAGAGCAGACCAATGATGACATCAAAAAAGTTGTTGTAGAAATATCGGTGTCAGGGGAGGGGGCTCGGGATGGGGACCTGGAAGCTTTTAGTTTGATTTAGCTCCCCACCAAGGACCGCTTGTTTTGTGTTTGTCTTTTTTTGCTCTTAAAGATCTTTTTTTTTGTTAGTTTGTTGGGGTAATGTCTCTGTCTTTTCTCGCTTTCTTTCTTTCTTTTAGTAGGGAGTGAAGCGACTGTACCCTCCTCTGTATAGGCTAGCCTGCAACATCAAAGATGAAAAAGTACCAATCAGTATTCAAGTGACAGCTGTAGTCGGTTTCTCTTTCTCCACAAATTTCCTTCCTTTTTCCATGCACGTTACTATTAATTTTAATAAAGTGGAATAATGGTTTTCATTTATGATTGATTATTTGACATGTTTAAGCCAAATGGTTTTTGTTGAATTAATTGGATATACTGCGGTTGTGTGTTAGGAGCAGGTTCATCAGGAGGTAAGGTGGATTCAGAGTTTAACTGGTGCAGTTCAATTAATTGTTGTCTGTAAATTATTTTAAATATGGCACCAAAAAAGACAATTTAAATCTGGGGTTCTGATCTTATTTTTTTTTTTCTTTTTCAATTTTAATACATTAAGCAATGAATTGGAAAATACTGCGCTTTGGGCTTTTTCACTTGAGGAAATCCATTTGTTTTCAGGCTGAAACAATATCAGAGTTTGGACCAAAGCGGAATAAGTTCAGAGAGGTTTAATCACAGCTCCTTTTCAAGTCGGGCAGAGGTGCCTGCACCTTTCTGCAGGGCCAACCCACCACAGGATATTAGCCCTTAGATTTAGCACCATGCTCAAGATATCTAGGGCAGACACACACATAAAGCATGCACGTGGGCCTCTGCATGCACACCTACACATGCACACACACACACACACCACACACACACACACACGCACACACGCACACACGCACACACGCACACACAAGAACACACACACACAAACACACTCACACACACACACACTCACACACCACATGGGCCCTCCTCTTATCTTTCAGTGGCTCCGCTGCAATTAGGAAATCAGATAAACTCCAAAGGCTACTGAATGTCTTCAAAGGCTAATTTTGCCTAATTTTGGGGAGCCCTCTTGCTTGAACAAAACTTTCATCCACATGAGATGCTTCTGTACGCTGCAAGTGAGTAAAGAACATTTCCAACCTCAACCTCAGAGGAACTAATTATTGTATAGCTTTTAAATGCAAAAATGAATCCTCTCTGCTGGAGAACCATTAATCAAATATGATAAAAGAATAAGGAGCCCAACTGGTCGTATCTCTTTAGCACATAAGTATATTTGATGTTGGCCTCAGCACAGCTCAGCTCCCAGTAGCCTCGCCATTTGGTCAACACACTCACTCTTACACTCTCTCTCTCTCACACACACACACACACACACACCCTCTTGAGTCTGCGTTAGCTCCCTCAGCTCCCAACACACACAACATTAGCGCTAATATTTTTAGGGGGGGCCAAGCCTGGTCTTCTACTTTCATCAAGAGGACGATTTAAGTGTCAGAGAAATGGAAGGAAATTTGGAGGAAAAAGAAGAAAGAATAAAAAAAAACATTCAAGCACATTTTTTAATTAAGTAAATGAAGAGGAAAAAGAAATGTCTTAATTAATGAAAGCTTTTAGCTAGCAGCTGCACCGGGGAACTGTACGCTGTTTTTTTAATATGGTTAAAAAATCGCATGCATGCCGGAATGGTAAATTTCAGTCATTTCTCAAGAAGAGAGCACGCCTCCGATCCAGCTTGTGGGCAGGAGGGGGGGGGGCGAGACAACTCCCTCCCTCCGTCTTGCTCTCTCTTTCATGTCCCACGGCACACTGCTGCATGCGTTTGATGGCCCTTAATATCTAGGTTGGTCCGCGAGCTCGATCCCATCCCCTCCTCATCATAAAGCAAAACCAAAGAGAAACTCTCTCTGTTTCAAAGAAAGACGTTATTTTATTTATCGTCACTTTTTCATCTTTGATGTTACAGTAGCTGCAAAAGCTAGCTAAAAACAGACATTAAGAATTCAACGTCACCCCTTCTGGTTTGGCATGGATGAACGAAAAAAAAAAAAAAAGAATAAAGATGATCCAACTCACTCTGCGGTGAGTCGGGTGATGGATGAAGGAACAGAAAGCTTGGAAATGTGGTTGTTATGTAAGATGCAAAGTTTGTGTTGAAAAGGAACACAAAGAAAAAACACTGCAGTGATCAGTCATTCTCATTTCAGGAGAAACTGGTGTCAAATCAATATTGCAAGAGGTGAGCTTGTGTGGCATAACATTCGTTTGTTGCACTAAATGTCTGAGAAATTTCCACATGCCGGTTGTTTTATAGTATTGCTCAGCTCCACCAGGGTGCGCCAGAGAGCATGACAAAATAAAATCAATTAATGAGTAAATACACAAATAAAGACCAGCGACCGCTGCGGTTCCTGCTCTTTATTTTGGAGTGTGAGTTCAGTGTGTGCTAGCTCGTGTCGTGATGTTCGAGACAGGGTGCAGACAGAGAGAGGCGGCGGTCTCGTAGACTTACCATAGTCCCCACACTGTATGTGGCAGCAGGGCCAATCGTGTGGTGGTAGGGGTCTGCTGTTGCATAGACTCTGCCATAGCTGCACAACGGGAGGCAGAGAGAATGCGGTCATTGATCTATCATTGACGAGGAGAGCAGAACATTTATGCATGCTTGTTTAATGCTCAACCCCTCAAGTCAACTCTTTCAAGTCTCTAACACAATCAGTTATTTCCCTCCTCAGCCTCCTGGGCTTCCTACATTATACAAGGTGGTTCAAAAAGGGGAGTTCAAAGGTTGGTGAATTCGACTTGTCTTTTCATTGTCATCTTGATTAGGTGGACGGAATAGGTAATGAGCCCAGAGAGAGGGGGAGACGGGAAGAGAGAGGGAGGCAGCGGAGGAAAAGAGTTGGTGCTGGAGGGCTTGGTCTCTCACCCTGTTCTTGTTTACCCAGGCTGCACACTGGGCTCACACCCCTGTCTTTTCATTGTTACTGGTTTGGAACTAATCCTTCCAATTTCCTTCTGAGACAGGACAAGATGTGTCTGCCTTATTTATTTATTTATTCGACTTCACATATTCCTCTATTTACTTTCCTTTTTTTCCCCTCTCCCCTCAATGCTCGCTTGCAAATGAGGGTCTGCACGGAGCAGATAAGGCAAACCCAGCCAAGGACTGAGGGCACCAAATCAACCAGGAATAAAGAAGTGGAGAGAGGAAGGAATTCTCCTAAAGGAGACAACAAGACATACAGCGTTCATGCCTTTCGCATGAGCTACATTGAGTTACATAAGATCTAAATATGGCTCTGCACATTTAAGTCCGGCAGCACCCAAGGTCAGCGAGCAGGACGTGAAATCAGAAAGGCTGTCTCGGCTCCTTGGGGAGGAGGCCGGTGCCATGAGATGGTCAGGGGAAGTCTCCGTGGTCCTCTTATCTTCAGTGAGCACCGAACCCCACAGGCCCTGTAAGGCTAATGTATCTACAAAATGACTCTCACCAGAGTGGCACTGCTGACGAGCAGCAGGTCAAACCACCCTGTGCAATGTCACACAGCCTCAACAGAGCTGATTGGAAGCCGGCAGGGTCCCCACAATGTGACTGGCTCCTCACAAGGTCTCTTTGATACAACACACTCAATGGTATGAACTCAGTTTAGTTACTTAAAGGGCTTTGGTAATGTAGCCTGTGAGCACTGTGGGCTTTTCAGATAATAAATGTTTCATATTTTACAGAGGTTTCACACGCCTTCCACAATCCCGGTGACCTCTCTTTATGATTGGCCGACGGCTCCACGGTTAAATCTGATAAGGTATTGCCGAGACAATACCGACAAACCTCTATTGATCCAATGGGCATGACCGCTTATTCAAAAGGAAACAAACAGACAAAGCAAAACAAACAACTTGGCGGCGAATTACATTAAATCTCAGGGAAAAGTAGAGGCAAGAGAAGCACGAATTAAATCACTCTGGGGGAAAAAAAGAAAAGAAAAAGAAAGCTGCTGTCCAATATCTGCTCTTGCTGAGCACGGCTGCTCATAATTCGAGCTGCGGCGAGGCCTGATAAATCTTACATTATCGATATGATCTTCAGGCTCTCAGGCAGGGTGTACGTTATCACAAGTGACATGCTCAATCCTTCCCAGATTAGATTCCCAAACCAGCCCACATCCCGGGCTGACAACGGCTTTCGGGGGCCGAAATGAATCAGCAACGCCTCCTCAAACGGAGCACACCTGAACCAGAGTGACATCACTCAGAAGTGATAGAGTTCCTGCCGGTCCATCTCTCCTTCTCTCTGTCAGCCTCCCTCCCTTCCACAGACCTGAGGCCATTCATAAATACTGCAGTGATATACCCGCTCTCCCATCACAAGTGGAGAGTCACGACGTATATCACTGCTTTTCTCATCGAGTCCAACAAGGTTAGTTTTTTTTTTTTTTTTTGTCTTCTTTAGCTCCGAGCTAAAAAGAATGCGGCAGTTTCCCTAATAGATAAGAAAAACCCCAGGAAACCAAAAATAACCGATATTGAATATAATAAAAAACTGCTGGAGCGCTCCCTCATTCATCACATACATTCTCCATCTGTGTTCGGTCTGTACACGTCGTCTTTCTTGTTAGGAAAACAGTAATTAGTAAAAAACTCCACCTTTGCTTCTTGGATTTTAGTCATTAATTTGTGATGTGCTTTGTGAAAAACACATTCTCTACTCTCCACTGTAATTTCCTCTAGGATCAACACAGAATAGATACTGTACGTCGAACCATTTAACTCAAAACCCAAACACGTGTTTTGTCAACATTTCATTATGTTTTCTTATGTCTGCTTTCAGAAAATATAATCTGTAAGAACGGATTTCTTGCTTGTGATGATTTTAAATGTTTCGGTTGCATTTGAGCAGTGGCGACATGACCACCAAAAAAGGGACACACAGGAATTCATCAAACATTAACACATTCAGTACAACCTGATAATAAATTGATACATTAAAAGGAATGAAGGGTGGATCAGAGGGATTCTCACCTGTCACTGTAAGCAGCGGTGGTGGCGGGCTGGGCAAATCTGTATGCTGCATAGCCACCCTGTAAGAAAATACCAGTGTTAATAAATGATTAAACAGAACCTGCACATTGAAAGGTTAGCGCTCACAGACACATAAAAAAAACACAATACAGACACTACAGGCTCGGGTTTGGCTACATAGTCAAATGTCACCGCGCAGGGTTTTGGTCATCAGTTCACATTCCCCAGCTGCAAGTTCCCTATCAAACACCAGAGGGCGCTGTTTGATATATGCTGTGTTGGGCAGGTGGTGGCAACAGGGGAATGAATGATGCTCTGGAGAAGCAGCGTATCTGGGGGGAGCGAGTCATTGTCACACTGGAGGCTCATCCACGGAGCGGCAAACAGCACAACAGAGGCCACGTGAGCCAGCTCCCCAAATTCAGCCCATTTTTAGATTGACGCGACTCTGCTCCTGCATTATTGAAGAGCCCCTTTTTTCCTTTACACGACCCCCCTGGCTCACAAATGAAGTAGGAAAAGGCAGAAGATGACCGGACCATTGGGGAGTCAGGACCGCTGTATTCATTTGCCAGAGTGGGGAAGGAATTAAAGACCTCATTGTGGAGTGCTGCTATTACTCTCTTTGAAAAATGAAGCTGTTCTCCCACTGTTTTTCTATTAGTGCCAGTAGAGTGTGTGCCCATCTGCGTCCATACGCTGGATAGGTGGCTTTTAATAATGCATGTTTTCATTCATTTTTAAACTCACGGGGGAAGACGTCCGAGGGGGGAGCGGCGCAGCGAGGCGCCGGTGTGATGATCGCAGCCGCGGCTGGCGCATGAAATCAGGTCAGGGGCGGCGTTTGAATCCCGCTACCCCAATCCTCCAACCCCCCAAAGATTCTCCGCTGGGACAGGAAGTCACAGTAGTTGGGGCGGATGACTTTCTGTGGGACGGCCATGCCTTGGGACTGCGCTGATTACAGCAACAGCCTGAACAAACACGCCCAATAAATCACTCTCCCTCTTTGTCAAATCCTGCACACAACAGTGCAGCACATTTGTTATTTTGTCGTGCCGAATGCGTGTGTTTGTGCATTCATCTATGCGTGTTCCATGCATATGTATGAGCACATGCGATGTATGTAGCGTATATTTGTATATACGTAGGCATTAAATTCCCCTCTGTGCTAATGTATTAGCAGGTCATTTATTTTCCAAAGGGAAACTTTGACACATCAGCTGGCTGATACAAAAAAAAGCCAGTGTCCAGTGAATGATGGTAAAGGACACTGAGGGGCTAAGGGACAGCTTCCTTTTGGTCACCGGAGACCTTCACGCACACTCAGTCAGTCTGAAGCAGTGCAGCGGCCAGTGCCAAAACTAATGGCAGTAAAACACCAGGGGCCGGCCTGACGGGTTGAGTGATGGACCGACCTGGCTGGGCAATGGTCAAGGGACACAGGGGTGCAGGACTTAGCTAGAGGTGGCAGAGCTAGTGTGAGAGATCACTCAGGGCTCAGCCGGGGTCTCGTCCGTGGTGGTGGTTGTCCCTACAATAAAAGCTGGTGAAATACGGCGCTATCATGTGTGCTGGTGTGTAAGTCATATATCACCGGGTCTCAGCATTTTGTTCCCAGACGCCGGTTGTCGGTGAGAGTGAGAGGCAACTGTCACTGCTGCTGTGCTCCCACTGTCATTTCGCTTGCCGTCGAATCAAAGGGACAAATTACATCCCCCCCCGCAAACGTTTGGACTGATGTCAAAGTGGGGCAGCGTGGTAATTTTCAGCATTATCTCCCGAGCATCCATGCTTTTCTCTGTCAAGGGCGATGTGGAGCAAGGCCAGCCCCCTGATGTGACCCTGCCTGCACGGACAGCTCCGGAGGGACGGCTAATCCCTTTATCTGCCGCTGCTCCCCTTATCTCCCACATGGTGATGGCTGGGAGGAATCGGCTCCGCTCAGGCCTGTGCAGAACCCCTGGGGCAGGGATATCCCAGCCAAGCCCTCTGAGTGTACACACAAGCAGGGAGCGGGCAGGGAAAGAAGTAGCGAGGATTGGGGAGGGCTGCAGAAGATGGGCCACCTCAAAAGCCCAGACAAATCTAAAGCAAGAAAATGACCTAACTTGACACGGGATACTGAGCGCGGGTCTGCCTCTTTGCCAAAGTCTGAGATCATAGGAAGAGACGAGAGGGAGACGAGGGAGGAGCACAGGGGGTTTTAAATTTTGTTGTCGGGTTTCTTGGCAAAGCAGACAGAGACCTAATCGACACCGGCTTGGCAGCGAGGCTGGGAGAATGCTGAGGGCTGAGGAGATC
Source organism: Limanda limanda (assembly GCF_963576545.1). Taxonomy (NCBI): domain Eukaryota; kingdom Metazoa; phylum Chordata; class Actinopteri; order Pleuronectiformes; family Pleuronectidae; genus Limanda; species Limanda limanda. Next base: position 4,856,181 of record NC_083652.1, read on the forward strand.
ACGTTTTTGTCTCCGGGGCTGGGCTTTTTGTCTGCTTTACTTCTGTTTCATCTAAGCAGGCAAGAAGAAAAAGAGCCAACTGTACTTACATAGATCTCTGCACCATAGAAGCCATCTTGGTACACCACCCTGTGAAATGAAAGAACAGGAAAGGAGTGTTAGTTATGCTGCCCTCCGGAATCTCAGCCTCTGACACTCTTCCTATTTCAACCATGTCAGTGCCTGTGGGGTCAGCTCTTAGCGGCTTTAGTGTAGTCTGCCACAAATAATGAATGACACATTAAAGCGAAAAAGTGCAACCGTTTCACATCCCCGTCCAATTTTCTGCTCCGGTAAAATTGTTTGTCTTTCCAGTTGCTGCAGTGTTGTCAGGCGGGCGGGTGGTGGGGAGAGGAGGTGAGGACAAAAGGAAGGCAGCGAAGGAGCTCCGTCACATGACTCCGCCATATAAATCAACCAGCTGCCATCAGGAGCGGAGGGCCCCGGAGTGGGAGGGAGGGGGGGGGGGGGGGAGGGGGGGACGTGGGATTTCAAGTCCCTGCTTCGACGGTGAGTCTCTCTGCAGCAAGATGGATCCTGATCTAATCACAGATAGACAGCTAGACTGGGCCCTGGGCCGGCCTCCGTCAGACCTCTCCCATGGCCACACAGACCACTGCTGATAAGACACGAGTGTGAGGCAGGGCTGCGCAAAGCCAGGAGATCAGCACAGGCCCTGGTAACAGTCCAGTGAGATCTGCCCGGTAATACGCTATCTCAGCTCACTGCAGCTCTCCCTGTGGCTTTGTTACTTCCTCCTCTGTCAATACACAGCGTACACATGTGAGGATGGTCTATACATACCTAGATACCAACAATGATTTTATTCCCTAGAGACCCCTTTAGGAGGAATAAAAAGGAGATGGCCAGAAATATTACTTAACTGTTTTTGACACACTTGACAATTAAATTGTTCTCAGGAAAACCAGGACAAAACACTGCATCGCACCACAACCCTGGTGAATAGAAACTGCTTGGTGTTGAGAAATAACAGAAACATATCTCCATTTAAATTTTTATCTGATGGCAACAACCATCAGTGTTGGGCAAGTTACTGAAAATTAGTAATTAGTTACAGTTACTAGTTACTTCTTTTAAAGGTAATTGCATTACTTCACCAGTTACTGTATATCAGAAAGTAACTTTTAAGTTAAGTTCTGTTATTTTATTGTGAAAATGTTTTACTGTGAAAATGTTACATGATTTTATTTTGAAACGGTTCCGGTAGTGTCGCGAACATCCTGTGATGACAACAACGGCGCTACAGAAAACGTTTTTGTTTTTAGCAACCCTCCGAAGAAGCACAACAAACTCATTTAAATTTCAGTAATTGTAACTGCGTTACTTGATTAAAAAAAATACTTTGTTACATGCTTGTTACCGGTAAAAGTAGTGGAATTACAGTAACTTTGTGATGCGTTACTACCAACACACTGACAACAATACATGTAAATATAGTGTGGCAGGAAGGTATTGTGTACAGTCACTCCTACTACACCTGCTACTAGATTCAGGTTAGAGATTAGATACTCACGCTCCGTAAGCTGGGATGGGTGGTGGAGGCGGAGCTGTGCGGAATGTGTTGTACACAGCCCGCCCCCGACCTCGCAAGTGGGCACCCCTATAGGCCACCGTAGCGCCTGTGGCAGGGTAGGGAAACCCTGTTACTGTGGAGGCAAACACACGAGAGAAGAGAAAATGACTTTCAGAGAACATCCTCGACTTGGCATTGCTTACCTTATGACAGAATACATTAGAGAGAGACGTGTGGCACTGCTTTCCCTATGACAGAATGCATTATGGGGAAGACAAGGAAACAATAGATTTAATCTTTTCTAGGTGCGCCTCATCGAGCACTCTCGCCTTTCTCAGCTCGCTGCTTTGTGCCGTACTCAGCAAGGATCCACATTTGCTGTACGCATCCTTTCCTGGAGCCTGGCGAGGGGCAGCCTTGAAGCATAGGCAGGTAATAGATGCAATACCACTAGTTTCGCACCACGGCTTTTGCACAGTTTAGACCCAATGGGCTAGCAGCAAGGAGAACAGTGGGAGGGTGGACGGGGGGGAAGCAGAGGGCGTTTCTAGGTGTTGGGTAGAGACGAATGAAAGGTGAAGGTTGTTGAACAACCTGACTAGATGTTCAGAACTTCCCCAAGAGAAAAGCAGCAGATGGGCTGGACAGCCAAGGCCCAAACCTCAGTGTGACCCCCGTCTCCAAACCCATCTGGGAACATCTCCAGCCAATCACACAGCTCCGTATGTCCTCTGCTAACGGCTACCAGCAAATCACAAAGGGAGCAGGTAAGGGTTGGTGTGATGGTGCGGCAAAATGTTCATGGTCACCGATTAGAGGACAGGCCATGTGATCCTCAGCTCTCTACTTAACCTTCAATCAGTCCACTGACTGTCTGATTACCAGCAGTGAAGGTGCATACCAACACACCGATCTCCAGACATGATTAAGTTGGCCACCGCTTTGCCTGCAATCGAAATTCCCTCACACCCTCTTTTCTTCACCCTCTCTCCCTCCCCCCCATGCCTAGTCCATCACAGTACAGTCATCTCCATTATTCTTCATCCCCTGCAACGCCTCCTCATCACCCTCCCCTCACCTTATTCCTCTTTATTCATTTCCATGAGATGTTTTGGGTGAATTCATCACAGACCCCTTCAGTTTCTCCAATCAGAGATGGCTTGGAGCTGCAGAGCTCCCGTTGGAGTGGGGGTGGGACTGGGCCGGGGTGAGTAACGCAGGTTAATAACATGTATCCACCGTGTTTCAGATCAACCCGCCGCCACAGAGGAGACAGCAGGCAGCCCCTCGCCATCGCAGATAAACGAGGCCGCAATGAAGATCCATGGTGGCTCGTATACATTCGGCGGTGTATGGGTTTCTGCCTGGGGAGTGACGGCCCGGCGTCACTGGGCCGTGTGCGGCGTTAACCCGGCAGGTGGACCAAACCAGTGAGCATCCTAATGAACGATGCACACACCGGCCCCGCTGCTTCAATAAAGCTGACAGGGAGACAGATTAGTAGTGCTTTTAAAAACACAGAGAGCCAGGTTTAATGTCTTCTGCCATTAACATCACGCTCCATTAGTGGGTCCGCACACATATTCAAACTCTGCGTCTCATTTGGCCAGGTAACACCCACATTCTCTCCCCCCCCCCCTCCCTTCCACACACCCACCGAGGTACAGGGCACTTTGTTTGCTGCCAACGCACCAATAGACTGCCTGGACTCGCAGGGTGCCCCCGTTCCCCCGAGTGATTTATAATGCTGACCTTGACATTTAAATTAGTCTCCTTTTTTTGGAGCACTGGACATCTGAGCGTAGTCGCTAAAGGGCAAAAACTATCCTCTTTGATAGTTTCCGAGGTGTGTGAGTGTGTGTGTGTGTGTGTTTTTTACCCTCTACTAAAAATCCCTGCTATTTATTGGCCTCCACAAAGTCCAATTGCCATTTTCTTTCTTTTTTGGAAATTTGTATGCAATATGCATGCACTGATGTATGTGAATGTAAACTGGTAATGAGTTGGCGATAGGCTACACTGCTTCAATAATAACCCATAAATCAAAGGCACTGTCACACCTTAGTACGCCTGTGAAAAGCAACAACAGCCACGGTGTATGAGAGCACAAACCTGGTCTAGCCACCAAAGTCAAACACCTTTTCCGGGAGGGGGGGCTGGAGAAAATATGAGTTATGTGCTGGAGGGCGGCGGGGTCACGCTGCACCTCATATGTCATATGTGTCAACCTGAGAGAAGCTCAATACCTGCAGAGCCAGTTGGACCTGAGGTAATCCAGCTCTGTGCCAATGATGGGGTCATAACCGGCTCCCATAAAGAAAGATCTGATTTTCCACAAGGTTGATCTCTCTAATACTTCCTGCTCAAATACATCGGGCAATGAGCACTTAATCCACGCACTGGGGACCAAAAACAGCTTAATCTAATCAAGAGTCTGGAGCTTAATTATCCCCCGAACGTACACTCCAACAATGAGAGGATCTGTCTACATATATTAAGATGGCAATTAGCCTTTCTTTTCTGTCATTTACACAGCTGGTAAGCTTTCCATGAGTCCTCAAGAAAAGTCCACCTTAGTCACCGAAAACATGAAATGGTGAATGAAAAACTACTCATCTCCTGTCTCTGCAGGAATTAGGCTGCAGAGGAGAGGCTCTCTCTGTTTGCCTCGGGGCAACTGGCCATATGAAGGGATTTCTCAGTGGCAGCTGTCCATGGTGCTGAAAATACCCAACACAAGGAGTAATTTAGAAATCTCTGCCAATTATTTTTTAGGTGAGGTAACCATTATATGTATTGCATAACGATCAGAGGCACCTAGATATCTAAACTATCGCTTTGTGTTTTGATGCAATGGTCAATGTTTGCAATGTTTTTTATACATATACGAAAGTGAATGCAAATGTTAAAATCTGTGTACAGGATTACTTGAATCCATATATCTGTATGTAAATATAAATGCTTTAATTTCATATACAAGCATGTCAAACGAAATTATGATATATAAATTGAAACCAATGTACATTTGAGTCGATGAATTGGACCGGAACAAAGACAGCTGGCCATTATATTATACTGTATGGACAAATCTACATGTATGTGGCAGAAAACAACGAAACACTGAGCACAAAAACTGAATATCTACCAGCTACCACACACCATGATTTGTGCCACTGCCAAGTTTTATTGGCAATCCCTTTATTTGACTGCGGACCCAATCACCTTGCTTCTCTTCCTTGGTACAAGACAACCCCCTTTCCCCCTCCAGCAGGCCCGTGAGGGAGCTTTGGCTGTTAGGGTAGAAGCAGAGGACATGGACCTGGGATCGGTGCTGCCTGCCTGTACCCGACCAACTACACCCCCCCCCTCCTCTCCCCTCTATCAGTAGGAGGGGCCAATCTACCCTGGAAGAGGTTAAGAGCGGGGAGCTGGCGTGAGGCTCTCATCCGTCATTCTCCTGAATGGGTTTTGAGGACAATAAACCTGTAGCGCCAGGACGAATGGAGACGAAGTGCGCTGTCAGCGAGTCAGGATTTATGGCTCCCAATTTTACTGATCTCCCGCACAGAAATGAGGACTGATAAACAGTGATTAATCGCCTTTATATCCCATTTTACTCCCACCAAAAGTATATTAACTGTAGCTATGATGATTTTCCTGGATCCTGATTTTAGTTTTTTTTTTTTCGTTGTTTTTCTCGGAGATGGGGGAACATCATAGTCAAAGGCATGATCAGTGTTGTTGTTTTTTCTTTCTTTTTTTACAGCTAAAGCCGCCTTTTTCTGCTCATTAGTGTGGTTTTGTTTCAAAAATGTATCTCTTATTTATGTTTCCCATCTTCCCAGCTGGCAAGCATATGTTGTCGTTTAGGCTTGGCAAACTCCAGCGCCATGTCAAGACGACTTGAAAAATTAGCAGCCAATAAATCACCCAGCCCCTCCTGCTTCCTCTGCCTGGAGTGGTGGACCACACTCCCTCTGATTTATGAGATGATTTGGGAAGTGTGTGAGTGTGTGTGAGTCTGCGTGTGTGTGTGTGTATGCATTTGTGTGTGTGTCTGTGTTTGAGAGAGTGTATTATGGAGAAAGTGTGCACGAAAGAGGCGACATGCATTAGTGTCTGTGTTCTACATAGGTTATCTATTTCTGTATGCTGGAATGCACTTGGTCCGAGTGTAAAAGCAGGGCATGGGACAGTGTTGTGTGTGTATATAGGTCAGCAGAATGATTGTTAATATAAGTAAGACTTACTTAATGTGTAGATTTTTTTAATTCAAAGGCAAATTCTACCTGACCCATAATTTATATGTTTGAGTGTATGAATGCAACATAAGAGAGAAAGAGAGAGTGAGGGAGAGAGACAGAGAGAGAGCATGTTTGTTTGTGTGAGTAATTATCAGGGGAAGATGTCAAAACCAAGGGAATGCTGGGGGGAGGAGCAGGAGGGTAGGTGGGAGGCAGGGGAGGAGGCATGGAGGGGGTGAGGGGTTGGGGATGAAATAAAAATGATAGATGGCTGCTTTCTGTCATGGACAGTTATTTAGAGGTTCGCCGTAAAGCTGTCCGGGGAATGAACAGATTTTAGTCTAATGAGCAGAAAGGAAAGCCGTTAAAGTGGCGCGATGTGCTCAGCACTTCTTCCAAATGAAATAGTACCATTTCCCCCTCATTAAAATGCAAAGGGTTCATATAACATACAGCAATAAAGCTGGCATGTCGAGGCGCAGAGAGATAGGGAAAACCCCACTGAGCTCATCTCATTCCTCCATTACTGAGACCAGAAGGAATAGCGGCCTTCGACAGGGTAGGTGCCAACAATATCGCTCACTCAATCTCCCTTATTCGGTTAGCTCTGTAAAAGTCAATCTGGCGCACTTGGCAAATCCATCCACAGCAGCAGCCTCCACAATCTGATAACAGTTGCAGGGGCGCCTGCTCTTGAAATCATTTTTTTCAGCTTTACAGTTGCACACCGTGCAAACAATGGCTCAGGCTCCTTCAGCCACTCAGAGAAGCTTGGATCATCCACTGCTTATCTGGGCCGCTGGCAGATTCACTTTGATTTGAGGGGAATTTCATGTTCAGTAGGTTCAGCATGAACCCGATTGTGAAAATTCCGGGGTCAGATTGGGATTGGCTGTGGCTGATAGTGGCCTCAAGTACACTTGCAGTGCATGGGGTGGAAGGTTGAGAGGAAAGCATTCAAAATTCAAACAGCAGGAGCTGCAGGTCTCTTACCAGCATACAGTTCAGGACCATAGACAGCTCCGACCACTGGATTCAGCTTCCAGCCTGATGGACAAAATAAATTCAACTCACGACCAGAACTAAATGGGGATACTCTTGTGTCTTTTGTCTTTAGGTATTGTTATAAGGTTTAGCACTTACCGTTCGTGTAAGGGTTGGCCACTTTTTTGTTTGTCATCACTCGTGCTGTTGCATTGTTCACCTGTTAAAATCAACAAAACAAAAGGTGATTACAGACCCACACATGTACTATCCAGACACACAAGGGTGGGCCAAAAGCAAGAAGCAACAGAAGATGTAACAAAGTACTAAGGTAATATATGAATAAATAAATAAATAAATGATTATGTAAATATGTTTGTAGCACTTTGGTGTGATTGTGTTTGGTTCACCCTTTCATGAATTTATTCATCATTTCAATTTTCTTACACATTAATAAATTACTGGAAAAGAGAGGGGGAAGCATGCACCAATTACCCACAGGTATGAATAAAAAAACAACATCCTTCAAAATCAGTAATTGGTTGAATAAACAAATGGATTCCAAAAGAAAAACACAGGCATTGCTTTGATTTTCTTCTATTGACCTGATGAGAATGACTGAGCGGGGGCTCGGCTCATCGTAAACAAGAGCAGAATCAGAGCAGGCGGCGCTAAACGATGGTGACGGGGGAATGCAGGTCTTCTCAGGTTTGTCAGGAACCCAGAGGATGATAGCATGCATTCATTCTGCATTGTCAGGTAATGATGGACAACCAGCGTGTCCCGGTTGACATATATGAAACGTGCATTCTAGTGAGAACAAGTTATATGCACCATTATGCATGCATGTATCCAGGCACATGTACATTCTGCAGATATCCACTCACACACATCTCAGCTACATGCAAATGCATGGGTTCGTGGGTAAGTTTAGGAGGCAGCAGGCAGGAAGTAGAAAAAGATGAGGAAAAAGGGAAAATGAAAGCACCTCAATTTTGCGTCCCTCTACGATTGTACCGTTTAGTTTCTCCCGTGCACGATCAGCATCTGTGCTTGTTTCGAAAGTTACAAACCCAAAGCCCTGAGATCGCCACGTTAGCAACCGGTAGAGAGAAAGGAGAGGGAAAGGTTGGACACACACACACACACACAGACACACACACACACACACGCGCACACACACATATTCACACACACACAAAGAGGAAAAGAAAGGGGCAGGGAGGAGAAAAGGGAAAGAGGTGAGAAGACAGGAGTAGGTGAGCAGCAGAGTCGAGTTGTAAGCAGCCAGATTAATTAGAGGCAGTTAGTGAGGCGTCAGGAAACAGCAAAGAGAGAGATCCGAGGAGGAAAGGATGGCGGTGACGTGACCTCACACAACAACACCAACAAACCTGCCCGCTTTACCCAATTAAACAGCACAGCACTGGTGCCATGGGTGAATGTCAGGAAGTAGCGGATGCAAAACACTGTGTTAGCTGCCATAATAGTGGTATAATTATCTACACAACTCCAGCAGCACAGCCTTCGTCTTTCTTTGAAGGCGTGGGCAACGGGGGAAGGAGTGAGGATGAATTCTCCAAAGAGAGATGTTAACTTGATCTCTGACTGTTTCTAATTCACTGCACTAATAAGTGGGACATTTTTTAACAGAGGCAAAAAAATCACACTGGCTCACTGATGCAAAAAAGTGATCGGTGTCACTGCGAATACCATCGTCTGTGATGGAGAGCGAGGATGTTGACTTTAAAACCCCGACCAAAATATATCCAACCTCTCATTTCCATCCCCCTCCCCCCCCAGTTCTCTGTCTCCCTTGCTCCCCTGGGGGGGTTTGTCACTTCCTTGAGTTATGTGGACTGGGATACTGGACCTGAGCTCTATAGCAGGAGCATTAAGATATGCTGGCCAAACAAGTCCCATTCCTTTGCTTTCTATATATACTTATAGAGGTATGGGCAGGGGAAGAGGGAGCATGGCCGGCGCTGCCTGATAATTGCTTGAGGATGTAATACATGTGAGAGATGGCGAGCGGTGTGATCTCGTATGCATACGCAGGATCTCCGGGCTGCTATTCCTAGCATAAATAACACGGGACCTGTCCTTGGGGAAAGAGAGATAAAGGAATAAATTCAAAAAAGGAACTGAGGGCAAAATTAATCCTTTGGACATTCACCCAACTGTGGTTACCCCCTCTATCTTTTTTTTTTTTTTATCATGCACACATAATTAGCTTACAAGAGGGGAGAGTGGAGCCACCATTTTTCAAAGGAGACAAACATATTGAATGCAAATTGCCAAAGCTTCATAGGAAATAGATTGTTTATTAATGGCCTGGTCGGTTCATTATAAAGCACACAGGGTGCAGGAGAGGGAGAGAGGGAGGGAGAGAGAGAGAGAGAGAGAGAGAGAGAGAGAGAGAGAGAGAGAGAGAGAGAGAGAGAGAGAGAGAGAGAGAGAGAGAGAGAGAGAGAGAGAGAGAGAAAGGCATCATGGGTAATGGCTTTGTAGGGCACAAACAATAAATGCTTGTTACGGCGGAGGAGGCAGGTTTATCCGGTGCTCAATCTTGTCTGGCAGAGGGGGCTGAGTGCAGCAGTGTCGCCTGGTTCCAGGGCTCCCTGCATGCCTGCATACGAGCCCAAACTACTCCCAGGTATGAATGGGAATCAATAGTATTCATGCCTCAACACCCAGCCAGGGAGCCTGTCTGCTTTATGAATGGAAAGCTGTGGAGCTTAGTGCACTCCATTAAATGAACAGCTGGATGAGGAGCACTCGGCTGTTCACACCTCCGCAGGCTTCACCTGTCCATGGTAGGCGGTTGGGAGAATGATACTGCATTGGCGTAGCAGGGCGGTGGCTAGTTTCCTGGTTGACTTTTTGCTAATCTTGGTTTAGGAATTCAAATTAGCATCGAAATACATATATGCCTGGACATAGATGTGCCAAAGGACACAGCTGAAATAAAACTTTGAGAGGTCAATTTGAATTATACCCAGTATATTTGTGTTTCTGTATTAATGTCTTATATTGAGCCATATAGAGTAGAATAAAGAATACATATTTAAAAACACACCAGTAAGCCATACTACTGCACTGGGTGATTCTTCATTAATATAACACACATTGTTATTTATTTCGAGTTAAAAATCCTACTGCTTCAATACTTGTATACCTGTTTTTTATGAATATTTACTGGAGCACCAAATGTGGATGCAAATCAACACTATTGTCAAAAGTTTTGTAAACCTGAAATCTGTTTGTCGGTGATAGGATCTCAAACATTTACCCCTTCAGTAGGAACCATTGGGTTTAGGTCTGACAAAGTAGACAGGCCAGAAAGTGCTGATCGAGAAACACTTTCATGCTTTTGGTTGATTCATGGGATTTATTAGCAATAAAGAAAATTGTTGAAAAACCCCAATCTTTCAAATGTCTCATTTAAAGCAGCACTCTGCAACTTTTGCGGAACAACAGCCCCTTCTGCAGCCAATAAGCATAAGTAATTCTGTTGAGCTCTGAGTTCCAGCCGTTTTAATGTACAGCAAACAAAGCTTATCAATCTCCTGGCCTGATTGCGTGGTCTCCTGAACTGATGCATGGCCGCCTGCTGTATATTCCTGTCTATGCAAAAAATATATACCAAATATCTCTGCAAAAAATGTTCTTTGCTCTCGAAACCTTTCCAACTGATGTTTTGAAATTATGGTTTATTCCGGCACCTCTCGCTGGAGATCGTGCCCGCTCACCAAGGTTATACAGAGTTGAAACTGCTGCTATTTTCAGGTGGAACTGTTGCATAGTGTTGCTTCAAAATCACTTTAAGTACCTTAGATGTGAGCCTTTATTGCATTTAGCACTTTAAATATAAGTTAGCATTAGTATTAGCTTCCAAATTAATTTTAGCCAAACAACCTTTATTTGCAAAACCACCCCAGAGGACACCATTACTATCCTGAATTATCGACTATTTTAAACAAAATGATAAAACCTGAATAATGTGGAATCTGTGGAATCAACATCCGGCCTTCAAAGAGAACCAGGTCCCTTAGCAAGTGGTTTCAGCTCCATACGCTTGAGGACCTGCAGCCTGCTTGTGGATTAAGTGAATTGTGAAACAGCTCAATAATGAATTGATTGACAGGGCTAATGATTCACAACTTGGGTTAGAGCTGCAACAACAAAAACAATAGGGAGGGAGGGAGGGAGAGAGAGAGAGGGGGGGGGAGAGAGAAAGAGAGAGAGAGAGAGAGAGAGAGAGGTGTGGTGGATGTATGTCTCCCAGACCAGGCTTAGAGACCACTACTCTCAGCCAATGTACACACTACACTAATGCCATCATTAGGAAACAGAAGAAGTACATGGTAATGAAGCAGCTGGCGTTCTAGTTCACTTACCTTGGATCCTCGCTCATTAAAGATAATCTCCACATCTAAAATCTTTCCAAATTGCTGCAGAGAGAAAAGAAAAAGAGAAGAGCGGGGCAGAGTTAGAAAGCCTCATTGGCTGTGAATTCATGAGAAGGACGACTGGAGAGAGAAAAAAACCATTAAGACAATATGGAAATGTTACTTTTGTGAGGAAATGGTGGTCAATTTGCATTTGTTAGCTGGGCAAACAGTTCTTTAAGCTCACTGGCGTGCTGTAAAAAGAGAGCTCATAGTTGCTGCTCTGGTGCATTCTGGGATTTCAATCAAAACTCTACATGGGATCACAGAGTCTTTGATTGCACATCAGCATTTTCTGATGTTTGTTTGCTTGTTTTAACACAGAGAGAAAAAGAAGCATCGGACGGATGTTTCGATGACTTGAGATATGGATCCGCCTCCACGATCACCTGGTCTGAAAACTTTGTTGGATCAGTTCCAACTCCACCTCTCTGTCCTTTTACAAGCCTCCCTCTGTCTATTCTATTCTTCCCCCTCTCTTCCCCTGTTTGTTTGTGTGCTCTCCCAGTCAACAGGACCTAAGGGCCAGTCCCCGGGGGTTAACATGCTCCAGCCTTTCGATTTAACAGGCCTGCCTTTGGATCATTAAAAAACAGAGGAATGAAAGTAAACTGTAAGTTCCTCTAATGAGTGGTGTGAGAGCGACTTTTAATTGCTGTCTACAATGGCCGTATTATTTCATTAAAAGTAATTACCCTGTCAAGCGGTCCGCGTCGCCTTCATTTCTGCACAACAGGGAAGAAATGGGCCTTCCATGTGGTCGACGCTCAATGGGAATGGATGGATCGTTTGACTGAGTCTCTAATAGGGGTGAGGAGGAGCTGGCTATTATCTGGCTGGAGTGAGTGGGCTTGAGGAGCTGAGGGTTTATGCGTTAGCGAAAAACATATGCCCCCCCCCCCACTTGAAAGGGTAACGCAGTGACCTCACCACGCCAAGTTCAAATGGAAGAAAAAGACTTAGTTATTTAAAACCTCCTCAGTTTCATCAGGGTGTGTTTCCTCTGCGTTTAAAAGATATTCCATAGATCCCATCCACGCATCGGCCTCATGCGATGCGCGGCTCCGCTGATTCTTATGGGTAGCGCCGGCTACGATCACGCACACTCACACATTTATATCCCAGCGTGATGCCCCTTTCTCGCCTGAGATGACAATGCTTCCCCCATGCAATGTGCAGATGCTAATTGTTTTAACCGAGCGTAATGGGCTTGTGGCGTCGATTAATTAGTTTCAGAGGAAGTCGTCTTTGTGGATTTCCACATGGCGCAGGGGACTGCTCGTTGCTCACCAGTGATCTCATGCACTTCTGTCTCCACCCACCCACTCATACCCACACACTCTCACACGCGCGCACACACACACACACAGAAACAGCTGCATCAGCAGCACCGATAAACAATAGCTCCAATGGGAGGAGTCTCAGGAGGGAAGACGAGGGCTGCAGTCAGATCCATGCACCCACAGACTATAAAAACAACTCAATATCAATATAAAGACACAAAACACGGAGAAGCATCCACGAGTTAAACCCACACCAGTGCTTTAACACGTTCATTTATCAAAAATAATTAAGTTTACTTCACAGCTGATCGCGCTGCTTGATACATTTCATTTAAGTCTTTTTTTCCCCTAGGTATCCATAGGTTTACATTCATTTCTAATTCCATATGGGTTCCTTTACTGTTATTTAGGAAAACGCCGTGGAGACGTCTCCAGTCATTCTGCAGTTAAAATAAATTACGGGCAAATGGAAAATTAAATTACATGACTCAAGCCTGTTCAAAGAGTGTGGCTATTACACATAAATAAAAGGATCCAATGGCAGCCAGGAGATAAAATAATCATATTAAATAACCTAAAACTGTACGACATGCACAGAAAGATGTCAGCAATTGAAGTGACTCTTAGACACAGTGTGGACTTGCTGCATTTTTCCTGCACAAAAACCTAGAAAACAAATTCATGACACTGTGTTTCCTGTGCCTCCAGCCAGCCGGTGTGGGAGCAACAAACACGCTCCACTGTGCCTCCACCTTTCATCAGCTTGGATTTCTTTAAGCTCTTCAGAAACCTATAATTACGCTACAGCGACTGTGTGTATTCAAACAGTAGCGTGGCAGTGTGTGTGGAGGATGTTCAGGCTCACAGCAGTCAGTGTGACAGCAGGGTGAGGGAGGGGGGGGCAGAGGTCCTGATTGCTCTGGGAAACGCTGTGAGAGCCCTTACATGCGCCCCAGAGAAGCGCCGCTGAAGAACCCGGTCGCGTAAACGAGGGCACCCTCAAGTGGCGCAGCATGGGCGCCGTGCGGAGCGAGTGTTTTCATTCCCCACACACTTGCTAGCTCTCGGAGAGATCACAGTTTCTAATTACTGATCGAGGTCCGCTGTGGTCGTCCTAATGAGCCCTTCATTTAGCGCCTCGTTAAAGGCTCGCAGGTTCCTCCACACCCGTAACCCTGTGGTGCGCTGGCTGAATCTCAGATCCTCCCTTCTCGTCTTTAGGGGTGCCGGTTCCACAGCCTTTTTTTTTTACCGGCGTTGAAACCTTTACCAGCGTCACCCGGGGAGGGGTTCTCCGTGCTGCGTGGGAGCAGATGGAGCTCCTGGCGGGGTTTAGCCTTCTTTAGTGGGCCGTGCAGCACCTCCACTCTCCTCCTCCTCCTCCTCCTCCTCCTCCTCCTCCTCCGTCTTCCCGCCTGCGTGTCTGCGGGTTTCACTCAAGCGTAGCAGTAATGGCGTATTGAGCCGGTGGCGCTCCAGAAGCCATTAGAGCTAGAGGGATGAAGCTTTCCACACGCTGATCACACAAAGGCCCATTGTGGAGGCCATGTCAGAGGGTGGAGCGGACCAGCTATCTCCTTGCCAAGCACTACCCCAAGACAATCAATCCCACCAATCCTCCGCAATGCCAACTGCCGAAAGGGGAAGGGAGGGGGGGGGGGGGGGGCAACACGTGGGTGAGGAGGGTGATTGAGGGGGACTGGGTGGGACGCGATCAATTTTGTATCGTATATCTGCACGAGCCGGGCCAGGCACACAAAGCCTTCGGAGCTAATTACTGAGGCGATTTGGATTCCACATGACCTGCACCAGAGCTGGGAACAATAAAGCTAACAATCAGAGAGAGAAAGAGAGAGAGAGAGAGAGAGAGAGAGAGAGAGAGAGAGAGCGAGAGAGAGCAGCCATGTTGTCTGCAATTTATAAAGCCACAGCCCGGGCAGTAATTAATATCATCAGCTGGATGTTGTCTTCATAACGATGTGAATTAACGCCTCTGGGTTCTAATGGTCCAATTAGCGCGTAACATTTAAAGTACATTTTTGGCCCATCGTCTCCATTCAGATTCATTATCATTATTGAATTTGGGATGTTTGGGTCAATTCTTATTGAGGCTTCTGCGAGACACACGGGCGAGCCGTTGAAATATTCATCGCCTCATTAATTGGGTGAGAGACGGAGACAAAAGAGACATTTTTTCTGCTGAGGACCTTTGGTTTGCTGATGTGTAATATTTGTCTGCTCCGTGTGTGTGTGTGTGTGTAACCTCTGAACAGGTAATCAGGACAAACGGGTTCCCTACGTCCCAATTGCAGCCGACAATTTAATGTTATGCGATGGTCTAAAAGCTACTTAAGAAGCTTTTTCGTTCGGATGAATGTATAATTCTAGTGACCAAGACATAAGAAATTAAAGATAATACTGCTGCTTTTTTTCCTCCCTAATTTCAACCACCATTTCCTTTTTGTTACTAATGACATTGTTCTCATCAAGATCAGGTTAATTACTGAGATTTAGGGAGGCGGCTAAATAGCAGCCTCGACGGGTTAAAGACAAAGACGAATGGTAAAACTTCGGGGTACTGGGTTCCATAGCTCAAGTGCAGCAGGGAGTTTTTACCCCCCCCCCCCCCCCCGCTTCACACATCAGCACCTGATTGTGACTGATTTGCCTGTTTTTCTCTACTTTTCCAGACTTGTAAAAACTCAGAAAGCACTTTTTATTTCTCCTGACAGCGTGGTTAATGATGTAAATGCCATTAATTATGTTGCTGTGCGATTTGGTCCCACTGCTTATTTTTCATGAAGCTTAATAAGCCAAAGTGTAATAATTTCTTTCTTTGTGTCAGGAGAGGTGAGATGCCTTCACTACCATCCTTTAAGGATATTTTATAACAACTCGGTTTAGAATGTCTTTAGATACTTCTAGGCCCTGTTCATACCTGGTATTAACATCCATCCTGAAACCTTATCACAGGTGGACAGCTTTAAGTTAATCTGTTCAGACCTGTCATGAAAATATGTCTCTTTTGACCGTGTGATCGGTAAGCAACAGCTGGTAGAGTTAGCGGTGGTGTGCACCTTGTTGTTTGTGATCCAACAGTAAACTGAGAGAAGAGGGAAGAAGCGGAGGAACACCTAATGAAGCACCTATCGACACACGGATATAGTTTAGAGCAGAGTATTTTGTGGTATTAAGAGTTGAACTGTTAGTTTGTTGTAAATGTTATTATAGATTCCACATGTTAAATTATTGTCATCTGTATACGTTTTATTTGAAGTGTGATCTTGTGAATTTTGCACTTATTTATATTGTATATTTAAGTTAATTATACTTTAACCTGTTAACAGATAATTCATTAAATTTGAAATTCCAACTTGCCATAGCAAAAAAATGTACACTCTTGCAAAAGTGTCAGTTCTGGCATGAATCCATTTTACAAGTATCAATTTAGCACCAGTATCCTAAATAAATCCAGACGTCATCCAACCCTAGTGGTCAGCTTTGATATTGTGGCTTGAGCTCAGGATGCGTTCAGACCTGAACTTAGCACTGACCACTCAGGACATATGTTAACACCAGGTGTGAACAGGGATCTGCATACTCTACATGTTGAGTGTGCATTGCCACCTCATCGTCATATCTCAGTAATTAACTTGACAAGTACAGCATCACTATAACCAGTAGATGAAAGGCCTAACCCACAAGACAATAAGGAGCATTAATAAACTGGAGTTTTCCTCGCAGGCACTCACCCCAAACATTTGCCTTAGGTCAGGGTCCCGGAAGCGGAAGGGAATGTTGGAGACATGTAACCGTTTGGGCTGCTGCTTCTCTGAAGAGTCTGAGTGCTGGAGCTGGAGCTGCTGAGAGCCCTCTGTTTGCGTCACATCATCTGTCTGCCGGAGGGAAACAAACACAGAAAAGACACACGCTGCTCATTAGTCGCTACAGTATACTGTACCTCCCGGGTCCTGAAGCAGGCAGTGGGGGTGGGGTGGGGGGGGAGTGGATGTGGCAGGGTGCGGGGTGGGGTTGGGAGGCCTGGCTGACTAACTTACTCGGCATCTGCCATTTTTCAATCCGGCGAGAAAGCCAAAGCAATAAACAGCCGATGACTTATAGTGTCAAACCTGAGGTTGTGCATTACAAATCCACTTATTAATCTCTTGCACTTAGCTCTTGAGCAACAGGGAAGATTGAAGGCGCTGACAAAAAGGCGTGGATATAGATCCCACAGAGCCCTGACATGTCTAGACTAAAGACACATTATTGGTGACGTTTGCACACAGGCATCAGAGTGCGAGGCCCAAAGCCCTCAGCGTTGTTGTTTCCATCATTATGAGAATGCTATGCTGACATTTCTATATAAATGACGTGTCTGATGTCAATGACAAATTCACTTGTTTCTCTGTGTGACACCGGTGATGGATTTCACTGAGGGAGCTGGTGGTTTGTCTGTTTAGACGGACCTTGTTTTTGAGGCAGTTTCTTTCTCTGATGTATTTTCTGTGGACAAAACCTCATTGGTCAACAACATAGTTCATCCGTTCTTTTATTCTGCGGAGTGGGACAAGTCTATCTACACAGGACCTCATATTTGGTGGTTTTTGAGTCGATAAAACTGACTCTATCACAAATCAGCATCCTCTGATGCAGTCTCTGTGATTCAGAGCAGGTTAAACAAACAGTTCAACGTTAAGGGCAGTGATGTGATTTATTTGTGTACATAACATCAATATCACTTGAGCATTAATTGTGAATGCAGTCAGGACATTTAAATTATTTAATTAATGATAATTAATGCCTCTTTCCGAAGTAAACACAAACAAAAAAGGATTAAAACAAATGAAGAATACAAGAGATGTCATGAATATACCTTTGGTGTTTTTAAATATTCTACTTTTATTTTATTGTTTTGCCTATTTTCATTCTATTTTACTTTCACTCTCTTGTCTTCTAAATTTTTCACTATCTGCTGCTGGAATAACTCCATTTTCTCTGCATTAAATCAATAAAGTTTATCTTTTAGTTTATCTTAATTCAAATTAGGTAACTAATGGAATAATTTTGAAAAGGAAGCAAAAATATAAAATCCACTAAGTTTTTTCTGAATAAGTTAATTAAAAGTGAGATATGAACACATTAATATTTGTTGCAGACTATTGGTTATATATATTAATTACATATTCCTGGGTGTAAATTAAAACTGTATAAAAACAGGGTAGATATATAGAAGCTAAGGTTTCATCCTACAACTTTTTCGTCAGTAAAAACATCCCCCAAAATTTGAAAATATATATTTACATGCGTATTTGAGGTGGATACATTGAAAAAGGAAAAAGTCAATAAACAAAAGGACAAAAAGTTAGTTTGAAGTTATGGGTTTAGATTTTTTTGCTGGA
Organism: Limanda limanda; assembly: GCF_963576545.1. NCBI lineage: Eukaryota > Metazoa > Chordata > Actinopteri > Pleuronectiformes > Pleuronectidae > Limanda > Limanda limanda. Next base: position 4,874,118 of record NC_083652.1, read on the forward strand.
GTTATTTTTGCTAAACTCCAGGGTGCAGGGACTCCTGGAGGTGTTCGGAGGAATGTATTGTCACAGTGAAGCTGCCAGGTTAGGTTCTATCGTGCCTGAGGTCTACAAATATAATTCTACCAAGAAAATGTGAGTTCTGAAATGTCAGTTTCAACTGGAAAAGCTGCAGCTAAACTCCAAAGAAAGAGAAGTATTAAGAAGCAACTGAAGCACTATTAAGTAAATGTAAAAATAAGAAAAAAGGTTGATTGGGACTCAAATTCTACCAGGTCACAGACTCAAAAGAAACTAAACTGCCACAAAGATAAAGAAAATAAAAAGGTGAAAAAGGACTTGAGCCCAGTAAAACCCTAAAAATTGAGTTAAATTTGAATGTTGTGGGATTTCCTACTGTTAGTGAATGCACCAAGTGCTGTTGGAGACCTGGATTGGGCTGAGAGACAAACTCAGGGTAAACAGTAACAGACTCATATCACCGCAGTGTTCATATTGTGTTACACTCTGCTGAGCGTGGGGACGTTAATTGTTGAGATAAATTGACTTTAATCTGCCTCTGTTTATGTTTTTCTTCGGATATTCTATGCTCAGTTTACATTGAAGTCAATGGGGTTATACAGTAGGTGTATGATCCTCCCATCACTCACAGGCTCATGCAGCAAGTTGTGTGAGTGTGTTTGGTTTGATTTCACACTTTGGCTGAAAGGCGACAGACTTACGGCAAAAAAGGTGTGAAGAGTGAAATGTGTGACCTCAAGGACGAGTTGAATAAAAAATATTCTGAAGGGTTCAACTCACTTCACTCTGAACCTTCCACCCACCATAGACACAGATACAAAAATCCAAATAAGGTCAGAAGAACTCCTGCCAGTTGAAGAGTGAATAATTGTGTAAAAAGTGTGAAGGGCACAAAAGAGCTGAATTGATGTGTTACAGTCCTATTTTCAATCAATGTTTTAAAGTTTGAATAAAGTTTCCAGGTGCATGTGTGAATGAGGAGGACGAGCTTGAAGATGAGTGGGTTTGAAGGTTTCTCTCGTTCGCACCTGTTATATCTAAGGTTCACACTGAGTACTTGAAAAAAATAAAAAAGTATAGTACCATGAATAAAGGAACGTTTCTGAACATCTTGAGAGTGTTGGTGAATAGATGGGCCACAAAACACTGAGTGAGAAACTGGCGATTAAGAATGCTGGAAAACTGCTGAGATATAGTCGACATACAAATATTTTGCTAAATATTTTTTCGAAAAATGTGAAACAGTAAATTGATGAATTGAAGCAACACTTTTACCGAGCAACAGCGCCCCCTGCAGCCACATGAGTAGTTTAATACTGTTCGGCTCCTTGTCCGAGCAATTTCATGTAGAGAAAAAACAAATTCTATTAATGTGTTGAACAACTTAACAGTGGATATTATCCATGATCACTGACTTCCCAGACCAAAAGAGCTGCTGCTGTAACAAATAAACGAAACTCTGTTTAGAATTCTTCATGTTTTAAAAGTTCCGTCAATGAATTTCGGAGATTAACGTAGATTTTGAATGACAACTAAAGGGTTAATGAGCTGCCTTTATGTTTGAAAAAGGATATGTCTGTCCCTGCGTTTGGTTATTGAGTGATATATCCACTAGAGGGCAGCGTTGAGTCGATGGTTTCTAAAAAACAACAATGTAAACAATGGAAGAAGTTGTAATTAATAAAGGAGCAAAAGCAGTAGTCTGTCCCTGAGCCGGGGCGAAGTAACATCATATCGCTGCCAGTAGTTTCTTTTTCGCAAAGTCTCTCCTCAAACACCTCGGCTAATGTTAAAATATCGTCTTATAGTTGTGTTGCTTGAACTATCAGCTACACTGCCCCCCTATGTTTTCCTGTGGTACTGCTCCTTTTTCTTCTGCACCAATTAGCTGTCAGAAGACGTGCACAAAAATAGTCGAAATGGAGTAAAAGAGTACAAACAGAAAGCTCCGTCCCTTTCTTTCTTCTGGCATTTGACTTGCAACTACCTGTCAGTTACACATCTTCTAACATAGCTGCTGGTTTATGGCCAAAAACAATGGAACAGTGACAGGAGTCTATAATGGTAATGATAATAATGTTGCTTGTAAAGAAGTGTCAGCACCTAAGAACAATGAATTCCTTTGTCTATGTTTTCCTTTATGTGCAATTTATACGCACCAGGTGGATTGGTGAGCTCTGTAGGTGACAGTATGGTGTATTTGAACTTTGCAGTGATCCATCCGTGGTTAAAAGACTGTTGGCAGGAGGTGAACTACAAAGAAGTGGTGTCAAAATCAGACACAAAATCATTTGCCTTATTCCCTCCCTACGAGGTTTCGCAAATCTATAAGCACATCACACTGCCGTAATTGGTCTCATGACCACAAGAGGTCACTCATCAGAGAAAAACAACAACAACAAAAGGTTGTTCTGAGCGTTTGAACATTTGTTTTTGATGCCGTGGGGGCGGTCTCCACTCGGCAACAGCAAGCCATTGATCAAAATGAACAAAAATGAGTCCTGATTTAGTGGCCGCTGACTCTGGGACTAAATAAAGTAGCGTGTGGAGGAGGGGAGAATGAGAAACGAGAGAGTGGAAGTGGCAGATATCGAGCACAAAAGCTGTTTGAATGTGATATGTAAACTGCAAGGTCTCCCGGGAAGTGCTCTCTGAGCAGGGCAAACACATTGTATACCGGCTGGGGAGTCACAGACACGGACACAATCTTGTACTGAGATACAGACGTGAAAAGGGAGGAGGATGTTGCCGGAGTACAAACGGTTCGAATGACACACACGCGTACGCACGCTGATAACCCTCACCCTGCTCCGAGCCTGTCGGATGGCTGCAGGCCTCTCTTAGTGATACATTTGCCACCATTTAGGAAATGGGGTAGGGATTTATTCATTATAATTCATCATCACAGTATTATCATTATCATCATGATCGTAATGATGATCGCCTTTATTATTCTCATTATCATAATCACAATCCCCACTGTAATGGCTGTCATTTATTTGGTTTTTATGGCCCATTCCGAGACGGTGACATACATTGTTAACAGTGACAGTTGTTTGATTCAAGGTCCCACTTTGTCTCCCATGCAGCCATCCAGGTAGGGCAGGTTGGTGGCGGCTTCCTAAGTCCTGCCTGGGCTTTGACTCTGTCCAGACCAGAGGTTAACAAGTGGCGAAGGACGTGAGAGCCGGAAAATGCACCGCGATGACCGGCCCGCTGGTGAGGAGTGGATTTGTGACAGCGAGAGAGAGAGAGACGGGCGGAGGGGTCTTAACTCTGCCGTGTCCTCCCGCGCTGGAGGTTAATAGCCTGAGTAGCCATGTTGGGCCCTGGGGGTGACACATAGCAGACAGATGCTGGGACCGTGGATGGTGACAAGGTACCGGAGCCCCGTGGGTCAATCTGTTTCATCGGTCACACATGACACTATCGACCTTTAGCGTATGTTGCCAGACTACTGAGATCCACTGTCCTCCAGCTCTGTCTGTCTGGCTTTTTATCACGGCAGGCGTGGTTGCGTGTTTGCAAACATCCAGATTAACTTTCAGTCAGTGCTCAGACAGGCCAGTAGCACGCTGACACCAGGGGGCAAATACACATGTGTAGAACACAAATACTGAACTCATGACTCCCGAGCACCCCAGACTGCCTCCTACTAACTCAATAGCTGTGAGTGTCACCGGGATCCGGGACGCCTGCCTCCGCACGCCGCTCCCGAGGATCTAACCTGCCTGCCTGGTGGGGAGATGCTGGTGTTCCAGTGGAAAATAATTACCTCCGTATTACCATAGGAGGCCACCATCAGTGGCACTTTACTGTCCCGACAGCTGCTGTCACGGGGGAGGGGGAGGAGGAGGAGGAGATGGGATGCGAAACACGCCGTCACCGCCAAAGCCAGCAAACCAGAGAGTGAGAGAGCTGTCAACTCCGGCAACTCTCCGGCTTCCTGTTCAGTCATTTCTCTAAAAGACTCCCTTGCTGTTATTTGCAAATCGCCTGCAAAGTGCTCTGCTCAGCACTTTCCCCCTCCTCACAGAGTGGCATTACAAGAGCATAATTGAAACTATCTGATTGGAATGCTGCCAAGCAGGTAGATTACATCCGATTAAATGGGGGGGGTGGGGGGATGGTTGAGTCTTCGCTCACAAGAATTATAATGCCTGAGCTTTAATTCATTATTTTCCCTCTCCTGGTCCTCCACTTTTTTGTTGTCTTTTTCTAAAGAAGCTGCTAATATATCCCCTCCATCACCCCAGAGAGTAGGGGGGTGTGAGGGGAGTGAGTGGTGGAGCAGGGGGGCCGCCCCCGCCGACTCGCCCTGATTCATACCGAGTAGGGAAAGGTTGAAGTGTCGGAGTCATTTCAGGACTTCAGGAGACCATAAAAGTGTCGTTCAGTCTCTGCACAGACGTGGCTGAGCTCAGCACCTCGAAGGCTCAGACAGACATGAAACGCTGGGGCTTGAATCATCAATACGAAAGACAAGGATGTGTATTTTAGAAAATATCTGCTTTGATTATGAAAATGGCCTAAGATATAGACATGAAACTAAAGGAGAGCAACGGTGGTGCAGCTCTTGGTTTTAACTGCAAGTGTGTAAATCTAAATGACGTGTTCTTAGTCTGTAAATTTAAATAATACGTCTGGGTATACTATTATCAAGGCCTTTTTTATTATGCTCCCTGTGCTAGACAGTGACATGTTCACACATGACAGTTTATATGGATTTGATTTTTCACTACAGTGGATTTATCTGCAGAAAAGACACCATTTCATTTAATCAGATTAAAAACGTACCTACTGTCAGTCTGTTAGCCAAATTATCTTTTACATGTTTGGTCCTGATCTGGGGACAGGATTTATTTCCTAATTTCTTTAATACTTTTGTTTCTACTTATTTGTGCATTTCTCGGAGAATAATTCATTTTAATAAAAAAATCCGGCATGTTTAGGAGACCGAGATTTATGAGTGTGTGCAGTTTGGTGCAGATCCAAATAAAAACTCGGATCTGGTGAATTTAAATGTGGTTTCAGAGGACCGCAGGGCCCTGGTGGAGGTATGTGCTTTGTTCAAGTGCCCTTGAATTTCTCTTACCCAGCCTTTTTCAATAAGCATTTATTAAGTATTTATATCTTCACACTGAACAGTCAGAGCTTGAACAAACATCAGAAAGTTGTTGTTTTGAAACAAGAAAAAAAACACTGCATCACCTGCCTTATCCTTCAAATGATCCAGGAGAAGTAGTCGTGCTGTGGAACTCTGAGCATATCTATAATATCTTAGAATTTTCAGTGTGAAAATCGGCAGCTCCTCCCCCTTACAGATAAAATGGAAGCCGGCGTTTAATGGTGGCATACATGCTGCCGTCAGCACCGCCTCTGAAAGCTACACCCGAGTCTCAATCCCTTAAACACAGTTCATGTGAGATGAGTGTGCACGTGCGTGTATGTAATAAATGTTTGCATGTGCTCACTCATGTTTTCCCGAATGCCCTTGTGTGTTTGCGTGCATGTGCGTGTGTGTGTGTGTGTGTGTGTGTGTGTGTCTATGTTATCACAGTCCCCCAGAATACCCTTTGGAAAGTCTTCATGCCGCTGACACGAGCTGTGAAAAATCTGGAATTGAGTGCTGCCCTAACGCCACTGCCTTAATTTGTTATCTGAAAAGAGAATGATTACTCATGAAATTCAACCAAACCTCAGACTATTTGAACTGAGCCAGATAACGAGCTCGGTTTTTTTTTTTTTTTCTCCAGCTTCCTGGCAGCCCTCTGCTCCCCTCATCTCTAAGGATTTGGAGAAAAGTTGGGGGCTGCCTCTCTTACTCAAGTCACTTGCTTTCAAGTCAGCTTGTTTGAACATGGCACAGAGCGAGGTCTCAGAGGTCTGGATCTGGACAACGCCACCTTCCCAGCACACAGACAGGGGACTGTTAGACACAGACAGAAAACAGAGAGGAGAAGTGAGGAGAGTCCCTGCGCCTCATTAAAACATACACACGCTCCGGTCTCCGCGGGGAATTCGCACGAATCCATACGTTTCACTGAATTTTTCACTCTCTCTTGACTCTTTTTTAAGTCTTTAAGTCGAGAAGATGTGCAGAGTAAAGCGTCGTCGTGGGGTAGAGGAGCTGAGCGCAGCAGAGTCGAGCCAAGGGAGGAGGGGGAGGGGGGGAGAGTGGCTGCGAGTAGCTGATCTGCTCCCTCAATCTGTGTTTCTGCAGGGTGCCCCTAATCAAAGGCACCCGGGCCCGTCTGTGGCACCCAGAGCAAACGGGCTGGGTCTGTCATTAAAGCCGGGGAGCACAGCGGTGGGCGACACTACACCAGCGGCCCCCCCGGGGATTCGGCTCTCTGTTTACACCCCACTAATCTCATCTCTCTCTCCTCCCTGAGAAAAAAAAAGATGGGTGGAAGTGGGGCAGAGTGTGGATGCAGAGAATGAAGATGGAGGGAAAAAGCGGGGACGGCACGAGAGAGAGGGAATAGAATGAAGGGAAGGCAAGACGAGCTCTCATCTCTCCATGGCCACCGTCTCTGGGCTTTCTTCACAGCGGGGGGAGCAGATGAAATGAAATCAAATGCGAAATGGAGAGAGAGAGAGAAAGAGAGAGAGAGAGTGAAAGAGCAAGAGAAGAGAGAGAGAGAGTGGAGAGAGAGAGCGAGAGTGGGAGTGGTGTACAGTGTCGGAGGGGGAGGAAGAAGAAGCAGGAGGGGGAGGAGGAGGTGGAGGCTGAACCTCCTGCCAAGTCTCTCCTCACTTTAAACTCGCTTGTGTGTCAGCCATTACTGTAAGTGCGGCGCATAACCATGGAGCGGTTGGGAAAAAAACGTCACACAAATCTTTAAATCAAACATTGCGACACTACAGGACGACGATAATGTGCTGTGCAGTTCTATCGCCCGGGCTTGTGCCGCATAAGCACTTTTTCTGATGCCAAACGTTCGGAGCCGCACGATAATTGTGAGGCTGGGAAAATGGAGTTATTAACAGTGTTCTTTATGAGTGACCCAGATCTCTCTCAGGAGGGCTGTGGCCTCGCCGTGACCTCACCCAGCAGGTGTTTTAATGCTAAAGGGGAGAAGAAGGCATGAAGGTCTTATTTTTTTCATCTCTGCCGGCATAATCCATCTTTCCAGTGGTGTCTCTTAAGTTCGGCGCCAAGTCGTTCTCCCTTTTATCTACATCTGCCTCCTGTTAAGGTAAATCCCAGGTCAAGGCATTTCATATAAAATGGTATCACTACACAAGAATGAAATATATCTATAATTTTAAATTACACTCACTCCCAAGATGTGTATCACAACGTGAAGCATTGCCAGAGATTTATTTTTCCAGCTGGAGTGCCGATGGTTTTTACATTAAAATGAGTGACAGGAGGAGTATAATCAGGTCCTGGCAGGGGAGTTTGTCTTATGTCTAAATAAGAGTCTCAAACATTTGACTGCATTAACAGCTCATTAGCTGATTAAAAAGGAGATGTTTTTTCTGGCTGAAAATGGCATCACTCTTTTTGTCCTTGACGATTGGAGGGTCCTGAATAATTCACGTCCGTAGCATGTCCACTCTCCACACAAATATATAAAAGGTTTTACGTGTTTTTAATGGAGCCTCAAATTACTCCTTAGAAACACACTTTGATTTCATCAGCGCCTCTTCAATCAAATTCACCTCCTTCGTCAACAAGCAATCTTTGCCATGACATCAGACTCCGCCGCTGCTCACTAATGTGCAGAACTCCAGCTTTTTTATTAAGAAAGGTCATTTTGTGTTTGTAGGAAAATGATTTGGAAAGTGATTAGAACGTTGCTTCGGGGCCTGGATGTACTACGTCAGAACACGGCTGGTGCAACTGCGACATTTTTCAAACACTGCAAGATGTCAGTTCATTATGATGAAGTATTTGGGCCACTTATAGGGGGAAAAGATTTAGAGAAAACAATAAGGTCAAATTATTATCAGAATAAGATCATAATTTTGGGCTTTCTACCATGTTAGAGGGGTAATATCCAAAGATCAGTCTGTCGCTTGCGTTAAAATTAAGAATTAGGAGCATCTAACTTCTGTATAAGTTTAACAAATAACAACAGACTTGAAGGACATGGTCTCCTTAATGGTGGAGGACATGTTTGGTAGTGGTCGACTTTGAGGTTATCGTTGGCTACATCAGGGTGAAATTGAAAAAGGGTTTCAAAGTTTCTCAAGAAACAATGAGATTGGTTCAGGATTTTGGGTCCAGAAGGAATGAAACTCCTGGATGTTTTTTGTTTGTTTTTTCAAAATTGTAGTCTATTGTGACTTCTTGAAAAGTCCAAACTTTTTTTTCTTCAATATGGCCCTAATACACCGTTTTTTATTAAGACAATTAAATAAATATGATATTCAACTAGATACTACAAAGATACAGAGGGGAACATATTTGTGTATTTAGTTATGTTCTAAAGTCGAGAGCAGCAATCTATTGAGGTGTATTTTAAGTACTTTATGTGTGTGTGTGGGGGGGGGGGAGGGGCAGACATCTTGCAGGTCAAATTGTGCTATAAAGCTTTTCAGGCCGGGAGGTGATGGGAAAAGGGAAAAGAGAAGCAAACAGTTTGTTACTGATAAAAATATCACAATGACAATCACAACGTAGCAATTTAACATTGATGCTCAAATATATCAACATGCTAACTTCATAACGTATCAACAGTTTAGCATTTTCTTTAAACATCTCATGCTTTGGTATGAAAAAAAAAGGTAAAGAAGAGAATATGAATGTTTTTTTACTTGCTGACAGTCTGCAGAGAACAGTGTTTGCAGGTGATGAAGGACACTGACCGGTGCGGTCGTGGTGGCGGTGATGGCGGGCGTGCTGTTGTCAGTGCCGGCCGGCTCGCTGTGCGTCTGTGTGGGGGTGTAGAGGGTCATGGCGTGCTCAGGAACCCGGCTCTGCCCGGTGTAGTCCTGTGTCGGAAGCGGGTGTGGCGCCGCAAATTCGGCGGGGATTCCATTCTGTGGGGGGGGTGGGTACTGGGCGGGGGTGTACGGCTGGGCCATCGCTTCTGGTGGGTTGGAGGCCTCTTGGTTACCCTGAGAAGAAACACATAACAGGAGGCAAGTGTTAGAGCTGCGGGTCGAGATTAAAGTTGAACTTGCATTGTTTGAGGAGCAGCGAGCAGCATGAAAGACGGGCGAGCTCCCCTGTGCGAAACCGGAAGGCAACTGGGGAGAGTTGTCCTGCAGACCAACTAAGTCAGGGGGGAAACAGCAGTCATATCACAGCTCGGCTCGGATTAGAGAATTCCTTGATCATTGCTAATGAACACGGTTTATGTTGTAGAGCATGGCTCGCATGGAGGGGCAACAGTCAGGGGGGAATCTCAATTGCACTTGTGGCAAAGCACAAGAGGAAAGATCAATTAATTGATACAATTTTGATTAGGGCGTTTGATTTAAATGACAGGTCTGTTAAAGCAGCAGCTGCTCCCTCTCCGTGCGCCACGTTACAACTTTTAACACCAACCTCCGCTTCGGCTTTATGAGCTTTTCCCGCTCGCCACCCCGGCCTTTTGTTTTCCGTCTCACGGTATCATTCGGAATACAAAACTACCCCCAGCAGCGCCGCTTTCTGTTGTTTTTAATCTGGACCTTAACAAGTTTTAATTTTAAGTAGCCACACAAGAACCATGGATAATTAAAGTGTCAAAAACAGGGGGGAAATTTTAATTAAATCAGCGAAGGCTAAGAATGTGACCGAGCATTTGATTCAAATGATCAAATTAATTCCTCATGCGTCCAGAACCCACAGTTTGTGTTATCTATACCACATATGTTATTTTTGTCTCTCCTCCTGACTTAAGTGATTGATGGCCCTTTGCAACGAAGCTGCTCCACAGACCCTTTGTCTCGTGTGGATGCTTGAGATGATGAGCTGCAGAAATAATGGACTTTTCTGGCTGGTGCACATTGTTAAACTCAGTAATGGCTGGACTACACAAGTGCATGTCTTATTGTTGCGAAGCACCAGGCTCTGCGAAATCCAGACTAATGAGCAGAACGGTGAGATCAGTGCTGCTGGAGCGGATATCCATCCCGACATTAAAAACACAGAGGGAAAAGGTGAGACAATAACACCAAAATCCAATAACACCCCCCACAAATACCCTCAATCAAATTTAAAGATACAGATCATGCGAGCTCAAACGCATAACTCTTTCGATAAGAGAGAAAGGAGGGAAAAAGCACACAATAGCAGCCAGAAGTGAGGGTTTATGATTGGAGAAAACAATAACAGTAAACAGATAGAGAAGTTTCTGCCTCTTCCTTTACAAGCCGGCTGGGGATGGTGAGATAGGAGATAAATGTGTTTTATTCTTCCTCCTTTTTTTCGGCTGCTGTGGTGTTTGGCCCTCCTTCTGCAGATTTCCACAGAACGCAGTTTCTGGACAGGAGGAGGCTGTGGTTTTAATGAGAGAGAGAGCTGAGCAACACTCTGCTGTAAATGTAGTGGAAATAATTCTACTCTGACGTGTTGGCAAACAAACCTCAGCATAAACTGTGCTCTGCCAATTAAGGAAATGCTCCATTATCTAAATGAAAAAAGCGAGAAGCCTTGAGAGAGGAGGAAGGATTGACCGGCCTCCTGCAGCCTGCTGGGCCTCAAGGCTGCTCCTGCCGGCGGAGCGGACCCTCACTCCTGTCTGACCTAATCCCCCCTCCTCTTTTTTCATTATACTACATTTCTATCTCCTCTGTCTCTCTCTCAATCCCTCCTCCCCTGTTTCCCTTTCATGCTCATCTCTCCCCCCCCCCTTCTCTTTTTATGCAGAAACTTTTTTAATCTCTACCCCTGTGCTCTACTTTTCCTCTCCCTCCAGTCATGGCATTATATAACACACTTGCATTGCGAGGGCATTCTAATTCAAGGAAGCTCTTGATGTTGGCAATTTTCAACTTCTAAGCACCCATTTTAAAGGAGAATGGGGGTTGGTTACCTCGAAAAAAAAAAAGAGAGAAAAGATGCACCTCCTGGTGTGACAACTAAAAGTATACTACCAGATCCGGTGTCCTCCTTTTAAAACCAACCCGAGCAAAACCATCAACACATCGGTGCTCAACAGTCCAGTGAAGACAGAGAGCTGAGTAGCCTGGAAACAAGAAGGTGCTGTGTTCGACTCGACATCAAACACCGTTCGTGTCATGAAGCAGATCAAAGCTCCACTTCTCCTCTTTGTGTTAGTCACTGTCAAGGCCGATGCCCATGGTCCTGATTCGGGATTCGCAGGATTTGCTGAGGAGCTTTTCAGTGTGTTTATATGATATATACATAAAAGATCATCATACGCGCATCAAATTCTTACTCCAGTTTTGCGAAAACCTCATTTTGCTAGCCGGGCTACTGACTGACGCCCTGACTGGTGAAATCCGGGGTACCGTGGCACCTCAGGCCGTCCAAACAGCACAGAGTCCTCATTAGTTTTCCACACCCACATTAGCACAGGGGGGGGTCCTGAAGCCGAGGGCTCTGGCAAAAACAACGAAGGCGATGCGAGAAAAAAAACAGCCCGAGAAAGTTTCAGCTTCTGCCGCAGCACATTTCAGTGTCATCCTGCAACCCAGTTTCATCCAATCAAACACAGGCAATGTATCTTTCTTGACTGTCAATATGTACTGATATCTGAGTTGTTTGTCATAATTCAACATACGGTTTTAATGTCCTGTGAACCCTCATCCTGATGGATGCTATATTTAAATTGGACCCACTGCATCATATTTCAGAAAGTTTAAATTCTCCCTTTTTGGTTTTCCATGTGCACTGAAGCGTTCTCAATAGATGATCTATGTGTGTACAAGCTGAAATGAAAGTGAAAGCCTGAAGATTAAATGGTGCTGTTGCTTTCGTCCAACCAGGAGCATCCTCCACTTGTCAGGTAACTTCGGTTGAAACAGAAACGAGTGTGGATTCGATGTGAAGCCTGCAATGACGTGGACATTTTAAAAATGTGGAAACGTTGGAATCAACACAGAGCTGAAGAGTTGGGATCAATTATATTTCATGTAAATGTCAAAATATCCCAAAAATCCCCGAAACCAAGATAGGACCGGAAATCATGACACTAAAAGAGAGATCACACTGTATGAGAATGTGACTGTGGCATTAATCATCAGGTTGTGTTGACTATTTTTCAAGATCTGTGGATTCTTCTCTGATCATAAAATGAAAATCTCTTTTCCTGAAGAAATGTTTTTGTGCTTTGTCCTCTTTCCTATTTCTGTTGAGCACATTGAACGAGAGCTTTTTGGTATTAGTTTCTTCTTTGCAATATCCTTTGCTTCTTAGTTTAGGAACGCCTGTGATTTAGTTTACTTTCCTCACTTGCAGTTACTGTTCGCCGTTTCTTCTTCATGCCTCAGTTCGGCATTAGTCATGACATGTTCCACTGTACTTGTTAAATCATCATCTGCCCCGAAGTGTCCCTCTACGCTCGGGTCACAATCTGGAACCTCACGGGACGCACACAGGAGACAAGTGACACACAAACAGGATAACAGCCCGGAGCTGGGTATCGGGGAGAGAGAAAACTACCAAAGTGTTGTAGCACCACGCTGCTGCTGTTTCAAAGGGCAGCGAGGCGAAAGCAAGGAGGTGGAGAGTAAAGGCCTCATTAGTGAAACACAAAGTAACACTGGCTCTCGTATGATCTTCGCCTTCCTCTGATGTGTGTGACAAACGAGTTATTCGACTGGAGATGAACTGGGAGAAGAAAAAAGGCCCATGCAAATCAGGGGGAGCTGTGCTTGTCCCAGTGCGACCGCGTGCCCTTTTCGCTGGGGCTGACTCGCCGTCATCAAGATAATCCACGTTTGCCTTAATGAAAAGCCCTATAGACCAAACCAGTCAGGTACACAGCACATCTCATTCCACCGGAAAGATATTGCTGTTCATTACGCCTGCGAAACCAGTGCTACGAGTCGTTGTTATATTGGGATTCGGGTGTTTCTCTACCTGCTTGCCTGTTTATTGGAAAAGAACAGGTCCCTTTGCGGCACTTTAATACCCCCCCCTTACATGGCCTGCTGCCATGAGCCACCTCAGCCTCGTCTCCATGGACATGAAGACGAAGAATAAAGGCAACTAGCAAGAGCATCCTTTATCGATCTCTCCTCCTTTCCATTCCTCTTTCCCTCCTTTCCCTCTATCTCTCCTTTCATCCCTTCTACTCCTATTACCGAAGAGCACAATAAAAACACTATCTCTAATCTTAAGCACTCTCCTTGCGTAAAATTGGATTGGAAACCCTTACTTAAGGAGATCACTTTTGGATTGGAGTTTTTTGTTTTTACAGTCAGCGTCAGGAGCCAAGGAGGTCAGGCAGGCCGTGTGATGATGTCCAAATGCTGAGGCTGGCAGTCTGAGAGAAACTCCCAGCATACAGTTCTCAGAGAGAGAGAGAGAGAGACCGGGACTGGTGCTAACCCCGGTGTAGATGGTCAGGGCTATATTCCATCTCAGCAGGTAGAACGACTTGGCCGCTCGCCAGCGATTCCGTGATCCTCTTTAGCGGCAGTGGGAGGGACGGTGTTGAAAGGCCAAGAGGAGATGGGCTGTGCAAATACAGGAGCTGTTAGGAGGAACTCATATCGGCAGAGTGCTGCACTGACTCATGCACGTGCGCTGGCGGGTCAAAGAGCAATGCGAAAGCAAAATACGGCAGGCGACTAATTGCGCTGCATTGAATCCGGAGGGAAATCACTCAAATGGGAGCGGGCTGATCAATCTCAGCGATAGGAGCCGTGATGGAGTGGGCAGCTTTATGGCTTCAGCTCCCTCACATGCGGCTTGGATCATTTCTCAGCAAAGGCCTGCTTTACATAGTTCCTACTGTATGACACTAATAGTCGGAAGCAAGAAACGCTCCTCCTGATTCTATACACTAAGCAATTCAAACAGATTTATGAACAGCTCTGCTGTGTCTCTGCATAATCTAAACAGCATGAATAGTTTAATATGGAGTTAGCATAAAGCATCGCTGTCTCACTCCTTCATGGGAAACAAGTGACTTGCTTTGTCAGATAACAGATGACATAACATCTTTAAGTGAATCTCAAGCTTTTCAGGGGCTGAACATTTTTTTCCCTGTGTCATCCGGAGCATCGTGCACCGAGCTCTCTTCTTGACGACGGCGCTCATTTGGTTCTAATGACCGCCTGACAGTGACAGTGGCAAACTTGTGACAAATCCCGCTGGGCCGTCACAGCACCAGCCCGGGCAGAGTTTGGAGGGAAAAGTGCGGAGCAGCTCAGCCAACGTGCGGCAATCAGTTGATGCAACCCAAACGAAACACTGAGCGGTTCTCAGCCAGCTGCATGAAAGCCTCTTGTTGTCCCCGGCTCTGCTGCTGGTGCTCGGTTAATTGTAGCCCGGCACACAGGCAGGCAGGCAGGCAGGAGAGAGGACGGCCTGCGATGATTTCCACAGGCAACTGGCATTCATTTTGTCTTGAAGGCGCATAAATAAAGGCTGTCTAGTCGGGTCCATTTTAATTAGGCGAGCCACATGATCTGACTCCAGCTCTCTCTCTGTTAACACTCACCAGAGGCTGCGGCATGCGTTAATTACAACCGCATGCCACCCAGTGAATCCAAGGTGAGCTCGGAAGAGAGAAACTCAGAAGAGGTAAACAACCACGATAAAAACAAAACACCTTCAGCGGAGTTTCTCATGATGAGGCACATATTTGGTGCAACGGTTATTCCCCCTCCCCCCCAGTCAACCAATTACAGCGCAATGTTGGGAGAAAGAGAGAGAGAGAGAGCCGAGAGATGTGGAGAGGCAGCCCAATTTAATGCAGATTCACAACACCCCCCCACCTCAACAGAAACGCGGTCTTCCTCACCTTTACAGTAGGTTTATGATTTCAAATAGGCTGGGGAGAGGCTTATTGTTTTGTCTCAACATTTCCTCCCTCGCACAACTCCCGTCTTTCCATTTTTCCACCTCATTTGTGGGAAAATCAATTCGTGAAAATAAACACTCTGAGTCTCTGCTCCGCGTCCAAGTCAATTTAGATTTCGTGCATGTTTCTTCCGTTCTTTTTTTTTCTCCGAAAGGCTTAATCGTTTTCACATGTCACATATGTTCCATCGCCTCTAACGTGATTTTTCCTCGTTATTGGGAGCACTTATTTGCTCCACGTCCTCGGATGGAGGTATTAGAAAGAGAGTTCATTTTCCTCAATCCCTTGCTGATTTCTTCATTACATTGCAGCAGAGGCGCTGCACACGGCGCGCCTGGCACCGAGATGGGACTGCTCTTAGCAGTGCGACTGCGAGTGTTACTATACCTCCGAGACGCTGGAGCGCCACTTAATAAACAGAGTAGACAGAGGATCACTTTGAACTCCTGTGACATGTAATGAACCTGTCTGTCTCCGCCACCGCTCTGTCTGGGCTCAGGCGGCGCACAGTAAAAAAAACGCAGAAAAAAAGAAATAAATAAACAAAAACACTTCCAAATAAGCCTAGAGGCCCTGTGAAAAAGCCATCAGTTACACATGGTTAGACTCGTAGCATTTTGCCAACGCCATAAGAGGAGATAATTGTCTGTTTCAGTGCTGTTGCCTCTTTTGTTGCATAACAGATATTTACATCTGGGACTAATTACTCCAGATTGGGTGTCAAAATTCGGATTAACTTGTGGGATGCATCCAGTTTGGTGTTGAGACTCATTTATTAGCGAGAACAGACACTTTGCTGCTTTGACCCGATCAAAAACTCACCGAATAACTTTTTCTCTTTCTTCTCTGTATTTGCTTCTCTAACGTTGTCGGAACAAAGTGATATTGGCATTTACAGGCAATCTGTAAAAAAAAACCTCTTTGAGATTGCTCCTAAAACTGAGCAGTTATCAGTTCTGCTCATATCAACCCATAGGTCAATCCCACAGTGTCGGCATGCCAGTGTGCAGTTCTTCAGATTACAGATGAGTCTATTGTAATCCTACAGGGGGCTAAAAAAAATGACAAAATTTGTTTTAGAACCGGCTGAGTGTCATGTTAATTCTGTCTTTTTTTCCCCTTCCACACACAGGGGTTGTGACGTGGGGCCAGAGTTCCTCGTGGGGACAAGATGCCATCACTTAAGCATTCAGGAATCTCGACGTGACATTCCTTGACCGCTGTGACAATGGCAAACATATGCAAATGAAGAAGAGTTCCACTGTCATTACGCCCCTGTCACGGAGACGATGACACCTCCCACTGGACCCCGAGCATGTTCGAGGAAAAGGGGGAAAAACTGAGGGAAGAGATAACGGGAGAAGCAGGAGCGACAATGAACCAACTCTGGGAGGAAAACAGGTGTAACAACACCGTTTACCTTATCTCTGCCTCCTCTCATTCTCTCCGCTCTCCCTTTGTAATCCATCGCTCTGCTTTCCATTGGCCTATTTGCCTCACTGAAGTTTTTTTTTCTTTCTGCCTGTGCTCTGCAGCGGAAGGAGGGACAGGTTTACATGGGTGGGATTCTTTGAAGTGAAAATGCAGACTACTCCCTGCTGTAGCCAAAGCTCATCTAATCAGGGTCTAATTCCAGTTATTAAGATTTGAGAGATAACTTTGATTCATCACAGTCCATCTACCCCGATCGGTTAATCACTGTCGCGCTAAGCTCTTTTTTTAGTCATCCTTTTGTTTCCGCTCCCTCTGGCACGCAGAGAAAGGGAATAAGAGAGATAGAAGAGAAGGAAAGGGAGAAGATATTAACAATATTAATGACCCGTGATTCTCGTCTCCTTAATGAGAAGGGTTATTAACCGTGATTATCCATGATGAAATGGTGGTAATTCTTGAAAGCTTGAGAAAACTTGTACAATCGCTTGTCTGCTGATTTGCTCCTGTGATGTTTAAGGAACGGAAAGGTGAGCGCGGTGAGGAAGAAAGAAGGAGAACTGAGAGGATAAAGAGGCAGGGGCAACCCGGGGAAACGGAGATGCTCACAGCAGGAGGCTGGGAGGGATTTTCTCTTCTTTCCTTTCCTTTTTTTTTTTTTAAAAGGAGGCTAAAGCATCCGTTCTCTAGTCCCAGTGCTGCTGGATTTCAGACAGTTAAAAATCGTTCTTCTTCACAGAGATGAATCCAAACTCTGAAGTGCCTCGACTTTTTTCAAGAACCCCCTGGCACCATGTCGCGTCTGGCCTCCTCTCCCGGAGTCTCTTCCTGTGGCTAACGAGTGGGGGACAAAGTACGCACCCCCGATCGCACATCTGCTGGTTGACACTGCTGAATGGCTGTTTGAACACCTAGGCCGCTCTCGCCAGATCCCTGATACAGCGTTTCCTCCACTCACCCTTTTTTTTTTCTTTTTTTTTTCTTCATTCCAATTATGGGAAAGTTGCATGCTTGTAGAGTCCCTGTCGGCTCCGCGCAATTCCCTCTGCGGAAAGGAGGGGGAGGCGGTTGGGGGGGGGGGGGGGGGGTGCGCTGTCTGGTGAATCATTGATGTGCAGTCAGACTGTTTCATTGCAGATCTGTGTGTATGTGCATGTGTGTGCGTATGTGGAGTGGGTGTGTGTGTGGGGGGGGGGGTTAGCAGCAGACAGATAACAATCCTGAATTATGCATGTCTGTCCCCTTCGCAAAGGAGCGGGGGGAGATGGTGATGTGGATGAGCCACACCACTCTCTGAAACCCCCCCCCCCCCACCCCCGGGGACAGATTTGGATAGAAAAGAGCTAGGTGTGGAAAAAGTCGGGGGGCCCAAACTGTGAGCGCTACCTGACCCGCTTCAGACGCCTCTCTTTAGCTCCACTAACTCCTCAAACTGTGATGGCTGCCGTCTCAAACCAACAACTGCGCGGGAGATGTGCTGAGGAAACAGCTCGGTTATGGAAACCCCGTTCTGCGGTAATAACGCTAACAGCCGGAGTAGCAGATTTGCCAACTTATTTGTTAGATGTTCCCTCAAAAGCACCTCTGGGAATTAAGCCTGCGCCACGCGAAATGCTATCGCCCTCCTAAAATTACACTGTACCACAGAAACACCTGCTGGGCCCATTTTAGATAATAATCCCATTTCTACATGCCAGTGCAGCTCTCAGACGGGAGAAATTGGATTGTTTGCATTACTGACCTGTGGAGCAAGCCAGTCTGGGAAAAAGCAACAGCCTTGAGGCTTTATTAGATTCAATCGGTCTTTCATAAACAAAACCTTAGTTTTCAGAAAGGTAAGAAAAAAAAAAAAATCTGCTAAATGTGGGTAGGCCAGCACTTTGTGGACACACTCCATTTATTTTCTCCAATTAAATCTCTTTAATTGGATTGAGGGCTGGCACCTGGTTTACACTCTGTCAACCACGCAATCCACAATAATTGATGCCAGAGCTGTGTGTGTGTGTGTGTGTGTGTGTGTGTGTGTGTGTGGTGTGTACATGCGTGCGTGGGATGTGTGGCGATGGGGGAGGGATTTAGAACATGTCTCACTACTCCACAATTTCACTGTGATCAATTTATCAATGGCTCGCCTGCTGTCCACCAGCGTCCACTGCACTGAGATGGGAAAAGCCTCTACACACACAAACACACACACATACACACACACACACACACACACACACACACACCACACACACACACACACAAACATACACACACCAAATCAGATATTAGATTAGATATAAGATCAAGATAAAAAAATTGCATAATTTTAGCTAATATTATCAAAATGAATATCATTTCCTCCTTTAGCTGTTTAAGGTGAAGCTTATTTAACCAACTTTTTTTTTTTTCAAATTTATGATAATGTTTATAGGTAATGGCTAATATTATGTGCATTATTTTGTTGTTTTTCCACATGTCTCATAGGAATTCACTTTTAACTTTAAATTCATATTTAAAAAAAACACTGTTAAAAGCCGCATAATCAATAGTCATTAACAAAGAGCTGTCATCTGACACACTTATATATTCACATCCTGGAAATGTACAGCTTTTACAGGTTTACATCAAAGTAGATAGTGTTT
Source organism: Limanda limanda (assembly GCF_963576545.1). NCBI lineage: Eukaryota > Metazoa > Chordata > Actinopteri > Pleuronectiformes > Pleuronectidae > Limanda > Limanda limanda. Next base: position 4,893,133 of record NC_083652.1, read on the forward strand.
TTGATGCATGTCAACAGCAAAACAAAGTTTAATGTCAAAATGAAAACATCTGGTGTAAATCAATTAAAAATACACTTACACTACTTTAAATGTGATTCCTTTGTAGCAAATAGTAAATAAGTCAGTGTTTTATGACACAATGTGCAAAAGTAACCACAACAGCTGTCAAGTAGATGCGGCGTAGAATCATGTTTAAAAAATTTCCCTTTGGAATGTGTTGAAAAAGAAGTGTAAAGCAGCATTTAGTGAAAATACTCGAGTTTCAACCAGACAGGAAGAAACACACGCCTTCACGTGTACGCACATTTAAAAAGAAGTTCAAACACATGCTAATGAAACAGATTTACATACATAGTTGCAAGCTCTGGTACATATGTGAATATGCACACCTACAGAACTTGGATCCACTCCTGAATACAAAATGCCTGCGCAGAATACAAATGGTGTGCGCCCACACGTGGAAACACGCAGAGATACAAATCCGAGAGATGCATCACGGCGCGCTGACAGCATCTTTAAGACACTTTGAGAAACACCCGGCTCCTGAATACCGAGCTCCGCCGCCGTACAAATGGAGAGAGGCAGAGACAGAGCGAGCGAGAGGCCAAGGGAGACCCGACACAGTAAATAAAAATACAATTTCCTCCAGTGACATGCCCATTCTGTTGGAATCCTGACTCTAATTATTCTAAGCACTTTGAGGGATGGCTTTCCACTGCATTAATCTACACACCCACTAGCCCATCCACAGCCGATGCACTTTTAACTACCTACGGACGCCCCGAAACTCTTCCTAAAACCTCGGGAGGGGGGGGAGATTGACTTTGTACAGTGATGGGGCAAAGTGCTTCGCCTGACTGAATCTTTCTCTAAATCTCACAGCACAACACCGAGCAACAATTTTCATTTTCAATTTCAAATAGCATATCTCCGCTCCCACCCCCACCACCAGAAGAAAAGGGAGGCAAGGGAGGGGGGGGGGGGGGAGTAGGCCGTGCGGCGCAGCATCAGAACAGTCTGTGAATCCTCATTACAGGGCTTGTGTGAGAGTGTGCGGTTGTTTTCCTCTGGGCAGGAAAAGCACTCGTAGCTCATTTGGAACCGAGATGAATCGATAAATCACCGGGGACCATCAATCAATCAATGGGCCTATCAATACTCGCTGGACGAGGCTCCTCCCAGTGCGGGGGGGGGCAGGCCTTGGTCGAGAATATGACGGGCAAATGGGCTTTTTACATAATAGCTCCGTCCACTTGTGCTGAGTGCAAGATTGATGTTTTGCAATGTTTACATGTTGACACAGGCGGTAATATTGATACACAGCAGGTCCCTTGTTTACATATAAAATAATCAACACACACTCACACGTACACACACACACACATAGATATACTGTAATGTGGAGGCTGCAAACACTCCGATCATGTTTATCAAAATCTAAACAAGATCAAACTATCTTTGAAGCAGCTCTGCTCTGTGATCGAGGCGATATATCTGCTGCACTGCAACATCTACCCCTTTATAAACATCTGCCCCCTCGGCGGATACAAGAGAAAAAAGGAAAGATGCAAAAATAGAGAGGCGGAAGCAGAGATCCATCTTTACTAATTAATCAACACACATTTTTTTGAGTACAAAGTTTGTATTAATGTGGCTTCCAGCTGCTCTTTCCCCCCCCGGAACAGACACCGAGGCCAGACTGCACAGCACGTGATGGAGAGAGTGACGTTTTGATGGAAAGTGGAGGGCAGGCGCTCTCTCTCTCTCTACTTAATATCCTCAAGACAAAATGCGGAAAAGGGATGAGGCTGCAATAACAAGCAGCATTGTTGCTCTTAAAGGCTGCTGATATTCTACATTTCTCTTACTGTCAGCAGATCCTGGGGAAAAAATGGAAAAAACATCTTGTTCAGAGGGTGAAACTGAAGATAAATTGATCCCACAAACGAGTATTGTCAAGGTACACTTCATTACCATGAACTCTGTGTTTCTGCTGATGCCAATGCTCACATAAAATGTAGATCAATCCGCTGCTGAAAGTAGTCCCCAACAAACGCACTGCTGCTTAAAAGATTCCTTCCGGTGAAAGAAAAAATAGAAGGGAGGTGCGAGACAGAAGCCATGAAATACAGATATGTCCCTACGCTGCTTCATTTAAATACATTTCATTAACAGTGTAATAAAAATATAGTATTCACTAAGAGGGATACATTTGTTATCAGTGGGAGCAGAAACCTGAAATTTTGAGAAATGTCTCCTGCAGAATATAATTCCTCACACTGGCTGCAAGCATGAAGTGTTGGCAGGTAAATTAACTTTCCTCTAACTTACTATCTCCAGCCCACGTGCCCTTCAGCAAAGCACTTATCCCCTAACTGAGCTACTTGGTAGCCATCAGCAGAAAACCGAGACTGCGCTGAGAGTTAACGTGCACGACTGTGTGAGAGCACTGCAGGGCGATGCCTGGAAAAGAGGTTGCACACTCAGCAAATGCGTTGAAACGAAAAAAAAAAGAAAAAAAAAGAACGAAAAACAAATGAATGAATAAACAAGCAACCAAACAATTAAATGAATAAATTAAGTTGTCATGTTTTTATTCAGAATGAAGTTACTATAGTTTAAGACAACGTATGAGGAATTTGTTCTCAGAACTAGCGGATCACAAACGCTGATTTACATGGTGGAAAACAGAAGCAGCTTCATTCCTTCTTTTACTCAGGCTCCTAAAAAAAAGATTTTAGACTTTTAAGAAAAGTGCAAATCAGAAAATGAGCCTGTTTTAAAAGGAGACAGTAGAGTGTAATATTCAGTTGCAGCATAACAGATGTAAACAGTGTTATTTTTTTTATTTTTATTTTTTTTAAAGAAATGACTGAAGAGAAGAGAATAGAGTGAAAATGGCCAAGAAGACGTTTTTTTTCATTCCCACAAACGTTGTGGACCTGCTCCTCGTGTGTCAGAGTCTGGCCGTCGTGGTCTGGTCCTGATGATGGACAAGCAATAAACGGTTGTGCATGAGTTGGTCTGTGTGTTACGACCACTCTCCAATTGAAGAAGATGGAGTGAAGGTGTCGCACACGCGTGAGATGGATCTTTTGAACTACGCCTGCTGACGGCCGCTAACACTAAACCCGGTGAAGAAAAATGGAAACTGTTTACTAATAACACAAATGTAATACCGATGCTTTGCTTTACGAACACAACCGTTTATGCTCTTATAGAGCAAAAGAAAAATGGAAAAGCAAATTGACAACCTAACAATCTGGACGACCTAATATAACCCCACGTATCCATTAATGATGAGGGAGCTAGTTTCATTTCACCTATAAGAAGCATTCTGTTTTACCTCTAACAAGGTTCCCATTTCCCTCAAATAAAATCTTTAGTCCACATCTGCAGTAAAATACAGATGTTGAGGGACAGTCATGGCGGTTTTTAGGCATTTTTTATGAGAAAATAGTGACAATTTTTTCTATTTTATATATTTATAAACAAACAAAAAAACTCTAATCGGCCAACTTTCATTGAATTTCACTTGTTTCTGAGATACTGTTGGCTAACAACCATAACAACTTCCAAATTCTGACCAAAAACCTTCCCCCGGCTGAGGTAATGATATGGGCCCTTATTTATTTAATTAAACACAAGTTTTGGTCCAAATGCAACAAGGCTCCATCATTAAAGATGAGCCTGTCTTGTGATATCTATTGCATATTTAAAGGGCAGAATCTGCTGGATGTATAGGTGTCCCCCAAGTACATAAGCATCAGTGTGTGTTTGTGTGTGTGTGTGTGTTTGTGTGCACTGAGGCTCTGCACACAGTGCTACTTTGTGGCAGCTGACACAATGGAAACAGATTGCCGTGGTTGCTCTGCAGCTCTCCATCACATCGCAGCAGATAGAGGGAGCATGAGGCCTAAGGGTCAGCGCCGTGACTGCCTGCAGACACACGGCACCGGGCCCAGTCATTACTGTTAGCTAATTGGAGTTTTCCTCGGGGTCAGGCTAGCCATCTGTGGTGCCTATACCACCGAAGACCCCAACCCCCTACATCATTTTTAACGCTTTGCCTCAGCTTGACGTGACTCTCTTTCTCCCTTTTCCCCTATAAGAACGGGGAGGTTTCATTTCTCCAACCCAGTGAAGAAACCCGGCCCACTTCTAAATGACCAACGCCACGACAGAACGACCGCAGTCTCAACCCTAACCCTTACCCCGTAAAAAAAAATGGTTGGAAAAGCCTTAACAGTGTAGGGAGCTAGGCTAGGGGGAGGTAGGCGGTGGTGGTTCGGGAAAGAGTGTGATATCCCTCCACCACAGCTGGTTAATAGGAAAAGTCTCTGTCTCCTCTGTGCACCATTCATCACGTCAAATGGTAATATCTTTAAAGGTCAGGCCGAGTCATAAAGAAAAAAGAGCCTTGGCTAAACTTTCCGTGGGATTTCCAGAGGTCTAATCACCAATCACCAAATCTGAAGTGTCTCTTTTGATTGGCTTTTGATGACCTTGTTTCAAAGTGAATCATTACACAAAAAAGGGACATTTCGAAGACCAGTAACCAGCAATTTTTTTTTACATAATGGCATGAAGGAAACTCTCTTGATGGAATTAACCAGCCTCAGAAAGAAAAAAAAGGAAATGAGAAAAATAGAGGCTTGTGGAAATACAAAAAAACTGCAGCGGCATGATTTATCCAGCCGACTTCGAGCTGAAAAGCAGCAGGGTTCACAAAAAAGGAGCTTAAAATGCTAGATAAAAAAGAGGAAGAAAAGGTGGCGGGAAATAAAAGAGACCAGGCGGACGAGCTAAAGACTGCTACTGTCTGACAAGTGTCACACTTGCGCTTCGATCCAGCCTTCCTCCTGCGCTAATGACTGTCAACACGACAAGCAGGGCCGTCTGAAGGGGGAGAAAATTACTCGCTGAAAAGCAATTGACTGACCCCCATCATTTCTCAGGGAACCAGTGACCTGTGAATATTTCATTATGGGGAAAGTCGTGAGGCCCATATAAATGGGGGGCAGAGGGGGTGTTGATCCGGTGAGCTGTGGCATCCCGAGCCGAGGAAGGGAAACCGGGGGCTGCCCTGCTTGCATGCCTGCCTTGTAGCCTTTTCACTGCTGTACTCATACAATGTATTTTGTCTAGCTAGACACGAAGAATTAATGAAAAGACTTATATTTTTCAATAGAGCGTGTTGAGACCTAATGTAGAAAGAAGGGGGGAGTATCTGGGAGGAGGAAGTGCTTCGTTTACCAAAACTCTGGAGGGAAAAGATATGAAGGGGAAGAGAATGAAAGCGAGGGGGGGTAAAAAAAATGGGTTTCTGTAGGTGTGGGTCAAAGCATGCCATTCTTTTACCCTCTGCGCGACATTCGTCTTACACTGAGAAACATCAGAGGCCTCGGGATCGAGAGGGGCAGGAAGAGAAAGAGAAGACGAGAGAGATGAAGGAAAATCAATCCCCTGGCAAGCCTGATTGATCGGTGGAGTTTTGGACAATTTCATCAGGAGACTCCACTAACCAGAGATGACACGACCCATATTGGAGAGAGAACGCATTGTGGAGATTGATACCCGCATTAGAGGCATCAGGTCGGATAAACGCGCGCTCTGGCAGTAAATACACCGGGCCCGTGTGCAACCCTCAATGACGACTTAATGCCAGAAAAATCCTCGCAACCCACACTTCACTTTTCAAACTTTGACTGGACGCGATAATTGAGTCAATTAGGAGCACCTTAATCCGTGGAAGGGATCTTCAAAAGAAATATATACAGTCAAGGTTTGGGTTTGGTCTTAAGGATAAAAATAAAGAGAGCTTGGAGATTGTCTCTGTTTATCCAACGACGGAGGGAAAGAGCAGAAGGATTATATCTGATCTCATGCAGGAACCTCATGTTCGATATTAACTTTTACTCTTGACTGTTTTAGTAAAACTTTAATTCACCATTTTTGGGGTGACTAGCACTATTTTATAATTACTTTGTGACAGTTAAGCATTCGTCAACATTGAGGGAATTTTTATGTTCCATCCGCCCTGCCACAAGCTCTGAGACAATATCAGGAACAGCTTTAATTAGATAAGAGCAGTAGAATCAAGAAAAGGGAATTTTCTGGTCATTCTGACATTTCTCTTTATTCGCCGTTACTCAAAAACAAGCTGTGAAGGTGGGTGGTGAAAGAATGCAAATAGGCGCATCATGATCTAAACTTCCACTGGATCCACCTCGGTGAAAAGCTAGTTCCCTGCACTTCGCCGTGTGTCAATCCAAACGGAGGGAAGAAATGGACAGGGTGAACTAGGGGGAGGTGCGGAGGGACAGAGGGAATACTGCTGATCGAGCAGATCGGGCAAGAAAGCATGAAATACTACATTACAGAGGGAAAAGGACAAAAGCAGCCACCAGGGCCTGATCATGTAGGCCTGACAGGGAGGCAGAGGGTGGAAGTAATCGAGGGTCACACAGGCCAGATGACTGATCGAGGGGACGGCGGGCAAAGTGACAATTTTTGCGGATGGTAAATATTTCAAAAGTACTCGGCGGAGTGGCGGAGGTCAAGCCAGCTCCATTTTGAAACACAATAGACAGACACCTTTAATAAAACATCTCACATAAACACACATACCTGAGCTGCTCACTGAGGCCATTTTCACACTCGCACGCACAAACACACAGAAAACCCACACTGTTCTTTTTTCCTACGTTTAATGGTGTAATTTTCTGGGCTGCAGCCAGAAAGTTACCTTTAGAAAAGGGATGAAATTCAGGTCTGTGTTCATAAGCAGGTAGGAGACGTGACCATGACTGTCAGTGACATTTTGCAATGATCCATTTCACACATTTTAATGCAACGGAAAGGCCTCCGCAGTGCCCGTCTCATCCCGGCTTTAAAAGCAAAGCCTTAAAGAGCATGTGGGATTTTTTTCCTTTTTCTAAGTGCTCTGCAGAGGAGAGGGGAGGAAAAAGAGTACAAATTTGCCAAAAACAAGGGGGGGAAAAATCGTCCTAGCTCCCAGCTCATCAGACTGGCATCCCTCCAGATTGTGGAACTGGAGTGTCTCACTGATATGCAGCACCAGTGCCGGTGTGACGGTGCACATGGATCTCGTCCATGTATCACTGGCTGAACATCACTTGCAGCAGCTCCGGCAGACACATCCAACTCAAACCCTTTGTTGACTACCCAGAGTGGCCCTGTTGTCTTTGTCCGTCAGCACAGGTAGTCAGAGCACAGGGAGACAAAGCCAGACTCAGGTCTAGAGGCTGTTTGCTGGGTCCCTTCCCCCAGCTCCTGTAAACTTGGCAACCGATGTCAGGTGCCGCTGAGTGGGGTTGGAATCGCTCTGGTCCCCCTTTTACTCCCAGTCCTCACTTAGACTGTGATAAGGCAGAACGGGGGTTGGTGGAGGGGGGCAAACGGGCCTTGTTAAGTGTCAAGAGATGGGATTGGCCTCTGCTTTACATTACTGCATGTCTGCAGGAAAGTTGATTAAAGCCCGGGCACAGATGTGAACTCCTCACCTGCTCCGCTTTCATCACTGTTGGGGTGGGGAGGTTGGGGGTGTCAGCTGCTTTTCGGTGCTGTGAATGCACTGAGATGATGATCGTGAAGGCGGCACTACAGTGTCCTCAAAGGCTAATCAGAAGCTCGGGGTGGGTGGGGATAGGGTTGCCTGCGTGTGGGTGGAGGTAAAGAGTGGGATGGTGGGTGCTCATTTATCAAACACCTCCAGGATGACCTCCCTTCTCTTTCTTTCTCCTCCATCAAAAATGTGCGGTGCATGAAAAAGCCTCTCCTGCCTCTCAACCATCTTTGCTTTGAGCCTGCTTTCTGGTGCACCGTCCTTGTGGCAAATTAGCACTTATAATGAGCTGGAATCCAGTCCTCTCTACACCACCATTAAAAAGGGCCCATGGGTCCCAGGTGGACTCTACGACAAGACCATTGGTATGTTAAAGTGGTGAAATGCATACCAAGGACCTCTAGCATGTACTGGCTGAACTGTTGACCCCTGGCCCCCCCCCCATCCTATCCCATCTACATCTCACATCGGTCCCCTCTGACACAGCTCCTAAGAGCTGATCCCATTCACCCATTCACCCATTTACCCATTTTGAAACAATAAAATGGCCACAATGACTTCTTGGACGGGATTCAATAGGTACTTCAAGAGCAGGGAAACCTGCTGGGATTGGCTTAAATGATGAAAACTATTGTGCTCAGAAAGAATCAATTGATGCTTTTCAGCGTAATTCGATTCTATTCACAAAGGGCTTGGGAAGCAATCTTAAAATGGAAATGCTACTTTGCTTGGAGTGGGTGGGAAGAGATAATAAGAAAGAGGGATAGTTTGCATGGCAAGACACCATCTTCTAAGGACAGCACACCTTTCAATCACGTCAGTATGTGTCTTACAAGACACTGTAGACTTTGTGCTGAGTGCAGCAAAACTAAAATGGTTTTCAGGCAAATAACTGCGGTGATGTGGGTGGGACTCTACATTTCCCACAAAGCAGCTTCACGGCAGCTGAAGTTTTAATTTGATCTCTGCTTGCATTCTCAACAACTGCAGTCCTTAAAGACCACTGTGCAATATTAGAGCATTTTAAAAGACTAGAAAGTCGAGTTGGGACTGCAGATCAGGTTCCTGAAAAAAAAAAAAGGAACACGAATGCTGCAGGTTTGGCATAGATGCCTGCATACTGGGAGCCTTACAGGTATTCACTGTCGGGGCATGTGTTACATACGGTTGCGTAAGATATAAAAATATTACATCTTCTGAATAACAGCATGTTGTTATCTAATCATGGCAGAGCTACAAATTGGTACAGCTGCTTTGATAAAAGAAGGCCAGAGGGCACACATGCCAGAAAAAAGAAAGAAAAAAAATACAAGCAACTTTTTTGTGCTTTAATCAGAAATGGCACCTTTTCCTGGATTAAGCTCTTGTAAATTTTTTGTCTGCACCTCGAGTCAAGCTGGTGGACAAACTGCATTAGGTGGAAATAACTGCTCACACACAAGCCGATCCTGCAGAGGTAGGGCTGTGATGCGTGAAAAAATAGATGAATGGTGGAGCTAAAAGCCAACTCCCCTCTCCAGTGCCAATCCAGCAGGATGTCGCTTATCTCTCTGGCTGGTAAAGTGCGGTTGAGGCTCCGGTCAGCATCCTTAACCGCTATCTGTCACTCTACCTCCTTCCCTTCCCCCCCCCCCCCCCCCCGCCGCACCTGCCTCCCCCTTCGCTGCTCTGGGAGCGGCTCGGTTTCAACCTGGCTGCGGTTGGAGACGGACGGGATGAGGTAGACAGGGAGTAGGACTGAGTCTGCAGGCAGGCATGGAGTGTTGAATGTGCAAGGGTGAGTGGGGGGTGGGAGGGGGGGGGGCATTGTTAGAGGCTAACCCAGGGGGCTGTTCAGTTCAGGGGCCATTCTCCTCTCCCTCAGCCTGTCTTGGCAAGAGAAGAGGTAGTGTCTCCTGCATCATTAATGAAGGCGGTTGACGCCCTGTACAGCAGTGCCCGGCAGCCAAAGTCTCTCCTGCCTGCTCCCAGCCTGGAAGTTTGAAGGAGAGCTGATGTCGAGTATATCCACACTATGGTAATGACAGCGGTAAAGCCAGGCCTCACACTACTTTGGCAGTCCGTGCTGTATAATCAGCCATGATGAATAGAACGAACTCCGGAGATGGAGAGGTCTGCTAACTTTGGGCTGGCACACGGTGGACACCATTGTGAAGTTTATGAGTAATAATAAAGACGGCAAAGTCAAAAAGAAATCCATCGCGTGAAACTTCTGAACATGAAAGCTGCTGTTAATCTCGACTGAGCAGGGAAGAACAATGAACTAATTAAAATGTGCTCTTTTTCAAAATTCAAGTATGATTGAATCCTGGGTAACTTGCATCTCAAAGAGAGGTGGAGTCTCCGTCAGAGACTGTTTACTGTAAAATGCACAATGGAGACAGACAGAAAGGAATGAAAAAAAAAAAGACTCCTTTCATCTACAGTGAAGACAACCATGTCACAATTGTTGCCTCCTCAGATTTCCTGATCAAAGTGCCTTAGTTCAGTTCCAAGCCTTCAAATCACGCCCATACTGGGAGTTGAACTCTCAGTTGGTGCAATCGATACTTCTTTTTAATTTCAGCTGAAAATTGCCACTTCTCAGAAATCTCAGCAAGCAGATGACAACAGCGCATAAACTATATTTAGAGGTCCGACCTGTAATTCAGAGATAAACGCAGGATAACCCCTCTAAAACATCCCATTCAGGAGATAGGGAACATTTGTTCTGAGGCTGAAAATGCAGCACCCCAGTTTTAAAGGAGCTGGGATACGAGGCGTAACGGTGTGCTTCAGTCGGCGGTGACGAAATTCCTTTTTGTTTTCCCATCAAGCCGAAAGGAGGAGAATACTAAAAGTCAAAAAGTGTGTGTGCAACTGGAGGTATGCTGAAAAAAGGGAGAAATTTTCTTTCCTATAGTGTCGAGGCTGATGTCAAAGCAAATTGAGGCATTTAATCAATCTTTGGAAATTAGTAAGAGACTCTTATTTGGGAATATTATCAATATTATTGTTTAATTTACCTCCTTTTCGTTTTACATGCAGATTTATTTTGAACATAAAAACACTTTTCACTCCGCAATTTCTCCTTGACTGGTCATGTATGAAAATATAGTTTATAAGCATCAGCTCTTATTATCCATTCGTGTGAGTGCACTTCTGTCAGTTTTGTTATCTGTGCCATCTGTGGAGCGATGAGCGTCGAGTCCGCCTCTGTTTCGAAAAGTTTGCGTAGTTTGAACACATCAAAGACGTCAGATGGAGACAGCCGCTGTTGACTTGGTCTTCATCTGTAATTTTTCACTTGTAACAATACAAAAATACAGGCTCAGGCATAGAGACAGCCATGAAAATTAGTAAGGAGGGAGACGGATGAGAGTCAAGAGTTAATTCTGACTGTTTCCATTTCCATTTGTGGTCTTAAACATTAAGCCTATAGCACGCTTGCAGATACACCTTTTTTTCCCATATAGAAGGAAATTAGCAACAAAAGTAGTTGACCCAGCTTTGCTTGTAAGCCTCCAAAGCCTTCAGAAGCTGCATGAATACATAAAAAATACTGCTAGAGTTGGTCAGTGTTTACCTGTGTTTTATAAATTCACATTTACACAACAAGGTGGTGGTGGTGGGCAGTTGGTGTACAGCTACATGGGATTTGTTTACTCCTGCAACATATGGGCTGGAAGGCACCGTATACTATGTGGTATGTGTGGATTCAGAGAGTGCCATTAAATATTTTATTCTACACCACCTGTTTTAGAGCCGAGTGCTTGGGCAATCAACCTGAGAATTTCACCCGGTATTTCATTGACGTTTGTTTGCATTGTCAGCAGGTGCAAGTGAGGAGTAACACAGTTAATGTATATAACTGAGGAGGGAAGTAAAAGCTTGATTCCGACTCTCAAAATGCTGCATCTGAATTAAAAATGAAAGAAAGGAAATAACACATTTTTGTGTAAAGAAAATGCCTTCACATAAGATACAACATTTCAAGGAGTACTTCACCAAAAACACATTCATGTGCACAGATAGATTGGAAAAAGGGACATTTGTGCCACTGTTGACAAATGTGCTCGTCAGTTCCATTCAAATGTGAGAAGAGCGGACTCAATGCTAATCGACATATGAAAGAAGCCAGGGAGGCAAGCTTATTTAGGAAGTGTACCCACTGCAGCCCTCCACTCCCAGAATAGCCTCCAGCTTTACTGTATCTGTGGCTCTTTGTCAGTGCTTCGCCTCCAGCCTCCGCCTGCTGCATTTGAGCAAAAGCGACAACAAAACACTTGTTTTTAGAGGGAAGAGCGCGAATCTGATTCAACTTCAGAGGATTAGAACAACAATAGGGAGATTGCGCACTCACACGTGCATTCAAACACACTGACACACATACACACACACACAGGAGCAGTCCCTTCCCAAGTGGGAATGAACTGCTCCAGAAAGGCCAAGGCCTTGGCAAGGTAATTAACCGAGGGTACTTGTTTCACATGGCAGAGTCCATTAAGTGCCATGTCACACTGATGTCAGCTTAAAGGTAGCGCACGCACGCACACACACACACACATATACACACACACACACGTAGCCACCTACGCTCAGCTTTAAAATGGGGAGAGAGCGTCCGAGGTGGAGATTGTGAAGTGAGAACGACAGGAAAACGAACAGGGAGGAATGGCTGTGGCTTCTCCAGAGCTCTCAAACCGGTACCTCCCTAATCAGCAACCCCATTCCCCCTCTAGGTCCAGCCATCGATTGGTTGCACTACCACCCCAGCGCTGTGATGAGGAGTGAGGGGGGGGGGGGATGCGATACCCCTACACATACCCTCTAATTATCTGCCTGGGTTACCGCCACAAAGCCATCCCAGCAAAATGGCCACCACACCAACTGATGGATCAACAACTCTGCTGGCAAAGCTTTATAATGGGCCCCAATGTAAGCCCATATAGGCTTGGGTGACCACACAAAATAACTCTCTGGCTTGGGATGAGTTGGGAGGGCTGCATTAGCTGAGGGAGGAAGTGGGTACACTTGCCCCCATAACCGCAACAGTGAACAAGCCGCGAAGGCACCACACACCTGAGAGGGTAGGCCTGCACGTGAACCCACACATGTGCACGTGCACACACACACAAACACACACTTGATGGGGTATACCTTTCTGTGCTTCTCAGACTACTGCCGCATCTCAGATAACATTGTCTCCACTGAAGAGACTTCCACACTAGCTAACTGAGGTTTATCTCCCACTTAACAGATGAGCCAAAGGAAACAAGAGAGGCACTCGGGGACTGAACGAGGAGCGAAGAGGAGGGGACAAAGAAGAGGTAGGGATAGAGAGAGACAAAGCAACAAAATGCCAAAACAACAAAGTCTCGGGGAAAAAAAAGGTACCAGTGCGTCACATGGGTTTGCCGGGATTGAAGTGAAGCTGCTGGATGAGAGGACGCAGAGGAAGGGATGATCGTCTCAGGCAGGTTTCTTTGACTGCTCTTAAAACGATGATCACACCGAGCATTGCCTTAAACTTGATTGCATGGAGTGTGTGTGTGCGAGCGGTGGACCGTGGCGGAGCACGGTGACGGATGGATGTGCGCCCGCAGCCCCATGAGCTGCCGTTACGCTGCCCAGAGCAGCACCGCAATTAAACGAGTAAAAGGCCTGGATGCTAAGACCGAGGAGCAGGGGCCGGTGAGCTTTGGACGGCGAGGGTTGAACCGAACACTGTGCTGATTTGTGCACTGACTGTCCCCGAGAATAGGGCCATGTATTTTTAATCAATGTCAAAGTGATGAAGTGTGTGTTTGCTTCAAAAAAAAAAATCCCCTGACAAACACAAATAGAGAAAGACAAACTCCCCAAGGGGACCCTTCATGCACGCGGACACAGATATAGAGCGCCACAGTGCAAAGACTGGACAGAGCATTCCAGCAGCCTCCTCCGTCTTACTCTGGCGTGCAACCTGATACTAAAACCTTTTGTTTTATTAGCATTATATAAACCGAGCGTGAATTTGGAATGCAATTAACATTTTTAATAACAATAAATACTGTTTGGATAAGTGGTCGGCTGGCCGATAATTAGAATTTGGCGGATCCATGGCCATCCCTCAAGACAGACACATGCTGACGTTTCTGCAGGTTATCTGGTATTGGGAATCATTCCTGAAGCATAAACAAGCCAGGGAGATAGGCTGGCTGCCCTCCAACAGCCTGTCTCCTCAATTTTACAGGCCTCTTTTCCCCTTTCAGCCAATTCAGCCCCAAATATCGATCAGCAGCGAGAGAGAGAGAGGGAGAGAGAAATTGAAAGAAAGAGATGGGTAGGGGAAAAAAAACAGAAAGGGGGGAATTGGAGAGCTGGGATGGAGAGGCGGAAATGGAGGCCAAAGAGGTGAGGTATGTGGGTAAGTTGCAGAGAGGCAGAAAGTTTTTTAGCGAATTCCACGCACACACACACACACACACACAACCACGTTGCAGCAGAAAAAATAGCGATTGTGAGGCAGGTGTGGAGGAGTGCGGACTCAGTGGGAGAAAGCAACAGAAACGTAGGTGTGAGAAGGACGAGAGATCATGTTGTGTCTCAATCCAGACATGTGATACCGAAAGCAGTGGCGCCATAATCAGATCATTAACCCAAAGACCACTGACCTAAGGAGAATGCTCAGTGATCCCCGACTGAAATGCAGAGCATTAAGGAGGCTTCTGGATGATTGCTTCGGAATTATGGAACCACAGAACATAGGCAGGCGGGCTTGTGGGCGTAAATGAAGCCACAACCACAATTCTGCGATACATTATTCTCTTTAGTTCTCTCAGCTTTTATTGGAGTCTTTACAGTCTTGCCCCCCATTTGGACTCCACTGTACTGTATGTAATCTGACAAGGGGCTTCAAGGGCCTGATGCGATTACATGAAATTAAATTACAGCACATTCACTGCGCCAAAGCACTTCGCCTTATCAAAAGAACCAATTGAAATGCTACTTAAAGAACGCCAGATGTTATGTGGCGGAAGACTTGGGACGATCTCTGACCCTGCAGGAGAGCCAATCAGTATCAACGCATCCGAGGGCCCTCAGCAGAAGGAGGGGGCGAAGGAGCGAAAAGGGGGCCAGTCAAAAGGCAAGCTGTACATAGTTTTTACACACTATAAAATATTCATTTGCTAAGTGGTACAGCATTTTGCCCTTTGAGAGGTTCATGCATTGTTTAGGCAGTGGAGCAGAGGAGGAGGAGGCCGGATGGTGGCAGAGGAAGTGCTCAGTAATGGGGCCAAACAGGAGTGCTGATTTATGTGCACAGTCACCTAGGCAAAAGAAGAAAAAAAAAGAGGAACAGAAAAAAAAAGGGGGTTTTACCGATGCTCTATCTTCAAAAGCAGTTCACCGCCTCTGCACCGTGTTCGGCCCAGCTATCAACGACAGCTCAGCGCTGGTGAGGCTGAGAGCTCCAGTGATACTCCTGTTCAACTTTTTCCTAAATTGTATCTACTGTATTTTTAATTGCCTGTGTTCTCAACTGTCAATTAAGATGAAGTTAAAAGCCACCTCTGGGACTGGTCGTCTTTGGTGAAGTAGCAGATGGTGGGCTGCAGAGCACCACCCAGTAGTGCTGACTGATCTGTGGCATGCGCTGCAGACAGCCACACAGCCCCACTGTCTGCTGAACAACACAATTCGAACCCTGTGATACTGTCATCAGGGTATTGTGAAATAAAAAGCCGACACTCTCATTTTCTTTTTTTTACACCCTTCTGGCTCATTTACCAAATGTTATGGCAGCCATTAAGTGACATAAAAATACAAAACACCACAGCTAGAAACAGACATGCCAGACTAAATGCTGAAAGTGCAGCGGGCGAGTTGAGATATCTTCAGCTGAGTTACCTCTGACCGCATACCAGGACACCCAGGCCTCCGGGCCTGTAATGCAGTTGCCCCTCCCTGCATCCCACATTCAAAACAATAGCATACGCTAATGCTCGGGCCAGAAGTGGTCACCACATTCCCGGCAAACACAACCCAATCTTTAACCTCTTTACAGTGCGCATGATATACTTTGCAAGCAGGGGCCAAGGGTTTATCCATTATGAATGAGACCCATATTACTCCAGGCATTAGCAATGTATGAGCTGGGCTTTAGAAACACACGGTCTAGGTTTTTTTTTTCCTGCCTGCCTCCCTGCCACTCCTTCCTTCCCTCCTCTCTTCCCTCGCTGTTTTCTTCCCTTCCTCTCCACGTGCTGCTGCTCTCACACAGCCTCCCGTGGATGCTCCGGCTCCTGCCTGACAGCTCGTCTGGGCTGAGTCCTGCCTGTCCGAGCGGCAGCTCCTTGAATGCAGGGCGTTTGAAGAGGCAGGGCCGTGCCCGGGGCTGAGGCCCTCCACTGACTTGCTTTGCTCGCTCTCCAGCTCTCCACCTCTAACCCAGCCGACCCTCGGCTCGGCTCCATCGCACGCTCTGCCCTGTCTTCCTCAGTCTGATCTCAGTGCATCTACTGCCTCTGTGATGGTATCTGATTGCTCAAAGCCAGCCAACTGAAACTTTAATGAATTACAAGCATGAAGACAGAAACTAAATAATATCAAGGCTGAATGTATACGATTGTGTTATTCTTACCATCAACATGGCTTAGAGGTTCCAATACATATTTCATGAATCTGCCAGTTCACAAAGGCTTTATATGGATTGTTTAGTTTGCTGACACGCATGCAGCGTTTGTTAGAGAAAGATCACATGGGCAAGTGACGAACAGACCACAAGTATATGTTACGGATATGTTTAGGGTCACCAGCAGGTGCATATCAGAATCAGTTGTATTATATCCATAGGTTTCCTTATTTCATTTTATCCCTTGTGTTTATTAAAGTTTTTTTTTCAGACTTTTTTAAATTTTTCTTTGCCACGTGAAGCACTTCTTCTGCATGTGTGTATGAGAGGTGCTATATAAATAAAGTTGAGGACGTATGCACACCTCCATCTAATCAAGCACAATCCCTTCCTCATCACATCTAACAATCTAATCAAAGAGGGTGAAGCTTTCGCGGGAGCAGCAGTGATGACCAGAGCAGCTTTACTGCTTACTTTTAGCATTCTGGGAGTGCAGTGCAAGGTGGGAAGATGGAGCAAGTGCTCTCAGCGGGGCCTGGGACTCCCCAGGGCTGCAGCCGTCATCTCCACCCCCTTCATACCCTACTGTGGGACAGTGAGATTACAGCAGCCCCCAGGGAGAGCCTGGCTCCCAGCAGGCACCACAGTCCCCTGCTGGTAGCCTATATGAGAAATGGAGCACACTTCAAAAGATGTCTCTGGTCCTAACATGGGTCAGGGCGATAAAGATTGTGTATCACTTTGAAAATGAATGGAGCAACACGCTCAAACAGTTAACCTCTAGCGTGGTCTTGCATTGCATTATTAAAACATTGCAATGTGATCAGTATTAATAATGTGAGTATGTGTGGTTTGAAATCCCACTAATGACTGGAAATGCAAAAAAATGCAATTAGCTGCAAGGTAAAAGAGGAGCACTTGTGCCATGTTGTCCATATGTAAAAAGGAAATTAACATAGTTTCAGCTGCGTTTCAGCCACAACAAATAGCGGAGGACAGGAAGAAGTGCGGTGAGCAGCCGAGCGGCAAGAGGCCTGGACAAGGCCTATTATGACAGGAAGCTCGACTCATCAGCCATTCAGGGCGCTGTAAGAGGAGACATAAATCAATGGCGTGCCAATTATGACACCACACTGAGCCGTGTGAGTGCAGGGAATTAGCAGCACAAATCTCAGTATCAGGTTCAGTTAGATGGGCTGCTCTGGAGAGGGGAGGGAATACCAAAGAAACACCACAGGGAGGATAGAGAGGAGGCAGGGAAGGGAAAAGAAAGACGAACAGAAGTAAACGCTGAAATGTGAGACGGCTCATTACAATACCTCAGGAAATTGGTCCAAACATTCTTGTTTGCCTCTTTTGGTCTTTTCCAGCACATAAAGTTATAGCATAGGCGGAGGATAGGAAGTTGGAGAGGCTAGGCAAGCGCCATTATCAAGTTCTTACTGAGCCAGTGAGGAGCCAAAAGCATCTGAGGTAAAACTGTAAAGGCTGCAGTCCCCACACATCAAACATGGTTCTCATATATCATTCTCTCACACTGAAATTTCGCTCTTAAGAACATTAAACCTCCCGTGACACCTCCCCCTCTACACACCCACACACACACACATCCTCACAGAGTGCAATCAAGCGGGCGTCTCGGCCAGTCAGAGGGAAGCTGGGAGCCCAAGTTTGAAGCGGGCAGCCGCGGCGTTCAGCTGGGCCTGAACACGACGCCTCGACACCGCTGAGCACACAGCTGTATCCCAGAACTTAGATTCTGATTAAATGGAAACAGAACAGCCCATT
Organism: Limanda limanda; assembly: GCF_963576545.1. Classification (NCBI taxonomy): domain Eukaryota; kingdom Metazoa; phylum Chordata; class Actinopteri; order Pleuronectiformes; family Pleuronectidae; genus Limanda; species Limanda limanda. The sequence continues at coordinate 4,911,105 of NC_083652.1, forward strand.
AAAGTCATTAACATACATCTAGAGTATGCATGGGGGGATGTGCACCAAAGGGTGTGCATGCACAGTAATGTAGCGCATATATTAAGAGAAGATCCGCAGATAGGACTTGAAAGAGCATATCTTGCAAAAGCTTATATATATTATTTATCACTCAGACATCAAAAAGGAGACTTTGTAATGACCTTTTTTTAATTCATATGCAAAGGTAATGCAGATTCTGAAAATGGAAATCCACCAAAAAGCACAGGAGGCTGTATCATGAATGTACCTTCCTGGCACTGCATGATATTCCAATTCACAGCTGCCTGTATATTTAATTTAATGTCACACTGGATATGGTAGCGCTTTATCTCTTGGGCTATCTCAAAGCATAAAATCTTCTTTTAATTGTTGAGATTATGATGTTGCAGTTATCGAGCCTGTGTTTAAAAATAAGGGGAAAAGATGTGTTAATAGAGCAGAATGCGTGACTAATATGGGAATATTCCCAACAAACTCATTATTATTATAGTATAGAGATATTTTTACCAATATGTATCAAACGCATTTGAATCGCAAAGATCGGTTGCTAACTTTTCATTTTGCAGCATTTAAAGGTGTAAGATCGTGTGTTAAAAAAACAAACAGCAGAATGTTTCCAGAACCACAAATACCAGCGCACACTGAAATACAGGCTGGCTGTCCGAGAGGGGATAGAGAGATGTATCCTGTATGTCTGATAAGTCATCACCTCCACTGTTCACACACTTGGGAGCAGCAGGAGCCAGAGCGTCAGTCCGGACCCAGAGTTATTTGATACCCCCAGTGAGCTGCTCAGGTCACACTCCTCTCCACAGCGAGTGCGTGTTCCAGTCATCAAACATCAAGGTTTGCTGCCTGCGATCCCTGCTGATTTTGGATTCTGTTCATTGGCTGATAAATCACGAATGTTTTAATTGTACGCTGACCTTGATGAAATGAGTGGACATCATTTATCAATTAGGAGTGCAATGGGGTGATGTAGGGAGAGAGTGTCTGCTGACAGACGTATTTTTCATCTCGTCTTTGGCTCGGCCAGCCCTCCCTCTCTCTGCTGCTGCACACCTTTAAAACGGTTGAAACAATTTTCGTCTTGCAGCGGTGCTGTTTTTTCCCTCTTTACTTATTATTACTATTATCATTCCATTTTCTGCTGCTCATGAAATCCTTTCCCCTCAGTACAATCCTCAGCTGTTTACCAAGTATAATTCAAAAGGAGCAAATAAAGAAGGAAATGTACAAAATTGAGAGAGAGCTGGTATGACCAGCCTAATCTGTGCGTGGGTGCTTCAGTGTGCTCGCACAGTATGGCTTTTCATGACACGAACATCAAATCCCCAGAGAATACAGCTGCCACGATGAGATGTGTTTTTATGGGGATTTAGGCTCTGGAAGAGAGATTTGAGTATTACCTATTGTTAAAAAATGTGCAATGTTAGAAGAGCTGCAGCAGTGGAGGATGGGGATATTAAACAGGCCTGTTAATGTTTTACACAGTGTTGTTGATGCTCCTGTAGACCTGTAAAGTCTTGACAGTAACTCTTGGTGTTGAGTGGTACAGGAGCCATATAGAAAGGTGGCGAGTGGGAGGTGCATAAAGGGAGATAATTCTGCTTTTCTGTGGGTTTGGAGGAAAATGCAACCCATCCGACCCCCACCCTCATCAGCCGTTTCTTACTCAGAGCAATCTAGCATGAAGAGGTACATCATCTCTCATCCCTCACAAAAGGCTCAGTGAGCCCTGTCTTCAACCAGCTAACAACAGAGCAGCCTACCCTTTAGTTCGTCAGATAGCCAAACCCCTGGCGGCGTTCACTTTAGTCAGGCAACGGGAGAGAGAATCAGCTCGGGCGCAGTTTTTCTAACCTGAAGTGTAGTCTAGCGACGCACCCAGATAGATGTGTGACCACGAGCCAGAGAAGCTCAGTGCCGACCTTTTGAATGGTGGGCTGCCATTCTCCAACACCGGGCCCCAGATTGTCTTCGCCCTCAGCCAGATGAGAGAGGCCGCTCATGTGTGAACAGCCCTGACTGCCTGCATGGTGCTCGCCAGATCCAAATGCCCTGCAGGGTCTGAAGGAGCATTTTACAGCCTGTTTAACAGTAACTTCAAAAATCCCCCCCGCCCCCCCTCGTCCCATTTTTTTTTTTTTTTTTTTTCACAAAGAGATTTCTCCGACATCAGGCCTTGCTTGCTGATTGCCTCTGAACGTGGTGTTGATTAAAAAGTCAGCATTGTTCAGGCTTTCTTGTTTTCTCTTTCTTGTGGATCCTGGGAGTACAAACAGCTCGATAGGCTGCGTGTGAAAGTCTTCGGGCCTTGTGTCTGACGAGGGACCCGTGGTGAGAGAGAGAGAGAGAGAGAGGGAGAGAGGGGCCCGCTCGCCCAGCTTTTGGAATCCAATAAAGTGCTTTATTCCAGGGCTGGGGCCGACGTGAGGCTAATCTTTGATCTGAACTGGAAGCTGAGGGCTCCGGAGTGGGCCACGCTGCCCGATTATTTATGGGAACTTCAAAGGTTCGCTGATCACACTTGTGTCTCTTATCTAGCGAGCGAAAAGAAACAGCCACAACAACAAAAAGTGACTTTAGCGGGGAGAGAGTGGGAAATTCAGAGCACGGAGGGAAAGGTTGGGATAAAGGCCGTGATCGTTTGAAATAGCAGGGGGAAGGGTTTGCCGGGGCTCTGTGGGGAGATCTGCAGATTAGAAGTGATCAGACCGATGTATATGGGCCATCTGCCTGGGAATGTGCCTCTGGCTCCGTCCGAGAGACAATCGGACCCGAGGAGGATAAGTGCTGCTCCTCCTTCCTCTCCGTTCCCATGGAGGAGAGGCCCGCCGACGTCAGGCAACACCGCTCTCCTCTGTTCCTTCTTTCTCCGTTTTTCAGCCTCCCTCTCTCTCTCTCTCCCTGCCCCTCGCCGTCTCACACACTTCCTCTCTAGCCCCCCCCACCCCCCCTCCGACCCTCCTTCCACTATCACCGCCCGCCACCTCCACATCACATCAGAAATGTGACTGGGCCTCAAACTGCTGACTTGCTCACAGTCCATTGAGTTTCCTCTCCTTATCAAATTACAGCCACCTCAATAACCCACTCACTGCAGCACGCCGGAAGAAATGAGGTTTTCTCCACCGCCCGCCCCTGGCACTGCACTCGTTCCCTCGCTTTTTTTTCTCTCTCTCACATTTTTTGCTTTCAAAAACAGCAGACAGGGGGAAGGAGGGGAGGTGTGAGAGGACAGCGGTGGCTGATGTGAACGTTGCCGTATTTTTTTTACGAGTGGGCATGCGGACATAATGTTTCGTACGAACGTGTGCGGGGGGGTGCACATTGCTGATTTGCAGACATGGGCCGATGTCCAGATGGCAGCCGCCTTCCGGGAGTGCGTTTTTTACTTCCACCCCAACTGCTCGGTCGCAGCAGCCCACCAAGGCCCCGGCTGCCTCCTCCTAGCATCAACTATCGTGGGTCACTACCCCTAGTTGAGCCACCAGTTGTCGGAATATGGCTGCCATATCTCTCCACAGAACCCATCATCTTCCTTCTTTACCACTTCCAAAAAAGAGAACTACTACCACGTCTCGGAGGAGAAAATGACACAGTCCCATCACCTGGTATATATACCTGCAATGAGAAAGCTTAGGGGAGCCTACGAAACCGACCACGCAAGGTCATCCGTCTCATTTTGTGAGCGAAGCTGCAGTTATTACAAAGTCAAAATGAAAAGCCTCATCCCCAGGTCAGGTGTCTGACAGTTGATGGATGTCATTTAACCTTCCCAGCAGCTGGTTACTGGTTGAGACACCAAAGTAAATAAGGCGGAGGGAGGAAAAAGTTGAAAACACCTCTCCGGCCCTGGACCCATTTTCTCCTGATATGACAGTCGCCTCCGAAGAGTAAAATTGATTAATTTTGTACGTCAGTGGCATTGATGTCTTTTCTTTTTAGGTCGTAATTGCTCCTGTGTTAATGAATGCAAATGAGAGTTCAGGACAAATTTACAGAAACCTGTAACACACTCCCCCCCCCTTCCTTACCCATCACACACACACACACACACACACACACACACACACACACACACACACACACACACACACGTCTCCTCCAGTGTGAATTAACATCAATATTTATCTTAGTTCTATTATCCAATTCTTACCTCATTCACATGCTAATTGCTACAATTACCATTAAATAAGGGCCCTAGTTCAGAGGAAATAACCTGCTGCGGAGCACTTGAATCACTGACTCGTCACCTGTGTGCACACGTACACACACACACATACACACCTACACATGCAGATAGAGTGAGAGGAGAGGCAAAGGGGGAAGGTGCGATAACGCTTGGCTCCTGGTGCATTCCTGAATCCTAAAACACCCAACAAATCTACAATGCAACCGCAAGTTTATATGTATTTTTGGAAAGCTGTTCTGTCAGTGGCATCACGGTTGGTTCACTCACAGGAGAAGACAGCAAAAATAACTGGAAGAGTAGCCCAAATTGAGAATGAATGCTCATGTATAATGATTGGAAGGAACCCGGGGAGGGTTAACATGAAAGCCCAGCAGAGTGCCAGCCCCAGTTACCTGGAGAGCCGCAGTCGACGTGCTCTGCCTTCACCTGTTTTATTGGAGACGACGCCGGCGTGTCAGTGACAGCGAATGTCCAAGTTGAGTGGGAGTAGATTAGATTAACTCCCCTGTGAAAGAGCCTTGTCTGCTTCCATTGTGCATCCTGTCTAGTTAAAACTACACAGGTATGCCATGGCAATAAGCAGGTGCGCTGACATCAAGAGTCGTGTTGGGAATACTGGCACTGATAGGAAACCCTATGGAGGATTCTTCAAACACAAACACGTGGGCTTGACGTGCAACTTCTACCCCCATGAGCGAGCGTCTTACATGGAGATCAGGTGAGTGATTCTTCAGGGCCGGTGCGGTACACACTGCACTGCACCCACCGGACTCTGCGTTTTGTTCCCTGAAGGGTTTCTCCCTGCAAAGACATCCATTTTGTAAATCGTCATGGCGGAAGAGAGTGCGAAGGGCCTTATTGAAAAAGGCTTTGCAGGGAGTGGAGGCTAGAAACACTACTGCAACCAGAATGAAGACCCAAAGAACGTAACTGGATGGAGACACAGAGCCCAGTTCTAACTGAATTGTAAACTTCTATTGCCCTCGGGCTGCAGTCAAACTCTCATTGAATCATCCTGTAACATATGAGAGTGAATACAGACCTTTTCAAAACAAAACAAAAAATATAAATACATAAAGGCACAGCATAGACAAAATAATGCAAACATTGCAGACCAAATAAGACAAAATGAGTTAAGGAAATACAATTCTCCTCTTGGGACCAATATCAATGCCTCTGAAACTTTTAAAATAAAGAAATCCAAAGACTAAACCATGGGAAAAAACTGACCTTAGCAACTGAGCCAAAGATGCTTTCTTGATTTCTACGTGGGATTAAGAAAAAAAGGCTTCTTAGTTTAGTGCTTACACAGCGCGAATCTCCCTCAAACAATACCATGCATGAAGAATGGTTACTGGTGTCCGGGCCATCTTGCTTCTTGGCCGGGCCTCGTGCTCATACAGCACAAAGAAGGGAGCTGATGACCTTTGCTGATGGCGGAATACCTCATCGCGACGGCCTCTCAGTCGTAAAGTTGCAGACAGGGTGTGCAAGATCTATTAGTTTGCTCTTTTATCTGTAATAATCCTGACAGAACAAATACTACTCCGGCATATTCGGAGGGAAAAAAATAAAAAAGGTAGAAAAAAAAAATTCAAATAATCATTCAAAGTGATGCTCTGGGAATGAACAGAGCGAACGCGAAAATGAATTCAGTTTCGATAAATCGGTCCGCACTTGCGAGGCTGAAGTGAATGGAGGCTGTGGAGTGGATGGATACCATGAAACACTGTCTGTCTTGCGCACACAAACCTCCCTCGTAAATTATCCTGAGCAATGTAGAATTTATGAGGCAGAGATATCTCAGCTCCGGCCTATCATTTCCATGGCTCTGTCACCGTAATTCTCTCAAAAACTGCCCAAACCCCATAGATAAAAAACGGCCACTGCGGCTCCAGATGGAAAATGCGAGAAAAGGCAAAAAAAAAGGTTCAGGCTGTGGTCTGGTTCTGACTGGAGTGGCCACTACACGCTGAGCAACCAGGCAGTATGCAAAAATAGAGTAAAGAAGGGCACAAGTGTGACGGCTAGAATTTGCTTTGTTTACGTTGTGTGAAATCAAGTGTCGGGGGAATGTGTGTGAATTGGAAGATGAGTCAAATTGCCGGGCATACGCTGCTCACATCTTCACCGCAGCTGCTGCGCTCTCCTCGGCTCGACAATAGCCTTTACTTTTTTGAAATATTGTGTTTGTGTTTCCCTGTGTCAGTGGGAGTGTATAGGAGTGTGTGTGAAGAGATTCGGGGGAGCTTTTAGAGTGCTATCATAGAGTAGGTGGAGGACGGTGGAGTGTATCAGAGAGGGCAGTCCGCACATGCTGCCCTGTGAGATTGGATTCTCACCCATGAAATGTAAGCACACAGAAAAACGCTCTGCAGCAACAACCTCCAATTTACACAGCAATTTTCCACTCGCTCGCGACAGAACTAAATCGTATTTGTCTCCTCTGCCGTTGATACCACGCTGCCCTAGAATTTCATTCATATCCAGTTAATTAGCACTTTCCTCGCCCGGCACCAGAAAGAGCAATCATTGGACAAAATGCGCGGAGTAATTTATTACAGTTTATTACAGTTCATTGAGGAAGCCAGAACGTGTTGGATATTAGAATGATTACTTGTGTTTGTGCTGATAGCAGTCTGTGTGACGGGAAGGAGAAAAAAAAAGTTATTTACCAAAAACAGCTGGACGGATAAATTAGGCCCTTTCTCTACATGACAGTATCTCCCCCGACTGCGCTGTTTCAACATTTCTGGGTGAAAAGCGACGTCTCTCAAGCTTTACTCCCTCCTTTGAAAACGTTAATTGCTATTCATTACTCGCTATTGCTGAATGATAACAATGTTGGAGGTACAATTCTAGGTCATTAAATTAGAAGGAAGGGGATGAATAGGAGGAGTGGGCAACGGAAAATCCTCATTCCTGCTGAGGCGTGACAGTTTGTTACAGTTTAAAGGGTCGCTTCACCCAAATTAGAAAGAAAAAACCTAATTTTCTCACTTACCTCTTGTAGTGTCTAACCCCGCTGATAGTTTTCATTTGATTTGCCTACCCCCCCCAGTACAATGATGAATAGAATTTCAATTATGGAAATCAGGGTAAAATTAAAAAATATGCAGAAACATGGTCCTTGCTACTCTGGACGATCGACCATACACATTCATGAACTGTATCTTCAGATAAACACACTGATGCTCCACAGATAAAATACATTTTCTTTGTTTCTTAAAGTATCTTAAAGGTTTATAGCACTACCTTTTTTAGCCTTCTTTATCTTTCTTTTATTGCTTATGCTCAGCAGTTTTGCTTCTTTTTTCCTCAAGTCCACAGTGGGATTTTACTGCATCAGATTCACATGGTCGATGGTCGAGGTGGATGGTTCATGCACCTGATATATCTATGCCTGAGTTGCCAGAAGCAGTAAATGTTTCCTTGTTATGTGGGTTAATCCAGCCAACATGCTGAATCCTTCAAAACATTTGCTGTTGCAGCTACGTTGTAAATAAACATAACATTTGATAGGAGACAGGTTTCCAGGCAAAATAGGAGGGAAGTGGAGAAATATGCAATTTTATTTTTTATTCGGATGCAGTGATAAGTTAAGGATGGAAATCATCAACCTGACACCTAATGCTGATCCCGCCTCCCGGACCCCTGCAGCACCATCATCACTAATGCAGCACTCAGCCCAGCAGCTGCAGCGGCGGCAGACATAAACACATTCATGTAGGGCTGCTTGCACCACCGATCTCTAACATACACACACAAACATGTTCCTTCATCAACTGGCCACGCCTGCATCTGTCTCTACGCAAACACACGGCAACACACAGTCGCGGGCAACCCGACACACGCACGGGCCTGCGGAGGCTGTAATCTGTAATTTGTAAGTTCCATTTGTTTTTAACACACACCAAAGCAGTGGTCCTGTGGGACCTAATAAAACCTCATAAGCACATGGAGAGGAAGCCCGAGGCGCTGCTCTTTCCCACAGATCTCACCTTGATAGATGATTTTAGAAAAACACAGAGGCGTGCTCCACTAACAAAGTGCTGTGTGAGAAAGCAGTGATATTTCGACTCTCAATCCGAGGAGAGGGAAAGTGAGGAGGAAGAAGAATACGAGCAGGGGGAGGAGGAGGAGGAGGAGGAGGAGGAGGAGGAGGAGGAGGAGGAGGAGGAGGAGGAGGGAGGCTCTGATTTGGGATAAATTACATGAGCTTCTCTCCTTTCTCACTGGTTACCCAATGAGAAGCAGAGTAATCAGTGGGATACCTGTTTGGTTGCCCGCAAGGAAAGCGGATCAAGTCTAAGCTTTTGCTATTTTTTTTCTCTCTCTCCTGCTGTTCATGCGAAGCAGAGCTGAGATTAGCTAAAACAAAAGCCCCGGTTTTTCTCTTTGGAAAGTCCATCCCGTGATCATTTGTTTCACGGTGTTAAAGGGAGTCGCCAGTGGAGAATCATGGACATAACTTTATATTACTTTAGGGTCTCTAAAAACGAACGTGCCGTAACTGGCAATTTCGGAACCCCACCTATGCAATATAGGAATAATAATAATAATAATAAAAGGGCTCATTTAATTTGGAGAAACAAAAACAATTATGAATCTGCCTGGTTGGAGGTCATCTCCTCTCTGCGGCACTTCTCCTCTTGGTTTCCTTTCCGAATACCTGTAGACTTTTTCAAGGAGAACTTGAAATCAATTTCAAGCCCCATTTAATTTTATACCCCCCTACATGCTGACCCACAACAGCATAGTTCAAATATTGATCTTCTTTAGCGGGTGACCCAGCGTGGCTCGTAGTAGTCAAACACAATGTACGGTTGCATCCTTTAAAAATTAAATAATGAGATCGACTACAAGGGGGAGGAGAAAATGAACTTCTCAGGGCCTGTTTGATAAGAGAAATAATTTCCTCAAACTTGGTTCCCATGCAACGCGCACGCCGCCTCGATGAAGACAGATAATGACCTTTTGAAAAACTAAATTTCAGTGTTTGCCTGGAGATGTATCTGTCAGCAGCAGCAGCAGCCTGTCTCGTGGTGGTGAAGGAATCGGGCTTGCAGGAGCACAAGGAGACGCGGCAGTAATGCTTTGCTGTTCACCACTGCCATTAAGCCGCTGGTGATAAAAAGGTGCAGTGCTTTTAATGGCTTGTGATAGCTTTTTTTTTTTTTTTTTTGCTTTCACTTGTACGGCCACTCTGTTAACTCAGCACACGGGGTAATACGTCTCATTTGAGAGGATCCCGCCGAGAGGAGAATGCTTGAAGGACAGTATGAGAGTGACACTACATTATAAACATAATAATCACAGCTGGCTAAGATACTGCAGTAAAGAAATAATTGGACTCAAGCTGGTCTGGCTGCTTAAGCATTTTAGCGTGCCATTTGCAGAAATAGAAAAACCTCAGGACAGATTATATTCTCAGGGAGGGGGAAAGAACGGGCTACAAACGGTCTCTACTGTGAGGTGATCCTCCTGTCTTTATCCTCCTGTAACAGTATGCGCGTGAGTGTATAAGTGTGTGTGATGTAGTGAGAGCTCCCGCAGTGTAAAGACAGGGAGGCGTTGTGTCGTATGTCTTGTCTCTCTCCCTCTCGCCAGCCCTTCTCGCTCGCGCTCTCCGTTTGGCCGGAAGGAGCAGTCAAGCGAGTGAGCAGCAGAGATCTGGAAACCTAGTGGACATTCCTGAGATGTATTAAACAGCGCGGGTGGGAAACAAGGCCACTGCAATGCAGAGCTGACAGCGGCGAGTGTCAAGAGCCCACTGTGACCAGCAGTCTTCAACTGAACCTTTGCATCTTTGTGCAGCGGATCACAGATTTGTAAGGATACGCAGCCTCATTATCCTCTCGGCAAAGAAATGTAAAACCTTTTTAATTACAGGAACTAGCATCAAAATGATCAGTTTGTTATCTTGTTCACAAATTTTAGATTATTTTACCTAAGCAAAACATAGCAAAAAGGTTTGGCTTCCTTTGTTGAATAAAAAACAGGGACAAAATAAGGTTTAATTATTCTTTAAAAGTAATGTATCATCAAATGCAGGCATCGCATCACCCCCATTCAACAAAAAGGATTCTAGGCTGGATATATTAGCAAGTAACACAGGAAGCATCTCCTGTGGTTTCATATTTCCTCCGTTCTGCGTGATGAGCAGCACCAAATGTTTAACACTGACGTTAATTAAAAGCCTCATTAGAAATTTGCCACCTTTGAGTAAAAAAAAGTTGGTAATTATTGTGAGGTGAGGACATCTGCGAGTGCAGCTTTGTTTTCCAGGAGTGGAGTATATTAGCATCAGCAGCCCTGTGAATGCTAATTCACTGACACTATAGGTTCAGAATATAGACAGCAACACTCCGGGGCTTACGCTCAACATTAATGACTGGAGGATATTTAGCATTATTGGCAAAATGTAAATACACATTTATTGATGCACTGCACAGCAGCATGCATGCAAAGGCCTGCTAGCATCCACCTACAGATGACAAGGATTCCTCACAGGGAGACAAATAAATATACATATGTAAGCTCAAATATGTGCGCTCACATTAAAAATACAGGCAGCGCCCCAGAGGAAAACCTTTGTTGGTGAGTAAATCTATTGCAGTGTTTGTGCCATTCTTCAATACAGGGAACAAATTTAATTTTGTTCCATTTACAAAGGTCTAGTGGAGTAAGACGGTGGGTAGCCTTGAGAAAAAAAGCACACACAAGTCAGCCCGACTGTGAAGTCTCTGTGAAGAACAAGGCAGCACTCGCTCACACACCAAATGAAATTTCAAAATAAACGACTGAGCTGTGATTTACAATTCTCCTCGGGGGCAGAGAAAAGTGAGAAAACATTTCAATCAGTCCCTCCGCCTTTGTTATGCTGCTATGAATCAGCTGTTTAAGGGACAAAACAGCTGAAAGGCGGCGACAGAAAGACGCTGAATGATTTCGCACCACAACATAGAACACATTGAGAGGTATATTCCAGAGCCCATGACATTAGTTTTTAACTTTTTTTTGATTTGTGCCTGATTGAATCGGAGAAAACGGCTCTCGACTAAATTGTCTGAAAAACAACAAAGCTGGCAGAGCTTTGTGATATAATGGAAATATTTCAAATGCAGCGTTTATTTACGACTACACAACAGAGCAAAATCAGATGGATTGAGAAAACGGACACAACAAATGCCTGAATCATAAGATCTGAGATTGACTTGCAAGTGTGAGCCGGGTGTTGTTATATACCTAACCTCTTATAGTTAACTGATCAACCAAAAACCTGTATTTCCGTCTCTTACTTTGCCTGAGACTCTAAATTCATCAGCTCCTACATAAATCTTTTGAAAATAACACGGCTTCAATAAAATAAAAACATTTGGAGACCAGAAGATTTTAATGGAACCAAAGAGAAACAGCGCGATGTGTGTGGACTATTTTTAGCTGCAGATTATTACACTTTTGCTGTTTTTCCTGCAGCAAGACAGTGAGTGTGGGATTGATTCAAAATAAATTACTGTTACCATGTTTATGGTAATGCAGAGACGTGTCACCCAGTGTGGCTCGCTGATGTGTTTCTGGACAACGGTGATGGCAAAGAGGAATAAGATACACCAGGCTTCGGAAACACAGACAGCACTTGTTAAGGGGGGGGGGGTCGCTTGCTAGATTGGGTCTTTTTTTGACAGTGAGAGGAATATAGAAAATCACCAGCCTCCTCTTTAATAGATGATGGAGAAAGTACAGCATGAACAGTAAGAGGCTAATAGTGGAATCGAAAAAAAAACAACTATTGTGTGTTAACCCTCTTAATCTCGAGAGGTCGGGAAGGGGTGGCATGGTGGGGGGGGGGGTGTGGTGGTCTCTCGGAGCCCTATTTGAAGCCCGGCGAGGCCGTGGCTCATTTCTCAAACTCCTCTCAGATGCACCCACACGGGCCTAACGAGAGCCCATGTAGGGACAAAAACCTATTAGGGCCTCCCCAGTTAGAGACGGCATCTCCATTTACAGCTGTCAATAGTACAGCTTGGCCTACAATAATTATCCCCCAGGAAGGAGCCGTCTCCGCACGGTCGCATTAGTCCGTCCCCGGGAGACCACCAACCTGAATCCTTCGATATCTAAAGTCCCTGTGAATAGCGGCGCTTTGGGAGGCAGGATCAAGGCCTGAACTGAGGGGGAAGTGTGTCGCGAGTATTCCCAGTCCTCCCCTCCCCTGCATCCCTCGCATTTAACCAGATGTATCAGTGTGTGTGTGTGTGTGTGTGTGTGTGTGAGGAGGGAGAGAGTCGGCTCCAGTACAGTCGTAGAAAAGAGATCAGCATGAGTAGGAATAAGTGGAGGAGGAGGAGGAGGTGGAGGAGGAGGCAGCTGAAACCAGAGAGCCCGGGCAATTCCTCGCAGGATCCACCAGCAGAGCAGGATCGCCTCTTCTCCGTGACCTCACCATTTAGGACGATACCGAAGCCGTGTACAGTCGAGAGGGGGGGGGGGAGATTCAAAATAGGCCCGACCAAAGAAGCCACAAAAAAGAAATCAATAGATGCAACAATAACAATAGACATCAGCGCAGAGGAACGCCGTGATAGAAAATCCAATTACAAATCAAAGCGAGGCAATTTTAGAAAAACGGGAGATCTCCGGATAAGTCCGAGGCAAAGACAGAGAGAGAGAGAGAGAGATGTGACACGGAGACAAAAACAGCCGCTGCTGCTTCCTCTTTAGACATAAGTAACACCCTGTTTCTCACCCAACAGCATCCTCTTAGATAATAGAGTAACATTTACGAGCGTTGCCATATGCCCACCCAGTGCCTGGTAAATAGAAAATCCATGCGATGCCATGTTTTTATGGCTCTGAAGACAGCTACTAACTACCATGAGCAAACCCCAGCTACCCCGTCAGCTTGGGCTCGTACCATAAATATATTTATACTTTAATACAGGCCTACAGCGGCGAGCATTGCATCCCGTAAAAAGCCTCCCCACACTGTAATTCATAACTCCCTCAATATCCAGCGCCATAACTCACGAAATGAGCCACTACAATACAAATTGGCGGTGGAGGGAAAAGTGACATCATCCTGCGGAAGGCTGAAGCCGGCACCCCATGTGGTGGAGAAACTCTCCCCGTGTCGAGAGGAGGATCGGCCCTTCAGCGGTGGAGTGATACCGCCACTTTTTTTTTTTTGGTAATCAGGAGCCCACAGTTCTCCCACCACGCCGCAGGGAGTCTCTCCTTGGTGCTAATGAAAACAAACATTTAGCCGGGGATTCATACGCAGCACAGCTGACTACAAAGAGCATCAAAGCAAAGTGCCTGAGAACACACACACACCCCGAACACTGCTGCACACAAATAAAGGCAAGGTATGCTCTGCTAATCTTTTATGTAATAAACTCCCGTCTTCCTGTGATATCGTGCGGCGCCATGTTCACACATAATAAGCAAAGCTGTTCCGAGCCTAACTTAATACAGTGTCTTATTTGAAATGCAAACAAACTGTGAGGCAGAGGCTATCACCTCAATCTATTCCCCCTTCTGTTCTCCCTGGCTGTCATCTTACACGAGCCAACGCTGCAGCCCTGCACTGTGGTAGGGGGGGGGGGGGAGGAAGCATGAGAGCAGCGGCGGTGGAGTGGGAGGAGGGTGGGGGGAGGGAGGAGGGAGGGAGGCGATGGTGGGGGAACACGGGCAGCATCCTACGAGGGATGGCTGATGTGAGAGGAAAGGGGATGGTGGTGGTGGTGGGGAGAGGGGGGGGGGGTTCGCTGGCCACAGTGTGATTCAGAGGGTTGTTTCCCCTCACAGCACTGCAGGGCGAGGATTTACCGCAAAGAGAGGAGCGAGAGAGAGAGAGAGAGAGAGAGAGAGAGAGAGAGAGAGAGAGAGAGAGAGAGAGAAAGCAGAAAAGAAAGAGAGCAAAAGCTGCTGATACATTAAAGGGATTTGAAACAAAAAGGTTTTTTTTCATGAAAATAGCACACAGGAAGTTTCAATTTCAGCTCTGTCTAGGACCGACTGTGGACATAAACACACACACATGTGTGGCCGGGCACGCGCAAACACACACACACACACACACACACACACACACACACACACAAGCACACACACACGCGCACACACACTCAAGAGGCTTACTGGCCATCCGGAGGATTTGGATGAAAGGGAATGTAGTGGCAGGTAAACCCACCTGAACTGGGTTTACTCACAGTTTTACTTGTGGATCTTAGAAAGCTTTTTTTACAACATGACATAAAAAAAGAAATATGATTTTAAATTAAAAGAAAATCTTGTTTTCTTATTAGATTAAATAAATAAAAAAAAGGTTTGTCATGTTTGCAGATCCATAATTAGGGCCCGAGCACTGATCAAAGGTCAGGTGAGGCCCTATTGAAATTGTAAGGATTATTATTATTATTATTCAGGCAAATGAATTGGCTTTTTGAGGGCTTTACCATGCTCAAATTCTTACCAAAATTTGCAGAAAGTTAGAAAGTGGTGAAAATGTACGTATTCTGGAGGAATTTTCATTATTCTTATTTTCCTAAATTACAGTTTTGCTTTAACTCTTAGTGAATCTGGTTTCAGTGTGAAAGTGGAAGAGGTGTTGGTTTCTCTCTAGTTGGCGTGCGCTGGTGGAGCCGGGGCTTCACCCGGTCCCTGGCTGGCCGCTTGGGTTGGCCCGCTCTGGACAGATGGGTGGGAGGGGGTGAGGGACATTACCATGATGGCAGGGGGGAGAAAGGGGTGAGGCAGCGGGACTCAAAATGAGAAAGCAGGGGTTTCCATCACGAGCAGGCTCACAGTTATTTCCCCCTGCATCACTGCAGTATAACACACACACACACACACACACACTGTTTACTGCAACACATGCTACCAGTAGTAAAAAACTGAATTGGACCATCGCCCCCCCGCCACCACCCAACCACACAACTCACACACACACCCTCCACCCGTGCATCCCCCCATCATCCCAGCACTCACAGCACTCCTGACCCCAACTGGCTGAATTAAAACATGTGAATAATTCAGCAGCTAGACAGGCCCACGGTCTCTGAAGAGTCACCTTGTTGTTGATTTTTCACCTCCCTTCAGAAAATTGTAGTGTTCAGGTTTCACAAAACAAGGGGATCAGTGACTGAATCAATTTCCGAAGGAGGGAGCGACAAAAAAAGGAAAAAAACAAGGGTAAAATCAATGTTAATTTGCAGAGATGTATAATTATTCAAAGTGTTGTCACTTGGTCGTGATTGACATTAGAAATATGAAGAGCTCACTGCGGGCCCTGTGACAAACAGAGACTTGCGTTTTCAAGTCTGGACGTAGTGTGTATTTCAATTTGATGTGTAAAACATTCCTTAAAGTCAATGAGACGACAATAAGCCAAACAAAACACTGACAAACACGAGATGAGACGAGTTACAATTTGAAATTCTTCACTCCAAATTTCTGACGATTTAGTATCGGTTTACACGCCAAACATCCACTGGGAACATGAGTGCAGAATGTTATTAACCAGCAGCACTGGAGCCTCACATCATGATTAGTTTGTCTTGTAATAACACAGGCAGACGAAGGATCTAACTTCTAGATTTCAGAGGGTTGAAGTTCAATTTCAGCTGTGATCTGGTTTTGATTTTGTTGAGCGGCCTGGGGTTCAGATTGGGTGACGACTCAGGCAACACACACACACACACACACACACACACACACACACACACACACACACACACACACACACACACACACAAACACACAAACAAACACACAATACAACGTGTCAATAAACGAGGTGTTTTCTGCATAATTCTATAAACAACTAAGGAAAAAGTTGGCACCCTCCTGCAGCCATGCAGCACAAGTCTCTTTTTTCCCCCTCCTCATTTTAAAAACACACCTGACTCTGAACTATCTGTCTCTTTTCCAAGTGTGACCACAACAAACTACAGGAGGAAAACACTTCCCGAAGCTGGGTAAATCACCAGGCAACAACAGATGTACACAAACACTGCTGCGTGGTCCCACGTCACAGAGAAATCGCCAATTCGCATGCTCTCTCATTTCCATTCAGAGAGGAGGTCGGAGGGGTGGAAGGCAACACGCGCAGGATGAGAGGAACAGAAGAAGAGAGGACAAATGAAGAGGGGGGATTGACCAGGGTCAGGGGTCAAGGGTTAGGAGAGGGGGGTGAGGAGGAGGAGGTGGAAGTGCTCTCGCGGTGTAAGGAGGAGGAGGTGGAAGTGCTCTCGCGGTGTAACGGCACAAAGCGAGCGCGGAGGAGCGCACGCCACGGAGGAATGAGAGAGATGCGCGGATGGAGAGAGCGAGCGAGTGAGCGAGAGAGCGAGCGAGAGAAAGAGAGAAAGAGAGAGAGATAGATAGAGCGGGGGGTTGACAAAAGCGAGAGCTGGGGTTCTCAGTCTTACCTCGGGCAGGTAGAGGAAGGCAGGGGGACACTGGAGCGGTAGCATCCCGGAGCCGGAGAGCAGCAGGCAGCCGGAGTTGGCCATGGAGCTCAGCGTGGGGTGACGGGACGCTTTGCGCATTTAGCAGGGAGATCCTTTCGCTCTACTCTCGCTTTCTTCCTCTCTCTCTCTCTCTCTCTCTCTCTCTCTCTCTCTCTCTCTCTCTCTCTCTCTCTCTCTCTCTCTCTCTCTCTCTCTCTCTCTCTCGCCCTCTCTCTCTCTCTCTGGCTCTGGCTCTGGCTCGCTCGCTCCCACTCACTCACTCTCTTTCTCTCTGGATCTCCTCCTTTCTTCTGCCTCCTTTTTCGAAATGTTCCCTTTTCTGCTGGCTTGTGTGTCTCTACTGAAGATGGAGCAGGGATGCGAGCGGCGCGCAGACAATGTGCATGTTCCACCTTTATCAGTATTGCACTCTCTCCCTCTCTCGCTCTCTCTCTTTCTCTCTCTCTCTCTCTCTCTCTCTCTCTCTCTCTCTCTCTCTCTCTCTCTCGCTCTCTCTCGCTCTCTCTCTCCCACTATCCCTGGCGCGACTCTGTTTACTTTGAGCACGATAAAAGCCAACATAAGCATTCAGACACAGAAGGGGAGGTTCTGTGCAAGCCGAGGAGGAGGAGGAGGAGGAGGAGGATGAGGAGGAGGGGTTGCCGAGCCAGGGCTGGGTTGGTTATAGGGTGGGGGTATGAAAAGTGGTGGTGGTAGCATTTGGGTGGGTGGGTTTTTGGTGGTGGGGGTTACCGGAGGAGTCCCCAGTGGATTCATACATCAAACGAGGCCGGGCTGAGTAACAGAGGGGATGTGAATGACATTAGAACAGCTGATCCTGGGCATTAGCACCTCCTGGGACCCTGCACGCTGCCTTTTAATTGTGCCCCCCCCTTGCAAACACATACATAAACACACACACTCAGTGGCCAGCACTACCTCACCCTGTGTGTGTGAGAGTATGCACGCTCAAGGACACACTGTACAGCATGTATAGCAGATAGATCTGTGAAGCCGGGGGAAAATGCATAAAAAGGAGAGAAAAAAACAACCCGGCTGTTATTAGGCCCGGTCGTGACATCCTTCTTCATCTGCTCTTGCATCTACTGAGCTGTAAATATGCATCCATCCAAGCATGTACTGAGGAGCACGCTAAACTGTACAAGAAAAACAACTCAGAGTTTCCTTTTAATGTATCTTTTTGATTAATTCTGTTTGAAACGGCTTAAAAAGAAGCAGACAGAGAGAATGCACATGATGTATCTGTTACATCATGGGCGCCAGTCGGCTATGGATACCGCATTACCTTAAAAATTCAGGGAAACGAACACAATTTATCACGAATTCCGGCTTCAAAACCTTGATGTCTCAGGAGAGATCGGTGGAACCTCACGTGGTCATTTACTCCTGGACTCTTGATTTAAGAATTCTTAGTGCAAAAAAATCAAATTAACAATCTGTACAATGTGAATGATATGTATACTGTATGATGCCCTGTATCCTTAGATCCTCGAGCCTGATACTGATATGCCACCAAAGACGATTTAAAGAATGAGCCAATTAAAAGTGAAACCTTGGTCCTCAGAAGAGGAGTTTTTATCTTCTATGTACCTTCTTTATTTTTCCTGGTTAAAGACTTGGGAATTGCGTGTCCACATCTCAAATTGTTTTTTCAGTGATTCAAATAGATCTGGCTCATTGATGTTGATGAAAAAAAACACACAAAAAAACAACCCAGACAATCAGAGACCTGTAGGCAGGATTAAGAACAGGGATGTTATCTTCCAGTGCCAGAGTCAGAAGAATGGCAACAGAAAAAGAAACCTGCCACAAAAATGGCGACAAGATGAGACTGATGCAGCCAAACAGGGAGAGATAGTGCTCGTGGGAGATGATCAGCTTGTAACGCCGCGACCCCGACGCCTTTATCTGCAAAGATCTTCCACTTTGTGACAAGTCTTAAATCAGCTTATTTCTTCCACTGATGCAGGAAAAAATAAAAACTGCTCCTCACACATGCTACTACATCTTATGTATCCAAGGAAAGTGATGTTTAAAGCTAGGGTTGGTAATCCTGGGAAAGCTAGCATGGGGCAGGCATCTCAGCCCCTTAGATTGGCCCTCTTGTCCAACGTAGCCCAGAAAAGACATGAACGTGCGCTGCCTGACAGCTGCTAGGAGATGACTTTTCCCTGACTCACCCGCTGACATCTGGTTATTGTCTTTGCTTCAGCACAGGCAGGGTGCATGCAGGCAGGCAGGTCAGTTAGTGGCACAGAGGTACGCCATGTAATTTCATTTGGGCCGAATGAAAAGATTGGTCATGTTTATTACAGTCCTGCGAGGGACTGTAATAAACTGTTATAGATACTATATAAGTTTCTACAAGTTTATAAATACGTTTTTTTCAGACAACTCTATTTATTGATGGCTATCGGGACATGAAGAGGGTTAAAAAAAATAAGGTATAAAGTGTCCGATAAAGAAATTACCAACCGTACCTTTAATGACAGGATATGTTACATGCTACTGAATGCTCCTAACCAGAAAATGGCCAAAATGTCAGATTGCATAACGAAGTGAGAATTTTTAAGTTGGCGTGTCATAAAAAGGACTAAAAACATTTATTGTTTCTCCATTTTTATGAAAGTGCAGTTTAAAAAAAGTCTCCTGTTTGCTGCTTTGGCCTGCACCAACAGTAACGCTGGTGTCCTGCTGTGGCAGACACAACACAACCACAGAGAGAATTAACTCGCTCTGGGACACTTCCTCTGCAGATTAAATAATTCAGCAGCAGGGGGACGGCTGACCTGTAATTACACATTCATACTTGTATTTCATGAACTCCACCGAAAGAGGCCGACTAATAAAACATCGGTAATTCAAACAAATGCTCACCTCCACCGGCAGCCATCTTTTATTGCCCCGGTATACAGTCTCACTCCTGGATAATTGGCCTGACTGTTTGATGCAGCGATCAGTCACCACAGACGTTTGACGTGGCTTAAGCTGAACAATTTGGCATCGCCGGCTAAAGATAGGAATCCGTCTCCCTGTCTCTCCTCTTATGTGTTTTTCTGTCTATCGCTCTTTTGCTCTCCTTTTTCGCTCCGTTAATAATTCAAATGAGCACTGCCAGATCACTCCCTTCAAAGGGAGTTGCTGGAATGTTCTCAACAGTGCCTTTCTCTTTTTGTCATGTGAAATCAAAGCCCTCAGACGCGGTAAGAGATATCCTCGGTTAACTCCCCACACTGCTATTCTGCCAATTAAAGGGAAAATCAACAAAGGCTGCAAAAGGCTCACAGTTGATCACCAAAAGCAAGGAAAAAAAGAAACTGAGGGATTCTAATCATCCTCATCCTCATCATCAGTTTTTGTCAGTGTCGCCCTTTGTCTTCCTCTATTTCTTCCTTGCGGCGCAATCACCACATCGCTGTGGCGGCCCCGTAATAATCAGCATAATCATTATTACCACAATCACCATCATCATCACTGTCACTGTCGACTCTGTCACGTCTGTCTTCTGAGCCCAAGTCGCTGGCCTGCTGCAGAACAGGATTGAGCCTCGGAGGCAGGTCTTAAACGCGTTTGATTGTCACCGAGTCTGCCCGGATGTGTGTATTGGCGCAGGTGTGAGTCCCTATATACCTCCACCAGATTCATCTGATTTGAGGCGTCACAAGATTTTAAATCCGGTGTTAATCTCCTCTCAACAAAACAACAAACAAAAAAACATACACCGACAAATCTGTCTTTGTGTACGAGACGCAGCTTCAGCGTGACAGCAGACATGGAGTGGTTTGTCTTTTGAGCCAGTGCTGTTTTAATGTGCTCCTCAGAAAGAAAGGGAAAAAAAAGGGAAAAGGAAAAAGGGTTGAAAGCAGCAGTTCTAGCAGTAAAAAGCCATCACATGCACCGGGAGCTCAGTCAGCAATAATCAAAGGCAATACAAGCAGCGACTAATGGGGCTCAAACGATCGGCGGTGCATTCCTGTTCTCCACTGTTTATCGTATGACCGCTGATCAATATGGCGCACTCGCACTAATCATCATAAGAGAAGACTGTTTATTTCCCTCAACTCCCATCACTCTGACAGTGGAGGAAGACGTGTTTACATCCTCTACTTAAGTAAGAGGAG
This sequence comes from Limanda limanda, assembly GCF_963576545.1. Lineage (NCBI taxonomy): Eukaryota > Metazoa > Chordata > Actinopteri > Pleuronectiformes > Pleuronectidae > Limanda > Limanda limanda. Next base: position 4,931,921 of record NC_083652.1, read on the forward strand.
CAATAACACAGTGTAAAATAATCCATTAAAAGCTCTGGTTCGTCTTTAAAATTCTACTTATGTGAACACATGTCTTATTAGAGGAAACATATTCAAGGGCAATTATATGGAGTTATATCTAACATCATTATTATTATTACTGATGCATCGGTGTCTTTGATGTTGCAGCAGGTTGACATGGAGCTAATATTAACTACTGATACTGTGAAACACCTTAATACATTTTTTAACATGTCAAATTTAAATTTCAATACTGTTTGACATCGATATTATTGTAGGTCATTTTATGTCGTTATCCGTTATCACCTCTTTTTTTTCATATTCTTATTGTTTCACTGCATTTAAAATTAAATGTTGCGTTTCTCATTTTGAATCTATAACTTGTTACACGTATTTTTCAGTATTTGGACATATATTTGCCTTTAATGGTTTATCCTATATTCTACTGTGGTTAAGTATTTTTAAATATGCAACACCTGTGAAAAAAAATAATTTAAAAATGTCTTTTATTATCTGTTCTCAGTTTGTCCTGTTTTATCTGTTGTGATCTAACATCTTAAATCCAAAACATTTCTACCATAGAGAGCCTAACCCGTTCATCAGCTCTGCAGGTTTATCCTTTTCACCTCACTGCTTGTTCAGATTACTGTACACACTCCAAAGTTATTAAGCCAGTAAGTGCATTGACTCTGTATTGTTGTCTTGAAAGCATTGTCATCCTTGTCCCACATCAATGTGTACTTACCCCTGACAATTTGTGTAAGCAATGTTTGTCACAGGGCCGGTAATGTTTGAGTTTATGACCCTCTCACAAAAAATGATGACTAAAAAAAGTTTCAATCAGGACTGATATCAAGGAAGTTTAAGTTGCTCCAGCAAATCTCCAAACCACCAGAATTTAAAGATACAAAACAAACAAAACAAAAAAAAATCAAAAAATCTTTGAATTGCTCACTCTTGTCATGTTTTATCCAACTGTTAAATCATGCTTCTGTGAATTCTACTTCCCAAAGCCTGCTTCAAAAGCTCTCTCCACGCTGCCAGTGAGGAAGTTCTGATGGGGGAATACTGAAGCTTTCATTTAAAAGAAAAAAAAAAATAAAAGTTTACTGCCTAAAAGTATAGAGACATTTGAATAAACCCAGTCTAAAGTGACTGAAGTGTACAAACAGAATACAGAAACGTGTTCTACCTTCCGCTTGCTCAATTCCCTGAAACATTCGGAGGACATTTAATGTAGCATTCTCTGTGGTTGTTAAAAGTACAAAAGTACAACACGATCCTCTGAATTCCACTGAATAGAAGTAGCAGGACTTGATAAATGCAGATGGTGCAGCAAATGAGCAAACGCACTCGGTTGCTTTCTCACCGCTGCACTGTGCACTTCACTATGGACACAGCTCCCCCATCAGGAGGAGCACCGGAGCTTGAACAACACAAACACAAGTCAGGACGCGGATTATGCAACATTTGTGCGCACACCCCAAACTTGGTAAATATGCATGAAAGTAAAAATTTGGAACTTGCTCTCTGTTATATTCTTCATTAGTCACAGTGTGGCGTATAATTAGCCCATCTGATGTGATCAGTCGAGCTGAGGAAGAGATTGTGGACTCTGAAGGGTAGTTTGGTTCCCTCTACGCACCCCCCCACACACCCCCACTGGACACGCAGCCAGGACCTCTGGAGACGCACTCGGAAGGGAAAACAAAGCTGGCAGTGTTTGGTGCGGTTGGGGTTCTGTGGAGAAGCAGCGAGCCCTTTAGAGGGGGGCACCCTTGAAGTGCCCCTCTGACAGGCTTCCTCATTATCTGGCATCTCCAGAGTGCCAGGCAACCCCGGCTGCCGAAGTGGGGGCACGAGGACGCCTCCATCAGCCAGCTCCTGGGGGTAGTCACGGAGGAGGGGGGGGGGGGGGGGGTTGTGCACTCGCTAAAGGTCCACTGATTACATCTCAGGGCCCGGAGCTTCAGGGATCCCTGCTAATTAAAGGTTGTGTCATATCTGTTAGAGATAACAAACCTATGTAGCTCTCTTCTTTCTTTTTTTTTTTCAAATCAAGGAGTCCATTTTATAGACTTTCACCTCCTCCACTCCACTCCGATATCGGGCGCTTTCCGGCATCATGTCAAGTTTGCGAGTCTCCGTCCGCATTCAAGGCTGACCAGCTCCCCCCCCCCCAGAGGAGCGGGTTCCTGTTTAACCTGCCCTCACCCTTCCTCAGCGTGCCAGCGGTGTTCTGGAGGCATCAGGGATCCTTTGTCTGGAGGCATAATTAAAGCTCTCGTTCATTATTTCTTCACTTTGAGCGCAGATCTGAGTAATTAGGAGGTAGTGTCACCGGGGGGGCTGGAGACTTCATGGAAGCACACACACACACGCACACACGGAAAAACACAATCGCACAGGTCTACACTCATAACATCTGAACACAAACACACACACAGAGACACAAACCAAGCTTGTTCAATCTTAGCACCAAATGAGCCGCATTCATCTCCCACCTATCTTTGGATGCCAATATCTGGCACCGAGTGAAGCATGCTTTTTCTCCCCTCAAAGCTGTCATGTACTAATGCATTGATTAAAAATTTTGATTAAATGGACAGTTAAGGGAGGAACTGCAAGAGTGATCTGCAATCCATGCCGCGATTGGAGGCCGGGGTAGGATGTGGGGCCCCGGCTTCTGCTGCGTGTGGAGCTCAGGCACTTGCTTCTCTAATGGATTTTGAAACAGAGCTTGGCTTTTATATGGTGTCATTCATCCTCATATGTTTTCGCCTGCCACGTCTCACAATCACTGCTTTCTTTATGGCAAACTAATGCACCCAGTGCTAAGATCAGCAGGTTGGCTCTGGCCATCGCTCACGGCGCGCTGGCCGAGATATTAGGACGTTTCAAGAAGCTTCCATCGGAGGAGGCAGTGCGGAAGCCGAGGGGCACTGGCTCTGCCTCCCACACGGTCATATATCAACCTTCCACGCCACACCGTCTACACCCAAAACACACACTCACAAACACACACACACACACAAGCCACCGCTCCTCCCGCTGCTTTGACAGGGGAAGGAAAGGAGGTGGGTGATGGAGCTTTATGGCGGTGGACAGTCAACGTCAATACATTGAGCGTTTTACCACCCTCTTTTACAAAGGTCTGGCTCGCTCGCGGTTACGGAGTGCCGAGGCCACGGGGGTGTTTGATAGTCCGCGGAGGTGGGTGCAAGACAGGGAAGGGTTCTGTTGAGACACGGTGGGAGACAACAAACGGGGGCGACGGCTCATGCTCTGTTAGCCCTCTGGGCCGAGAGAGAGAGAGGCTACGTTAGAGAGCGAGAGAGAGCTGACAGGGCAAAGGGACGGCCAAGCATGGAAATCACATCAGATCAATGATGAAAAATTCAGTGGCGGCAATAGTCGCTCTCGGGGACAAAGTCACATGGCGCATGTGAGCGTGCGACTATAGAGTGTGTATGAAGAGGCTGATGTGTCACCCAGCAAATATACATTGGCCCATTTTGTCTTCCAGGGGTGGAGCGGTTGGTTTGAAATGAGCTTAATAGCAGGAATGAAAATAAATACAAGAGACATATTTGCAGAGCTACACTTGTGTGTGTGTGTGTGTGTGTGTGTGTGTGTGTGTGTGTACACTTCTGTTGGTATTTAAAATGATGAGCTCGTCTCCGGGGCTTTCGCTCTCTACAACAAACCTTATTCTCTGTCCCTAAAGCCTCAGTTACGCCAATTTAGCAGAAAAATAAAATGGGCCCACTCACCACTTACACAATAAGAACATATTAACATCACCCACAAGGATTGTTGGCACCGGCGTGGCTTGAAACTTAACACCACTAACAGAAGTCCACCAGTGCAGGGACAGAAAGTATGATATCAAATTATACTATGCTGTTGTAAACTGCCGAGACGATACTTTCTTCATATATTTCCACAGGAAGAGTAATTAATGATGGGAATATAATCAGAGAGAGGTAAAAAAAAACACTTAAAGAATCCTGAATAGAAAAGACTGTAACGCCAAAAATAGACACATTATGTCCCCTCCCTTTCAAAAAGCCACACATCACATCGCTGTGCAAGGGAATTGAACTGTAAAAATAGTTGGTGCATTGTGGAAATATAAGAAAGGGATAGAAACAGTTTTAACTCTTGAAAATTGTTTCCAGATAGAGGCTTAGTCTTGTTAACCATAACAAACGATCAGCTGCGTAGTCAAGATGGCTGCAGAAAGGCGAGACTGGCCAATAAGGACTTTGGTGACAGGTCCCAGTGAGACAATAATTGTGTTAGTTTTATCTCCATTTTCTCCTTACTTGTTTTTATAGACATGTTCCAGTTTTGCCCTGTGTTGCTTTGCGTATCTGTTACACTTTCAAAATTCACTGATATACAGCTGTACATATATATAATAACGTTAGATTATACAGAGGAAGCTTTCCTCTTGCAAAACATCCCAACAGAGTTACACTACTGCAGCCAAGGTTGCAAAGCTTCGTGGAAATTATGGATTCACAGAATTTTTTGCAAATAAAAACTCAATGCGCTTTACATTAAAATATATGTGCACTTAAAAAAAAACACTCACTCAGCAAGAAAACCACATACAAACCGCAAATGTAATTTATACCGCACCACGGGGAGACTGTAAAGCCTCACCAAGGAGTTCTCCCTCAATGTATCTTGATTTTGCTAAATTAGACATAAAACAGGATTTTCTACCCGATCATGTACGCCTCAAACAGATTTTATATTGAATATCTATAAAATGTATTTCTCCACGATACATGGACTAATACAGCATGATTCCATTCCTTGGTCCGTTTCTTTATGTTGCTGCTGATCACAAGTTGCTCTTATTTAGACCTAATCTCTATTCTAGCCTTTACTCTGCACTCACGTCCGAACCATAAACTATCTGCAACTTCACTGAGGCATTTTGTCCATTTTTATAACCCAGACACAAATACACACAAACACACACAACCCACACACACATGCACAACCAAGCAGTACTGTAATCATGCAATGCTGAGTTTAGCACCAATCAATAAGTCCGGCCAATGTTCTCAAATCCAATCCTCAGGGTCCAGAGTACCGCTGCTTCTTTCTTCCGGCCACCCAGTTAATTGCATTCATCGGTTGTCCCGGGCCTAAAATCCGCCCTTGATTCAACTCCTGGAGCGGACACCTGCATGAGCAGTGACAACCTGAGCCTGCGGACTGAGCCTGAAGGAACCTGACAGGATGGGCTGCTCTACAAACACATTGCACATATCAGGTGGTCTTCACGGCCAAAATGTCCCACAATTCAAATCCATCCAAAGCAATCATTCTCAAAATCTACCAGCCTGGTGCATTTCAGATTTCATTGACATTCTGTACAAAAAAGGGAAAAAAGCAACCCTAACCATAATGGCTGCAGCCCAAAGCGAAGTCAATTACATAGATTGGTGCGGTGACATAAAGTGTATTCCATTTGGGAGCAGATTGGTCACACCCAGTAATGTTCCTTTCCAGCAGGCATACCTTTGACCATTACTCTAAACAGGCAGTTGGGGAACCAGAGACCTATTTCCCACAACTGTGAAGGCTGGTGTGTCTCCCAGAGGGGTCAGGGGTTCACACTGCAGCTACCATGCTCTCATATTTAGCAGCGGCAGGTGAGAAATGGTACATCAATACTGCCTGACACGCAGGGCCACAGAGGCCTCTAACTAACATACACACACACACACACACACACACACACACACACACACACACACACACACACACACACACACACACACACACACACACACACACACACACACACACACATATACAAACCACAGCCAGGCCACAAGGTGTCAGGAAATGTGTGAATAAAGTGTTTGTGTGTCTGTCACTTAACATAAAAAAAAATTAATGTGTAGTTGTTGGATCATCGGCTTCGTTACGGTTATAACTCCAAATAAAATCCGTAAATGGAAACAATTGATAGCCTCATGTTTCTCCATCTTAAGACCACACCATTTGTCTTTCCTGGTTCCCTATCACATTACAAACCATGAAGGAAAAATGCCAAACGAGTATCATGAATTGAACATTTTTGGGCTTTTGTGCGAAAAAAAAACATTCATATGAAAGCACTTTGTCCTCATTTTACAGATGAACGTGCGCTAAACGATTTGAATTGATAATGAAAACAATCATTAGTCGCAGCGTTCCACTCCTTCCAGCATCTGCTATTGCCGGCAACTCTCAAAGCAGATCCATATCCATCAATCAATCCATCAATCAGCAATTTTGAACCGAAGGCTCCCGAAACACCCTGAGGTGGAGGAGCACTACACGCAAAGACATCTTAAGAATTTGGATTTGAGTCCAATGATGGCGTCAGTACTTTTAAGGATAGTTTAAGGGCTCATCCATGTCCTGCCCCTTAGCTCCATCTCTACCCATTACAACGCCCCTGTGAGCTTTAGTTCCCAAAAGTCTGGAGGTGGCTGAGCCTTTCCTCGGGGCCTGGAGGCTGAGGACGTTGAATCAGTGGCTTCCTCTGAATCACTTCCCGAACGCCATTTGCTCCGAAAGGCCTTTTCATAAATCTGACTGTTGAATGTTTTATGCATCGGATTTTTTCGTTCTATCAGTGTATTTTTTTTATATTACGATGCCTTTTTGGTAAGCGCCTGTGTTTTGAGAGGTGCTACTTAAATAGAGGCTCTAAATATAAAAACGCGTGTGGGTGTGTGCCTCTGTCTCAGCCCCAATGTGTTTCCCTGAGTGTGTGAGTATTTGTATCTCTGTTGGTGTGTCTCTGGCTGTAAATGTGTTTTCTGTGTAGACACCTGCCGGGCTATAAAACCCTCCTGTGCAGCATGAAGTGCCTGAAGCGTCTGCTGTTGTTACCTAAGATCCAACCCTGCCCTCTGACCACATCACCGGCAGCGTACAACAACGACCCCGTCACCTCCCGCATTCTTGCCATTCCACCGCCATCATAACGCAGCTTCGGGGACTCTAGCGCTGATACTGATTTTCCACGGACATCTGCCCTGGAACGGTGGCGGCGGCTGGAAGAGAAAGAGTCGAAGAAATTCTGCCCAAAGGAGGTGGAAGAAATGTGAGCGTAATATCTCTGAGTGGGAGTCATGAATGTAATATCACGCCGAACCAAACTGCTGCGATCCCTGCTCAATATTTTAAAAGATGTCTGGTTTTTAATGCCGCCCTTTTGAGGGCGTAATATCAATGGCTCCAATGGAAAATGTTAAAGTGTCAAACTCTGCGAGGCACATAGCTGTGAGAAAGAAAATTACAAACATACATATATACACGTGAAGGTGTCATACAGGCTAATGTTCAAGCACAGCACCCTTGGAGAGAGAGATTGTTTTTCCTGGTCATGCGTGTCCATTGTGATCAGTCATGCTCATGTTGCTGTATTACTTCCTGTGATGCTCACTCGCTCTTTCCCTAATGCTTCTTTTTCTCCACTCTCTAAATGCTATCTGTCAGTAGGTGTTGCACGACTGATAGAGGCTCGTCCGTTGCCTTTCTCATTACAGCGGGAGAGACAAAATCCGGCGAGCGCGGTAACCTTTCATGGAGACAGAAGGAGGGAGGCATCCACACAGAGCCGGCACCTCCGTCTACTTGACATAACCCTATTACTGCTTCCTTAATTTGTCCCGCCGTGACAACTCGCAGCCAAAGAAACGGTTAAAAGAATGAGTGAACAAAAGCTGCATTGCATTATGGGGGGTGGAGGAGGAGCGCAAGGGCCAAGGGTGGGTGGGTTGTTGAGGGTTGAAGACAATGGGGGAGGCAGAGCAGCGCTGCATCAGCCATATTGGATCATTTCTAAAATGCCACACGTTATCCGGAGGTGGGCCGGAGGATACTCCACTTTACTGATCGCTTTCCGGCCCCACTCAGAGGGCTGGTGGTGTAGAAATCCTGTTGTTCACCATTTACCTTTTTGAACATGGAGACTTGGAGGTTTAAGAAATGCCGCCACACTGATCAACTCCTACACAAGCTGAGTTTCAGGACGCTCAGAAACGCAGATAATGTTTTTATTCTCCCCCTTGAGAACATCGACTTTTGTTTAAACGCAATAACGTTTGTTGCCTCATTTAATATTTGCAAAACACGAAACCTTCAGCGCTTCTCCTTTGTTCCCTCAATCTGTTTTCTGCTAAACGTGATCAAAGCCGCGCGTAGACACAGTGTACCGCAACATGGAAATGACAACACCTCAAAAAAAAAATGAACTAAATGACTGGCAAAATGAGTAACAGCTTCAAAATGGCTGATAATAAGAGCGGCTGAAGTGCGAGCTCGGTGAAAGTGCCAGACGCTCCGACAAATGTGACACTAAATCCTGCGTTTGGCACCTCCTAAGTAAACAGAAGTGTTGATAAAAGGAAGCCGGAGCAATCTTGTCTTTTGTGTGCAAAATTTGAAAAAAAATTATTAATAATGTGGGGTTCTGAGGGGGGGCTGGCCTTTCTTTTTTCTGTGGCACGGCTTCTGTGACAGACACAGTTCCCTGCAATCACACACAACTGGTTTCAATTAATACGCCTGCAGTGCTTCAAACAAACGTCTCGTGTAATAATGTGTATCACAAACTGATCTAACAAAAGACCGAAGTCATCTGAGTGCAGCTCCTGAAATAACTACTTTGGACAGTTTTAAGCACCAGTGGCTGTTATGACACGATGATTACTCTCATTTACTGTTCATAAGTCAAATTGTTTCATTCATTTTATCTGAAGCAGTGACCGCGGACCGTGAATAAAGATGGACAACGTGTCTCGACTCTCCAGAAATGAAGCCAATAGGAATATCGGGAGTATAGCGATGGAGCCACACTATCGACGTCTTGCTGATTCACACGCTTGACCAATCGAGAGTCAGTCTCATCTGTCAATCATAACGCCTCAGTCTGTTTTTATATCATCAAACAATTGAGAGTAAATCAAACTTATTAGAAACACTTAAACGTAGATCAGTGTGATAAGACTTACCTAAAAGGACAGGAATCATCTCTGAGAAAAGTTTATGTGACACTTTAGTTTGGTCCATGTCCCATCTGCTAACATTGAGGTGGATGGATTTATGATATATATTGCAGCCAGCCACCGGGGGGGCTATCAAAACACTTGGGCTTCACTTTACAGGAGCTGTCATGAGGTCTATCTTTATTAGTGACTTTTTGAAAACAGAAACTTACAAGTCGTAAAGTAACTAAATCAAACAGACAATTATATAGAATAACAAACGATAAAGTAAAAGGAAAATTATACTTTCTCATTTATTTATATTGATATGATTATTTATCTGTTCTAAAATATTAAAACCTGTCTCTGCATGTGAACTTACAGGAAATATCACTTCATTCCTCAGGATACATTTAGATCAGGATTGAACGCATGCACAACATATCATCGGCTTAAAAAACACGATGTAGATTAAACTCCCGACAGCAGTGTAAGAAAAATCATCTCCCTCTGGACCAGCTTCAAAACAAGAATGCTGTTGAGGTTTTAAATACATCAGAAATTCTAATCCAATAATCCAGATGTCATGATCTGATTCTGCTCAAAGAATATTTTTACATTCTAAACTTTAAGGATAACGCTGTTCTTTATTTTGTTCATCAACAAATCCCACGGAAATACCAAAGCTAACAATGGCTTGGTCCGCCTCTCACTCACTGGTTTACTCTCTCTGTCTGTGGCTCTCAGATCCAGAACCACGGTTTCCCACTAATCATGTAAATCTTTAAAACCAGTTCACAAATATATGGTTTCATTTTTAGCATTGATTAATCCAATGGTTATTTATTGGAGGATGGTGTTTGTTGGAGCTGTGTGGCTCAGTGGAATAATAAATCAGGCTTGGGAGGACACACACACACACACACACTCAATATTTGTTAGTTGGATACATTCAGTGTTTGTTTTGGTATGTCCATAGGATTTGTTGATGATGAGAAATGTATAGAATATAAGAAGTCTTTTTTAATCTACAAGGGATACTCCCACAAATTCCCACAAAAGAGATGAATGAGGTTTATTCTCCACCACAGCGTGTTTCATGTAATGAGCAACTTTGGTGCGTGTTAAAATATGTCGGTGTGGGAAAAAACAAAAGACAAACTGGGTAGTAAAATGCTTAATGAAGGCATCTACGGCTATTGAGACAGAACCACTGTTGAGCAACGGAGATACGGTGACTTCAATGTCTTGACACAGACTGTGTTGTTCTGGAGGAGCATGAAGTCGTGACACATTTCATAAAAGACTTTCTCGGATATCGGAGAGTTTGGACCACCTCAGGGACCACGACCTCAGTGTTGGTGACCCTCGTGGCTTGGCCTGACCCCCCCCCCTCTTCCCCGGCCTCTGATCTGGGCTGCAGCGGCGGCAGCCATGGGTGTGGGTTCAACACCTGAGCGCGGGAGCTGTCTATGTAGAGAGATTAAAGGGCCTGTATCGATCCACAAGAGCTCATGCATTTTGCATGAGGGAGACATTGTCAAAGAGGCGTCTCAGATTAAAAAAAAGAGCAGAGGGAGAGTTCTGGAAAATATGCTGAACTCGGTGAAAAATCTTAATGTTGAAGTGTTATGCATGTAAACTCGCCTTTATATATTGGATTGTCCATGAACTCCCATCGACCCGAGATATTACCCAGTTTTTCATTTCTTCTCCCCCTTGCAACCCACCACACCACGCCGTCTTCTTCTCCGTCTCCTCCGTCTCTGTTTTTTTTTGGGGGGGGGTGGTGGTGGTGGTGGTAAAGGTTGTAATGTTGAAGTCAGAATGTGAAAAACAAGCCTCACCGAAAAATAAAAGCAAAAAGAAAAAACTGGCAGCCAGAGAGTGTCTAATGGCGGCAGTGAGTCCGTTGGAGAATTCTCAAGTAGAGTGTGAATTATTTAGAATGTGTGGCTAGTGTGCAGAGCATGAAGCCACCCCACCCGGCAACTGCCAGGCAGAGTGGCCGAGAGGATTCAGTGCGCAACAAACATTTTGCCCGTCTGAGGTCTTCATTTCTCCTCCTCGCCATCACTTCGGCGGAGTGCAAGACCGAGGTGAGGCTCTCGGCGAAAAAAAGAAAAAAAAAACGAGACGAGAGTTTTCGAGTCGAGCGAAAATATAAATGATTTCTTCTCTGCCTTTGCACGAGGAAAAAAAAGGGAATCTGCGCACGTGTGTATCTGCCAAAACAGAAAGTGAAGCGCAAGGAACTCACTTTGACCCATTTATGGCTCCCATGATGCAACTGATTATTCATCATCAACATTTCATGCAGGTCATCATGCATGTTTAAATGCACGCAACTGTACTGTGGTGAAGACGCCCCCCCCCCCCCCCACCTCCACCTCCCCACCTCCTCTGCAGTCTGAGAGCCTCTCGCAGCTCCTTATCCCGCGAGCACATGTCAATCTCACCTGAACGACCCCCGATAACAAGACAAAAGCAATCAATCTCTGATATTGGCCGGGTGGGAGAGTCGGGGATAACACAGACACTATCAGCGAAATGGCAACAAAGACGGAGATTTTCTGTGCGAGGATGATTAGAAACACGGCGGCGGCGGTGACACGCTGATCTGCGGCGGTTAAACAGAGGCGGCTGTCATCGCTTGCAAATGATGACGCCGAACGCCGATAGAGGAGATAGGATCTACGTGAGTGTGTAGTTGTGTGCGTGGATCAGAAGGGTTGTGTTCATGCAAAAGGCATACACACACACACTGAGGCAGGGCCCACACACTTAGAAACATCCATGGCAAATCAATGAAAAACAAACATGTACGATAATTCAGGTGAACACAGAGCGGTTGGTTCAACCTGTGAACACTTCAACTGATATTTCTGAACTTGAAACATACTGAAAGAAAAGATTTAAGATGATTACATGAAAGTTAAAAAAATCGTTTGAACACCCCCACCTAGTAGGAAAACTGTGTGCTTCTGAACAAAGCCTTAATTTACTTAAAAAATATCGGATGGTTAAATGAAAAAGTCCATAGACGTAAAGTTAACGGCAGGTTTTTCAGACTGTTTTATTGCTGCTGTGGCCGAAAAAACAAACCTTCATCCTACAGACACTGGATGCTGCTGTTTGTCTGATACAAACACAAGGCTGCAGCAAATGATTCTTTGATAAACAAGTGAATTGTTCAGGTTATAAAATGTCATAGGGTATTATTATTTTAGTTAAACAAGAAGTGAGTTTCTCAGGATTTAAAAGTCATTTTCCCTTGTTTTAACAGTGTGCACATAAAAGATGGAAGCACTGTATTTCCATGGCACTAAGCCGTGCACGTACAGATCTACTCATCAAGAACGATTCGGGAGCTCAGTGTCTTTATTAAAATAAAAAACCTTCTATTTAATGGACCACCTGCTCTGCTACATGAGCCATGTTATATCTGCTCTAGTTCTGCAGAGGACGTTAGCAGTTGTACTCGGTATAACTCACAGTGTAACTGCAGTCACGCTAAATAACTAGTTGTACGACAGCAGACGGAGGAAGTGACAGTGATAACTGAGAAGGAAGAGGGGAAAATGTGTGTAACACTACGGACTGTGAAAGTGTGTTGGTGCCACGGGACAACATAACAAGGAGTTAAAATGTTATTTGACTATAATATTTGTCTTATTATAATGTGGTAATGAATACATTGAGAAAAATGGATATTATTATTATAATTACATGATTTGATTAGGTTCTACTTCCTGCTAGGGTTGATGGAGGATCTTGTTTTCAGGACATATCACAATAAGTCCATCTCTGCCTGAAACAAACCCATCTCCTTATAACATCAAACTGCTCATGTTATAACATGGTATAAAAAACAGTTTCTTGTTATAATGTAAAAATATTGCATGCCGCCATTATGTCAAAAATATCAACAATAAACTTTTCACGTTGTAACCTGTCACTGATCCGTTGTCCTTTTTCTGTGATGGCTGCCGTAAATAACAATACATGCACATAGATAAAAATTGATTTACGTCCAAGCGCTGTCTGTTGTCCTGGTGCATGCTGGGGATTTTCCCACACACCCACCACCTATGAGACTCAATAAATCAAACATTTTATGTTGTTTCAAGTAGGAACCTGTAATATTTGTTGCTCCATCCCCAACTTAAACTCGCCTATATTCAAACTTTGGTCAAAATCAATTATTCAAGGTTTTTGGATCGATAGAATGAATCAAAGAATGAATAGATAATTTACTCTTTTCCGTGTGTATGAGTGAAAATCATCAAATATCACATTTGAAAAGCTGACACCAGAGAATGGTGCTTTTTTATTTTTTGCTGAGCGACTTATATGATTAATTGATAAGCAAGCTGGTTATTGATTCATATCTCCTGCTTCGATTTGCAGCTAAAAGTTACAGCACAAGTCAGAAACACATGAATAATGAAACAGCACCTGCCTCACCCTATAGCAGCCATAAATGCACATGCGCTGCCACAGCCTCACTGTATATACGCAGCGTGTGTGACTGGAATTTTCCGACATCAAAAATCAAAGCATTTAAGTAGATTGTACACAAGCACGTCTTGGAAGCTTGATCTTACTAATCTACAAATGGCTTCTTGTTATTAAACTGCTAATTCAGAGGATTAAAGGATCCATGAGAACACAATCCCCTTTACTTCCTTTCCAGGGTATGCTGAAGGTGGCTTAAATATTAATTAAGCACACACACACACACACACACACACACACACACACACACACACACACACACACACACACACACACACACACACACACACATGTTGGCCCATATGCACACACATACAGCAGCATGCTTACAGTGCTCCCTCTGCACAGGACTTAGTTTGAATGTCTGGGAGTTTCCCTCTTTCTTTGTCTCATTTTGTCAAGCAGCGTTTTTTTGCTTTTCTTAAACCTCAATTTCTCTCTGTCACAAACACACACCCAGAGAGACTGACACACACATGCCCACGCTCATGCACGCACACACAGACACACACACATGCGTGCACACCCACACACACACACGCGCACACAAGCCTATTTTCATATCTCAGACAACCATATCTCCCTGATTAATTCCTTTCATTCTTTTTTTAGGATGCTCAGTGCTGTCATCTCTGCGCTCCTCTCCTCTCACATCCCCCCAAAATCCTTATTTGACTTCATTCTTTTGTGTGTGTGTGTATGTGTGTGTGTGTGTGTGTGTGTGTGTGTGTGTGTGTGTGTGTGTGTGTGTGCATGTGCCACAATGGTTCAGGATGAGGAAATAAACTCTGGCCGCAGAGTACAGCGCTCTGTGTCAGGAGATTTCACCGGCTTACGCAACCAAACTCCGAGTCAGAACACACCTGTATGTTCTGGCCAGTGAGTGATTTACTTTGTGGCTTGTTCCGGGTGTATTTCCTGCTTGTTCAGAAATGTTGCGTTCAGCTCACAGCTCACTGTGGATTCATAAAAGCATGTTATGTGGGGAATATAAGTGTAGCCACAAGATTTGTATGTGAAAACACAATATTTCCATTTGGGATAGGAGTAACAATCTGAATCATTTTTATGGGTCTATATCTCCAACATAAAAAGGACTCAGGCTAAAAAATGTGCTCATTTTGTCAGCCAAGGGTACGCCAGCTCCTTTAAAAACTACTGTAAATTGTTTGAGTTTCTTTTTTTTTCTCTGATTAACGCCCTGTTTCCCCATTTTTCACACGGCGGAGATCCCATTTTTTGATTGAATCTGTGATGGTGGCACATTATACATTATATATAGTGCATTAAGACTGACACTAATAATACATTACATTACACCGACATGCTTGTCTTGCTGAAGCTGCACAAACGGCGGATAACGTCTAACAATGTATCACCGCGGCCGCATGAAATGAAAAGTTAAATTATGAACCAATCTATTTCTGATTTTAACAACATCCTCCGACGACACATTATTTTAAGTGTTCCTGTAAAAAAAAAAGCCATTAGGAATATAAAACACCCTCAAATTATTGTAATACCCTGATTTAAAAGGAAAAAGTTCACCTCGTCCAATTCCTGCTGCTCCTAAAGACAGAGACAGTAAATTGACGTGGAGTGTCAAGCGTGTAAAAGTCAAAGAGTCAAATCTGCACCATAGCCCAGAGAGAATGTACCGGGGCCAGCAGGAGAAACTACTCGCGGCGGATCCCATTACCTGCCTTTTTCACTGAAATAAGCAGTGTAATTTATCCTGACCTTTTTAGATTACTATGAATGTGCTGTCTGTGTAATTTTAACTGAAGTCCTCAGCAGCTTTGCTGGTCTGGAAACACTGGCTATGAAACCTGAGGAGGCGGCCGCTGATGGAATCAATGGGCTGATGCCACCAATACAGCAATGATACAATAGCAAACACATACTGAGGGGCTGCCTGACATTCACGGCTATTAGCACACATGGAGGAAAATCACTTTATTTCATCATCAGCGCTGTGAGAGACTCACCTTCAGACGCTGTTTTCCAGTTGAGACAGATTCTTCGCCACTTCTCCTGACGGCTAATAACAAAAGCAGAAGCCTGTTTTAGCTGTGACAAGTGTTTTTAGGATTAGAATTTCACTCCTAATGGGTTCTCTGGTAACGGTTTAATTCACTACCTATGCGATATCAATTCCATTATAATCTCATTAAGCTATTGCACACTGAGGTGATTTCAAATGAATGTGAAACAGCCAACCGTACGCTCCCCTCTAATTGAGCAATACTTTTTATTCATTATTATTGCCCATTATTAAATTAATGAACTTAATGGACTTATTTTCCAAATTGCAAAGAGCCCTGGCAACATGTTTTTAATTCCATTAGCAGACATATTGAACAAAAAAAAAAAGGGGATACACAGAGGTGTGTGGGCAATTAGCCTACCGCTGCGACAGATCATCAGTGGCGCATTTTCCCTTTTCTCCCAAACAGGAGTTTGTCCATCTTGTCCTGGATTTCTGTCACCTCCAGCCACACCTCACCCACTCCAACCTCATGTTTTCAGTTTAAAAGTCTTTTTGAAAAACAAGCGTTTCCTGCCCTGAGGCTCCGCTCTGCCTCGGACCCGACTCCGTTTCCACCTCTGATCTGTGGCCCTTCCATGTTAAGACACTGTACATGACATGGCATCATATTTGAATATTGTATTGTAAGCCGAAAATAAACATAACCTGCATAATATATGAAATGGATTTTCCGAAATGAGATCTTTTCAGCAACCAGAGGCCGCCACGCAAAATTGCCCAGAAGATGAAAGGATCTGCATAACTGAACGGCCCAATCAATACGTCTCAAACTAAAATGGCAAGTCTTGATAAGGTTATTGAATTTTCTTTTTTTAATTAAAAAGCATAGCGCCGCGCTCTCCGTCAAATACCACGGCAGCGCTGATGATGAGAAGACGAGAGGGCTGTCCCTGTTTATTTGTTCTTCGCTATTTTGAAACACACCGTCCACATTGTCGGCGCGTCATCAGTCAGCGCGGCGGAGACATTCCCTCTCTGTTTGTCTCTGTCATTTCCCGGGATTAAGCTGTCATGGCAGCTCTCAAACCCCAAGCGATGACATTCATATGGATATTAATTCTCATTACATGTCATTCATCAGCTCGAAAACTATCAGTGTTATTTATTCTCTGCTCGTGCGACATCGTTTCCCATTTAGTTTTTTCCTTTCTCACCAAAGCCCAAAAAAATACTTCTGTGATAATTTCCCTTAAAAAATAAAAGATGCAACAGCAGCTAAACACTGAAGCATCCACACGGCCATTGGTTGTGCAACACGCAAGACACTGCATCCGTTTTGTTGGATGTAAACGTCCAGAAGTGGCACACTCTCTTCCCATATTCTAGTCATGAAAATGCATAATTTAAAAGAGCTGAGACCAAGCTGTTCCTCAGCGGTGCGGAGCGAGCGCCGCGTCGTATCAATGCGAACATCAGTGGATAGAAAACTCCGGTCCCTGGAGAGGGTGCCATTACATTCAATCGCCAACCTCTGGATAAAACTCATTTCACTCCGCAGTGTCTGAATGGCTCTATACATTCTGCCGAGGCCACGATGTGATAGCGCAGCATGTCGGAGCCCGCACTAAAGGGCTTTTAAAGCAGGTTAGGGCGCTGCACAAAAGCCACTGCACAAAGCCACAGAGCACTGGGGCAGAACGGTGGAGGCACCGGCGCCACAGCTGACCGTCCTCACACAGCCCGGAGGACCCCAGCGAACACACGGCACAGAGTCGCCCCTCGCTGGGAGGTCCAAGCCAAGTTGTTGACAACAAGATAATGTCAGCTTCTATTTTTAGACGAATGGAAGCGTCTCCTGGTGAAGTGAGCCTGTTTTAAATATTAATTCCTTTGCCTCTCTCTTTAGCACTAGCTCCACGCACCTGAACAAGAGATTGAAGACAACAGCATCCGAATAGATTATATGATGAACATGAAGAGGTGCTGTTTCCTCTCTATTCACAGATCCTGGATGCCACCGCTCTGCATGTCAGATATGATTGTTTTCATGTAAGGTTGAGCAAGTGTTACACTTTCCACATGCGTGAGTAGGGATCGGCGAGGGTCCACATGATGTAAATTGCATCATCAGAGGGAGAAGGAGAGGCTGTGCGTGGACATCACTGCGGCGTCCAATTTGTTGTATCTGTGCTGACAAGGACGCAACCTGCACATGAACTCCTCCCGGACTGGAAGGATGTATATCCAGCATGTGTGGTTTCTGCAGCAGTCATCACCCAAAACCACATAAAACAGTGTATTGCTCAAATTAAATCAGGCGCACTTATTATATTAGTTGATATGAGATTTTATTCAGCTGTACCTGGCAGTGATGGTGGCGCCGCAGCCATTTTGTGAGCGGTCCAGAGGGAGATACTAAAGCTGTCGGTAATTTTTCAATTTCTCACACTTAAAAATTACAACTATAAGGGCGACGCCAACAGTTTCACCAAATCGTGCGTGTGCATGATATGATACGAATGCTGCTTGTGAACCATGTGTTGGAGACGTTCTTTGCCTTAAAGCAGTGAAAAAGGTTTATCACAGCAAAAGGTGCACAAAGTGTCCTTCTGCCTTTATGTATTAAAACAACAAGGGGAAACAAAGAAAAGAAAAAATCTGTGTTGGTGATCTTTGGCCACCGTCCTCTCACCTGTATTCATTTATATATATATTTATTTTGGGGATAAAATGACAAACGTGTCACATTATATGCCGTTTTCACTGAGAATTATTCATCAGCAGGAATTCAGTCATCTTTATGGGCTGGCCCTTTCCACGCTGCTGAATATTTCTGTTTCTAGTCGGAGCTTAAACAGGAGTTTTGACCAGGTCACACCGGGCATGGAAACAGAAACCAGTAGCCACAGATATACAGCAGGTTATATAATGATCATGAAAACTACATGAGAACGGGCACCTACCCCTCGACAAAACCAAAAAAAAAGCGACTGACAGGAGCGTGCACGTGTGTGGATGAGGATGCACATAAACACACACATAACAAACACACGCACACGGACACAGGCTGACACCGAGAGAGGTCCTGGCCTGACATGAGGAGCGATGAAGTAGCATTTCTCATCATCCACTGAGCCTGGCTGTGTCTGACCTGGAGGATGGAGGTGGGCCCCGGGCATGGCCTCGGGACCCGGGCAACCAGAGTGAGAAGGGGCCTCCGCCGAGACTTGTAAAGTCCCGGCCACGATTTACTGGGAAGGCTCAAATTGTGGCGTCCAGTGGCCACAGTGCGGCCGTGCTGTCAGCCCCATTCTTATTTGCTTCATTCCCTTTGACACTGCCTCTCGATTAGGGTCATAAATTCCATGAAATCGGTCAATAACCTATAACACTAATGTCACTCTCCTGCCATTAATTTTACAGCCCATGTGCCACACTGTTTCTTCAGCCTTTTACGTGACAAGTGGCTTTATACTCACTGGGATTGATTGAGAAGAGTATATAAGAAGCTTTGAAGAGAGCCTCTGCAACCCTAAAGATGAACGCATATAAAAAAAGGAGAACACCAGTGGATATCGCCGTTACATTCCTGGGAATGTTTATCAGCAATTTCAAATCTCTCTCTGTGTAACGAAAGTCATGGAAAAAAGCTGTTTTTATACTGAATGTATATCAAATAATCGTTACCTCTGGCCTCTTGACTTTAAGGGGACTGTTGTTCGCAGAGATATGGTCTAGTATTTTTTTTGAATTGTACAATAAAGAGTAGTACACTCCTCCTCAGGCTGTTGAAAAAAATCCTGTGGACATGACCTCAATGATCTGATTGTTAGCTTTGGTCCTGTTGGAGTATTAAGCCTCATATTTCATCATACAAACCTTTTGTGTATAATAAAACACACATTTGTCACCAATATTGGGACTAGGTTCTAGATTGTTAATGTGTGTATAACAGGTGAATGTTTCAATGTGCATTGGAACATGAGGTTGTATACTCTATATATGTAGAATATAAGGCAGAGTCCCAGGAAAAAGGTCAGTGAAAACTGATTGTCTAACTCACGGCAAAATTAGTTTTACAAGGAAAACACAACTGAAAGCATATTCCAAAAGATCATGGGTGTGTTTGACTCGCTGTGATTTTTGTTAGCTGTCACATTTGATCTAAGCTTGAAAATGCAAAGGTGATAATTCTAAGGGTTTTTACTTGTTTTGTCAGAGTGACACTGCAACAATCACAAAACCTCTGGCTTGTTATTTTCATTTGTTCATTTTAAAGAGCGAGCCTTGACGAGACTGCTGGAACAACTGAGTATGAAATAGTGAAAAGTGCACAAATTACATTTGAGAGAAAGAGAGAGGGCAGGAGTGGTTTTTCTTATCATGCGTGGCGGGCTGCCAGTGGATATGTTGCTGCCGTTCTCACCGGGGCCTCTCCTCCAATCTCCTCCGCATGTGAGAGCTGACACTTCAGGGCATATCTATGGCTCAGGCGTGTTAGCGATGCATACACCTTCTGCTGCAACGCTGCCGAGGAGGATGAAGGACTGCCTTGAGAGACTTCTGGAGTTACTGCCAGTGCAACAGGCCGACCGCACAAAAAAAAAAAAAAAAAAGTAAAAACAAATAAATACGACTGCAAAAAAAAAAGGATCATCAGTATATTGAATTTGGCACCAGAAAGGCTCACTTAAACAGATACTTTTGTGCGAGTGCATTTGGAAATGAAAAAGGAGAGGAAAGGGAACGTCTGCAAATGAATCAGTGCTGAGTGATGCTATTTCTTTCCTTGGATCAGCCGAAGCGGGACGTTTTTAGGCCATAGCATCTAAATTGCCAAGAAATACTTTCTCTCCTGCTTCTCCGAGGCTTAAATGACACATGGTGTGATCCTGAGACACACGTTTGGTCCTACTGTCAATGTGCAAATGATGTCTCAGTCTATTTATAGGCTCAAGACGTCATGAAATTTGGGGCAAAATCTTTGAACCTTCGCTCCAGTTTCTTTGGCTCATCGTTTGTTGGAGGAGCCATTATCTTAATATTTAATTTCCCCGAGTCAGTAAGATGTAAAATGTCTGCTTTGCTTTAGTTTAAAACATTATTCCGCATAATAACGCTTCCCGCTGCGTGTGATTCACTCATCCGCGTTTGTTCACTCACTCACTCGCGAAAATACAGACGATACCGCCCTGTGTTTTGCCAAGTTGGTCGGTGCTGGCAACTTTCCATCCTTACTTCTCCACCGGCTCATTGTTTTGCTGCCGGAGCTGCACGCCTTCACTCTCTCCTTCTCCTGGAGAGAGAGAGACGGAGAGGGCCCTTCAAACGCCGCCGCCGCCATTAATCATTAAATCCGATTTTTTTTTTTTTACTTTCGCCTCCTGCCCAAACGGTCGGGCTTCAATTGACACGGAGCCTCGGCTGCGGCGAGGCAAAATGGCCGCTCGTGGTAACAGCTCACAAGCCCCTGGACAACCTGAGGCATGGCCATCCAATCCCACATCATTAAGGCTAGAGTCCTTTATTGTGTTGGAGGCATTAAATGGTGCGCTGGCTATAGCCCTGAAGTCACACTCCACTAGGAGAAAACAGCAGAAAAATAACGGCACAGCTGGATAATGACTTTTCCCTGGGAGGCTGACCATGTGTACAAAAGCGCTAATGATAGCAGGTGCAATAAGCGAGCGCAAGGCTTTTACTGCGTCCGGATCTATTTTCCTCTGCTAAACTCGCCAGTGATTTCCCCTGTGTAGGTGTCTTTCTGTAGTTTAAGAACACTCCCCCTCCTCCTCCGTCTCCTACCTCCTCTCCATCCTCTCTCTGTATCTAATCTCTTTATCAGCTGTGCAGCTAATATCAAAGAGGACTGTGGTGTGAAAATCCTGCAAGTAAAACCTGCTGTCAGAGCCTAATCACAATTAGCTGGGCTCTAGACCCATTAGCCCCAAGGGGAAGAGACCAAAAGCTGACAGAATTATTGTTAAAGCTCCTGATTGCTAATGATCCCGCAGAGTGCAAAGGGTGGAGCCTGTGCGTTTCAAGGAAAAAGAAGGAAAAATGTGTTTATACTGGAAAAATATACAGTTTACAAGCAGATGAAGATGCCCTTAATCCCGCTGGTATTAGCGGTTAAACAGATAACAGGTTTCTTGGATGGAGCAGCTCCTCGGCTTCTGCAGCGGAGGCCGTTACATCAGCTCCGCCACAAAGACGTGTGTGCCTTCCAGATTATAAAACATTAAGCTGCAAGTTAATGACTGATTGCAACAGCCACTCCCGAAACTTGTAAGAAAAGGAGAGCGACGGCGCAGTACAAAACAACGCCACGCGCCCCCTCCTCTCCGTCCCGCCCCCTACCCCCCCCCGGAGTGAATCACCTGCAAAATAAGCCTTTTAAAGAAGCGCCTCACATGGGGATGTTAAGCCCCCCCCAAACTGTTCTGGCTGTCGGAGGACTTGCCGGGGGAGATAGAAATGTCTCAAGTTATTACAGCAGTCAGGTAAAGTGTGAGGCGGCGTGGCCCTGTGATGGGGGTGGAGAGCCGGCCAGCAGCATCTAATGAAGGCGTCTCGGGGAGTACTAAAGAGTCTACGTGACACTACTCCTGATTCGCTCGTCTGAGGACACAGATCAATTAATACATTAACAAACGATTGCGAGCACTTCATCTTGCAATATGAAACCGCCGGCCCGGACTCGCCGCCCTCCCACCCAGAGCGGGGTGCGAGCAACTGTGCCTCCCTCCATCTATACGTCGTCCGCCGTGAATGTTAACATGGTCTGCCGGTGAAGCTGCAGACTCCACACAGCGAGCCTCACCGGGGCTGAGACCTTACCACTGCACCGTAGCACCACACAGGCTGAACATATAGTTCCTGTGTGGAATAAGGGAGGATAAAGCAGTGCTTCCAGCTACTCTTCATCCCGGCAAAAATCTGAACTGCTGATACAATTTGCATTGTAATGCACCATGTATAAGACCAAATCACAACAGCTTTGATTGAGCGTCTGCCTAAAAGGAATCCACTCCTGCTAATGACCAACGATCCAAAGCCTCAAAGCAGCTCCTTGCTCATTTTTACGCCGGTGTTTTGTGGACGTCTCTGTCGATTTTTGTTTTACACATAAAAAACAAAGCATTAATGCAGGCCGAACACACTTGCTGAGCAGCCTGTGGCACACTTGAGTGCGTTGGTCGGGGAAGTCTAACGTAAACCATTGCTCCTTGCCATGCCATATATATCCAGCCTCCCCATTACCACCATCTCCACTCGACAGCGAGGGCCCTGCACTGCTAAATTATTCATCACACTGAGGGGAGGACAGAAGCATGCATGGTTTCTCCACTCCATGCCTCTTCCCTTTTTCTCTCTGTCCCTAATACAAAGGAACAGCCGGGTGGAGAGAATGATATACAGGCCGCCTCTCCATCACTATGTGGCCATCGCGGGAGATGTGCCTCCACTTCTTCCAATTACCACAGTGGAGTTGAGGTTGGGTTTTGGGTTGCACACTGTGGCCGAGCAGCCGGTCGCTGGCTGCATATGGGTGAGAGAGGTGGGTGGCACCCGGGGGCCCCATGCATAACCCGGGACGTCTTTGTATACACATTCATCTATATCAGTGGGCAACAGGGAAATGTAAGCCAAAGGTAATTGCCCTGGATAAGAACATCTGCTTGGTGAATAAATATTCTAATGAGGGGAGCTTGCAGGTTCCCCAGACTGATGCACGGCTGACAGGCCTCCGGAGGGACCGCAGGTAATGCTCACCACCTGCAGTTCAAACAGGAGGCGGTCCCATCCTCCTCTCGCAGCTAAACGCTGGCCGACTGACACACACGCACACACACACACCGAGTAGATATCAGGGATAGTCGGTAAATCATTGATCATGCACCAGTTATGATGATCCTTTTCTCAGGAGTGACACGTATAATGTAATGCTCTGGCTGGTTCACCCGTCGTGCTGCTCTGCAAATGTTCTGCAGCAGAGCAGATGTTGGTTTTAGGGTCTGCAGAGGAAAACCCTGAGATGGTGAGGAGATATCCATAATTCTATTACTTTGTCACAAGAAGCTGGAGACATTCATAATTTTCAGGATTGATAACTCCTGCTTATTTAGGAGTTCAAAAAAGTTATGCTCCCGCTCCTGTTATCACACCAGGGCACTGGCGAAAATTAATTTCAACATCTATTAATCTCTAATCTGTTTGAATTATATCACATGAAAAAAGAGCCAACTACACTCGCTTGACCCCGTTGCTTTGCTTTCAAATTACTTGTTTTGAAAATTAATTAAGAACTTTATCATCAGCATTGTGGGAAAATTACTTTTGATCATGACGAACAGCATCTGTTACACCGACAGTTCCGAAACCTCAACACATTGCAGTGACGAGAGAATATCTGTCCTTTGTTCTCGGTCATTTGAAATGTTTTAGAAATCACCGTAGAGTTTATTTTTCATATTAAAAGTTTTAAAGCTGATTTACCTCGTCTGAAATGTATATAACAATCATTTTCATTTTATAATGTGACCACGATTTCTCTCCGATCTTTTCGTCAACAAAATGTCCGTCACAATTTCTTGAAGGCCAAGATTTCATGATTTGTATGATACAAAACCAGCAATTTAGCTTTCTACTCAATCGTTTTTTATCTCAAATCATAGATGAGTGATTGATTCCATTTCCTCAATAAATACATTTTTTCCTTAAATTCTCTAAATGCTGGAGACGTTATTCCGTCTTGTTTTTAGTCTTCTTTATCCAGACAAGAAATCATCCTAACAACTGTCGGCAAAATGCAGCAAAATGGCTAAAGTCTCACTGTGGAAACACTGACCACCAGCAACACAGAGCGGACGGTATTCGGGAGGTTTTAAAGGTAAACGATAAAACAAGGGGTCGTGTACCGAACTAACGCTCGGAGCGAAATAATAACGCGTTTCCTCATGTGAATAACAAGTTAAAGCAGTTCAATATTTAACTGCTACACTGATGAGCCTGCGGGGCTGGAATCTGTCAGCATCACGGCTTCCCTCTACTCAGTGTGTGTGTGTGTGAGTGTGTGTGTGTGTGTGTATTGTCTGAATGCTGGAGGGAGAATTAGTGATGAAACTGGAGGTGGAGGAAGGTGAGCAGCCTCCTCACAGCAAACCTTCAAAGAGGCCAGAAGACAGTGACAAGACTCTCTCAATAAGCACCGGTACCCAGGAGAAACGCTCCGAGGATCAGGGAGGCCTGCACTGGAGTGAGGCCTTTCAAAAAAAAAAAAAGGGAAAAAAAAGAGGAGGCGCACAACATTGCAGTACACGCTGTATTCTTTTTCTTTGAGTTGTGACATAATGTGGAAATCATAAACCCTCCTGTCACATCCACTCGACTTGGAAACCAAAAAAGAAAACTTTTCTTGTCGTTCAAACGCGGGCTCATTTCTCCACTTGGAGTTCCTCTGGCCCCAAAAACATCCAACTCTCTCCCTCTCCACAGGAATCTGAGCTCTAAATCAATATGCAGCGCTGTTTCATTCATGGCACGCTTATTATGCTTTTGTTATTCATGATTTAACCTCGCTTCCAAAAATACAGAGGGGAAAAAACTGGTTCAAGTATTAAGTCATTTATAATGGAGTCGTCCATGTTTAAAAAAACTTTTTTTGCTCCCCTCCACAAAAAAAAGATGCTTTCTCCCCAGAAATCTGAACTCACGATCGATATCCACACACACACACACACACACACACACACACACACACACACACACACACACACACACACACACACACACACACACACACATGCACTGCACTGTGACTGCATTACAGCTCAGACTGTTTACAGGGACCATGCTGGAAAAATGTGTTGCATTAGAGAATAATTTAATTTGCTTTGTTTTCTGTGAAGGTACAGAACACTGAAGTTAGCGAAAAACAGTGGGGGATTAAATGGTGTGCAATGTGCACTGGTAAGAAATTACAAAAAGTGTAAATGCAGAAAGCAGCGAGCAGTGGGCCCGGTATTGTTGTAGTGAGAATACAAAACCACCGAGGAGACAAAACCAATCTGACTAATCACACATGATCTCAAACAGAATTAATCAGCAGCTCCAGTCGACAATCTGTAATCATCCTCAATCTGCGCTTAATGTCGATTAATTTATGAAAAAAACTGAAAGGCGGGAAGAAAAAAAAAAAGGAGGAAGGCGGAATTGTGGCTGACTTCGAGATGTGGGCAACAAAAACAACAACATCACAAAAGTGTTTGAAACACAGAAGCAGACGAGAAGAAATCTAAATGTGTCCCCAGCAGACCCAGAGCAGCTCGTTTTTTTTTGAGATGCCGGCACTAAATTGGGGAGAGACAGTTTCGAAAAAAATGACACACACACTATACTGCATGCTGGGTAATTTTTGGACTGTCAGTGGAAGTTGAATAACAATACTTGTAAAGGTATTAGTGTGGGTAATAATCACGCTCCAACATCCTCTCTCATTTAAAGGCTGAATAAACCCGACACGTACACGCAGGCCTCTATAGCATCTGCAGCAGCCAGCATCAATAAAACACATGAAAGTGGAAAACCATCAGCTCTGTTCATGCATGTGGGAGGTGCAGTGGCGCACGCACACACACATTCTCTCACGCACACACACACACACACACACGCTGCATAGCATACTGTAGGGAGATGAAACACACTCGAACGCATATCCCACACACACACACACACACACACACACACACACACATCTACACACCGACTCCCTGCCCGTGCTGGTGCAGTGTGAGCGGAGGAGAGATCCACACTTTGTGGGACCGGTACTCACCCAAAAGTACATCATCATGGTTGGAAGTGGGACAGGTGTGAGCAGGCGGGGGGGGCAGGCGGTGCAGACGTGAGCTGGGGGGCCGAGCACTGGGACCAGTCCGGCCAGCGGGGGGGCGCGTCAGGAAGGAGTCCGAGCGTTTGGACAGAGAGCTCTGCTGATCCCTTGCTCCACTGAGGCAGCCCTCCCTCTAAACTGTTCAATGGGGCTTGACTTGAGGTTCCCCCCCCCTCACCCTCCTTCTTCTTCTTCTTTTCGCGTCTTTCTTTTACAAGCAGCGTGTTCTTCAGTTAATGTTTTAAAAGCCCCCCTTTGCTTCCTTTTTGCTTTCTTTCTTTCTTTCTCCTCTTCTTCTTCCGAGCCAACCAAAGAGGAGGGTTGGAAAAAAAAGCAGAGACGAGGGGGGGGAAAAAGGATGGAGAGAGAGCTGGGGAGGTGTTGTAACCTCTTTTTTTCTTTTGACACTCTTCCACTCTACTTGCCTCTCTCCACACACCACCACCACCACTCACTTGGAGACTCTCCCTCTGCCTCTCTTGCTCTCTCCCTCTCTCTCTCTCTCTCTCTCTCTCTCTCTCTCTCTCTCTCACCCCCCTTTTTGCCGTCTCTTATTGGTGAATGTGAAATCAGTCGGTACAGCACCGGGGCTCAACGAGAGCAGCAGCCTGCGCTTGACAGCTGCCTCCAGCGTTCCCTCCACCGGAGCTGAGTTGCTCTGCACAGAGGAGGAGTGCGCCCAACAAACCGGGATCCTGCAGACGGTACTGTAAAATTCAGCATCCCGGGGAGGGAGGGATGGAGGGAGGGAGGGGGAGCGGTGGGGGTGGGGGGGAGAGGGGGAGGCAGGAAGCTGGGACTTGTGGTGGAGAGTGCTGGGGCAGGAGGGGGGTGGGGGGGCCGCTTGTGTTGATGATGATGATGATGCTGGTGATAGTGGAGGACTAACGGGATCGCTCCTCTCTGTCTCTCACCGTGTGTTACTGATCCGCGTCGCACTCGAGAGTTGTGACAGTTTTAGTTCATTGAAGAAGACGAAGAGGATGAAGAAGAAGATGAGGAAGAAGAAGAAGAAGAAGAAGAAGAAAACAACGCTGAAAAGAAGGGAAAAAAAGGGGGGGGATTTCAGAGAAAACCATAAAGTATGCCACAGGCAATTTGGGAGGCACAGCCTATTTTCCACTTGTTTTCTACTATTAGCTGATTTGGTTCACTCTCTTCCTGTGTGTGTGTGTGTGTGTGTGTGTGTGTGTGTGTGTGTCTGTGCATTTTTTCATTTTTTTTCTCCCACACTTATAGGTTGGTGACCAGGCGTGTGTTTGGTGAGAAGCCCTTTTAGTGACAGATCAGCGGCCAGATGAAGTTGCTGTGAAACACCTCTCTGTGCCAGGCTATATTACATTACATGCTTTAGTGTGTTTTCCATCTGGCGGCTGTAAAAGGGGGAGGGGGAAAAATGGAAGGATGAGGGGAGGGAGGGTGTGTGTGTGTGTGTGTGTGTGTGTGCATGTGTGTGTGTATATGTGTGTGTGTGAGGGGGGGGGGGCTTGGCTATCTTCTAGACAGCACTGTAACAATGAGCCTGCCTCAGCAATTTTCAAAACATATCATCAATACACGACCGGGAGCTGGCGCTTTTAAATATTAACCCTGTGGCGGCCGGGGCCAAGCTGCGGAGAGCTCCAGCGGTTTTGCGGCATCCTCTAGTGCAGGATCATCCAATAAAACAAAAGACGTCCTGGGGGATGAGCTAATTTGCTGTAGGATCCTAAAGAACATTTGCCAGCTATAGAGAGAACATTGGCGTAATGAACAGAGCAGATATATTCAGGTTATGTTACCCATCAGTAATTGCCACATAAGGAGGCTGAGTTAAATTTGCAGCTGGCTTTGAGCGAGTTGATACACAAGGGGCCTCATGCGTATGGCGTAACTGTCATCTTAAATTTATCACCCATTTTATTTTTTTTCCCCACCTCCTTCAGAAAGGCACAAGTGAACAGTGAAATATGAAACGGCACGCTGGCGGTAAAAAAAAAAAAAATGTAATTAGTGATTTTGCAAATATTGCGATGTTTAAGAAGAATGGTTGATTTCTGGAGGGAAATGCACTTTGGATAAATCAAGGGAAGCAGGGCATAATTCTTCTTTCCTCTTTCCTCACATCACCAGCCTTTGCACGCACATGAACACACACACACACACGCACATGAACACACACACACACACACACACACGCACACACGCACGCACACAAACACAATCTCTTATCTGTGGCATTACCATGCACATACAAGTCCTCCATATCTTTATACATGTCCACCAGAACCCAATGGATTTACATTAGCAATCACAGAGTGGGTAACCGCCCCATTCCTACATCAATCTCTGATGGGAAATAAAAATGAAATGCACTTCTCAGGCAACTCGGATTAAGGATCGCGCTTTTATCAAATACTGAAGTCTATTTCAAGTCCCGCTCATAAATAACTGAGGGGAGAGATGGAGGAACAGAAAAAAGGGTGGAGGCAAAATAGAAAATAAGGGAGAGACCGGAGGGGAGGCAGCAGCCAGACGGGGGGTGATGTGGATGCAGAGAGAGAGAGAGAGCATCATGGTCTGAGGCTAAGGGCAGATGGGGTCAGAGGGATTAAGAAAAAAAATGGCAGAAAATCCGCATTTGAGGGCACTTAAGCATCGCATAATCCCGATGTCTTCTTTCTAGGAATCTTCTTCAATTAGAGATGAGAAATGGAATTTGGGTGGAGATGGCCCGGCTCCGGGTGCAGAGCTGTCCTCCCTCTGCTTCCTGTCTCCTCCGTGAACTGCATCTCTCTCCCATGCTCCACTCTCCTCACCCAAGGATGCGAGTGGCTTTCCCAACCATTTAGATTTCCCACCATAGTCTAGACACTCCCCAGAGACACTGCCATCCATTATAAAGATAGAGCTTTCAAAGAGACGAGGAAGTGAAAGGCCTCACACAAGTGAAGCTTGTTCGGCCCTAAAATGTCCGTCTGTCTCGGGCCCTTCGACTGACTCCAAAAACCTGTTGTCTTAATATTTCATGACCATCTCACCTCTGCTCTGTGGTGAACTGCTGCACCCGGAGCTTCTTCTGCCGAGCTACACTCAGATCTTGTCATTAGGAGAGACTCCAGAGGAGGCAACGTGCAGCGCTGCTCACTCTCCACCTCTCCAACTTTCCTGTGGTGTTACAGGGAGTCGGGCATCAAACGCTCGGCCTCAGCGCCGTCCGGCCTCCGCTGGCGGGAGAGAAGCGGCCGGTCGGCTGAAGACAGGAGGAGACGGCGGCTGTAGCCCGAGTCTCCCAAGTTACTTTTCTTTAATCACACACTTCACTTTATGGAGTAGACCCGTTTAACAACTCCACAGCTCCACTCGTTTTTATCTGTCTTCACCGGCTCCACAGGTAGGTACTGACATTTCAATGCTGAATACGGCCGGGCGTGAGAATCAGGCTGCGCAGAGTGACGGTGGAGTTTGAAATACAGCAACGGAACATCAGGAAAATAAAGTTGTGTTTTCAATTCTGTCTCTCTCTGTCTAATAGGATTACAACTTTTTAATATTGCATTTATTAGCACTCTCATTGTTCTTGTGGAGACAGGAAGTTGTATGAGGTGCTGCAGCTAAATGGCACTCAGCAAAAGATAATCACAAGCAAAGACAAATAAAAATCAAATAACTGAAGTATGATTTCTTGCTCTAAAGGTTACACCAGCCACGTTTATAGCAGCTATCATGGTAATAGCTGCAAATAGACTATGATTGCAGCAGGACTGCTTGACATACCGTATTGAAGTTATCCTTCAAAATGTTTACCCTATCAATGCTGCTGAAAAACTTTAATCTTGATGATGTTTTCCTACACTTGACATCTATTGCACATGTGTCCGTCCTGGGAGAGGGATCCCTCACATGTGGCTCTCTGAGGTTTCTACGTATTTTTACCCTGTTAACAGGTTTTTTTTGTAGTTTTTCCTGACTCTTGCTGAGGGTTTAGGCCAGAGGATGTCACACCATGTTAAAGCCCTATGAGACGAATTGTGATTTGTGAATATGGGCTATACAAATAAAATTTGATTGATTGATTGATTGATTGAAATAAGAACACCAGGATCATGTCTTATTATTATTACAGAAATGTTTCAGGCACCTCTGCCATTTTATAGTAAACAAATACACATAGAGGGTCTGATTGGGTGATAAAGCGTTTTTAGATTCCTTATACCTAAATCTGAAATCTGCTTTACAGCCAACAAGATAAAAGAAAAAAAGGAACATGAAAGCCTCACATTTCCTCCTCCAGATTTTTGTGAATTCTGGGCGTTTTTTGAGAAAGCATTCAGACGGACATGATGAGGAAACTGTGCCATGCCGTCAAGACTTCCCCACGATAAATACGCATCGAATAACAAGAAAAAAAACATGGCGCTACTTATTTTATTTAACTCCAGCTTGCATATTTAGCCTTGAAAACGGTAATGTTTTGCTTCCCGGCCCCGCAAGACATCATTAAACATCATTTGTAAGCATACATTACACTATATGCAGCAAATCGCCCATCTGCTGAATTTGGAAGCTCACTGTCTGGGAAACAATAAATCCACTGTATGGCTCCACGTAAAGAATCGCACTAAAAGAAACGCCTCTGTGTAGA
This sequence comes from Limanda limanda, assembly GCF_963576545.1. Taxonomy (NCBI): domain Eukaryota; kingdom Metazoa; phylum Chordata; class Actinopteri; order Pleuronectiformes; family Pleuronectidae; genus Limanda; species Limanda limanda. The sequence continues at coordinate 4,962,952 of NC_083652.1, forward strand.
CATACGTGGAGTATATTAAACATGGCCGTGTGCACAGACTGTATGTAGTGTTAATAATGCAGTGTTTACATCTTGGCACTGAGCAGGCAATACTGGCCCAGGGCTGCAAACTGGCAGGGCTGTGCAGTAATTAGGGGCTGTGTGTCGGTGGGATGTGAAGGCTTGCTGCATGTCATGCTGATACCACTGCTGGGCGGACCTGGTGTGTTCGGCGGCGGGCGCACGAGTGCAACACGAGGCCACGCCTTGCTGTCACAGCAGGAAGTCTCCCGCCCCCCCCCCCCTCACTCCGGCGAGCGCCGCCGCGGCCTGTGAGCTCAGTCGTTACTCAGCGGTCCGAGATGGATGTGAACGCCATGACAGCGGTCGTTAGCTGTCTTCAGAAAACATGAGTAACACATGTGTGTGTGTGTGTGTGTGTGTGTGTGTGTGTGTGTGGTCCACGTGCTCAAACGCAGGTTCAGATCAAACCTGTATATTTGTTTACATTTCAGCATCAACGTGCAGGAGGAACACAAGGACCGGTGGGACGACAGGTGATTTTTCAGATTTTAAACCAGCTTCCTGTTCGAATTCCGGTGCTCACCCTAACCCTGATTACATCACTGTGACATCATTATGGTAATCTAGTCGCAGAGCCACATCATATATTACACAACCAAGGAGCAGGCCTGAACAGGAGGGGAAAAAAACGAATGCGTCAAATCCAACTGCCCCTTTAAGAGGAATTGAATAAGTTAATTATTTTCTAAAAACGTCCTATTATGCTAAATAAATGCTAGGCTCTGACTTATTGATTTGTGAACATTTTTTTCCACTCTCTGTTTTTGCATCCTCCTTATGAGTTACAGGTCAAATCAGTAACTCTTTGTGTCTAATTGACACCTCTTACCGCTGTCGTGTCGGACATCTTTATCAGTTGATGGATCTTTCACAGACGTGTTTATTGGATAGTGTGTGTGTGAGTGTGTGTGTGCATGCTTGGTGTTTACTTTGAATTCATTAGTGCATATATTATATAAAATATATGTATTTCACCGTACGAGCCGCAGGCGGTTACAGTTGTGCAGATATAGAAACAGTCGCGTTGCCACATGCAACACAAGCGAATTCAACAGGAATCCTAACAGCCCCTCGCATCTCCGTTTGACATTAATTGATAATCAAACAAGCCTTCACATTAGACATTTATGAGATCAGCTGAATTATCTATTTAATGTAACCCAATTATATGCAACCCTTGTGCACCAATCAACAGTAATTCCCGACTCATAAATGACAGCTACAACGACAGATTTAATCAATAATAAACATTGATGAAAACTTGCGACCCGCTTAGAAAGAGGGTAATTACCAGGAAGAAAAAGTGCTGCGCTGAATTTATTTTTTCTTTAGAAAAATTGCTCTCCGCATTCCTCGTTCACAAAACTCTCTGCTGTGCTGCAGCTTCTCTCCCAGCACCAGTGAGAGTAAGTGTAAAACAAACATTCAATTTCCCTTTGACAATAAGGGATGGACATTTGTCATTAATTCTTAACACAGACTTCAACTAATCCACTTCTTAATTAAAACCTTGTAATTTTTCTAAGCTGTTGCCATAAAACTACATTTCATTAATTATTAAATCAGCTTCTTTTCTCAGTGCAAACTACGCAGCAGTCCGGCCTCGACAGGGAAATAAAATTCCACAAACATCGTGGCTGCACCTGTGTTTCCGGGCCCGAGAAGACGCATCTTTGTTTTGCCCCACATGGGACTCCCATACCGACGGTTCAGCCTTCAGAGAGCACAGAAAACCTTTTAAAAAGTCTGATATTTAACAAGATGCTTAGATAGAGGAGTTCCCTCGTCTAACATCCGCAGCAGACGACTGTCACATCCTGTGAGCTGAGTATAACTTCAACCAACACATGTCAGCAGAGCAGGCATCAAACGCAGCCCATTAGAGACTTTGGGGAATTCTGCACCTGAAGCCTGTTTGGATTCAACAGAACCGCATGAAACTCTCCCGACAAAATGGAGGTAAGTGTGCACAGAGGGGCCTGCTGCTCTTACCAGTCTTGTAAAGAGGGGCACTCCCAAATGCCAGAGGTGATCGTTCAGCAGGCCGCCGTATACCACGTTCCCGAAGACAGCAATGCTTCCTGACTTACACAACGTGTTTCCTGCAGGGACACAAAGAAACACAGGCAGGCGTCATTGAAACGGACAGGAAGCAGCAAGGGGCAAGTGCATGCACTCCAGCAGCGAGACACATAGCGCGCTCTGAGGGGAAAAAAGGCAAATTCAATCAAAGGAAATCATTGCACAGGAAGAGAAATAATAGAGAATGCAGCATCGATTGTTATAAATATTGATTTCGGGGGTTTATTGACCTTACATGTAATGACGAATACAGATAGGTAGCTTGTCTAGAATCAATAAAGTTGCACAACTGAGTCAGGATGCTCTAACAACGCCGTGCAAATGACCAAACTGATGATGAGAGCAATTTAGCACAAAAAAGATAAGAATCTTCAGCTTCTTGATATGAGAAAATGATATAAATCTGTAAATGCTTCATCAAGTAAATGAGAATGTGGGATTACTCAAAACCTCAATCACTGCTCTTTTCTTTGTTTTGCACAAATCTGATGACGGTAATGCGTTGGAGTTTACTTTCATTTAAACACACAATTAGTCTAAGTGGCTGTAAAACAACTTTACAAACCAACAAACACTGTGAAAATGTAACATAACATTTTTAATGTTCTCTTCTTTACGCACTCCTGTTACAAGGCGAGCAACTGTTTTTTCTGCAATCCTGCCGGGATCCTAACGGTGTTCACACAGGAGGAATCTATAGGCTTTCCTGAGATAGAGAGAGGGTTTAAACCTGACGCCCTCCCAAACAAGGCATCAAACCGCCCCCCTGGCCCACATTCAAAATGATTATAGAGTGCTTAATAAGAGCCCCATTTAGCTCCAGCACCCGCCGCTGACATATTCCGATTCACTCATGATTTGACACATGTTCTACGTTTTAACTGCGATTCATTCTTGGTCGGGACATCTGTCGCTAAATTAGTCATTTTTAATAAAGTTGAATAATGAAGCATTTGTTAGCTTTCAAAATCCCATATCTCCAGTGTCGGCTCCAGAGCAAATTATAGGGTGTCGGGAATATACTGTATGTGTTATCAAGAGACAAATAAACACACGATAATGTCACTTTACAGCAGGTAAACAAAAAATCACGCAGAGCAAACAGCTGCTTCACAAAAAAAGAGCAACAGCAAGAAGAGAATCTAAAATCCCATTGTTCACTTTACAGAAGAAACGACAAGTTCACAGAGCAAGAAGATAGAAACTACTGGGTAGGCATCATCACGTTATCAAGAGTGCTGAACATGTTTGTTGTCATTTAAAGATTTTATAATTTAAGCGGCTATTAATTCCCAAACACTTTGAGCTGCATTTAGAGCTGTGAAAAGTTTGGTATAAATTGTGCTTATAATTATTGATATTATAATTTCTTACATCCCTGGAATCTACATGAATACTGACAACGTTATCATCTATGTCCACTGATTATTTTGTTTGGTGTAATTCTTTATATTTTCATAGCATTGCAGTTCAAATTTGACAGAAAATAAGGACAAAACCTCATCTACGGACAAGTTTTCCGCTGACATATTCGGATTCACTCATGATTTGACACATGTTCTATGTTTTAACTGCGATTTATTCTTGGTCGAGACATCTATCGATAAATTAGTCATTTTTAATAAAGTTAAATAATGACGCATTTGTTAGCTTTCAAAATCCAATATCTCCACTGACATGTCAGCGCACCAGTGTCGGCTCCAGAGCAAATTATAGGGTGTCGGGAATATACTGTACGTGTGATCAAGAGAAAAATAAACACACGATAATGTGACTTTACAGCAGGTAAACACAAGAACACGCAAAGCAGACAGCTGCTTCACACAAAGAGAGCAACAGCAAGAAGAGAATCTGAAATCCCAGAGGCAGAGTTCACTTAACAGAAGAAACGAGAAGTTCACAGAGCAAGAATATAGAAAATTCTTGGTAAGCATCATCACGTTATCAAGACTGCAACACTGCTGAACATGTATGTTGTCGTTTTAAGATTTTATTAATGTAACGTTGTTTGCTTCTAATTTAAGCGGCTGTTCGTTTCATCAAACACTTTGAGCTGAATTTTGTGCTATGAAGAGTTTGGTATAAATTGTTATTATAATTATTGATATTATAATTTCTTACATCCCTCGAATCTACTGGAATACTGACACCGTTATCATCCATGTCCACTGATTCTTTTTTTGATGTAATTCTTTGTATCATTCTAACTATAAATAAATTTGTTTTGCACACGCAGTTCATTCTCACATCTGACCACTCAGCTGACCTTTAACCCCTGAAGGTCTTGGTTTCTTCTAATGGATTGAACCACATACCATGCTGCTCAGTAATCTTACATCAAAATTGATTTTTAAATCATTTTCAGAATCTCTGGAAGAGAAGTCAAAAGTTCCAGTCAAACTTTGCATCTACTTTAAGTTCCTCCAAAAAAACAAAAAACAAAAGGACAAAGCAATCTAACAGATAACCAACAACTGTGAAATCTATAGCATCAGCCCTCTTGTAAAAGTCCTGTCCACTGCCACTGAGCATCAGCTCACAGCTCATCCTCTCGGAGGGACTCTTAAATTAGCTTGGTGCCAATGAGCGGCCTCAACTAACAAAAAAAAAACACATATGCATGCATGCATGCCCACACACGTGTCCCCAGGAGGGTGATGTAGTGCACACCGGCGTCCGTGCGCGTGTCTGTGATGAATGCAGCTTATGGAGCGAGCACAGAAAACACAGGTCCCCATTGTAATTTCTGCACAAAGGAAGGCTGCAAAGGCGCACCAGGGGTGGAGGGAAGCAGTGCTGACAAGTAGCACATGCATTATTTAAAAACAAAAGTAAAAAATGCCCATTAAAGTGTCAGTGGTGCTTTCGGCAGTGCTGGCCTGGGCGCGGTGTGCGTATTACTGTTATTAATGGGCCAGGCGTGGGGGGCATTGCTTTGGTGTGATTGCTCTGCTGCTGTTGCTATCCGCGGTTCGAGCACCACCACCACCCCCCCACCCCCTCCTTCTTTCCATTTCTTCTGTGCGTGTGTGTGCGTGTCTGTGTGCATGTATCCGTGTGTGTGTGAGGAAGAGGAACAGATAGAGAGTGTGATACAGACAGAGACGGAGAGACACTGTAAGACCCCGAGTGCACAGTCAATGAGCTCCTACAGCTAATATCATTTCACATTATTGAATGCATATTAAGGCAGCGAGACCTTGTCAGACGAATAGGAGCACCCAGTGCTTAGATCAAATTCTGATCCGCCGTCACGGCCACGTCTAAAAAAATGCCGGGAATGTAGTCAGCATATTGAAAATAAGTGCATACCATTTTTCTTTGCAGTTTAAGATCAAGGGCTATACATTACCGCTACTGACACAGCAGAATGAGGTCATTGTGCATGTTGTAATTACAGCTGGGTAAACACTCTGCTCTGTGCTGCAACACTGGAAACACAGAGAGCACACAGAGGGACTACAGGGAGGCTAATAAAGAAAGGGAGGGAAAAAAAGCTACATATATACATAAACCAATGGCTTTGCTCTCTGCTGAAAGAAGTATAAATAGTGGTATAAATATTTAATACATTACTGGTGATAAATAAATGGAGCAAAATGATCATTGGTGTTTTTTTTTATGATCAATCCCGCTGCAGTGTAACACATTAAAAATCAATGCAGCAGGTTTTTCCTTCACCGCTGGACAAACAAAGACACATCTCTGACCTGTTCCTCTACGGCCAGAATGCTTCACAAGCCGTGTTTACATGCAGCAAACACAGCACATAATACAATCTTCCATATTTGCATGTTAGAAACTGTCTCGTGGAAGACGCAGCTTAATTTCCCCCCTCACTACCTCTGCAGAGCTGCAGAGCCAGAGGCTTGCATTCATGTATTATTTTATCTTTTTGGTTATAAAAACTGATTGAAGTAACTCTGCATGTTCGCGCCACCGCTGCATCCGTATCTTTTCTTCCTTTTAATAAAATCAAACCTAAACTGACGACGTGTTGCTTATTAGCTGTTGCTGGTTGTTGGTAATCCTTCTCTTTTTTTCCCTTTTTGGGTTGTTAATCCTGCTTTTTTTAGGGCCCTTCTCAGCAGTTGGGTGTTCTCTCATCTGCAGACTCGACAGTATTGAGCCCAACCTCTGATTAATTATTAATTGTGTGATTAAAGTGTACGCGTCGGAGTGTGTGTGTGTGTGGCTTGCAGGGAGGAGTGGGGGAATGCAACCTGAAATCCACTCGGTTTTATCTATACTTCAACTTCAACAGTTCTTACTTTCCCTGAGATCGTTTTTTATGGACATTTGCTTTTCAGAATAAGGGCATTTTAACTACAGCCATCAAATGATCTAATACCTAAATCTTCGAACATGTTGAACAATATCTGCAAGAGCAGACGGAGGGAAGGAGAAGGTCTTGTTTTATTAAGTGTGTGATGCCTAGTTGAGTCTGGCTCAATGTTCTTCTTCTTGCTGCAAGTCAGAGCTTCTTCTTTTTTCTTTCTTTCCTTTTTTTTTTTTTTGTACATCTCAGTGCAGACGTACATGGGGAGTTTGCCCGAGATAGATTTCTAGGCAGATGCTGCTACTACCAATATTTCAGGACTGAATCTGCTTATAAATTATTTGAAACGCCAACAAGACTCAGCCTTAAACTTGACCAGTTTTTCCAACTTTTCAAAAGACGCAAACACAAATGGAAACTTTCTCAATTAGAATCGGTTCAATAGACGACGCATTTATTATTTATGCATCCCAAACTGAGTGCAATAAAGAAAACGCTACGTATCTCTTATATATGAGATGATGTGATGATTTACACTGTAACAGTCTTGATCTCATGGAGTCATGTCTGTCGATATTTGTGTCCCTAAAGGCCAATTTATGCCTCTCCGTTTCTTCTATTACGGACAGATAAGACCGCCCTATCCGTCGTGAAACGCCCTCTCTGAATGCTTCGTACAGCTTTTCGTACACGTCTGATTTTTCTAACTATCCGTCTTCATGTTTGAGACCCGACGGACCGCTCTTGGCTGTGATTGGTCCGCGAACGACATCATTTCCGTATGACGTCATTTCCGTATTTCCGGACCTCAAACTTCCTGTTTACTTCCTGTTTACTTCCATGTAGCATCAAACCCAAACACAACTATGATTCTACGATTAATGTGACGTGTGTGTTAAGCCAGCGGAGTTGTCCGGCTGACGGTGGCTCGTTCGAGCACTGAGGTCATGTGTGCACGGTCACAGACGGTTATAACGAGCTTTCAAAACGGCGCTAGCAGGCTAGGCTAGCGGGCTAGGCTAGCCACCATGCTAACTGCGGTGGTAACAGTGCAAGAACCCGCCGTCACGACTTTAATTCCACTTCTATCATGACACTGTTTCTATAATACCGTCAGGTTAGAAGCAAACACTGGATAGTAGTAGTTAGTGTCGGGAGTCCCTGCTGACTGTGTGTGGAAGCTGGGGGGGAGCTAGGTCCGTGTAGCTTCTAGCTACATGTAGCCTCAAGCAGATTCAAGCTGTGGAATCAGCAACACAGTTCGGAAACAAGACCGGGGAACCGCTGCGCTAAGAAACGATTACATCAGCATTTTGACCCGCTGGGTTTCACTTTATTTAGTTCTGTTAGTTGCCATGATTCAGTGTGTGGGACGCAAGCTAACATGTCAACAGAGACACGTGGACTTCTTCTTCCCAAATGGGGTAGGCTTCTCTGAGCTCGTCTTCCGTTGCGCCACCTATGGGTTTGGCGGTGAATTTTTTCCGGACGTAGACTGACGGAGAAGTAAAAATCAAAAAGAGTCTTTGCCCCCTGCTGAGAACTCTCCGAGAAACGGACACGTAGTAGTATATAAGAGCCTTAAGACCTTCTTTTCTGAAAACATGTAAAACAAATATCTGTGATAGAGTTTCAAGCTCTTTCCAATAGAAATCACTGCGCCTCAAGGTTTTTCTGTATATGAGAGTTGACACGGTGGAACCAGGAGATTTCTGCAGGTGAAGAGAAAAAAAACATAACTTCATTTTAGAAATAGTTTGATGGGCCTCAGAGATGAGCGAGATGGCAGATTCCTTTAACTTGTTGAGAGGAAAATCAAGTGTGAGGACGAAAGCACAGACAAAAACAACTTGTCTGTCTTTTCTTTAATAAAAGGATGATAGCAAGACAGAATATCACAAAAGCTCATTCGAGTATTAAGTCTGAGACGATTAGCTGATTAATCAATTCCTAGATCAAGAGAAAACTGTCTGATTATTGATTAATCATTTCAGTGAATGCTCAATACTTCCTACAGTTCCAATTTTTGAGTAGTAACAGCTTTCGGTCAGTAATTTCGGTAATCGTCAGTTTCAGGCCTATAATTATAATAAAAAGAACTGTGGATGACTGTTGATCCAGTTGCTTGAATTTTCCACTTAAAAACTGGAAAAACAAAACAGCGTGAGTGTGGTTATAGAAAGTGTTCATTTCGAGACGCATGTGTGTGTGTGTGTGTGTGTGTGTGTGCACGTGCCCCCAGCCTCATGCTCTCTGCCCTCCTCCCTTGGCTCTGCCGTTGGAGGTGGGTCACTTTAAGCATTCCAAATCCAGAATGTGCAGCTCATTTTCTAGCAACGAGGCACATTGCTGCAATGCAATAAGGGAAAACAACACTTTTAATAATTTAGGCCCTGAGACTGCGAGGGTGGGGGCCTAGGTGTAGGGTGGCGGCGGCAGCGGCGGCGGAGAGGGGGGGGATGGGTGGAGGGAAGATGTCTTAAAGTACCGCAGAATGGCTCATTTAGCTCCTGCTACGCATTATTAAAGTTGTATCGAACCCGCTCCTGGGTCTTTCCCAAAGTTTTTTTCATTTTCCTTTCCTCTTTCCCCAAAAGCCTGCGAGGTATCCAATAACAACTACCCACATTTATAAACGACAGAGTATCCTGCACCTTAGAGGAGGAGGTAAACAATGGTGTAGCTCTTAATCTCTCTTTCTCCCTGTCCTCCCAGCTCACGAGTCCTCCGGTCCGAAATTTGTCAGTGCTTTATCCTGTTTGAGCCATAACACAGAGCTCTCGCTGTCCAGATTATTTTCTGCCTGAGCTAAGCCCACGATGCATAACAAATGTGGGGAATGAACCTTGTATGGAATCAAATTGAGTAATAAAATCGTGTTCGCAGTGGCGCTGATGGACGCATGATGGTACCGTTAAGGGCATGTTCAAAGGTACCGCAAATTGCCTCTGAGCCTGATGGCAGTTTCCAGAGCAAAGAGAGAATATGAATAAAAAGAGGTAGAAGAAAAAAAATAGGAGCAGAGTCAAACTGAACGTGCAGATTTTTCTTATTATGCACATAAGTGTCAATGTGCCTTGTTTTATCAATCATTATCTCTAGAAAAGAACCAACAGATGATGTGAAATCCTTCATATTGTGTTTGTACATTTTGTTTTCAACTAAACACCTTGGAGTTGGACGAAATCACATAAATTCACAATCCACTAATGATTTAAGTGTCTGATAGCATCATACATATTCTGCATCATCTCGTTTCAGCTTCTTATTGAAGCTTCATGATGTTTACATCATGTGATTTTCTTTTTTCATGGTTGCATCGCTCCATGAAACCGCCTCATTTCTTAAAAAATGTCCCCAAAAAATATTCTTGCAAGGACGCTGAAAATCGGGGTGCTGAGGGGGCTGCAGCATCCTCTATTGGTCAGGGGCTGTAACTGCATGGTCAAAAGTTTCTTTATTGATTACAAATTAATACAAAAATTTAACTTCACATTCTAGGTAACATATTGAGAGTAGGATAGCGGTGGGCCTAACGTCCACCCATTATTAGTTAGTGTGTTGTCCTAAGCACAAATGGAGAACATGACAACGTTAAGTGTGATTTCAGAAAATGTGTTCTCAATCTGTTGTAGTTGTTTATGTTGGTAACAATTTCTCTCAGCAGCTCCATTCGGCACTGACTTCCAGGGTCGCTGGCGATATGGTGTAAGGTCTGTGCGACGCAGCCTCAGCCGAGTGAAGCTGAACACCGGCGTGATTAAATCCTCTCAAATTCTCACACGTGCAGTGGTGGTCAACCTCCCAACTCTGACATTCTAGAGATACCCTGAAAGGTTTTCAGCCGGCAGCAACAAATTATCATTATTATAATTTATGATTACTGCTTACATTGCATAATACAATGAGAGAAAAAAAGCCTATTAAAATGTCTGTCTAGTATATATATACACCGTAAACTGCTGCAGAGATCTTAAATCAAAGCCCAGCATGCTGGAGGAGATGGGGAGACAGAAGACAGGAGGTCAGGGGAGAGGGGAAGACAGTGGATGTCTGATGCAATATGATTGGCTGGTATATTGGTCTTTTATGAGAAATCAAATATGGTAGAGTCAGTGTTCACCTCCGCGATGATGGATATCAAACAGTCTGACTGATTACATATTTATTGCACTTTATGAACCTGATTTCTGCAGGAGGCCCTAAATCTAAATTGATCTCGATGCGAAATGTTGATCAAATTTCAGATAAATAATAATTTTCTTATATTCTCAGATTGAAACGCAGACAAGACGAAGCTGCCAAAGTGGATGTGTCAGAAAATTAAAAAAAATAAGGAATCAAACTCTGCCGACCAGATTTAATCTGCGCAAAAAACAGCCGAGCTCTTTCTCTGTTTCTGGTATTTGTGCTAACCTGAGCTAACTGGCTGCTGCTGCATATTTAGTATGCAGATATGAGAGCGGTGTCGATCTCTGTGCTCAGCTCTTGGCAAGAAATCCAATAAGTGTGTTTCCCTAAGTGTGAAACCTCAGAAGCTCGCGCTGCATTCACATCATATGAGATAAATGGTCGAGATAGGGAAAAACTCCAAAGTTAACAACTTGCGAACACTCACGTCAATCTGCAGAGTTTGAGGATTAAGATGCTGTGCACTGACAATTTAACACCAGATCCATTAAATTTGGGCTTAATTAAACTGAACGACACTTTTTGGCTCATGTGAGGCGTCTATGCTTGTTTTTAGTTGGTTTTTAATCACTTCCACATTATTAAGCACCGAGCAGGATATATCAGAGAGTTTTCCATTGAATTACACTCTGGATGTTGATGTGAAAGCTGTTTACGAGTCGTAAACTCACACGTGATGTGAACGCAGCATTTACGTGGACAGGGACACAGTTTATGGCAGACGAGTTTGACTTTTTTTGGGCGCTCTGTTTGTTGTTTTCGCAAAAAATTGCCAGCGGTACAGTTTCAGCAAATCCGGCCCCAAAACATATCGCTATGCATCATCATAAACTCGCAGTGTGATGCAGGGCCTTGTACATCAAAGCACCCCCAGTGCAGCCAGCCAGTCATCCACCAGTCAGCTGCTGCGTCTCCCGCTGTGTGTCAGACTCTGACGTTCTTTCCTGCTTCGTCCATCTAAGCTGACTAAACACAGACCCCGTTTTCTTCAAAGCAATGCAAATTAGCCATGCTGCTAAGTGGATTCCTCTTCTTTTTTTCTTCTGTGGAGCCGCAGGGCCGATTAGGGCCAATCTCTATCAACAGCATGTATATACACCTACATACAGTAGAGCGCCGCCATGCATTTCTATTCTCTCTCCCTATTACTATTCTCTCCTCTGTTCTCGGTGGTCTTCCCTTTCTCATAAAGCAACCCTGCTTTAATGGATCAGTTGTTGAATTTAAAGTGAAAATAATGTACATTTCTCCGCTGTAATTAAATTATTTTGTGTAAAAAAATAGAGGCAGGAGGGAGCTAATAAAGATCAGAACGCGGCACAGACACACAGGCAGGGATATCTGACCTACGGAAAATATTGTTTTTTTAAATTGCATTATGCACACCATGTGGCCAAATGTATTTGGACACCTCTTGGTCTGAGGCTGCTTTTTTCCTCTGCTGGTCACAGTTGCAGTATATACGAGTATATAATGCAGAGCATACAATTTAATATCAGTGGTCTCTAAAAAAAGGAGTCACAGTTCAAATCTTTGCAATTTTTATGGCAAGACTTTTTTTTAATTTTTTGCACATATTTATTTTTTATTAATGTTTTTTTACTTTTACCAAAATCGTTTGTATAATTTTTGACATTTCAGGCCTAAAATTTGTAGGTAGCTGCAACAAGTAAACAAGATCCACCAGTGATGATTCACAAGTACACACTCACTGCGGTTACATGTGTCCGATTGGAACCTGATTTCTGGCGTTGTCCGGTTTCAATCGAAGATCCTTGTCATGTAACTCCACAAATCTAGATTTCTTGTGTCCGACTGAAGTCGGATAACCACCCCCAGATAAGTAGATCGGATTTGCCTGTATATCGGACAACGCGCGCATGTAACTCTGGAAGCTAGACAACAACTGGAGATGACGTCTTTGCGCATTCTTGAGATCCTGCCCCCCCCCCCCTCCCTCCCTGGCCGTGATCCGGAAGTCGACAGTTAGATAAAATGTCGCTGCCCGGTGCCGGCCGGCAAAAACAAACAAACAAACCATTCTAATCAAATGCGCCGTTCGCATTCGCAGTACTCCTAGAGTAAACATGCACAACATCATGTAGAGGGACGTAGCTTCACCTTGCTCTCCGTTCGTCATCTTTCTCGCATGCTGAGTTGAAGGCTGTTGTTGTTTTTTGTTGGTAGTCACCACTAGCTGTAATGAAAACAGCGCCACCTATCGTAGCGGGATATGAAATGCTTTCGGACAAGAGTCGGATTTCTCAGTGCCATGTACCCTGAGATAGAGCAGTTAACCCCCCGTGGATAGAGAAACCGGGCTTCAGCCGAAATCGGGTTTATGCCATCATGTAAACGTAGTGACTGTGTTGGGTCACAAACCTGGTTGCGGAAACAAACTTGTGAATAAAGATAAATGAAAATGACAACTTTCGAAAAGTGAAGCCAAAGCATCTTGATTTCCCCCTGGTGGCTGTGCGCTGTATAGGTCATAAACCCTGCCTCCTCCTTGTTAATGTATGGAACATGGACGAAACCAAAAAATCGCAATTAAACGTCAAAATGTTTCTCAAAGCTTGTTTATGTTCATATCACACTGATGTTTGTTCAAGTGCTCATTTCTATAGTACGTTTGGTTATAATTAGTTATTTGATCATATAAAAATGGGGTACGTCATGACTGACAGCTGAGTCTGACTTGGTCAAAAGCATGTATTGGAAAGACCTTGCTACAGCGGCTCCATCCCTGATCACGACTGCACAGACTGAGAATACACCAGATGGCATTGTACTGTGCCGGATATTTTTGGGCTTTATTTCTGGATAGTGAGAGGAAGTGGAGACTGGTCATCCATAGTTATTAACAATCTATGGTTTGGAACCATCGGGTCCGTAAAGAATTGGTTTCATCACTTCTTTAACCATCTCTCTTGCTTTTCCGTCAAATCGAAATCTTACTTTTTAAAAAGAGCCCCCTCACTCTCTTTAATCATTCCTTATTAGTGTTCACTTGCATTGTGCAGATGAGTCACTGGGCAGAGACTCCAAGAACTTGTTGGTGGGGTTACTGGTAAAAATGGAGGGATGAAGGGGAAGAAGGATGACAGGGGGAGGGGCGATTTTAGCCTCCTCTTCGTCATTATCATAATTATCATTATGATTGGTGCCAGAAAAGTGTGATGTGGCTGTTGTGGAATATAAACACTAAAAACAGCATCCCTATTTGCTCCAGTCATTTCCATCCCTTCTTATCATTATCTCTTCATTATCATTATCACCATTACGATCGGTCGCGGCATTATTATCCTAATTGTTCTCAGCATCATCGCAACATACTGCAGCTAATGACAACCTCAAGACGTGGAGGGAAAGGGAGGGGGGGATAATGCAGAGATAAATAATGCAGATACGAAAGGACCAGTTGGAAAACGTCGGAGCTGGCCCATCGTGAAATGTTCTGGAGCGAGAGGACAGAAAGCGAAAGCTGTTTTGATGTCTCAGTCTGGATGTGCGTTGGCAACAAACAAGGGCCTCGGGATTCCATCAGATTATTGATTGTTGAGTCCTGCTTTACCACCCTTATAAACAATCTCTCTGTCAAGCACACTATAGGGCAACAAATGATTTTATTTCATAGATTTTTGGATTTGACTGATGAATAATTCATTGATGTTCTACCCTTGGTGCAAGAGAATAGGGGAGAGGGTGTTGAAAAGGGAAAAAAAGACAAAAGAATTTCAAAACGTTTCAAGCACAAGTCTGTATACATGAATGATTTCTCTTCCCTTTTTTTATTTTTTTCTTTTTCTCCACGAACGTACATGGTCTCTGCTTTGTCAACATCAGCTGAGTGAGGGCTCCCAGGGGCCGGGAGATCTCCTGTAATCTGCCAGACCTCCCCTCCGTGTCCAGGACTGTTCTTTCCCTGTTTCCTTCTAAGTGTTATTGAGTCTGCGAACTCAAGAAAAATTGTTATCAATTTGGATCCAGTCCAGCACCTGTGAAACACCCAGACCCAGTGAAACTACTCCGGCTTTAGTGCCACACACTCTTAGCCCAGATGTTCAGGATAATGTGACAGTAAAACTACAATGAAAGACGGTTACAGGCGGTAAAATTCCACAGTTTAAATTTTGTGTGACGTTTTCTATTTTGTAAGGTGTTTAACTGTGGAGGTCAATTGCTGCTCCCTGATTGGTTTAGGTGGAGGTGTGTGTGTGTGTGTGTGCGTTAGGGTCTCGGTGTCCACGGCTGACGGATGATGACGCCTATTTGTCCGAGATCTCTGGGGGTCACAGGTGGATCACATTAGAAATCCCGCCTTGGGAAAACACTGGGCGGCGGCAGCAGCAGCTCCTGCTGGTGGGAGCTGAGTGGGGTCTATAAAATATCAAAGCAGATCGATCGGTCCGACCTCATAGCGTATCCACGCTCAGCAGCCGGGCGGGGTTAAACCCAGTCAAGAGAGGAAAACAAACACTTTATAACAGCCTTCTCCTATTACAATAAAAAATACAGAACAACGCAGCCGCTTGGCGCATCCAACGGCAGCAGCTGGAGCGGCGCCGGAATTAACTTTAATGCCATTCTCTCTTGTGTGAGAGACAGAGGCGGAATAATACCGCGGCGGTGGTTCACTTCCTGAAAAATCGCCAAAATCACAGGGGATGATGATTGTTGCATTGCGCCTGGCATTTGTGTTGTATCCAGTATCGGACCAAGGCGCTCTCAATTGCACCCTGGAGGCTGGGGCTCGCTAACTGAAGAGAAACCAGGTCAACTGATAGGGGAATTGTGTTGTTATCTTTATATGTGCATGCTGCAGATACAGTGGCACGGCTCTCTCACTAGCAGCTCGCAACATTTTTACAAAGCAATCAGGGCCTGTTATCGACACACCACTAGCAGGGCTAAACTACAGTAATCCATTCCATGTTTACTAATGAATCGCCATTTAGGGGACACGGCTCAGTTTCTGCGTCGGGCTGAAGGGGGCGGGGCCAATTCACCCGGGTGATTTCACACGATCCGAGCGAGGAAGTCCGTGCGGACTTGACATCCCATCATGAGGGGGGGGGGGCCGCTGGCTGGGCGGCTTGCTGGCAATGCACAGTCTGTTTGTTGTGCATCCATCAACCCCGGTGTCCTGCCCAGGAGCCGATCGATGGCCAACACAAAAGCCCATTGATGACAGACAGCTCTTGACAAACATATAGCATTTTTTTTCTGTCTAGTATAGCAATAATCTCCAAGGTCACCGGGAGCCATCCGACGGCGGCCGAGGGGGGGGGCGGGCGGGCCGCAGCGAGTCGTCTTAGTGTCTCATCACACGGGGGGGAACAAAAAGCTCTGATGCATTTTAAGTCAGCAACTGAAAGCTCTTGGCACATTGTTAGGCAGCTGTACACAAGGAGAATGAAAGCACACATACTCGACAAGTGGCGAAGCTGCCACGGCATGTCACCGGCTGACAGCACCACCCCCCCAAGGACACATATCTAATCAGATACTTAATGGTGTAATGGAAAGCCAAATTAGTGGACAGTCTTGGTCAGCACGAGCTCAAATAAAAAACAGCACTTAATATTTTAGCGCTGTTTTCACGAGGAGGCCTTAACGTTTCGGTTTCCCTCTCGGAAAAAAAAGTTAGTTTGTGTGACAGCTGAGAAGATGGACAGCCTCACACATGAGCACCCACACACACACCCACACACGAAAATGCTCACACACACACTCTACAGACTACAGGTGTGTTAGGGCACGGACTTGGAGTTATAATAGGAAGGCCAGGCTCCCCCCCCCAGGCCATCCTGCCAGCTGGCCGGACTGAGTGTGAGTGATGCCCAAGCGAGGCAGCCCCATTAGGGAAGTGCTGGTGGTGAGTGCAGGATAGCTCAGGTAATTAAAGCCAAACCAAAGCAGGCAGGCGAGGCGGGGGAGGGGGGGCTCCCAGATTTATGTGGCTGAGTAATGCACATACTGAAGTCAGCTCGCCATCCAAAGGCCTCCCTCACTTACAAACAGTCTCGAGAGGCATTAGCTTCCTCACCACTCTGATGCAGCCTATTACTCTCTCTCTCTCCCTCTCTCTCTCTCTCTCCATCCCACTCTTCATTTAACGGTTTTGTTTTGGATCCCCACTCTGTGACTCCATCAGATAAAGCGTCCAGATCTTGGACGATTAGGACCTGATTTACACGTTATCAGTCCTCTGATGTTATTAGCCAACCACGTTCGGATTAAGGGCTATCACATAAAGCTCCTTATCAAGGCAGGGTTTTTTTTCCCCCCTCCCCAAAAAAGAATTATTAATATTCAATTAGAACACGTTGGGTGCTACAACTGCTATGGTCAGCATCAAAGAATGCAGAGTTTAATAAGTCACTTTAGTTTCACTTTATAACACTTAACAAAATGTCCTTGGAAATAATGGGCATAATAGTTCCCTCCACCAAGTAGGTTATTGTTTTGCTCCTGTCTGTGTTTGTTTGTTTGTCAGCAGGATTTCGAAAAACAATGGTGCAGATTTGCCCAAAAGTTGGTGGAAGGATGGAACACGGGCCAAGAAAGAGCTTGTTACTTTTTTTTTTTGCTTGAATGTTCCTGCGGACCATTAAGGCTCAGTTTGTAAGAGAGGGGTTTGTGGTGGAGCAGGAGGAAGAGGGGGCTCTCGGATAGTTTTCCTTGGTTTATTAGTTTTTCAAAAAAAAATGTCCAGAAGTTTAAGGAAACAGCAGTGGTTTTACAATGAAAACAAAAGGTTTAAACTTTCGGTTTTAAAAGTCTCCGCTTCGGAGCTTGAGAAATTCAGGATTTGTAAATGTTGCCCATTCTGTCAGCTCTTCAGAAAACCCTCAAGTTTTAGGAGGTTGCTTTTAAACAATGCCTAGGTTCTAGAGTCTGTTTATATTTAATGTCTTAGGTGTTAATGGGTTAACTTCTTTGGAGCTTGATTTAAATATGTATTGGCTTCTAATCTCCATTCAAATAATCAAGTACTCGTAGATTTAATTTCTGACTGAAAATAAAACTTTTTCAGTCAAAGAAACAAACTAACACACACAACTCTCCTGTGATGATCTCTCCAGGTAAACCGGTCCTCGCCTCCTGTTTGAACCTCTCCGGATCCTACTTTGTATTTTGCTCTCTAGTACTGTGCTTAAGTGCAGCTGTGATGTTTGGCACACCTTGTCACATTCTCCTGACACCCATTAACATGCTGTTGAACATTTCAGAAAATGATAACACTGTGTCTGAGTGGCAGATTTCAGTTCTGAAGTCAACACTGTCAAAAATCTGTCAGAGTAAAAATCTTAAAGATGAAGCTCTCAGAGGAAGCCGACCACACTCGGCATCAAGGCTGTTTTTTTGGTCGATCACACCTGTCAGCTTGTGCATCAGTTACTTATATGTGTCCTTGTTAGCTGACCGATGATGTGTATAGCTGCGGAGCACCTGCTGCTCTGGAGGGTCTGCAGAGGATCAGCTTATTTCAGACCATAACTTAACCCAGCCTGACTGATCAGATACGCTGGAGAACGGATCAGCTCAGGTACTCAAACAGAGAGCCGAGATCAGGGGGTGGCTGTGTGAGGTAGCAACGCAGTAAAAACCCGGCTCCTGTCAGATCACATTTCATTCCCATCCCAACAGATGAAAAGATAGCTGGAGACACGCAGACAAATCAGATGGACAATGCTTGGATTGTCAAATAGAAAAACAGATCAGCGCGAGAGAATGAGAGCCCAGTCCTCGGGAGGGAGAGCCAATGAGAAAAAAAAAAAAAAAAGCCAGATGGGCAGACAAGCATAGAGTAAATCATGGAGAAGCTCCTCAATGCCGGAACAGTATGGAGAATGGCAGTGCTGGTTGGGTAGAGTTAGCCGCAGTGTGCACCGGCTAGCATTATCAATGCTGACAGGCAGACAACCCGTTTATAGGGAAAGGAAAAAAAGCATCAAGGAAATCCTGCTCTCGTCTATCCCCAATTGAATTACTGCCCTGATCCAAAGATGGGAGGGGTGAGGTGGGGCGAGCGGGGTGGTGGGGGGCGGGATAATATTCTTTGACGAGAGGGGGCCGCTCCAAATGCTCGCTCCAAATGTATATCCGTGCAGTGCGTCCCCCAGGGCTCACATCTCACAACTTTGCCCATCTATTTTTATTTGTTCCCCGTGCTTCTAGTTAAAGCAGTGCTGCAGCCCACAAAATGGAGAGAGGGGAGGGGAGAGGAAGAGGAGAGGGAGAATAGGGGAGGAGGGGGAGAGTGCAACGAGACGTACTGCTGGGAGGGAGCGGGGTGTAGATTGCATGACCCCTGCGATGTTGTCGGAATACTAATGTCACACAAAGTTCCCCGGCAAAAGATACGGGGGATCAAAGTGCATTGGGGAGTGTTGTACGGAAAACAGGCGCACACACACAACACTACTTATGTACATACACGTGCACATATGTACACATACATGACATATATGCACCCCCACTCCAAACTCCCAGGCTGAAGGGAAATAGTGAAAACACAAGAAGCCTGATGGGGAATAACGTGCTGGCGTCAGGTTGACAGGAGTTTGGATGAGACACGCTGGTCCTCGTCCGTCCAGCTCAGCAAAACACACAGTTTAATCACTCTTTAAAAGGTGCATCATCCTGAGCCAATGAAACAACACTCACTCCAATTCCCAGGAGGATTCAGATTCATTAAAACTGGGGCTCTCACTAAAAAACACAAAGTCTGACGGGAAAAGATGCTTCAGCGGTGAGACGACCGGACGGACAGATTCTAAACGAGACAAAAAGTTAATCAAAATCATCTACGCTGCTGCTTTATTTGGAGGAAACTTAGAGCCCCCAACCATGATAAGTACGGTAGGTGGAGGCTAAAGCAGGCAAGTTGATGTTTAGCAACATTAGAGCTTCCCTAGATCACTGAAATTCAAATCAAATCAAGTCAAAGTTTATTGTCACATGCACCAATGACAGTGTCATCGGAGCAGTGCAATTCTTGTGACCTGGCAGGCAGCATCTAAGCAGTAGACGGGCTTTACAAAATAAAAAAAAATAACATACCATATAACTTATAACATATAACATAGTAAAATGAAGCAGTAGTTTACAGGGTAAAGGAGTGGGGAATATTAAATTAAATAATATGAATATATGTGTAGTAAGTACGTAGTTAGTGTATTTGTATGGGTGGTGGAGCAGAATGTATATTTGCATTCATTTTACAATTGATAAAACATTTTTCTTGTTGACTATACAGGTCCCGTTCTGGACTCACACCTAGGTACATATCCAAATTGTTTTGGGGTATGGAGAGATTATGATCGTGTCCCAATCCAGGATTGATTGTTAAATTGAGTCAGGATGTGAGCTACAGTTTCCCAGAGGGTAAAACCACCAACACAGCCTCCACACCCTCACTTTCTGCATCACTAAGTAAAGAGAACACTGTTTCCAACACTGGGATTTCCCACTGGAGTTGGACATAAACCCTACGCTGCAGCGGTGTTCCTTGGGTTATGGGGCTAACCAACAGGAATAAATTTCACCAAAGATACAAAACTAAGATTCAGTCAAACATCGCTGTTGGTATTATTCTCATCCTGGTTCTGGCAGTGGGCGTTTTGTGACTTCGCAGGCAGCCATATCTGCCACTAAACGCTGGAGTGCCGGTGCTTTCGGCTCTCAGAGAGACTGATGCCCCGGTAGAAATTGTTGTATTACTGCCGAAAGCTTCCCCTCAGTCGTCAGTGAGCAAGAAACAGGAAATGATGCATAAGTATCTGGGATTTACTGTCACATACAGTACGGCTGTCATCACACAGAGGTGCATCATGATGATATACGCCTCCAGACCTCCATTTCTACTCAATGTCTTTATAACTCTGCATTCACCCAAATCCCCGGCTGGCACTGGGAGGTGTCAGTGGTGGCTTTTAACGGTGGGGGTATTTCCTCAGTCGCACCTGCCTATTACACTCGCTGCTCAACTTAATGGCACTTCTAGGCATCCTGAACGTCTCGCTGAAGATCGTTTTCTTGACAAAATGCTCAACTCAGGAAGCTCCTCCGCAATATTTTCAGAACACCTGAACACGAGTGTGCTCGGGTTGAAAAGCTGACACATGTGAAAGAAATCCACACAATCCCTCTCATTATTATCCACTGCTTCTCACTCTGCACCTCACCTGGAACCAGCAGGTGACAGTTTGTATAAACTAAATAACAACAAGGCTGTTTAGCAATGCGATTTATAGAAAGAGACAAAATATACTAATACAGCTCATATCCTTATTCATTTACATTACAAATCGAAATGCGATACATAAGCATGTGACCACTCTGATGATGCGACAATAGCCATTAACACAAGGCAGCGAAGGCATTAATCAGGACAGACCGGTTGGAATGAGCCAACTGAGCACATGCTGCTTAGCTAATCCCACACATTTCTGAACACCATTGATTTCATTTGACCATTATCGTCCGAGGTTGTGACCAAAATTAGATGCAGCCTGGCTAATTACCTGACAGTCGGCAGCTAATTATCCGACTGTAGCGAGACAAAGAGACAAGAGGGAGGGGGGGTGGAGGGAGAGAAGCCACCTACCACCTCTCGCAAACTAGCAAACTAGTCATCTGCAAGACTTGCGATAGAGACCACAGCGAGGGTGGAGATCAGGTTGAGTGATTCCATTTAAGATCTGAAGCAGGTTCCTCGAGAGAAACAGAGCAAATTGAAGATGAATGCAGAACCCAGCTAGACTCCACCAAACACCCGTCCTCACAATGAGAGAGAAAACACACGAGGCGTGATGCCTGGCCCTGATTTTTATCTGATGAAAATTATTTCCATCATTCACCTGACGGTGGGAGGACTCCAGAGGCAGAGCCAGCAGACCGTAACACACACTGTGTAGTCACTCATCCAAACAAATGACTGGAAGATTGTGCATAATAGCAAATTAGCACTGGTGTTCCTACCCGGGGTTCAGATGCTGTTTGGTCTTTTGTTTGGCAGAGATTCATGAGGTGCCGGCCGCGGACGTTCGGGGCAGGAGGGGAAATGGGGTGTTGGAGGAAAAACTCGCCGAGGTCAGAGGTCAGGAAGAGAAATCAGCCACGGACACACTTATTACCCAGGATTCTATGCCCGGCCGGCCGCTCACAGACAGGGATGAGCTTCACGGGTTCACTGCACAAATGACACATGTATACACCCAGGACTCAAGCAACACATTCCATGTTTCTGTTTTAACCGTGATGGATTGGCCCTGTGATCTATCTATGTGTAGCAACAGTCCAGCCTATAGAATGTGCAGATTTATTTCCTTGCCCTGTTTTTTTTTATCACTGTCTCTTCACTGTCTCTAGGTTTGGACAGTCGGTCCACTGGACAATTTTAAAAACAGTAATGAGGCAATTAACCAAAGAAATAGTCAAAAATAATTTCCTGAAGTGTTTTCTCCTTTACAAGCTCCATTTATAATTGTTGGAGAATATTTAAAATTTTTTAGAAATTCATCACAACAAACATTGTTCGATACAACATCTGTGACAGTTTCTGTGTTTAGGTGGAAGCACACACAGCATGTCTGACGCTCCATCCTCTGTGTGAGTCCTTACTCCGTCCAACACGCATCACATCACATGTGTAGCGACAGTGGAGTGGTCAGCCTGGGATTAGCTTTTGCTTTTTGATTTGAGATATTTTGGGCATTTTTGCCTTCATTGATAGGACAGTGGAGATTTAGAATGGAAGACAGGACTCAAAGAACTGGGCCGTAAACCCAAAACACAGGCCTCCGTATTCGTGGTCTCCTGCTCATGGTCGAGATGATGGCGGAGGTTCAGACCAATTTTCCGCAACTGTACTGGCAAACATTAATATAAAAAAAGGAATCCAGCAGAGAGTGTGACTGAGGGACATAGGGGACTATTGTTCCCGACCATGACTGCAATCAGCTCCTAACCCTCAACCATGTAGTCATAGTTGCCTAAACCGTCAAACTTTGATCACAGAGGTGTCGTACCATAAAATGGAAACATGAGTAATTTTGGTTTTTCGTCATTGTACGGGGTTTTTTTTTATGGCAACTTTGTCCTGTTGGAACAGAAAATGCTCAAATGCATTGTTTTCAAAGTCAATGAAAAGACCTAAAGACCCTCTATTAAGGAACTTGCTTTAAAACTGCCAAACTGAGCTGTAAAGTCTATAATGTATGTATGATAGTAGCCCAAGTAAGATAAAAATGCCTCGGTGGCTGTGCAGAGGTGTACACTAATGCGTCAATGAATAATTGATGTTTTGCTTCGTACTTTACATTTTTTATCCACTGTTTCATATACATTTTAATTAGAAACTCATTAAGTATTGGTCCTGATGCCCTTTTTGCATTAGAAATTATCTTGAGACTTTCGCCATCTACAACGGTAATAATTTGCCTTCTTGCTCTTTTGAGACACACCACAGGCGTCCGTAAGGTGATGTATTTGTAACATAGATAACCCTTTGCCGTCTCTACCCTCATGCGTGACCCCGGAAGTCTTTAGAAAGGAAGCCCCGAGCGGGCAGAGGTTGCCACCGGCTCTTGCCCGCCTGGCTCTCGGTAAACATTTGGTGTGTTGGCGAGAGTGATGGGTACGTCGTTTGTTTTGCTAATGGGCGTTTTTCTCCTTCACACTCCGCGGGGAGGGCTATCTAATGAGCCGCCCACCCGTGCTTTCCCTCCTGCAGCCCCCGTGCCCTGAGTGTGTGGCTTTAACCCTGGTGCAGAGGAGGATGGATCACAGGGGCTGGGGCTGCGTTCCCACACACACACACACACACACACACACACACACACACACACACATATATATATATATATGGGCCAGGAGAGACACATATTCAACTGAACACACATGCAAAGGAAAGGGACTGACCTAAAAATATGCTTTATAGAGTATGTTACACATCTTCAATATTGATAGGCAAATGCACACACCCTTGTGAATATAAGATGAAACTATTCCCAGGCTAATGCACACAAAAAAATCTTTGCTAACACATGTGGACATTCATGAACTGATAAGAATGTGGTAGCCCGGCTGTACCACTCTCTAATGCACCAGGGAGGACGTTAAATATACATGTGAACCTATGAAGCCAGGGCATCGGCTTCTTAGTAACATATCACACGGGGGATGTCACGCAAGGCTGTAGATGATGAAGGCGGTGCAGTGATCAAAGCTCCAGCATATATGTAAGTATGCATGTTTATGTGCTTCCATTAGCGTTGCCGCGCTGATTGGTTGGATAACATGTTCCAGCTGGATGTGGTTTGAAGTAGAATGTAAGTTTAAAGGAAAGTGAATTCAGGACCGTCAGTCATGTGGCAGCAGCAGCGCTCTCACACGATTAGCTGTACTGACATCTGATATCTTTAAATGCTGATATGCTCATGTTCATATTCATGTCAGAAGTTATCTGCATTGATTTTCAAGGTTTTATTCAGTATTTCCACCCAAACTGTATTTTATTTAAGAGCAAGCTGTTGAAGAGTCACTGCATTAAAGGACCAGTATGTAGAGTTTAGGAGGATCTATTGCCAGAAATGAAATATGATATTTATGTTTTCATTAGCAAACAACCACCTGAACTAAAGAATCGTTTAGTTCTCATTAGGTAAGAATGAGCAGGTTCTCTATCACAGAGTACCGCAACAGACAGGCTATTCTAGGGAGAACCTTTCACATTCTATCGCTACTTAAAGGCCAACGTCGGTTCTGCTCAAAAACTGCTTATAAAGACGGATGACATGTGTCCCCTTTCTCCCACCATTCAGAAATGAAGCCAAAATATTCCAGATCCGAACACTGCCACCTTGCACCAAAGGAGACCGAGTCTGTGCAGGAACATATGCGATGGGGAAAAAGAGCACAGCTATTGAACGACCCAAATTACATCCACTTTCATGGAGGAGGCGGGGTTTATGGCCTATATTGCAGCCAGCCACCAAGGGGTGATCAAGATGCTTTGGCTTCACTTTCGGAAAGCAGTCATGTCGTCCATCTTTATTTTTATCGCCCATGGTTCCACTACTACAGACTTGGGAATAGGATTGGGCGTCTCAAAAAAACTTTTTTTGATTAAAACATGGGATAAAACCAAAAACCATACATTTTCTAATTATCTGTAAGGTGGGATCGATATTTTGGATTTTAATGTTGTTCTCATGAATCTGCAAGATGAGAGGGATGCTTGTAGTGTTACACACACAAAGAATCAACACTAAAATCCAAAGCTCTGGTTTGTTATATCACCCGGGCTGTACTTTTTAGAACTGATTCACAGAGTCCATAGCTAACATGCTCCCGGCACAAGCATTTTATGTGCTTGGCACACCTTGTGTTTCAAGTGAAATACTGAAAGAAGAAAAGAAAAACACAGATTGTATAAATGTCTACATCACTGCTGTTTGTTAAAGCTATTAAACCAGGAGAGTGCCGCGATGAGTAAGCTAAAGCTAAACCCTCCACAACAAAATCGTTTCCCCAGTTGAAATGGTTGATAACCAAACAGAAAGAGGCTATTTCAAATATAATAACAGAAGCACCACTGGGTCACCTAGATGTATGGTAACCACATGTAGAGGCTAGAGTACATTGGCCGCAATGTCTTTCTGTGAGTTATGTCACAAACATAAATATTTGCAAGATTTCCCGTACTAGTTTCAAAGTAAAAACACTCCACTGTTTATGGCTGACTTAATACTTTATTGTGAAGTATTTGCCGGGCCAGAAGATGTGCAGCTTCATACGGTAGACTCCTTTACTTGAGGACATAGGCCTACTTGTATTGGAGGACAGTAGTACTTATTCCAGAACGTAGTAACTCTGTAGCAAGCACGCGGCAGAACCCCCCCCCCCCCCCCATGTGGGCCGCAGACGAGACACAGCAGATCAGTGACGCAGCTGCACCCAGTGCGGCCGGGGGGGGGGAGTGTGTGTCTAAGTAACAGTATTTGAGGGAGATCGGAATCAGTGGTCCAGGGACGGAAAGCATCTTGGTTCATCTCACATATGTCCAATGTGTCAAAGTTCACAATTTGTTGCCTGCTGCTGCTTTCCAGCCTCAGAAAAACTTGTCTCACAGTAGAAGTCGCTTTAAGTTCAACTGTTTTTTTCCGGAGTGTCTTGGAAAAATGTTTAAGCAGCCACCAAAATCTATATTTTCAAAGAAATCACGCCATCATGGCAAAATCTGGGGACAAAAAACAAATTAAAAGTTTATTAAACAGGCTAAACCAAAATATAGTGACATTAAACATTTTGACGTTCGCTCTCACGTGGGCTTCACGTGCCAAATACTGTGATACACTAACACAACTGGAAACATGTTCCATATATGAAGGCATATGGAGGCCACCGTCTCCACCTAAGGCGTAGGTTTTGATGTGCACGCCATGCTTTATTCAGATTAGTGTGACATCATATAAAATGCATTTAGATTTGCTAACCATCTGGAGGCCGGATGAAACAGGTGTTCCTCCAGAGTGTAGGTGCTCCCTCAACCCAAATCTCGGCATCGATGAGAGAACACATCAATAGGGAACAACACATAGTAGTGCAACAATCCTCCATTCTTATGTGCGGAAACAATCAATCCGCTGCCGCAGATCAATCATGTGCTCCAGCTTTTTTTCCCTCCGCTGAATGGGAATACAATGTTTTCTAATTCAGCCACATACGTTCTCACTCCTCCCTCTTTGTAAGATTAATCTCGCAGAAAAACAGGGAAATGGCAGATACACCAAAAGACACCCCGCGTTTTAAATAAATTAGAAATTCAAGTCATCTCAGCTGAGTGAGGAAGGTTCAACCCACTCAGTTTGCCTCCCAGGGTGTCTATCTTCATATGTCGGATGATGAACACTGCCAAAGCCATCACGGATGAGGCGGCGGAGACAGACAGGGGGCAAAGTGCTCTGGGTTAGACGAGGAAGAAGCAGCTCGTTCTTGGAGTGCTGTGGGTATATGGGCCTTCTGTAAAACTCTAGCACAAAGGAAGGAAGAACTCTTTTATTTTTTTGTTTTTTTTAAAGACCATATGCTCCTGTTCCACACAGGAGCTCGCCTGAATGGGATATGAGGTCCAGAGACACTGCTGGTCCAAGCCCAGCAGGTGTGCTGCCTAGCCTTCCAATCACATTTATGCACACACACACAAAGGCACCCACACACCCACACACCCACAGACACACACACACACATATTCTGCTGTTTACACTCTGCAAAGTTATAACACAACAACTCTTAATGTAGCAGCTGCCCAGATTGGCCATCTTGAGCTGAGGCGCAGCGTTCTTTTACATTGTTAAGCAATTTTCCGCCAGTAAAATCAAAGTTTTATGGCTATGGGGGGATATCACCAGATAAATATAAGATGGCTGTTAGTTTTTTTGCTTTCAACTGTGGAGGTAAACACCACCGTCAACCCAATACCCATGAAGCCTAACAGTGTTATTCGGTCCATCACCATCGTCCGGAGCAGCTTGGGTCTTTGTAGCTGTTGCCATTTAAAACTGCTGTAGATTTTCCCAGTCAATCCTTACTATTTCATTGCCGCCTTGACCTTTGTTCTAGCATCTTCATAGGTCCAACATTTTCAAAGAAGAATCCACGTCACACTTATTATTATTGAGTTATTACATAAGCTTTCCTCTTCCACCATTTTCCGATGTCTCGGATCAGAACAAACACAAATGAAATCCATTAATTTTGTTGAACAGCTTCATGTTCCCACGGCAACAATCCTCTGATTTGGCCTCATGGTTTTTAGCCTTTAGTGCCACCCTCAGGAGAGACCCAATGACCAGTTATGCTCCATGTTGGTCTTATAGCGTGGGCTGGTTACATTTACAACACTTATATAATATTACCTACTTTTTGTCAATAAATTGCCGCTCTAGGAATCACCATCAGGGCTTTTTGGTCAAATCCCAGTACTCTTTGTACCAGTGTAACCAAATTTCTTAAAACGCTACTTCTATGGTGTTAAACTTGAAGTCATCAAAGCCCAGAACAACAGTGTAAATCAAAAGGAATGTTTTATTTAATCTCAGAGCCCATCGGCTAGAATTACCACCTGGGGGCCACAGTGAATACTTTGGGGGCTTCCGGTATAGACAGCGACTTTCGTCCGCGTACACCATTTACAGTCTGACTAGTTTCTTTCATCACAAAAGATCAAAGATCTCCAAGCAAACACCGATACTTTTTGTGGGGGTTTTAACTCCACACAACATTTTGGCTAATCTAGGCTATGAATGTATGTAACTTTAAAAGCCAATAGCCAAAGCATTTCGGTCAACGTGCTCCAACTGTTACATTACATTACATTTCATTTAGCTGACGTTTTTATCCAAAGCGATTTACATACAGTACGAGTATTCAACCATGAGGGAACAAACCCAGAACAACAATAATCAAGAAAGTACAATTTTCTTCAAGAAAGCCAAACCACAAAGTGTTATAAGTAAGTGCCATTTAAGTGCTACCAAATTTTTTGTTCAAATTAAAGTTTTTTTATTCAAGGTATAGTCGGATGAGTTATGTTTTTAGTTTGCGGTGGAAGATGTATAGACTTTCTGCTGTCCTGATGTCATTGGGGAGCTCATTCCAACCAAGGCCTGCTCTGACATGATTGGTCTAACTACAAACAGACACCAGAGGGCTTTCGGCCCCGAAACAGTGTCCCTCAACCACAGTCTCTGCATTTTCACATTATAGAGATTAGGGTTTTCTTATTAATATATAGGGACCAATTCTACAGTAAATATAAAGTTTGCCTGATCAGAAGTAACTGAACTTACACTGTCTGGTTACCTTTAGACCCCAGACCAATATATTGTTGCTCTAACTCACTTGCAGCCGAGTTGAAATTCAAAAGCCCTTTGAGTCCTTTTAAACCGAAAAAAAACAAACTGCTATAGGACGATATCAAACAGTGAAAACCAATTCAGCTGAATGCAGGAAGCTACAAAACAAAGCCTTCAGCAAGGTGTACAATAAAATCCGACTTGAATACCTGTGCAAATGCACACGTTCAGCTTCAAAATGCAGGTACGCACACACGGCAAAACACACACACACCTACACACACCCATTAATGCATCCCTCCCCCTATTTCTACAGAGGCTCCAGTATTAGCGAAACCCCAGTCCGCTGGCAGCCCTATCCATCATCGCACCACGCCAGACAGACAACAGAGCACACCCTCACACAGCCCACACTCCCACATTTGCATTTGACCACTTTCATTAAATTCAGCAAAGGTAAGACTAATTTAGACTCTCACAGGCAACTTGATCTATCCATCAAAACTTTTTTTTTCTTCAACGACTGTCCTCTAATAGAATTAAAAGTAAAGGTCATGTGTAGTGTATTAGTTTGGTGATTGAGTTAGTTACTTCATCCCTGTTGTTCTGCAGCATAGCGTGACATCTTCATGAGAAGGAAATGGGATTTCTCTCTTTTTGCTGTCACTTGGAACCAGTGGCTGGCATTTAAAACAAATTGTCAGATGATTTACTTTTATTTAATGACCGAAATAATCGTTCAAAATCACTGGAATCAATGGACATCCCTTTCTAACCTGCTCTCCAGGAAAGGTAGTGGAAAAAAAAAAGTGCAATGAAACATCAGGGTTCATCCTCACAATCACAAACTCACAAAACTCCATATTGACCTCAGAGTCCCTCTCCAGATTAAGACTGGAATGTGTCATGTATAATGATGTATTATCTAATTTTGGCCAGAGTCGACCAATCATGAGTCCCTCTCAGCTGTCAACCGTTATGTTTCACCCCATTTTTATATATTCAAATAACTTATTAAATCCAAAGTGATCAGCAACACGAACACTTGAAAATACAACAGTGTGATTAGAGTTACCTAACTTGACATAAGCCATCAATTGTAAAAACAATGTTGCAGTGTAATTAGATTTTTTTTGTTTTGTTTGGTCAATGTCCCATCCACTAACATGGGGGAGGCAGGATTTATGACCGATACTGCACCCAGCTACCAGGGGACAATCAACACAATTTGGCTTCACCATCGCGTCGTCCATCTTTTACAGTCTATGATTTTTTCATCAGTTTGTTTGTTTGTCTTACAAAGCTTAAACACAGGCAAATAAATAAGTGATTCAAGCAGTTTTTTCCTAACGTTTTCTGTTTTCTCATTCACACCTATTAAGTAAAATTTTAAACTATCGTTCACTGTGTTAAAAATAAATCAATGTGCCACTTTTCTGGTTGATAGTGTCACAATTTACATAGAAAACAAACAGAGACTTTACTCTGGTCTATAAAAAGAGTTTATCTGGAGGAGGACCATAAACTTGTTGCTCGGCTCTCAGATGACCTCATGATCTTCTATCATTTTCTACACCACTTCTGCCCGGGTTCTTAGTTCTCGGTGGTGGACAGTTGCACCAACCTCTCACAGCTTGGGGGCGATGCGAATACAGAGCGCCAAACACAGGCCGGAACTTTCATGCACATGCAGTACAGTGAGTGAGTATTTTTACTCCTCTGTTGGCCTCTGGCCTGTCTGGCTCCTGACTGCTGCTCCGACCAGGTTCTCTACAAAGAGTGTGAAGCACTGGAACAAATGAGATGTCTCCTTTCGCAAAAACAGCTTCGGTCTACTGTGTATGCAGTGGAATACACAATGCTCGTATAATCTCACACATGCTGAGCACTGAGGCTGTTGTCAAAGTATCTTCAATTCCTCCCCCCTGTGTATTACCGGCTGCAGGTAAAGGTGCAACCTCCAACAATATGACAAAATTGGATCTGTTATGCGGAAACCGTAACACAGACAATCACTTGTTTCATCACCTACGCTACATAATATGGAAAGTGTGCATTGTTATTTCACCCCACCTATGGTGTTACTCATATTAACCACAGCAAGAAAGGTAAAGTGGAAATAATAAAATAAAAATATATATACATTTCCAACAAAAAAAAGCCTAAATCTTTTTTGGGTGATAAAAAAAAGTGCAAATTATTAACTATTAACAATTTAATAACAACAGTGAGCTTTATAACATGTTAAAAAACCAAAGAGATGTCAATCACACATCCCACTGAGGGCAAAAATGATTTCATTTTTTATTCCCCAGGGGAACAGAAATCATGTTGTTCACTGACACTGAGCAGTGACTCAAGCTGTTCAATAACTGTGCATGGGCTCGACAAGCTGCAGGGTTTTTCCGCGGCAGGTTCTGCAGACTCCAAAAGCCACTAGAGGCAGTGAAAAATTACCATCAGATAAAGAAGAACAGCCGAGCTTCCTTTCTTTTGAGTGAATAAAAAAAAAAAAAGCCCCCGTTACATAGATGGCCTCATCAGGGGTATCTCGGTTAAAGTGGTACTCTGCAGGTTCATTGTTTTATTGATTTTATCCCCGTCGTCTGTGATAAGAAGTCATTCCTGTGGTTGATAAGAAGTCATTCCTGTGGTTGATAAGAAGTCATTCCTCTGGTGTTTTTTGCAAAGAGACTTACGTTTGCTCTGACACCTTTTTTCTGAGGAAGTTTATTCTGTTGCTGTTCATGGATGTTATCACAGGCAAGAGTAACAACCACATTTTGCATGTGTTTACAGGGATGTCAAGCTGGAGCTATGTTCTCCAGCAGGGGCAGTTAACCAAGAGAATTATACCTGTTAATTTATTAATGCGCCAGATCTTTGGTTTGTTAAGCTCAGAGAGGGCTGAAAGATGTGCAAAGTTAACGATCGTTAGATTTGACCATCCTTCGGAAATAAACCCCTGGTGAAAATGCAACCTCTGTTATTCAAAGCTTTATGGCTTGGACTTGTTTAAATGCCCTAATGATGTTTGAACACACATTTCTTTCATTATATTTTCCACTGCCGCAGCTCCTCCTACCCGCCTTTGTCGAAAACTCTTGATTTTAGCCCCTGTCTCTTTAATGCCCCCCCTCCCGATAAGGCCCAGTCTGCATCAATATTTTAGACACTAGTGTTCTTCCTGGTTTCTACAGGACAATGTCCCATTGCACAAAGTGAGATATCTGAGTTTTCCCAGTTAGCTGTTGAAGAACCTGACCCCAGCTATCCCTCCCCATGGCGAACAGCACCTACGGGATGAACTAGAACACAGACTGTGAGGCAGACCTTATCCTCCGACCTCTGTTGTTCTTTTCTCTTACGCTATTGTGTTTGAATAAAAGCAAATCCCTGCATCAAGGATCTGGACACTGAAGCCTAAGACCAGAGGAGTGGATTCTTAGCAACAGCTGCTTGGTTTCGGCATGGATGACTGTTCTTGTGGGCGTATATTCAAGAAAACCAGGGTATAAGCGTTAATTTTTGCTTATCATAAATTGTCCATTGATTAATAATCAACTACTTTAATTAACGCTCTCTATATCAACTAATCTATTAACTCTCTAATTGTTTCAGCGCTGCAGTGCAGCTGTTATCGAATTCTGTGCTGGTTATTAAAGCATATTCTATGACAGCGGAAGATAAAGTCATAACTGCTCTGCACAGCACAGTTAGGTGTGCATAGCATACAGTGTGTATCTGAAATTGAAATGCAAGAGCGAAAGCAAAAGGGAATAAGACAAGGTCGCTGGCTGACTTATCACTTGTCTCATTACTTGAAACAGCAACTGTCAGCAACTGAGCATCTTCCTCCTGGTCCAGTACGTATCCATTGTGCAGCAGAGAGGAAATCAGTGGAACAGGGAAGCCAAGTCGTACTGCTCCTGGTTATTCCTTACAGCAGTGATATGTCTTCTGTTGAGCTCAATTAGTGATAAGAAATCTGCATGTGGATGGCAGAGTCTATGTAAGGGAGCACAGCAGAGAATTGTGAAAGGGTTTTGTAGCTGCAGTAAAGACAGTCGGTCTGAAACAGTGTTTCTGACGATACCGAAGGACATGCAGCACATCCGCAAGTAGCACCAATGATGAGTTATAAGTGAAAGCCAATTATCTCGGTGGGGCACATATTAGTGCGGTGATCCTCTGAAAATTCTGTCAAGGTTGAAAAACAATGTTTCAACCTTTTAGTTTGCTCGGAGAATGAGACGGAAAAACAAAAGGAGTTCAACAGGGAGCCAGAATACCAAGGAAGCAAGAAAAAAAAATTACGTGTCGAACAAAGAAAAGAAAAATCGGAGGGAAAGAGAAAGATGAGGGGAGAGGAAGACGGGGTGGGAGAGTAAGAAGGAGAGAAACACAAAAGTGTGGCCCTCCTGGGTTGGATGCTGACACCGGTGAGAGATTACCGAGGGGAGGAGCGCGGCCATATGGCTGCATGGCAAAGTGGAACCCACGGGGAGGCAGCGGGCACATTAGCTTGCACGGGGCCCTCGCCTCCTCTGCACTGCGGATTGCCGGGGCGCACAGGAACATCGACAATGACATCAGGCTCTCCCACCTCGGTGATGGCTCCTGGATCCCAGCTGACACCGCTGGCAAAAGGCCAGGAGGAGAGAAAAAAATCACCTGCTCCGCAACCGCGAGCGCCCGAGTTACTTATGCCACTCGATAATGACCCGGGGAACTGCCGCAAAAAAACAACAAGCGTGATGGTCATGGGAAGGCTGAGACCGAAGGCGTTCAGCCGGTGCTCAGCATATCGCTGGCCCTTTCCAAACAACAGAGGAGAGAGTCATAATAGCACCACGTTTCACACCAAAAGCGCCTCTGTCGTTAAATCAATAAGTCATTACCTTTAATGGGATAAGCACTTTGAAAACTAATTGAAAACAGCTCCATTTACTCCAGCCAGGCCCTTAATGCAAACAATACTGTTGTTGCAGCGAAAAAAACAAAGGCGGAAAAAAAAAAAAAAAAAAAACAGAGGGGAAAAAAAATGGAGAGCAACACATATGGCACAGCTGGGGATCTGGTGTCTGATAATTTGGTCAACCGTTTCACTTTGTAATGCGCTCCTTTTCAGAACCAGTGCACCCGTTTAACCCCCCCTGATCCAACGGCCAACAGCGGCTGAAGGGAGAGAATCAAATAAACGATAGTTGACGGGATCCGGCGGGCGGGGGGGCAGACAGCGCCATCGACAGCCCGTGAACCTACACACACGTCGGGATTGGGGAGACGTTTGAGAAGTTCGGGAGAAAGGAGTGATCCGAAACTTTTTACTTAGCAAGGTAATATGATTAAGTCGGAGTGGCTCTTAAGTGATTTGTTTTCCCAGATTTCACAAACAGACCAATATCTCTGCACAAAATGTGTCAAGCGTTTGACCGTTTCACTAGTGCTCCAAACTGCAATTGAGCAATAGTGAGCATCAAATATGTGTTGTGGCAGGTTTGGAGAGTATTGATTTATATTAGAGAAAATGACTGTGCATTCAATTCCAATCAAAAGCCTCGGTGGCAGCCGGCCAGTTCTGTTACTGGGTGAAAGACACTGTATTAAATGTAAAGCAAATTGAATGCGCAAAGCCAAATTCAAACCTTGGCAAGCTTGGCTTAATCAGGGATGGATTCTTATCAACACTGTTACTAAGTAGGGTACGTCAGTGAGGTTTTCATGACATGATAAAAAGGCAATAAAGAGATTATGTACATGTGTTTTCTTTATACTATGAATAAGAAGAGAGGCACGAGAAATTCAAATACCTCAAAAATATGACAATTCTACCAAATATCTCACTTGGATATAAAAATACAACGTAGGAATTTTGGACAACTGTCGTAACTGTATCTTAAAATATGAAATTAAAGCCTTGACCATCCATTCATTTCTGATATATATATAAATATCTTGAAGATTTAGCGTAACCAAGGCTACAGTGTGGTAGGTACCATGCACCCATATCCAACTGACACATGAAATTGATTCATTTAAGTGCAGACACCCATCAGTGGTGTGTACAGTTAGTCTGATAACCAGGTTAGCAATTAGGCGGAGAGATGATCGTGCCGACAGACCAAGCTGAAAGATTAGTTAACAGGTGGGAGTCTGGAGGCACCCACAGTTATCCACAACCCCCCCACACCTTCCACACACATACATGCAAACACTCATTCTGTCGCTTAGTTGTTTTTCTCCACTTGGAAGAATGACATGCCCACATAAATGGGTGAATGAAAGAATCGGGGCCACCATCTGGTTGATCCCGGTGCTAATGGAGCAGCTCAATTACGCTTTGACTTTCAGTGGACCGACCGCGGACAGCACACTCGTGTTTGTGTGTGCTGTTTACGTTTTAACTCTAGACACTAAGAGAAGATCAAATTTTGAAAGAAAAAGAGAGCAAACTTTCTGAGGCTTTTCCAAGGGCGTCAACAACGTGTCGTCCATTCAGGTAGCACTTCCTGTTCTCTTTACGTTTCCTCAGGAAGTGCCTCTGGACGGGATGGAGGGAGGGTGTTGGGTGAAGGGTGGTGGTGGTGGCGGAAGGTGGGGGGGGCGGTCTCCACACTTGTTGTTCTATCCTTGAACGAGGTGCTCAAGCTAAATTGGCTGCGCAAATGGCTAATGTGTATAATGGAATTGAGAGTTGCCCTGCATAAGGGCGTCTGCTAAGCAAATAAATAATTTAATGCAAATCCCAGCATCGTGCCTCCTGCCAATTAAGCTAACCTGTTTTAGCTGTAAGTGATTTTATTACATTAGCATGCCGTATCTCTGACTGCATTAGGGAGGGTTTAATCAGTCTGTAATCAAATTAGAGCATAAGACAGAAGGAGGAAGTGCCGCGCTTCCACAAAGCACCTTGCTCGCACACCTGCAGGTCTCATCTGAGAAATCTATATTTTAAATGATTTTTATACAAATGCAGTGTGCACCATCATGTGGCAAGAATGCATATACTGGGACACCTTTGAGCTTAAAAGCTACTCGGTTCATTTTTGTCACGGTGAGAGTGTGACCTGTGCCTGATTTCCATGTTAGCTTGTAAAAACTGCAAACCAAACTGTGGTTATTGTTCACCACCGGTTGTGTTACTATTCTGGTGGAGATCGATTGAAGAGACACTCCTATTGTTTTTCCAACGCCACGCGTGTGGCTAACTACGAGTCATCGTGTCCCCGTTGATGTTCCCTGTCACATTCAATAAAGCATCACCGACGGGAAAACAGAATTACCGGCCGTGATTAACATAACACGCTCATGCAATCATCCACATTACTTTATCACGCTGACCGGAGAAGAGGGACTCAAAAAACAGGATCTGCGGCTACTTTGCACACACGGCGTTCCAGGAAAAATTCACAGCAAGGTAGCTGCCGTGCTTAAGCTGTCAAGGAGCAGCCACGCAAAGCCTGACAAATCTGCCTCGGTGAGAGTGAGCGCTCAGAACGCACACTGCCACAACTGATACCCTCATTGCCTTGTTTTTCCAGCTTTTGTTTTTCTTTTTGCTTATTGGTTGGGTGGAGGGGAGAGGTGGGTGGGAGGAAGGGGAGGCAACATGAGGAATGTGTTTGCCCCGAAGGCAAAGTGCAGAGAGGAGTCTTTAAAGATTCTCGGTGCTGACAGATGCTCGTGATGTCTGACAGACAGCGTCTCACATGTAGGAGATCCGGAGACAAGTTCAATCGTGATCACCTTCCCCTCCCATCATCCCCTGATCAAGACAGATAAGTAAACCAACAGGCAGCTGATTCCCAGCCAATTAAATGTGCATAAACACACGTCAGGCGTACACACTCACATGTCCACCGTTGTGTTTTTACACTGAGGAAAAAGGTGCGAGTACAGAAAAAGGAAATGAGCTTTAAGTGGCCTCCCTTCTCTCGGCTGCTCGGGTTGATCCCTCCTTTTTCCAGAAGAGTGGGGAACTCTCACATCTTGATGCGCTCATCATCTGGTGCCAGGGATGTGTGTGTAAAGTTCATCCTTTTGGTCTAATTAACTGATGCCTCCCCTGTCAGCCCGCAACAGCAAAGCCTCTAATGAGGCTCGTTACAGGTGAGACAATAAAGAGATTTCCACACCCTGACATATCTTATGACATTTACTACACCAACATACATTTAAGTAATGAAGACGAGGCGATAAGGGGAAAGAATAAAGAAATAAATTGGCTTGATCTGCAGTTTACAGAGAAACGGACACTAATGTCAGCGAAAAGCCCGGTTGTGTTACCAGGATTGAGTCGAGCGCCGGATTGTTATCGTCTCTCTCTCTCTCGCAGTCCGACCGAGTCACCATCAGCGCGGAGACACACGTGTACTTCAGGCGGGCACTGATGTAACGTTTTGTCATACATTTTACATGCACTCCACTATGCACCCGGCCCGGTCCCCACTCCGCCCGGGCAGCCCTCTCTCATGAATTATGGCCTTGCAGTTTGAGAAGTCATTGATAGGAAGGCTGGGCAGAAGTAGAAGAGGAGGAGGAGGTGAAGGAGGAGGAGGAGGAGGAGGAGGAGGAGGAGGAGGAGGAGGAGGGAAGTGAGGGTAGAGAAAAAAAAAAAAGGAAAATCAATCGGAAGCGTCTCAATTAATCTGGCGAGTGGCGGATTGATTGCAGCCCTAAACTGGGTAAACAGGATTGTCTATTTAAGGGCCATGATCCCTTAATCATCACTTTAGCTCAAATAGACCAGGATCGCCACATCTGCTGGCCTGGCCCTAATGCAGATGCCAGGGCCTCGCCTTCCGACTTCCCCCCCCCCGCTCCAGCCTCCTCCTCTTCTCCTCCCCTTGCTCCCCTTCACCTGTGATGGACGGACAAGGCGCATGTGGCCTGGAGCGCTCTCGGCCCAAATTGCCGACGTGGGACTGCCTCCGAATGGTCCAACCTGAACCCTGACCAATGCGCAAGCTGGGGCCCTCCTGGTTTGTGGCTTTTTCTGAAATGTCTGCTATCGGGGGTTGAATACAAAACATGGCATTATGGCTCGCTCAGCTCGCCATGAGGACCATATTATAGGGCTGCGAGCGAGGTGGATGAAGGAGGAAGAGAGAGAGAGAGGGGGGGGGGTGTGAATGCACATGCCAAAAGCCCAGGCTCTCGCAGCACAACATGAATTACAATGGCGAATGTTTTACAGCGGGATGCAGAGTGTAGAGGACCTGAGGGTGTAGCCATACAGCTCCGAGAAGATGGCTGGGGCCAGATGAATGGTGTACCTCACTCTAAGCATAGTCATCACCATAGCAGAATATCACTGTATCTCCTCCTCCCTCCATCTCTCTCTTATTGTCTTGAGTGTTAGAGTTGCCCAGGCTCCATTCTCTAGAGCCTGATTGAAGAGGCTCTCCTCTCCTCCTCACTGGTTTGATTTACTTAGGCTATCTGTGGGAATTGGGCTGGAAGCTTCCTTATTAAGAGGAGACTGTCTGAAGGGTTCCACTGACTGATTGGGCTATTGAAAGCAAAGGCACGTGAGATACAACAGCTATCGCTATCTCCCGCAACACAAACACACACACACACACACAAACGCATACAAACACCCCAGTGGTTTATGTATGAGGTCTAGCAGGCACATGTCTGTCACAACTCGTGGTAGCCAGCTTCAGCCCAGTAAACCGGACGGATCTATCTCTATAAAAGGCCCTTAAATCGCTCCCCGGTGGTGACTGGCTTGCATTCAGCGGCTGCTCCCACACATCCCATACACGCACCGACACACTTGTGAGGAAACGGCAAAACAAAGCTGAGGAGATCAAATCCCGTGGCTGAGGATAGAAAGAGAGAAAACCTGCCTCGCCTGTGTGATGCAGTCTGTAATGACAGTTCATCATTTACATTTTAGACACAGCCGCGCACACACATGTGTATTGTACATTACACACACACACACACACTCACACACACAGACACACAATCCCCCCTCTTCCTTCCTGAACATGCTCACAACGGTGAGCAACGGAGGCTGAAAGAGGAGGAACGGCGCTGGAGGGAGGCTGAACAGAGAGATTCAGGGTTTTTTTTCTTCTTCTTCTTTTTTTCGAAGTCACCCAGCCCTGCGGTCACACAGCCGAGCCAGGACGAATACAAAATGTAGCAATCCACCACGCTCACTTCATCCGAGAGACAAACATAAAGCCGGGGAACAAGAAAAAATCTGGTTGCGGAGGGGTTGGTGGAGAGCGGGGGGGGGCAAACGCATTCATCAAATTACCTCTGCCCGTTGACGGCTGTCTGTGCCCAGAGGCCCGGCGTCTCCCGTACGCATTCGTGCCAAAAACACGTCTTTAAGTAAAAAAACTCCCTCCTTCCTGCTCTGCACTGACGGCCGACGTCTTGAACGCACGATTCACAAGACCTGCTCGGTGACCTCAATTTGCTTCACTCTCTGTATCTGTAATAGCCCATCTGTTTCTTCCTACTCATAAGCAAACTGGCATCGCCACAGACTAATATCATGGCACTTATTGGAGACGCACCGCGGATAGGAATGGATTGCAGCGGTAACTGTGATTGTGTTTTCGGACGACTCTAAGAAAGCAACGGGAGGCTATAAATAAAAATTCAAAGTGGTTCAGACTTGATGCTCTCGGCAGCTAATGAAATGAAGGTGACGTATCGGGAGGTGCACGAGGGGGGGGGGGCAGTGTTCGCGGACGGCGCTTCAGAACTCCTGACTCCCTCTGATGCTGCCATGATGCTTTGCTGAAAGACAAACAAGCGGCTGATCATCCATCTAGCGGCTGACAGAGGAGCCGGGGCCCGGGTGCATTCACATTCCGCCATATATGCTGCATAAAGATTAGCCTTCATCTTAATCAATGCTGTAAATTATTTCATCATTCAGGGGAAATCACATCAATACAGCCTGGATATATATTTTTTCTGCAGGTCGCTTGCTATTCTGCATA
The DNA here is from genome assembly GCF_963576545.1 of Limanda limanda. NCBI lineage: Eukaryota > Metazoa > Chordata > Actinopteri > Pleuronectiformes > Pleuronectidae > Limanda > Limanda limanda. The sequence continues at coordinate 5,002,407 of NC_083652.1, forward strand.
CAGAATGTGTGCACGTCATGAATATTTATACTTTTTTGCTGCTGATGAATAATGTTGTCTGTTTATCCCAATGATAAGGATTGTAATGATCAAACAAAATTACCATTTATGACAGTTATGGTTTCCTCCCCAGACCGTGTGAATTATTAATGAGCGCCATTGATTGCCCGGTCTAAAGAAGGTGAACCGGGTAATTCCATAAGTGCCATAGTGCAGATTGGTCTGTTAGCTCCAGCGCTGGTTCTGCCTCTCCTCCTCACTCCATCTCATCCTCCATTTGTGCCTTTCGTCAGTGCGACCAGGGCAGGGTCTTTCCTGTAATTCCATTACTGCCGCTACTATGGCATCCCATCATCCCGCAGGACAACTTAGGGACCACTTAGAGACTTGTGCACGTTTAGCTGCGTTACAGTAATGCTGCCAACTGGGCAACAAGCACTATCTATCACTATCTAACAAACAGCAGCTCCTGCTCCAGCCCCAGTTTAAAAGACACTAGTGGGACAAAACAGAATGAAAAATACATCAACAAAACACAACCGAATAAAATGGTATAGAATGCAATACAGCCAAAGATTAACAATCGGAATTAAGTTGACAAAATAGCTAAACATAAAACACACAACGACGACGCATTAAACAGCACAAAAGAATACATAAAAATAGAAGAGACACAAGACGACAGATAATATGACAAATAGCGAATAAAAACGCATTCACACACAAAATAAAACACACAACGGCGCTTAATACAAAACATAACTTAAACCTTACGTGATACGACAAAGCAGAACAAGACTTTCAGACGTAACTAAATATAAACTAAGTAAAGAAAAGCTGAAACAAATGATGACACATTACGCCACATCACAACATAACACATACTGACATGTAACATGGCAACACAAAACACATCCAGTCACAATGCATGATCTGTGTCTCCACTTCCTCCCACTACTCAGAAATGATGCCAACATATCCCAGATATGAATTTTGCCATTTTATGCCATTGGAGCTAGAGATAGAACAACAGTGATTGGGTGATGGAGGGCCCGGCGTTACACATGCTCGACCATCCACTTGTTTACAACAATGGCAAAACCTGTGAGTTTATCTTTTTTTCAGCTACAGTTATTGCTTATGTGCTGGTCAGCCGAGTCTAGCCAGTTAACCTCAGCGTATACCGGCAAATGAAAAAAACTTTTCTTCAATATTTGATATGTTTTCAGATCTGTGGCTTATTGAAAATACCAGAGCCTGGACCTGCAAACAGATATCTTAACAAATCAATCATGAGTTAGTCTCAGATGTCAGTCAAATGATGATTCGACCCATGTTTGTATCATCAAATAACTAATGAAAACCACACTTCACAAACATGAACGCTCGAACAATAATCAGTGAACTAACTGAAATGACAGACACTGTCTTTGAGAAATATGTATTTGGAGAGTAGTTGGACTCAATGTCCCATCTGCTAACTTGGAGGAGGCTGGGTTTATGACCTATACTGCAGCCACCCACCAAGGGGCGATCAAGATGAACATAAAAAACACAATTTAGATAAGGCAGATAATAAAAAAGTTTATGTAAGGAAGAGCTCCTCGGATTTAAGACGTTTCAATCAAAAAACTGTGCTTTTCATTTCTAATTAAATGTTACAAGTAGTCGGTTCTGGGAACGGATTTTTTATTTTCTGCCGCTTCACAACAACATTGTGCCTCTGCACAGAGCTGGAGCGGAGCGGAGGACCTCCAGTATCGGAGCATAATGGTTTATTTTAGTGCTGTGATGGCTCAGTGGATTAGAGTGTGACCACAGTAGACTCGGTGATGGGCTGAGGAAGTGCTTTCCCCCCCCACACTGGGCTCACTGCTGTACTCAACAGATTAGCAGCCTTTGTTACACAAGTGGTGTTTTCTGAGAAAGGACAGGGTGTCTGAGAGCCAGGCTGAAGGCTGAGAAGAGAGTGTGTGTGAACAGTAGAACACACACACACACACACACACACGTACACAACAGCAAAACGGGGAGAAAAAAAAAAAAGAAAAGAGGAAAGAGAGCGGATCAGGCTCAGATCTCATCGGGAGCCCACTTTAGAGCACTTGTTTCTCCCTCCATCTTGAAGGGGCTCACACCTCGGTCGTCCCCGTGTGCCGGGGCCTGATCAGCCTCACTCGTTCCCACCTACGCCTAGCCAGGGTAAACTGGGATGGAGGAGGGGTCAAGCGTGGGTACACCCAATAAACCCGCCTCCCCCTAATCACCCTCCCTTCTCTCCTCCCTTCCATCCCTCCATCTCCAAGCGAGAGTGCATAAATCTGCCCTTCTTGACAGTTGCAATCAACAAGGGCCGTAGTGAACCATGCGTAATGGGCGGTTAAGACAGGGGCGTCGGGGAGCGGCAGAATTTACAGCAACAATTATAGCCCCCCCCATACAACGAGATGCCTGGGGGGTGGGGAGCTGCTCGCGAACGGGTGGTGGTGGTGGTGGTGGGGGGGCTGGTGGGTTAAAGGGAGACACAGGTACCCCCCCTCCCTGTACCGCCAACCGCTCACAGCTGCCTCATAGTAATACATTTGGATCTCTAGCAGAGCAATGCAATGAATTCCCCTGCGATGCAAGAAAGCAATTGCCTTGCAGCAAAGCCAGGATCTGCTCGGAGAGGGCCGGAGCAAAAAAATAATCTGCGAGAGATAAATGATGACAAGTGTGAGGAGAATACACGGATAATCCTTTTCAGCGGGTGCTAATGCCGTACGTCTCTCTTCCTCTGCTTGTAGTGTATCTCTGTTTTTTTTTTTTTTTTTTTTTTTTTTTACATATTGCTAGAAAAAATCCCTCACATTCACAGCCGCCGCGCCGAGTGACACGAGAGAAATGTGACGATATTTCAAAAGAGTGGGGAGCTTTTCATATGTTTGCCTGACCTACTCCACTAATTCATGTATCCCGGCCCTCTCTGCATCCATCCATAACAAATGGCACTATACACCGTTGGATATGACCCGCGGAAATGTGTGTGTGCATGGCTGTGTGTGTGTGTGTGTGTGCGTGTGTGTGCGTGCGCGCGTGTTACCGACGGATGCTTTTAACGATCACTCATTTTAATCAACACATGTGACCTTTTAAAAGCCATTATGACAAACAGATCAGCCACGAAAGCTGGTGACCTGGTATGTGGCCCCGGGACGTCAGGCCGCTGCGTCCCAACATGACCCCTCCCCCCCTGCCGTCACACACACACACACACACACACACACACACACACACACACACACACACACACGCACACAAAACCAAGAGCGCCCTGTGCAGAGGGAAACCGTATTCGACGGAAAAACTGACAAAGATTAAAGCTGAAATCGTACGTCACCTTATTTGTTTTGTTTGTGTTTGAATAGAATCCGCATGCTTATTGCTAAACACAGCGGCAAAGAACGCTGAATGTACTTACCTTTATATATTATCAAGTGAAGTGTAAAGTGAAATAAAACACCTTGTAATTAGCAATTCAATGTGCAAATTCGTTTAGTGTCAATGAGCGGAGAAAGTAACAATATTCCATTTCTAATCCAATTCTCCTGCAATACATATTGAATTACTGAACTGCATGGAGAGGGTTGGGGGAGGGACTGGTGTGATGATGGTGGGGGTGGGGGGAGATAAACACTCGGCCATTAATTCTAAACAAGGAATGAGATTCATTAGGATTCCCGGGGAGAAAAAAAGGAAAAAGTTCAGATAAACTTTAGGGTAGAAAAGAGAAATTGTAATTAGACATGAAAAATATTCCCAATAATCAAATCACATTTTGTACTCGGGGCTTTGAAATTAAATTAACTGAGTTCATATACTGGTATATCTCTCAGCCACTTTCTTCACTCTAAAATGTGTTGCCGGAACACCAGTCCCCAGAGACCAGATAGGAATCTAATTAACTAAGATCAATATTACTCAGAATTTTTCTCTCTATCTTTCCAGCTCTCCAGCTACTTGTGTCTCCTTTGTCTGCCAGTCTGAGGCTCAGATGAGTTTTATTCCTGCAAAATGTGTTTTGTATGAGGAGGTCAACACATGATTCAGTCTCTCTGTCTGGGGCGTGCGAGCTACAAATATGGCTCCTGCCTGTTTCCTGCCAAACAACCTCTGCAATAAAGGATGTTGCGAGATTGGTTTTTGCCTGTAAATGTAATTCCCTTCTGGTTTTTTTCCGGTGGATGATCACAGCGAATTAAGTATCTATGCTTTTGCGCTCACATCTTTTTAAACATATGGGTAAACAGACGCAAAGAGTGATGAGTGAAGGACTGGAATCTGGCAGCGCGGGGTGTGCACAGGGAAGTCAAACGTGCTGATTCAGGTGAAATAAGTGAGATTTGGTGCAGGGAGAATAAGATCCCACAGCCATATGCCGTGTATAGATCAGTGGTTGGCCTTTTCCCCTCACGACGGTTCAGATTAATTACGATCATCACGTCTCGAGTCTGGGGCCCATAAATCACACTGACTTTAAAATAATGTAGTAAAATAAGATTCCATATATGGCATCGCCAGCAATTCAACACAATTATCACATATCTTCCGAGACGGGGGGGGGGGAAATTAGATAAAAAATGTGAGGCTCCTTATAAAACCTTTTCTCTACGCTGAAGCATAAATAATTACATTCCTAGTAAAATGGCCGGAGGTGGAGAGCCACTCGGAGCCGGGCGACACGGCCGTGTGGGAAACGCAAAGTTCAAATAAAGTGTAAAACCGGGGATATGTGAGGTGTGGAGCGCTACCCCCCCCCCCGACAACGCTGGCTCCCGCGCAACATAAATCCACTCTGAGGAAATCTACAAGGCTGTCTATCAGCAAGATAAGTTTGACCTGCCTGTATCCCAACTGGACACAAATCCTCTCAGTCATAAATCTGCAAAGGGAGAGAGGGACAGCCTCTCAATCAAGAGTCAGCTCCCGTCAACATGCCCCATGCACCCGCTGAATGCCTACGCGCGTGTATGTATATTACGCCTCGGCAAATACTCCCCAACAACTACCCTGTATTACCCCTAAAGCCAGTGTCCCGGCAGGTCAATCCACTGTGATCGCTTTTGCTGAGGGATATGAATGTTGGCACTTTATTGACATGACATGTCACTCTTTTAAAATTACAAAACCCCCCCCAAAGTCCCAGAAGAGACTGTGGCTCTGTTCCAGCGGCGGTTCTTAAACCTGCTCTTCTTTTTTAGAGCTGTGCAGGTTAGTCCCCTAATTGATACGGGGATACACTTTTGTGGATGTTTTTTAAAGTTTTGAACAATTCTATAACTATCCATCCATGTGATATGCTGGTTTTCCATTTGAGGGTTATGTGGTGGCTGGAATCTCAGCTGACATTGGGGCAGGGTGCATCCTGGGTAGGTCGCCAGTCCGTATACTGGCCCAATTAAGATTAAGATATTAAGATTAAGATACATTTATTAGTCCCAAACACATGCACAAGCACACTCATGCAATTGTAGCATGAAATTTAACCTCTGCTTTTAACCCATCTGGTGCAGGACACACAGAGCAGTGAGCAGCCATGTACGGCGCCCGGGGAGCAGATGTTGGGGGAGTAAGGTGCCTTGCTCAGGGGCACTAGACAGGGTAGGGAGAATCCTCTTGGATTTTTGGACAGGTTCGTCTTTTTGTTCTATCTCCGTGGAGTCGAACCAGAGACGAACCAGAGACCTTTTCTGCCAATAGTCCAGGTTTCTGCCACTATTCCACCGCCTCTCAGCACCTGATACAAAAATCAACATCTAAAGCCCCTTTTCCACGGGTCAAAAACCCACTAACATCCACTGACATCTGGCTTTTGTCTGCAATGGGATCTTCATTCTTCGTTCAGTCCCGGGTCAAATGTATCTGCAGTGGATGCACGTTTTTAATCAGCTCCTTCTCCAGTCGTCAGTGATGGGAACTCCTCCACACATTCAGTGTATGTGTAAAAACATCTGAGATCTCAGTCAGACCTCAATCTGATGTGGTCTGAGACACATGCGGCCACATGTTTTCATCAGCGTGAACACAAATGCATCCTGGGTCACATGAGGACCGCCAACACTCAGCTGACATCCTCTGACCTGCTCCAGCTTCATAATGGACCCACAGTGTAGATACACTTCTTTGTGTTTCACATACATTGATTTATTTGTGGCCACTACCACATCACTGACCACCACATATTGACTTTATATGATTGTATTTTTTAATTATTTCAAATGAGTAAAATCCTATTTGATCGCTCACGCACAAATCACATTGACAACTAATCTAGTCTGTTATAGCTGGACTGGCTAAAAACATGTTGTTTTTTTTAATCTCTTCGTGAGCAGAAATGATGATATATACGGTCTTAATGCATATAGAGCAGGGATTGAGATGTGATCTTAAGTGGTCACTGGAGACGCATTTGGAGGCACATGCTAATACCAGGTGTGAAACTGATGGACTCAGAGCTGCCCACTTGTGCTCAGATCTCTTAAGACCGTTCACACCTACACGGTCACCCTGCCTGTCTTTGGACTGTGGGAGGGAACCAGAGAACCCAGAGGTAACCACACACACACAATGACATCTGGTCGGCCGACAGGTTAAGGCTACATCCATACTACTGCGTTTTCATTTGCAAACGCAAACCGTCTCTGTCCACATGAACATTTGGGCTCTTTGTCAGATTGAATCTGAAACCTGAGAACACATCTCACGTACTGCGGGCATGAACGCGCCAGTGAACACTCTTTCATTCGGTCGTTAACTGCTGAATTGTCACAGACTGCTTGAATAATAGCTCGTCTCCCAAACATGTAAACAGTTGTATCATTGTCAAACGCAGACTTTAACTGCTCAACAGCTGTAAGAGAAGACAACAGGGTCAGCAATGCTTCAAATTGATTAGCCATTTTGTGAATCTACACTGGCAGGCTAATGTCAGTTGTTTTCCCGGGGAAGGGAGTCATCTGATAGGAGCCTGAATCTCTGATAATGTGATGCAGCTGTATATGATGTCCATGATGTTGTCTCTCAACCTTTAATGAACTGATTTCTCTTTTTATCTATTTACTTTACTTAATTTTGCTCTTCCATGCAGGCCACTGATAGATTTTAAATTATTCCAGATGACATTTAAATTTTACCTGTTTTCTTAAGTAACTAATGTTTTATTCTTCACATCTCATCGATTATATCAGCCAAAAGCTCAGTTACTTTTTTAAATGTTTCCTTTATTGACAGGGGTTGTCCTGTGCTCTTCCTGGAAAGTAACTGTGACGTCAAACATTTAAATGGAGATGAAAAGAAGGATTTCTCCCTCTCCACCGCCGCTGAGTGCTCGCTCATGGTGGGAGCTGCTGAGCTGCTGTGTCCATCTATAATATTGTCAGGTCCCGACCTCTCTCTGTAAAGTGCCCGGGAGATAATGTCTGAGATGATTTGACTCTATGTAAATAGTAAAACTGAATTTAGTTTAATTGAAACAAAAAAAGGTACAATTCACACTCCACACATGCCTTTATACCTGTAGTATTAGATTAAATTTGCATGGATGCATACAATATTCTAAAAATTATATCTACGGTGTTTACTCATTGAGGGTTGTCAGGTGCAACAAGCCTGACGCCACATATGTTGCACAAGACAATCAAGAGCGTCTAGGTCTCATAATGTCAACGCCATGTCACGTCGATAAACAACGAGAAAGTCAACATGGCACGTCTTGTTATTTGAGGAGATGAAATCCCTCTCTTGTGGACATGCGTGATTTGTCAATTTGTCAAAAAGACTGTAAACCAACTGATATATAATGTATCTGCAGCCTCGAGGCGCTTTTTGTTCTCAGGCTCCAGGCAGTAGGTGCTCACATGTTTAGCTTGTCTCGCTCCACTTCCTGCCGCCGAGACGCAGATACCAGTCGGACTCAGGTAGCAGCGCTGCGATCCGAGGTCGTGACGCGTCTGAGATACTTCTTGACGTTCACAAACAAAATCTAAATCTGGATTACGTGAGAGAAAATTCATTAGGCTGAGTGTGCGTGTCAGAGTTGTGTGTTTTTAACAGCCACGCCGGCGCCTGCTCCAGCAGAGATGGCATAATACCTACAATGTGGCAAACAGGAAATGTTTGCTGTCTGCTTCATTTCAGAAACACCGATGCCGCCAGGGGAAAACAAAATGTAAGCAATGTCTGTTTGTGTTTGCGTATGTAGTGTACACAGCACTAACACAATATTACATAATGTCTTCCTTGCAAATAACTCCATTTGAAATGTGATCCACCACATTGCACACATGTCGCGTCGTGCATAAAACCCGCCCTGATTGGGAGCGACTGAAGGGAGGCGTTTTACATCTCTGTCCACTATAAAACCGTGTAGTGCCTCACAAAGTTGTAATTACTCCGCGTTGATTGTTATTTTTTTTTAGGGGGGGAAAGGGATAAAAAAAAAAGAAAAGAAAGAAGCATGAGAACACTGTTTACTGATTCATGAGATTAAGCGTCATTCCTTCGCCGTTTTCAAAAACACACAAACCCGTACATTCGTTAAGTACAAGTAAAATTAGAGGCTTTTCCTTGTCCTGGGCTGTTGCACCGCAGGGGCTGTAAAAAAAAAAAACTGATTAGTCATCGTTTCACTCCTGATGAGATTCTAACACTTCATTTGATGGGAGAGAGGGAGAAAGGGATGTGAATTCCTTCCTTCCTTCCCCCCAAAGCTCCCTCGTCTTTTTCTCCATCCTCCTGGGATCGCAGTTTGGACATCCAGTCTTAAACCGGGTGGAGAAATGTAATTCTGGTTTAACATAACACCCCCGCGTTCTGGCTGCCTTGTAAATCGTCTGAGCGTCTCGGGGAACAGATAGAAACAAACAGATAAAAAAGAGAGAAAGGAAGGAAACGTGTCACAGAGCCTGTGGCCATGCAGGGCTCGTGTCAGGCCATTGCTCAGAGAAAGGTGTCGTCTTTATTTTCCGGAGTGAGAATCGTCACCCCTCCCTTCATCACCGCCCCACACACATCACCACCACCTCCTCACCGACTCTCCCTCTTCACGGGGAGCCGGAGCAGTTCTGTGCACTCAGCACATTTCAGCACAGTGGATATTTGAAATGTCAGGACATTTACTCTGCTTATGTGTGGTAGATCTGAACTTCCCTACCGCCAGGCACATTCCTGAACCGGCCACATGTATTATTCATCCTGGGCTGTATACAGGGGGCCAGTCCACTTGACTTTGTCAACGTTCTGTAAACACATGCACTAAATCATTGAGGTGTCTAAAGAAGGGCCTGTAACTCGGCCCGGGCCCGCTGCCATGACAGGTTGGATGGGGAAGTAACGAGGAGCTGCGTAAGCAACCCACAGACAACCATTAAAAATGTACGAGTCGCCATCTCCCTCTGGTCAGGCAGGAGGATCATCACGCCACCCACCACTTCGGCTCGACCCCCTTCCTCCCCCCCGCCGCCGCGGCTTAACCAAAACAACTGCAACAACACACCTGCCAATTCACTCCTGTCGCCCTGTCTGTGCCACATCACTGTCACCTCCGTCAGCCGGGGACGGAAAAGGCCGACTGTCACTCCCTAACCATCAGCTGTTAGATTCCGATACTGCCGGATCATTACACCCGACCCTGATGTTCACCGCAACACCCTCTGCAACTGGCAATCACGGTAACTGAGGCCCTGTAAAGACATAAAGATATGATTTTTTCGTATGGTATACAATCCAATAGATAGTAATTTCCTGATGGTCTAATTGGCCCCGGGGGGAGTTTTGTCTTCATCTATTATGAGGAGACCCACTGGACCTTAGCTTTATTGGATTTATGACAGCAGCAAGAGAAAAGATACTAAAGGTATAATTTGTTAACAGTTTTTTTTTCCCCCTCCTTTTTTTGATTGGGCTTCGTACTGTAGCTGCCTCTACTTATTTCTGTGGAGAGTTGAAAACAGTCGTTCTCATGTGGGTTTCTCTCACGAAAACAACAGCTTAGGATATTTAAAGTCAAGCACGGAGCCAATTATATTGACAAATTACGGCCCCGCTTCGGCATCATGTGCAGTTATAGGGATTTTGATTCTGCCTGTCAAAGTGTTTCACATCGAGTCCTGGTGCTGATTCTTTAAATATGATTTGGGTGAAGAAAAAGAACACTTGATAAAGTTTGGATTCAGCCTGCTCTAAGTAAAGTAATTGATGCTAAAACTATACTTTTTGATTCCTATATTAAATAAAGGTAGAAAATTATACGCTATTCTTTCAGCACTTTAATATTTCCAGTCCTTTTTTTAATTTACTTAGACTTCTGAATCATGTTAGAACGACTTGTTCCCTTGGAATTGTTGCAGTGCAGTGATCAGATTAGTTTCCTGCCATATTGCACACACTATATACAGATTGTATTTTGATGCATGCATATTGGACGATGTAGGAGAAAGCGCAGTCGGTCTATAAGTTCTTTTATCAGGGATCAATACGTGTTGTGTTTTGTAACAAATGACAAATTCGTATAAATTTCAGATTTCAGATTTGGGAATCAATACCCAACTTTTACCTGTCATAAGAATTGAAGAAAAGCTTAATATAATATTTTCCCCACCAGGAATCTCAGCCTTGTGTTAACCCTCATGAATAAGACAACAGCACAACCACAGACTCTTCGCCTCGATCTCTCCCATTGACAATATTTGCAACACTTGCCTAACTCCATTCCCCGAAGGCCTTTCCTCCTCGGCCTCTCATTGGCCTGTGGTATGCATGCCTGCAGACCAAAAGTCAAAAGGCAAAAGCCAAAGCAATTAAAAAAGCATCTCCTCCCCCAAAGAGCAAGGTTGATCTGCCGCTCCACGGTGGGTCCGCGAGGTGCACCATTTAAAGCTGAAACACCGTAAGCTCTGACACAGTTTGGCCCTGCCATTAAGGCAATCTGTTTTGTGAAAGGATGGCCATCATAATTTATCTGTTTTTAAGCTGCCGTTGAGTACTTTTCCACATCCATCTTGGCACACATTAGAATTTCAAAAGCATCTGTGAATCAGAGCTGGAGACTGGCTGAGATGATTGCAGTGGTTTTCTATAGTCTCCTGTGGCGCTCTCCCTGACCCCAAGTCTGTAATCTATATTTTCAGAATAATACAGAGAAGCAGAGATGTTCAAGGGCATAACCCTCTAATCTACTCCACTTGCCATGTACTTGGAATGTCCACAACCACTCTTGAGCTCGGAGGAATAAAAGCTGCCCGTCATAACCAGCTTCAGTTTACTTCAACACCAAAATAGTGTTCGTCAGGTGCAAACATGTTTACTGGTATCATCCTGCATTTAAAACCTGGAATGTGGGAGGAAACACACACATGCTCGTGCACACACACACACACACACATATACATATATATATTGCATGTGACAGAACAAGCAAAACAGAACAAGAGACAGACAAACACAGAGCATATGCTCCTTCCACAATGATCAGTGACCTCCCAGACGTGCAACCCAGTGCTAAATGAGCAACTTTCCTCTGCGGAGTAGTCAATAACCACACAGCCACAACGATCGTGTCAGCGTCCAGCCTGGCCAACATCCCCCGTAATTAATTAGTTCATGTCTCCTCCGCTCGGAGAGAGGGAGACAGCACCAGGCATATGTACTCATCCATTACATGTGCTATCCAGAGGTCAGTGGCCCTGGCAGGAGCAGTCGGCAGGAGACTTTCAACCTATAGGCCCATTTTAGAAAATTGCCCGCTGGCTGGGTTAAAAAAAAAAAACATGCCTCTTGGCTGCTGTGTCAGTCAAAGACAATTTGATTAATATCAATCAGCATTAGAAGACCGCGGATCTATATGCCGGGGGACAACTTGTCCAGAGGCAACACCAGCCGGGCCTGAGTGGAGTCTCTGGTGCTCGGGCCGGTTGGAATGAGGCAGCGGGCCAAATCCTTTCAGTCTCAGAGAGCCGGGCCGGCCGCTTTTCCATCTCTGTCTCAGTTTTTCCACTCCTTTCTCAACTCCAATCTGTCCTGCCTATCCCCACATCACCATCCTGTCATCTCCACCAATACCAATCCCACCACAATACCCCCCCACCCCCCCGAATCGCCAGACCCCTCTCTGAATGTCTCATATCACCCTGTGTGAAAAAACAAGCCCTATCTCTGGTTGGGAAGAGAATCAATCTCTGCTCGCTCTGTGGAATCCCTGACCGTCAGATACCAAGAGGAGGGAGGAGGGGGAGGAGGGAGTGTGTGTGTGTGGGGTGGGGGGGGGGGGGTATTCGGGACATCAGTCTTCCCTTCGGCTCACATGCTGCATTTTTTGACTTTGTGCCGAGTCAGGAAAAAACACCAAAGACAAAAGCAGACCCCTCCAATCACGGAGCACGCCGTCTATCGATTCCCACCTCAGCTGCCCTCTGCGTCCAGAGGTAGAGGAGCCGGCACATCTGTATCAATCTGTATGTTCCTATAAGTCTGCACTCTGAGCATCTGCGTTGTCTGTGTGGGGTAGCATTTTTTAATCAAGGCCTGCACATCAGATTAATGGAGAAATTTGATAAACGTCTCGTATTCGCGGGCGGAATTTTTGCCAACTCAGGACTTCAGCTCTGAGCAATGGGAAATGAAGAATTAGAGCCGAGATGAGGGAAGTGAGATGTTTGAGGTCATCCTTTTAAAAAATGACTTTTAATCAGAATTAAAACCGTCTCCAATATCCCAGTGATGATTTCATTACTGGGGGAATCAAGATGTCATCCATTTTGAGGACGGGGGAACGTCAGAAGTTTTGGAACTGGATCACGGGTGGCTTTGCGAAAAATTCGGAGCAGCTGCTCGCAAGAACTAGTCACAGTCATTAAGACAGACAAGACAGGTCTCATCAAATATTCATGTTTGAAATTTTCTCCCTGCAAAGTGAGCCTTCTCACTCTTAATTTTTAATGAGCATTAAATATCCCCAACAAAAACGAATTGACATCGCTTTAACTAGCAGGGTTTAAGATTACGTGCAGTAATTGAGTCGTATCCGTCTTGAGTCAGTATAAACCTGTAAAAAAAGATGCCTACCTGCGTGTGCTACATTATAAAACCTCCCCGTGACCAACAGTGGCATGAGCTTAATGTGAGGAACACATAGCAGAGAAAAAAAACGTAGAAGCCGAGAAAATGAAAACGCATGAAATCAAGGCCGACTCTTCCTCTGTGCATAAAAACACACACCTCTATTTTTCATTATGGTTTAAATGGCTGCACACAGCACTGGGAGGACTGCAAACTTTCTTAACTAATATAGATTGGTTATTTTCTTGCTCTCTTTTGACATTGTCACAAAGCTGGGATAATATTGATGGTGAAATTATTCTATTTATTAAGTCATCTTTGCAAGGCACAGTTTCAATCCTAAGCCGGTTCCACTGGCGACCAAAGTGGCACTTTGCGGGCACATTGAACCGTGTCACCGCTAAGCGAGGCTGACACATGGGGAGATGAAACTCTTGTCATTCATTTACCAGTGACAACCTGTGTATGCTAATGTCCAAGCATCTTTAGCTCAAGAGGGAGGACAGTTCTGCTCGTGTTGGCACACAGTCGGGCCTGAAGGGAAATCTGCATGGACGTACAGTGCAGCCCCGCCGTGTGCCTCATAACAATAGCAGACACTGATAAAGCATATGGGCCGTAATGGAAACGCAGGCTGCATAACTAAACTGCACTTCTGAGGTGAATGTTCAGAAAGGTAAATTGGGTTTAGATGCTCTGAAGCATTTTCTTTTCTTTATTTCTTTTGCTAAATTGCTGCATTGTGTGGTTTGTGTTCATTTTCTAAAATGGTATTTAGATAACAAACAAGTAAAATGCAGTTCGATGCAAAACTCACGACGTCAATGCAACAGTGAAACACATTTTCAGTGTTAAAGGTTCAGTGTGTAGAGCTTAGTGACATCTAGTGGTGAAGTTGCACGTTGCAGCTGAATGACCCCCACCTCACCCTCCCCTTCCAAACACGACAGAGAACCTGTGGTAGCCTTTAGTTGTCAACTCAAAAGGTGTTTAGTTTGTCCAGTTGGGGCTACTGTAAAAAACATGGCGGCCTCCGTGAAGACGACACGCTCCTGATGTAAGTATACAGTATTTCAATATAAAGGGCCCATTCTATGGTAAAGAAAAACAGCAATTAGTACATTTAAGATGAAAATATCAGGATTAGTTTATATCCAATATATTCAGTCTATATAGATCCCTTTCAGCTAAATCTTACACACTGAACATTTATGTCTGTCCCTCATATTGAAATACTCTTCATTTTACAAGATTTTCTCAACTATCTAATTTATATTGTTCAATATTTCATGTTTCTGCACATCATCTAATGCCATTTCATTCTTATATTTCATGGAAATTGACATATACGCCCAATGGAAGTTATAAGTGATGATTTATTAATGCTGTTATTGTTTGAGTTCACAGCATTTCACATGATCTTAAGACAAACAAGGCAATGGTGAAATCTCCATATCCTGTTAAGGTCTGGATGGTGAGAAACATACAAAACAGCTACAGCCGCCTGCAGCCAAGGTCTAGTTCCTGTCACCTGGCAACCGAGTCAAATACTAAATTCTTCAAATGCCACGCGTCAATAGAATTCGCCTTTGAGCAGTATTGACACAGAGTTAGCTTTTCAAGTATTCACAGGAGCTATTTAGAGGGCAATAATTGCAGAGTATGGATCTCTGTTTGTTCAATTAATTCATTGAGTGGATTGATTCGTTCAATAGGTGGATGATGTATTTAGTGATGAATGCAAAATCTATCTTGTATAGCTATCCAAGGGTCAGTGAACTTTTCTTTACACTGAGCATGAATAGACTCTGGCTCTGCATACTGCCAACTGGAAGTCCTGTTATATTTGTATTACTCTAACTGTGATAACAGCTCTCAGATCGATAATTTCATCAAAATACAAATAAGTCTTCTTTTCCCGAATGTTTGATTTCTCATCATCCAGGATGTTTAACTTGCAGAATGAGATTAGGAAAATGTAGAGAATGCATCCTATAGATGAACATTCGTAAAGGCAGTCTTACACAGGGAAGATTTGAGTGCAGACCAGGGATTTTGCTGTAAACTCTAATCATCATTGTTTACGTTTTTTTCATTCCCATTATTCAACAGTGTATTCCAAGTTGATTTTGGCCCCTGTTCTTTCTGAAACCAAAGATCTACAGTCGAGTGAAACCTAAGTTATTACCAGGCTATCATGGCTGGCTGCTTCCCTGGTCTTACACACAGCAAATGGCTGAACTGCAGCACCGAGGTGAGTTTCAGGATGTGTGCATCTTCCTTTTGGCCAAATCAACTCTACATTTCTCTAACTGTAACCGCTCTCCAATTACTGCCTTAGATCGACCCAGTTAATAAAACAGTCCATTTGATCCAGGGAACCTGTTCATGTTTTTGGCTCTGAGCTACAGTGTGTGTGTTGATGTGATCAGATGTATCGAGGCAGGCACCTGACATGTTGGTGTTACTTTCAGAGCAGCTGTCACTGCGGCCTGTCAGTGATTGACTCGCACCAGATCTGCTTTCAGATAAATATTTCATCTCTCACTTAATAGAAAAACAGATGTTCTGCAGCCATGTAGACTGGGAAATACGCTGGTGGTAATGCATGCATTACTTACAGCCAGCTAACTAAATTTAGAATGAAATATGCATCTGACAGATGCCTCACAATCAAGTTCCAAAAGCCTATAATGGGATATCGACAGATTTCATTTATACGGGGCAGACTGACCTCATTGGGGGAACTAATAAAACTTTTGGTACATTCAACCGGAAAGATGCCCTGGCTGTATTTCAGTCTTAGGCAGCTCTCTGGGTGCCCTTTAAAGCATTGACCTCTTCACAGAGTGAGGGCTCCTATGTGATTAATACTGCTAGGCATTTATTGGCACGCAAGGCACTTTTACCAATAGGTCACCTGGTTGACCTCAGCGCAAGCATGGGGATCGAAACTGTGTAGACAGGAAACTATATGGCTTAGAGTGGTAACAACGGGCAAAATACTAAAAAGGCATCTCAAACTCATAACCATCCCACTCATATAAAGCTATTTGGGCTCAAAAACACACAAACGCACACATACATACGTATAGATCCTGAGTCTCTATCGCATTCACCAAGACCCACCCACACAACACACACAGCCTCGGGCATAAAAGGTTTCTGCGGCCAGAACACAAACAAACTCATTTGTAACCTGCCATGACACACTCCAATACGCACATACACACACATACGCACACACACACACACACAGAAAGGAAAAGTAACATTATCCCCCTGTGCAGCTAGATGGATCAGACTGTTTATCAGAGGCTCTCCACCAGCACACTGTAAGAAGGATCATAATGTCAGCAATCGATTCTACAGCAATCAATATAGATACCTATTCAGATACCTATTGATGCAATTTAACAGTGATATTAGTCCAAGCTCAGGTAAATGTCAAGAGTTCTGACAAACATGGTTTCTGGGTCATAATTGGACTAAAAGGTGACGAAACGACATTGAACATTAAGGCAAAGTTAACTCAAGTGAGGTGAAATGTGGCGTAGGATGGAAATAAAATATTAACAGTTTTGAAGCAGTTGTGTTTTTTTCTGTATCAGGTCAACAAGCTTCTTAAAATAGGATACAATTTGTCTTACATAAAGCAGGATAGATGGAGCATCAGAACAAGAATAACAAGCCATCGAGAAACGGCGAATGCAACACAACAATATATGCACACTCTGGTTTATCAGCAGTAAATAGCCAGTGCCATGTTCCCATGCTCCTTAATCATACTGATGCATGCACACAAACACACGGCATTGTTCAGGCACGCACACACGCACACACACACACACACATCTGTTGGCTCTATCTCCCACAAGCAGTTGAAAAACCAGCGTGTGCAACACACACACACACGCGCACGCACTCATTCGCACATATTTTTCCGAGACCAAAGGAAGAGCTGACTGCAACATTTTTCTCCACTTCAAAAAAGTAGCCAGTGTCAAAATGATAAATGAGGGATCATGAGGGAGAGCGTGCATACTTACATTAGACTGCACAAGAGCTTCAAGAGCTGCAGCCGCATTGGACCAGCGCTGGTTTCAGATGCTCGGATGCTCGGAGGCGCTCGCTGTTCCACAGAAGGGGCCGACATGCAAATTACACGCCACGACAGTGATTAGCAACGTGAAATTACTATCTACATAACAATAACGTTTTGGACACAACGGCCGCGCCGGGTGTGTGACCTGACATTACGAGCGGCTGGATGGGGGGAAATGTTGTGTTCCTTACACAGGTGTTGGCTGGTAAAAGGTTGATTGCTAATTTCCCGGAGGTGAGTGCGGCTCACAGATGTGTGCGGAGAAAACATCTGATGGGCCCGTCAAGAATGCTGATGCATGCAGGGCGGTGTGGGGATATTTTCAAACATCGTTTATAACATCATTTCGGCATCAGTTACAAAATGGCGGTGGGAAGATTGATGGGTGGCGAGGGCTGCTTAATATGCGTGATTGGAATGATACACGAACCGTGCTGTTTGTTGTGGTGAGAGTGACGGCACACATACTGAAAAGACACGCTCTCGGAGTTACAGGATCAACATTAATTCCAATAAAGCAGATATGGACATCTAAGCATTTCTGTCTGTCTGAGGTTTCTTGAAATGATTATAAATGTGCATAGTAACAAATCAACGTTTGTTTTCCATGTTTTTTTCCCTAAAACTTCCGAAAGTCATATGGAAAACCAATAAAAAAAACAAGAAAAATGTCTTTAAAGCAATTCTTTTTTTCTGCGATAACAAAAAAAAATGAATAGTTAAAACTAATAGTCACTCTTGGTCAGTGTGAAGTCAACACACATGCAGCTGTTACATGTCATTGCTGACGCTGCAGAACATTGTGCTTTCCCAGAGAAATGGACGACCTTTCTTTTACCTTAAATAAAATAAAAGTCAGTGTGTCTAGTTTGTGGAGACTCAGGTGAAAAGGACCAATCTTGAGCGTTATTACGACCTGAAATCTCAAATTCCTTGAATGTGTAAACCTGCCTGGCGATAAAACCTGATTCTGAAATATGCACCGAGACATTGTTCCTTGGCGGCATTTGGCTGTCGAACAAGAGACGGCTACAAGACCTCATTCTGACAATATTATACAGGCATGTTTTGCGGTGTGAAGACACTAAGAAGCTGAAATCTCTTATGGAAAGACAGTTGGCTAAGGAGGATATTTTGGTTCTACAAATTTGAATTGGGAAAAGTGTTGGTTTAGCCACGAAGAAGGAAACATTAGATTTCCAAGTCAGACTCAATCACATCAACAACAAAGTGTCCAGTGTAGCTAGGATGGAGCAAATATGAGGTAGGACTTTGCGTTTAAATTCCGTTGTGGAAATCACATGTTTTTGTTTACAGCACATCAGCACCGGTGTCAGCACTAATCACCTAGAGATCTTGGATCATTCCAAGTTGACCCTTTTTTTTTTGTTCTACGTCCATCGTGAGTCGAAGAAATTCAAAGGCTCACAACATGTTACAATGTTTTTTTGTAATAGGAGGTCAGCACTTGTCTTTTGTTGAAGAACTATCGTAAATAAGCCACTGATGATACACTAGATATTGATAAAACACTAAACAACACAACAAGACAAGTGCGTATTAGTCATTTTGGTGTGTGGGATCACTGCCAAGTTTGATTTGAGGGAAACGTGACTCCGAGAATGCATTGTACTAACAAAGGTAAGGATTTTTTGAGCCAGCCATTGTTGCTACTACCAGCTGCAAGCATCATCATCATCAACACCACCACGTGACGTCGGACACCTCACCAAAGAGGAGCAGTTCCAGCTATCGCATTAGAGACGTTAGTGTGATATATGTGTTCAATAATTTAGTATGGCTCTCCAAGGATGTTATAAAATTTGAAATGGCCCTTGATAGGAAAATGTTCCCCACCCCTGCTGTAGCACTTCTCCAGATAACAAAAGAAAGGAAAGCCCTTGCAAAGCTACTGCATGGGCACTGCCCAGCACACCCTTGGATCAATTACAATGTAATTACAATAGCAGACAGAAATACAACCTGGGTCTGTGCTCTGTCTGCACTGATAACTGATAGATAAGCACCTGAGGGATGGCTGAGAGAAGCACCTGGCCAGAAACACATCTCAATGCTGTCAATAAATTACTCTGCCGGGACCGCTCTTTCCTGGGTAAGGCTACACGATCGGCGGGCACCAGCCACATCCCAACCTCCTGTGCAGTCCATCTAGCTGTCCGCTGGGAAAAGACTAGTGAGGGGGAAAAAAAGCAGCAGTTTTGGATACTGCGGTAGAAAAAGGGGCCTGGCTTTTCCCCGCTACTCCCCCGCCATGCTCTCGACTTTGTACAAGCCCTTTGGTCACCCCGCGAGTCGGTGCAATTTCAAAAACTGTGATCAACCGCTCGCTTATCGAGAAGCACTCTTAGCGTCAACGTGTGACACTCGTGCAGATGTGCCAGCGATCCATCGTCAGAAGGATGAGTGGAACGCCAAATTTTCCGCTGCGGAGAGAGAGTTTACAAAGACAAAGAGATCAGCGATAAGACAGAGAAGTGCACCCGTATCGACTGCTGTCAGTTAGGAGCATGTTAAGGAGTGTATTAAGGATTAGAGGGGATTAGTCATATCAGATCACTAGAGGGTTATCAGTGGTCGCAGCTCCTCAACGAGCAGCTCCCGGCCGCTCAGAAACAAGCACCCCAGCATCCCTGTATAAGTCTTAATATTAACCCATTAAGCCGGACGATTTATGAGTTTGGGAAAACAATTAAGCCCCGTGATTTTTTATTAGGAGCTTGATTGAGTGCCTCCTCCCCCGGTGTCTCGACACTACCAAAGTTTACCCCCTCCAGAGAGAGCGGAGGCCTGGCTCCAAATATTGCTGTGATTTAAGATGCAAAACCAACACACATTAAAACAGCTCAGTGCTTATTCCGTGCGCGCTTCCACACAAAACCAATTTAGTTTCCATTGATCGCTTTTCAAGCAATTAGATTTCCATTGATGGAAAAAGTAGAGGCTGCTTGTATGAGACGGGGAGGGTCAGTGGTTGGGCGCTTTGATTTGCACGTTTATTCAGGCCGTTTGACCACCTCCTCTAACCCCTGACAGATCCCTGGCTCTTTCCCTCCTTCCTCTCTACCCATTCCACGTCCCCAGCTTCCGGACGACAAATAATTCACCCGGCATGAAAAAATGCCTGGCGTCAGATTATATATCCGTCTTTATTTCCGATATTGCCTCTTTGTTTCTGCAAACTTGGCTGATTTTCTAAATTGTGGAGTATTGACTGTTTCAGAGCCTGACCAAGCGAGTCTGATGTAACACATTGGAGGTAATGATATCCCAGCGACAGGAGAGGCAGTGGAAGGGCCAGCGCTGGACGATGGCCAGACTCTGTAACCATTAGTCTTCTCAGGAGCCGGAGTCTGCTCTGTTCCAGCACAGCAGAGTTTTGCCATCAGCACAAACGGTAACCCAACTCAACCAGTGAAACCACCACAACCCCTCCCCTGTGCCTGCCACAGACAGAAATGCCACAAAGGAATCATTTCCTTTCATACAGCCAAGGTCACTCCTCATCTTTCTGGGAAAAGAAAAGCTACATTATACTCCAACCTGAGGCTTTTTTTATAAAGGGAACAGTTCCATATTCAAAATACGTTGTAAAGGTGAAAGGGTGAAATGTGGATTCAAGGTATGAAATAGGAACACTGAATGCCATTAATGTGAGAGTAGGGTGTAATTCCCCGTTCGCTCCCAGAGGAAATCCCCCCCGCTCGCCAAAGCCGGGGGAATTTGACAAATGCCTTTCTCAACACCAGCAAAGGAGACAAATGTTGCATTTAAACAGAAATACTTAATTTCCGCTTTTGGTGACTTGCAGCAGATATCATTAATCAACAGAGGCCTACCACGCTCAGTGAGCCTGCTAAGAACCAGATGATCGCCCTCTTCCACTCAATCCATCAAGTATGATTGGAGAAAGAAAAGGTTCAAAAATTTTGAGTTGCACCCACGCAGGAAGAGTAATTACCCTTGTGCCAGTCGCTGAGGTGTTCTTGTGACACCTCGACCCTCTGTTTATCATGCACCAGATTACTCATGGGGGGTGTCAGCGCGGCATGACAGAACCAGCACCTCCACCTATGTCCCCTTCACTCACTGCACCCGAGGCGGACAAATATGACATACGAGCGTCCTGAACTTTTAACGAGCAAACTTATCTCGGGGATCCGGAAAATGTAATGCCCTTCATGTTCTCAGAAAATCGGCAAGAGGCTAAGGGTTGGAACTTTGAAGGATGGTATCTCGTCTCCATCTCTAAAGACCAATCTGTTGATTTTTGTCGTTATCTTGCTCTGTCACATCAACCAATTGTTGTACCTCTGGGATATTAGTCATTGTCTACCGTATGATAATATGCATTGAAATAGGTTCTTTTTAAAGGTGCTATGTGCGGCGTTTTGAACATTAATACATCATTGTCAAATTAATTGTGATGCATTTGTTTACCCCACTCGTAAACAAATGAGACTATTATAGCTTGTAGTTCGTGAAAGTGTTTGTGGAAGTAGTTCTGCAAACTTAGCGCCGTGATACTTGACGTTTTCAGATTTTCCGTTTCTTTTTCTTTTGAAGTTGAGAAATTAGTGGAGAGTAATTTATTGATCGGACTTTCCCGGGCTCTCTGCTTGCGCTGACAGAACAGCCTCATTCTCCCGATTAATAATGTAAAACAGTAGGTTGTTGTATGTGTTGATTCTAGAAGCTTAACACGAATCTAAAACGCGACAAAGGGAAGGGGATGGAAATAAAGCAATATAACTTCCCACCAAATGAGGCCCGTGTGGCACACAGTTAAGGGTCGTTGTTCTACGCTTCACCAAAATATTCCCACCTCTGATGGATGGTAGAACGTTGTTGATACTGATGTTAACATGATTTAATGACCTCCATGCAAATTTGTTTAGTTTCCCGCTGTGAGACGACACTAATCACTCTTCAGTGAATAAATCCTCATACTACCAGGGCAGTTCTTGGAGTATATGTTTTTATTAATGGAAGGTGAGGATAAAATGGGGGGGCAAAACACTAACGAGCCGGTGATAATGCGCCATCTGAGTATAAACAATACAAGTACAAGTACAATTTTCACTATGCTGTAACTTTCCTCAATTTTCTGACCTGCTTACTGATGTTTGAATTAAACATCAATGAATTGACTTGCTGGTAGGTGGAAATCGGAAATAATTAGGCCTCCGCGGTGTAAAATGCAGCATTCAGTCTGGATAAGAGCAGCAATTTTCTCAGTGATGGCCTTGTTTATTTCTGTTAATCACACCAATTTCTTAAAATGAAGGTGGTGATGTTTTATTGATGTTGAAACGCCGCATGCAGAGTTGTAATTCAATTTGAAGCAAAAAAAGGAAAAACCGGAGAGGATTGATGTTTTTTCAAACAGGAAGAGATCGTTCTCTAAACATCAAAGATCAACAAACTTAAGAGATGCATTTAAAATGTCCGGACGTGAAGAGAGTCAGACGAGGACGGATGTGCCGAGGCAATAACAGTAAAGCAAACAGGCTGCTGCCTTTGCACCACTGCTTCTCGCCTCCCTAGTGATACATGCCAGAGATAACAGCTTAATTTCAACCTCAGCACTTTTACTGCACTGTCCGAGGCGTTCACCGCATCGATGGATCATTGTACCACCATGCTAGTCACTCTCCACTGCGACAACTCAAACCAATTTTTTCTGTGATGGAAGCTTTCAGAAGGGTGCCACGATTTAGCTCGCACACGGGCCGCCCTCCTCTGATGGCTTCGGTCTGGGGAGACTCTGCCGGCTGTTTGTTTCTCGGAGCACAGGTCACAGGGCAGACTTGTGATTGAATCCCCCCCACTGTGACGAGTGAAAGGGGGCAGAATGGCTCTTGATTCTGCTGCAGAGGCTCTTCCCTCTGCAAAACATTTCCTCCTGCACTTTGAAAAGCAGGTGCTGGAGCTACTTCAACAGTGTGAGGAAGAAGAAAAAAAGGCGCAAAGAAAACAACAACAACACACAGAGCCTGGGATTCTTTATCTGAAGAGATCCAGCGACTGAGTCCAGTGAATGATGCCAGAGGAAGAGAAGGCTTCAGTAGTTTTTCACGTTTGATGAACACGATCAGATCTATGTAATGATATATTATGTTCTTCAATCTACAAAATAATCATGGACTTCAAAAATGCATCAGGTATTCAAGAAAAAAAAACATATAAGTTTTCCTTCTTTGAAACATAACATCTAAAAATCGTAGGGAACCGACTTCAAGCATTCCTTTTCCCTTTAATTTTAATCAATATTTCCCAAACAGAAATAAAAAAAAAGAGACTACGGAAAACTAAGTAATGCTTCTGTTTAACGGCCACACTGGTGCCATTAACTCGCAGCTCCTCACAGCCATAAGAGAGGATTTATAAAGAGATAACACAGACATGACTCTGCTGAGAGTTGACATGTAGGTCCCAAATCACACGTTTCATAAACATGTGTGTTTCTGCTAAATTTAATTGCTAAATTGTTTATGTTCTAAGCCGGTAGCCTGACAAGCAAACAGTGCTCGAAACCGGTGGCTATTCTCAAAGCAATTAGCGCTTAAATTTAAAATGTGCTAAGATAGATTACATTCATTGCAAATCCTCTGTCAATTTGCATTCGTTCTCGTGCTCCCATTGTAGCACCGAGCCTCTGTAGCATCACGGGGGGATTTCCCTCGTAAAAGCCTGGGATCCGCGGCGCTCTGACCCGGCGTGGCACCCACGGCGCGGTCAGCGTGCCGGGCTGTTATTAACACTGACGTAGAAGAGGTCAGCGAGCGGCTGCCCGGGGTGCTGAGGACACGGAAGGGATCTGGGCACCGGAGGAGAGCCACCTTGTTGAGGGGCGTCACGGTGAGGAAGCGGCCGCATTACACGTCACCTCCATCTGCAGGGGGCTGCTGAGGGCAGCGTTTAAAAGGGCAAACATGAGTTGAATAAAGAATATGCTTTGTAGCACATTTCTCTGTCCTCTATTAAATAGGAGGGAAAAAATAAATAAATATTTCACATCATGGCCTTATAACAGCAAAAAAACTGATCCTACTTAACTGGAAGAAGAGAGAGGTCCCTTCATTTAAGCATTGGTTGACTGATTTGACTCACACCTTACATTTGGAGAGAATTCGATTCATTCTGAAAGACAAGTTGAGGGACTTTGATAAAATCTGGCAACCTTTGGTCTCTCGTCTCGAAAGAGAATCTGTCTGAGTCCCTAGTTGGATGCTCTCCTTACGGGGGTGGGTGGGGGGGGGGTGATGGGAGGGTTGTCTTTTTTCTTTTCTTTTTTGTCCTGTCCTTTTTGTTTCATCTGTTTTGTTGATGCAGGGCATTGCTTGTTTACTTGCTCTTCTTTTTTGTCATTAGCCTTTTTTTGTCAGAGATTACTTTTTCACCTTCTGTAAAAAAACAAAGGAAACCTAACTGTCGACTGTTAATTTCTCTGTCATGTGATTGGTTTCCCAATAAACATATTTGAAACAAATAAATAAATATTTCCGTGCAGCTGTCTGGATTGTTGAGGTGTCGTTCCGCGGGGCCTTATTTCAAACACAGGAACACCTTTTTTTTTTTTTTTTTCTTCTTCATGGATCGTATAACTTGAAACGACGCGCTCTTTTTTGGCGCTCCACATGCTCGCCGTCCTCTTGCCATGACAGCGGATCTCTTCTCTGAGCTCACGCATCTCACATGTGAGTAATGATCTTGCAACTTAAAAACAACACTGCTACCCTACACTTCCACACCGGGGGGGCTGCCGTGGCAGTTCTGTCTCCTGATATCCAGAGGGAGGGCGAAATCAAATGTGCTTTTTATCACGTGTCACAAACGCTCTCCACGCCATCATCCCTCCCCCCCTTTTCACTCATACCCACGTTGAACATCCCGTCAAAAGAATATTGGCAAATGTTGTAATTACGTGCCGGAGTATCTGCGCCTTACATGGCTCCGGGCTTGCAGCGGGTCCCGGGTCCTGATATTTCAGCTTTATCATATTTTAGTTTTTATTTGAGGACAGTGGCAGCAGCCGTGCCTCCAGTCAGCCGTAATTGAAACGAGGGGAAGGAAGATGTAGAGGCTGTGTGCCCCACTCCTTGTAATCAAGCCCTTAGTCCTGTGTGCTTTGCCATTTTTCAAAGTGAAATATATCCTCACAATCTTAACAGTGATATGCAGCGAGCGCTCTCTTCATGCCTTCGCCCGTGGATAATTAGGAATGAAAAAGAGCACTTTTTTTTTTTTTTCCTACATGAGAGAGCCATGCATTAAGAATGTTGTGGCCTCAGTCTGCTGCGAGTCCACTGGAAGCGTTCAATTAAATTCATGATTACACGCAGAACAACATAA
This sequence comes from Limanda limanda, assembly GCF_963576545.1. Classification (NCBI taxonomy): domain Eukaryota; kingdom Metazoa; phylum Chordata; class Actinopteri; order Pleuronectiformes; family Pleuronectidae; genus Limanda; species Limanda limanda. The sequence continues at coordinate 5,027,977 of NC_083652.1, forward strand.
GGCTGGTTTGCGACTAATTTATTATTCTTTCTGTTGCAGGCGTGACATCAGTATTCAACAAGCGCCCGCTATCCGTTTTGCACACATCAGGCTGTGTGGGTTGTATGTGAGACCCGTGTGTTTGGGAGGTGAGTGGTGGAAAAGTGAAGCCGGGGGGACTGATGGAGAAGTTGATGTATGATCCCTGGTGGCTGAGCTTGTTTGAAGCGTGGAGCCGGGCAGGTGATTTCGGAGGCGCCGGCTCTTTAAACAGCGTAATGAGCCAGAGAGGACGCTGCCCCCCCCCCCAAGCCCCCCCCCCCAAACCCTCCCACCTCCCCTTCCCTTCTATCAACACAAGCAAACCAAAACCTCTCCACCAACAGTGCAGGGATATTGTTTATCGACACTCGGCATGAACAGATTGAGTAAGCGTTTTGCTAAATTTGATTTCTAAACGAACGATTCCAAAGATGCAAAAAAGAAAATTACTTATTTAAAGCTGCACCAATCAATATATTTGTATTGCCGATGATCACTCACATAAATAAAACCCACAGAAAAAGTGTTGAAGATTGCCATCCCTGCAGCTTTCATCCGTCTGCTTTGGGAGTTTTATTCGAAGCTCGATCGAACCTCGGAAGAATCAGATGTCAACCTGAGCAGCACCAAGAAGCAAACAGACAGAGACAGTGGCGACTGCAAAATGCGGAGCTAGTTTTTTTTTTAAGTTGGTGAAGTTTAAACCACCTTCTATGTGACTGTCAGCCTGTTGTTGTCTGCCACCTGTTGGCCAAAATAAATAATATTGGAGCTTTAAGTTAGCTTTTTGGCCTTAACCGTGTGCTCTAATGCATTCCAACTGACATCAATATAAACTACTGGACTCCTTTCTTTTTGGCCATTTGCAAGAAGTCCAGTTATGTCAAATAAACCAGGCACAGTGTATGATGGGCTACAACCCAACCATAGCTCAATCTGCTGTATTCCTCCATTTGAAGCAGTCTGGCAGTTACAAAGTCTCACAAATCCCTGAGAAACGATCCAAAAATGAATAATTAAAACTGTCAGAACCAGCCCTTTTGTCTTAGTTCCGATGACCCCGGGTGGTACAGAGCTCTACTTTAATGCGATTAGTTTCTGACTGATTTGCATACTTAATACGCCCTACCCTGGCCCCGGATTCCAGTTGCACTGCAGGTTTCACGCAGGGTTGGCGTCCTCAGCCCCGGCCCTGTGGAGTCTCGTTACACTGCTCTTTTTAATGTCGCACAAATGCAGCCCTACGCTCCTCCAGCACGATCACAATACTCCAACAGGTACACACACACACACACACACAGAGGTGTTAAGGCGTGAGTAGAAAGTGTGAGAAACACAAAGTTGGTACAGGTACTAAATGTGTTTGCATAATGAAGAAAGAAGGGGGGGAAAAAACAAGACTGAAACTGGTCCTCATGCACAATTTATCGTGTGTCTATTTGCAGACATATTTTTTCGTGATGTCGAACATAACACTGCAGCCGCGGCTCGAGGAGGAAACAAAGACGAGGGGCCGCACGGGGGAGAGAGATGGGCTGCGAGCCGTCTGTGCAGCGTTTCACTGCCGCTGATAATATATAAATGCATGCACACATGGATGCTGCTCGTAAATGAATAAACACATACATCAATTTCAAAAATCCAACACATTTGAATTTCAAATGCAGCCGTGCCCCCTTTTTTCCCCCCTCTTTTTCTTTTTTTTTACGATATGTCTCATTTCTCTTATGGAGATATATAAAAGGAGAGAGCTGAGAGGAAAAATTAGAGGGGTGGGAAAGAACAAATGCTGAATAGAATTTGGGATTATGTATTGGGGTTTGTGCGTTTCCCTCCTGTTTAAATCAAACGTGGAGGGGCCGTGCAGCCCTGGGCTTGTTGCTGATGACAGGTTCAGTGTTTCTAGACTTCTCTCCTCCCCCTTTTCAGCGACAGTCCTGAATTGAGAAGCGGGGTGGAACGGGGGTGTGGGCTTCTGGCGGAGGGTGAATTAAATAGTCACTCTCTCTCCCTCTCTCTCTTTCTCTCTCTTTCTGTCTCTCTCTCTCTCTCTCTTGCACTTTCTCTTTTTTTCAGTGGCGTTTAAAATCAATTCATTCAGTGGACTGCTGACACAGCCCGGCCCAGAGAGCCCAGGATTTATGGCTCCCTCTAATGGGCATGCTCTGAACCAAAGCCCTGCCGTCAGCACAATTCTGCCAGCCACCCGTCCGCCCCACTCCCTCACTCCATCTAGCTTTTAAAGACGCAGGCACCCCTCCTCTTCCTCCCCCCGCTCCTTCTCCTCCTCCTCCTCCATCCTTTTTTCCTCCTCACCCCTCTGGTGGTGAAAGAGAGGCCTTGGAAACACACTCAGGGCCCAAAAAATGTATAAAGCCGCCATAACACAATACAAACAAAAGGGAGCTGCACAATATGGCACCTGTCATCTCACATTTTTAACATTTCTCCTATTAAATGCTTGGTTTTTGCTTCTCTTACAGTGACTGATGTCCGGAGAATTTCTCGGCCTCAGACAAGCGCTGCCTCCGAGAAGAGTGAGAGATATTTCTCCTGTAGCGTTGAGTTCTGTTTAGGACGAACATGAACTCTATTACACTGTCAGCTTGCCGGGCTTCAACGTGTGTTTCAACATTGTGGACGTTCACTGATAAAGATTATCTACTTAGTGTTGTTACAGCTGAAATGTTTGCAGAACATGCTCTCACGAGTGCAGCCCCTCCAGAGCAGTGCAAAACATCTCTCTCTGATTATTTACCATAAGTGCGAGGAAGAGAAACTGCATCACACTGTCAGCTTGGGTTTAAAACACAAATTTAATGTACTTTTCAGTGTTGTTGGCAGACATTTGGTGTTAGATGTTTCCTTATGATCATTAAAATCTGGGCAAAGCTTTTGCTAACAAGTGGTGCTTCCCAGAGCAGTATATAATCTCTCTCTATCCATTACCCTGTCTGACGAGTGGTGCTTCCTGAGGTCTTTGGAGCGTATATATATTCATATATTCATAACCAAGTCTAGTGTCACACGATCTGAAACAATTTATGGCGCAAGAGGGGAAAAAAAAAAAAAAACTGTGATTGAAAACACTCGCCTATGAACTCAGTGAGTGTAAAGATATATAAAAAGGATCATGGCCTGAATTGTGATGACAATATGGAGTCACTCCTGTGCGACACTTGATTTGAGCGAGTTAGCGAGTCCGCCCCGTCTGAGCGAGTGTGTTTCTGTATCGTATTTACGTCTGTGTACACTCAGGCAAAATATGCTCCGCTGCTGTTGACCCTGTTATATCCTCAGGCGACCCGGTAATTTGCAGACAAATACAGACCTTTGCTTCTGCCCCAGAGCCTGGGATGTACATCCTTCTCCATATTCCTGCTCTGCTCTGCAGCCTGTCAAGGCGTTATGGGCCCTGAATTAGCCTCCCATTACAGCTAGGCTCCAGCTCCCTCTAAAGTTAACCATAACTGACCATTTCGCCTTGCTTCATTATAAAGCCATGCATGTAAAATCAAGCCATGGTCCCCGGCCGTCACATCCAATTTCAAAATACAATCCCCAGCCCCCCCATAATCTCCATCTTTCTCTCTTACTTAAGTTCAACCTTCTCCTTGTTTCATAAAATATGATCTGATTAAAATAGATTACACACCTTGTTAGTGGAGCGTTTCATATTTGATACAGCGGTGCTTCAAGACAGCCAGCGTCCTCCATGATTCAAAGCCAGTGTGGCCTTGTTGTCTGGCCTATTTGTTTAATAAGCTCAACTACATCAGCGGGCCTTTTAAGTGAACACACTCCCCTGGAGCAAAGGCAAAGATCAATACCCACACCTGTACAACTGAAATAAAAAATTCAAAAAGCAGGAATGACGGCCAAGGATTTTCTCCTTCCAAGGAATAAAAGGCGAAAGAATCGGTGTTGATCCGAGTCTATGAGAAAAAATTCCAAAACAGGAAGCCGCAATTACGTGCGGACCTGCAGGGAGAGCTACAGGTCAGCCGTGAAACATTTCTGCGGCGATTAGTCCATCGCAGCTGAAGACGGGAGCTTTTACAACGTCTCGAACATGAGAGACCACGGTATGCAAATGGGATATTATAAACAGAGAGAAGAAAGGCAGAGTCTTCGAGGGTAAATTAATTCATTATAATCCTCACCTCATCTGCTGACTGATGGAAGTCTCCTCGTGTAATCGCTGATGGGGGGGAATACCTTCTACTGTACTGAGGCGGCTCAGATGAGGGAATAATAATGGGTCATATCGCCTTAAAAATGAAAATGATACTCCCCCATTTACTCTGAACACAGTCCATGTAAGAGGGTAAAATGTAATACAGCGCTTGAGGAATGTAATTATCATTTAGCGAGTCCGTGAGTGACGGGGCCCGCACCGCCTGAAAAACTCATTTTCATTTTTCTTATTATATCATGATTATATAAACATTCTTAACCAGTGGCCACAGCAGCAGCAAATTATAGCAAATTAGCCCCATATTGCCAGTTTTTAGCGGAGGCAAATGAACAAGCACTAGAACTCCAGTGTTTATTCCATAAATCAGCCCAATGCTGCACCTGTTGAGAATGTAAATCGCTGAGGCTATTTGATTAAACTCTTACATCAAAACATTTGAAGAACACTTTCTCTCCCTCTCTCTTTTTTAGCTGTTTATCCTCCGGTTTTTCTTCTCTGTTAAGTTCACTCTCTCCTCCTATACACCCACTGCAACTGGAGTTGCAATGGGCGGTGACGGGGGAGACATAACACCCACCAGCTATACGTGGGGGCACGGGAGGTCCATCATTACCAAGCCACAGTGGTGATCAGGGCAATAATATAGAACTATAACCGAGCAATTAGACTAATGGAAAACGTCCCTATTTCTCCCGGTGTGCTGCAGCGAGACGCGCCGCATGCGCCGCGGGCCCCCCCTCGAGATGAGGCTGGAGATGTGAAGTGGAGAAGAGGTAATGGCGGAGGACCATTGATCCTCGCTGCCACCTGCTATATAGCTCCGTGGAGGATGGGTGGGGAGGCAGAGGGCTCCATCTGGGGAGAGATCCCACTGGCTCCTGGGCTCTCAGGCATATGGATAAGAGTCTTTCTCTAGTCTTCCGCTACTTAACCAGCACACATTAGCACAATATGGCCGGATAGGGGAGAGTAAGGCGTGCATACATGCAGACTTTATTACAGTAAGGGCGCATCGGCGGCGAGAGGGCGTGAAGCCGTTTCCTCCGACGCTGCTCGTGTGAGGCCAGGTGAGAAAAGGACCACTCAGATAATCACACTTAAAATGGGAGGCACACTTCCAAATGAATGGAGCACATTTCTCCCAGAGGAAACAACAGCATCAGTTGCTCATATATCCCCCAAAACTACCCATATTTACACTTAATAGGAAAAGAGCTGCAGCAGCCGTGTGAATAATGACCGCTGCGTGTCAGGAGCAGAGGCTGAGGCAGCAAGACGCCGGGTTGGTGGTTGGTTGGGTCGTCAAAGTTAAACGGGAATTGTTGCAAAGCGGACCACACCCAAAAACTGCAGGAAAGTTCCCTGATCATAGTTTCTTTAACCAGAAAACCAGATATTTTCTAAACCTTTTGTAAACAAAACCTTGACCCAAGCAGTAGCATAACAATAAATAAGAATTTCTAATAGTTCTATATCAGATAAGGCAACTGTTGTATGAGTATCGGAAAGGATTTACAAAAAACATACTTCAACATAAAGATGGAGGATTTGATATCCAAAGAGTATGAAACTATCAATAGAAAGATTGTTGTTGCAGTAAATCGACAAATGGCAGAGATTAGACCAAAAACCTAATCAAGATTGATATAAGCAAATATTTCTACGTGTTAGAAAAGGTCAGAATCATTGGAGAAGATATGAAAATCACAACCAACTTCAGAATTTCAGAGAAATAACTGAGCCAGTTGTGTGAAAAGCTGTAGATAAATTACCTCGGTTGAGTCTGCACTATCGTTGATTGACAGTTATCTTCTACACTGAAATACTTTTTCAGATTTTCTAACAGAAAAAAATAAAACTATGATCGCTGCTCTGGAAACCTTTTCAGAAAGGTAACAAAACAATTGTCTTTTAGGTAGAAGAAGTAAGAAGAAAATTGGTAATGCCATCACAAATCATACTCAACTTTTTACCAGTGCCCGTGGATAAGAGTTGTTGTTGTGGTTTGGGATATTTGCAAACCAGGAGGCAAAAATATGACAATATGAGTGGGATGATTTGATTTCCTGTCCTGTTATCTTGCACAAAACAGATATTTCAATTCCAAACTTAAGTTCAGGCAGTGTGAAGCCAGACAAACCAAAACTTTTCCACCAAGAAAGCGTACCCGAAGTCAGACTCGTTGTAAGTTCAGACACATACAGACAGACTGGACCTAAAGTGCACAGCAAACAGACATGAGGGCTTTGTTTAGAGGCTGACCTGCCCAGCTGGGGGTCTCCATGTACAGGTAAAGCCGGTCGGGCTGAAGCTGGGTCACTCAACTCGCTGCTGCTGCCACAGGGACTGATGAACCCTGCAGAAAGAAATAAAAAAACAGAACACACATTGGCTGTTAAAACACTCTCTGCAGCAGAAAGAGGTGAAGTTTGTTTGTACTCAAGTACTCAGAGATTCAGAATTTGTTCTTCCAGTTTACTGCACTTTTACCTGTTATAGTTTAACATTTTCAGAAATTTGTTCATTTGGCTTATACATAATCTCAGTAATGATTTGTGAAGCGTATGTTTTCATTTTCAGACAACTCCAGACACTTTTTTGGACTTTTTTCATTGTTTGACATTCACAAATGAAGAACACAGCAGGATACAGACACGTTAACAACAACAGGAACACATTCAGGAAAGGGGTGGAGTTTGGGTAGAGCATACAGAATTACATGAAGTATACATTTTGCAGCTGAGATCAACACAAGCTTCTGCATTTATCGCCAAAGGCTCTCAAATTTCATATTTCCATTTCGACAGTCATCTTTTGTCTGCAGTTCAGTGCATGTCTCAAAGCAGCTTCAGCATCAGGAAGAATATGAGGGAAGATTTTTTGACCTTTGCTAGGAGATTTCTCACATTGTGTGTTGCGCCGAGAGACTAAGGCCAAGAGAGTGTATATTATATATGAATATCAAGTAGAAATTAAACAATATGCATCAATAACCTAAATAATGTGAATATGTGTGGTGTTCACCATCCTCTGTACTGTGCTGAACAACCTGAGAGGCAAACAATCTCCATTCTGTTTTTTTTAAACCTATACTGATGTTTTTTCATTTTGAAATGGTATTTTACAAAAAATTATCTCTCTCCATCCATGCATAACAGTAACACCCCTGAAAACACATATCACATGACCATTCAAGTAAAGTGGTTATGTTTACCCTGGTGTCAACAGGAAGCAGATTGTCTATTTGTGGTCGGTTTGCTTGGTTATAGACAATACTACAAACCCATTACAGTGATGGTGACAAGTAAGACCAGGCCTCTCTATGGTTGAACCAACGATGACGTGGATCTGTTACTGAAAACCAAGACAAAGGCTTCTGTCACGGTTGGACTTTAGAGTGCAGGGATATGGTTATTTCCTGGAAGCACTCTAAAGTGAATTTGTATTAATCTCACCAAATTACAAAGAAAAGAAAAAGCTGTTTCTTCATTTGGGGCAAGCACTAGTTTATGTGTTAAGCACGGACCTGGAGTAAGGATGTGGTTAGCCTAGCTTAGCATAAAGAGCAGGTACAAATGGTTAAGGACCAGATGAATCTCTCTAACGCTCACTGATAAACACGATGCAGTTTACACTTTACCCATTCACAGCTGAACACTGTTCCTGCTCGCGTGAAGTTACTATGACGACGCAACATGGCAAACAGGCACAGTGTTTGTTTGTATTTAATAATGTGAGCAAACAGTATGTCCCACGTATATGGCTGTTACCCAGCACACACCTTTAAGCATTACAGCATGTTTCTGCCTCAGTGTGGGGCTGCTCTCACACAGCGGCTGGCTTTCTGCTGACTTGTGTATCTTCAGCAGGCTTCTGGTTGGCTGCAGCCCAGAAGCCCAGCCGACGAACCGCGGCGAGAGCGCATTGATTTCATCCCAGCAGAAATCCCCTCTCCCCGCCTCCCTACCCCGCCCCACACCTGATTAAGCATTTGCAGGGAGTGATGCCAACACAATTTGTCATTTATCAAAAGTAATTAAAAGCTATTTCTTTTCTCTTGTTGATTGGGAATTGACTAATTGTTGAGTCTGTGAAAACGGGGGAATAAATAAAACAGGGGAGGATGAATTTTACATAAACTCAGAGGAAAACATAAACGCTGTAAAACGAGGGCCAGACATCTGGCTCTGTGATTTCTCTCTACATGATTATGACTGCGAATCCGAAACAGTTGTTTAGCGCATTCTGATATACAGCCCATAGGCAGTAAATAATATATTAGAAACAGCATATTGACTAGCTGACTTAAAAGGTTGTTTTCTCTTCATGTTGTGTGAACACAAGAGTGGGAGGAAAATACAAACACTGGTTGGTTACTTGTTAATAGAAAATGAAAAAAAGCTGCTCCCACTTGTGCCAAAAGAGATATTTGAGCCAGTAAATACCAACTTCTCCGTCTGAGTGGGAAAACAACCAGATACAAGGGACAGTGGAGAGCAGGAGAGGAGCTGGAGCCATCTTACAGCCGAGGTTACAGTACGTCTATCCAATGAAACCAAGCAATACCATTTCAACATTATCGGTAACAACCTCTGAATGCACCATTACCTTCTATAAGGGCAGAATGAAATGTCAGAATTGATTTGAGAGGGGCGGGTTGAGATATAAGTGGGCAGCTAAGGTGGCCATTTTGTTTCGGCGGCCCTTTATTTGGTGTCCCTGGATCATTAGCAGACGGCAAAAAAGAGCTGGAGGAACATGAATGAGCTGTGGGTGGCCATCACAAGCGTCTCCAGTGACAGAATGTGAAATGAAAACAGCAAAAAAGACACGCATATGCACACGCACGCATGCAAACACACACACACACACACACACACAGAAATCAAAGGGAAAAAAGAGGCACGCGGAAATGCCAGAGGAGTCGTTTAAATTTCCCACCACTTTGTAAATAACTTTAGCTGCACAAATACCTGGCTTTGCTCTGAGCAGATATATAAAAAAAAAAATTTCCAGCCAACAATTTATTCTCTGCCAACAAATGGAGCCGTTGCTTCAATGAGACGATTTGAATATCCCTTTGAAGGCTGCAGATGGACAAGCAATACTATCATTGCCTGGGAACACAGAAATAATTGGGCAACAGTGGGAGAAGCCTACATGCACGTGTCTGCTGAGACAGAGCCCTGCTTGGAAATTCTAATTGAACCTCTCACTCTCCTGCCTTTTGTTTACATTCCCATTCATCATGAGAAAAAAAAACTCAATTACTTATGTTCTCTAACATGTATGGTTATTAATGTTCTAATTATGCCTCTCTCCTCTAATCTTTCGGATTGCAATTTGGGTGATATATGTCGGAACAACACGGCGAGTCCCCTGAAAGTGAAAACTGGATTAGGAATCTATGTGCAATAACACACCTTCCCCTGGGAGCCATCTGACGGAGAGAGAGAGCTTGTCATAGTTTGTGTATACATGGGGATTTATGCCAGCTCAGTGAGCATGTGTTATTATATACTGTCTTTGTTCGACATGCATTTCGAAGCAGAAAGTTGTATAATCAGCTCTAGTGACAGAACAGACGTAGCCGGGGAAACTGGCAGGGACAGGCGAACAGAAAGAAGGAAAAAAAAGCCCAAAATGGAGAGCAAACTACCTCGGTCCAGCTCTTCTTATTCTTCTTGTGAAAGGCTATAGGTATGACAGCTTTAGAGGTATGAAATAATGTCGGTGAGAGCCTTGAGGAGCCCCTGCAGAGAGGCTGAGAGGGTCCTGTACTGCCTCAAGCAATGAGTGTTCTTCAAGGCTTTTCCTCAGAGCACTTTTACAAGAGCACAAATTAGGTGTAAGGAATGCCTGTGTCGGTGGGCGCACCCAGCCAGCACACAGAGGAGGAGAAGGCGAGAGAGCGAGAGAGAGAGAGAGAGAGAGAGAGAGAGGGAGAAGAAGAAGAGGAAGAAGAAAAAACTTGGATGACAGTGAAGAAACGGAGGGCGTCATAAAGTGCGGAAAATAAGCTCTCACTTTCAAACGTTTACAGCGGCTCAAATATCTGATGATACCTCTCATAGCTTTTAATCTTTAATGTGAAAAATTAATCATCCCATTCATTATTTTAATAGCTGTCATTTTTCTCTCCCCAAAGTGATGATTTATAACCATTAAGCCCTGCGTAGGCTTGTGTGCGAGGGATTTATCGTAATGTTTGCACCAGGTAGCCTCCAACCATATTTCATTACTCTGACAAGCCATTAAAATGCCCTGGTGATTAAACAACAGCTCTGAGGTCAGTGTGTATGGCTGTTTCTTAACCCATGCAGGAGCACAGCAGTGCAGCCAGGCAGGCGGGGACCTGTAGCCTAACAAAGCCCTTTTCCCCCAGGTTCCCTTCAGACTGGAAATCGTAGTTATAGATCTCTATCTGCTGTGCTGTGCGAGGGCGACAGGGGCGCGTGATGCACATGCCCAGAAGCTACAGTGGAATAAAGTTAAGAATGGGGCTATTATGCCTTTTTTTTCCCCCTCAGAGGTCTGGCATCATGATAACTGTGCACTTAGAGGAAAAACTCCAGCCTCAGATACTCTTATGTCCATCAGGCGGTGGTGCTCAGTGTGTTCCAGGACACATTTGTGAGGGTGTGTTGTCATTTATGCCTCTGTTGTCCCACTTGTCTCTTTTACTTCTGCTTCAGTAATTGATTTTCTACCAAGCCCAACATGCAGGGGTGTGTTGAGAACATCCGGGGGCGGAGGGGCAACCCAGCCCCGAAGAACCACCCCTACTTTATGACAATTCAGGAAGAATTGGCAGAAACCCGTAGCAGGAAATAGTAACGCCTGACGCACAATGACGCTCAACCTGTAGATATTTCTATTCTAGTCCAAACACTTTGTCAGTTTAAAGTGTTTTAATATATGCAAACACACATAATAAAGTGTGATAGAGAATTCTATAAATCCTTCTTCATGAACATTATGGCATTCTGATTTTATTGTGATTGTTTTAGAGAGTTGTTGATTCAACCTTACGATCATTTTGGACGATGTGGTTTGTGATGCTGTTGTGCTTTCATTGACATCAATTGGGTGAACTGAATAATAGAAACATCTGTCCTAATAAAGCACAATACACATCAACCGTCCCACAACCCGCAGCCTCCAAATTGACCATAAATTGGAATGAACCCCTCAACATAAATTAACCTTTTTATGCCGTGTGTGTAAGATATAATTTATTGAACGGGGTAAATAAAATACAGGGATAAACAACAAGAAATCAAGAATTGTCACTGCATTATTACTTAATTACTTTAGAGTTAGTTATCATTTGTTTTTGTTCAGATATCTATATTTAATTGACACTTTCAAAACAGGACTGGTTTTTGACCAGTGCCAGAACCAATACTCTTTTTTCAAAAGTAGACAGTTGACTTTTAGAGTCGCTTTTTTCTTGCTAAGGAAAATTACAAGTTTAAATCTAATATATGTGTAAAAAAGGGCGAAACTTATGATAAAGTTGCCAAAGAAAATGACATAATAAATTAAACCTAACCCAGGTACAATCATTTACCAGTGAAGAACAATTTCAGTGCTTAATACAGCAAAACATTTTCAGTTTAACTTAATTAATTGTGGCCTCGCCGCTGGGGCCAGGGACGCTCACAGTGCCGGCTGATGTGTTTGACATGGGGTCACGCGCACAGTCAAACACAGATCATTCCTCTGCTTTCAAATGTATACACATGACTTGCTCCTCCTTTAACACCAAATTAAAGTCAAAGGTTTGCCAATGTTCCAGTTTCAGGAATCCTTGAAATCCTTGTATCGCACGAAAAACAGCTACACCATCAATTAGCTTCAGCCATTTTGTTGTGGTGAAGATTTGAGTTTGAGGTCGCTAACAGCTAACTGTGGCCTAACGTTTCGAGCTGCCAGAGTCACGTAGAGAGTGTGTGTTACTATCAGGGTTAAGAGTAATGCTAAATTGTCACCGTGATGTTCATGTGGCCTGTTAGCAGGGCATCTATTACAGCACAGATCTCAGGCACTGAAATGAAGTGCAGAGAAATCTGTGTTGGGATCCAGTCCTGTACTGGCAGTGTGGGAGCCCAGAACTAGTTGTTACATTGGTGCTCAGTACTCATGGATCGGGTGGATCTACACACCTAAAAACTCTATACACCTAAAACCTCAGACTGTTTCTCTCGCAGTCGCGATTGCTGTCCTGATAAAAAAAAGATGTCCACAGACATACAGACATATAAACACCAGCCAACCTATTCAGAACTGCCTCTGTTAAGGTTCTGGCTGCAGTTGTTCTCCATGCCTACATTTTGCTATGATCACACACACACAAGGTGGAAAACAACACCAGCAGCACACTGCCGCAGCTGGTAACAAGGGTGGCCAGGAACACAAGGCACATTGTCAAATACTGTTTTGATCGTCGTAAAAGTGTTAAATGTTGGATTTTTTTTATGTGTGAAGGGCAATAGCTAGTATTCCATGGGTGGAAATGGACAGATGTCGCTTGAGAAATTGCAGGAGAAACACCAGCCTGCAGCACAAAATGGATTCCCAATTCAATCCCAGCGGAGGAAGCTGGATGAACAGCAGGCCGGGGAGTAGGGGGTGGAGGGGGGGATTTAACTCCCCTGCATGTATGTTCATGTCTAATGTCCTCAGTCCAACGGGCGGGATTGATCACCGATGCCACATCTGACAGTGACTGACAGCGCCTGTAATTGCTATGTTTGCTTTGGGAGAAGAGCGAACTACCATGGTGGGACCGTGTGTACCAAGGCGTGCGGGCGTTTCTCAATTCCATACAAGTCCAGCTCTGGTTATTACATCTTAGTGCACAATGGTCATGGTCCACCTGAACGCCTGAACGCTGTGAGCTTCTAGATGAATGAATATGATCAGCGCCAACAAAACAACAACAAACAAACTAAGGAAGAACAGTGATTTGAGTCCAGTTTATTTTTCCATGTATATCTAAAACCAGTTTGGCTTTGTTATTTTTTCATTTGAATGAAGGAGGTTTAAACACGTTAATATCACTTAAATGATTATTTAAAAAGCACTGTGGTGGAATCAACAATAAAAGCTTGGTGATTGAGGCTGCTTTCACACGTTTCCTTCAGGGGCTTTGTGCTTTATGCTTTTCTGATACGTTTCCTGGCAGCCCCCTAGTTAAATGTCAGATCGAGCCTATGTGAAAATACACCAGGAACATTTTACAGTGAACACGTGGGCATTTTAACGATGTTTCTAACACATGCATCAGTTAGTTAGGAGAGACAATGAGATTCAATAGCTTTTGTCGATAAGGAATTTTGACTTCATATCCTAGCTCCTGTGTGTTGAACACAGATGCTACCCCTCGCCTAAATTATAGAAATGTTCCTCTTGTTCACCTGCTTATTTCTGCCTGTGTGAAGTATACAGATCAGCAATTTGGGTAAAAACAATACAACTGTAAACAAATAGGTGACGTTTACAGTCATGTTTTACACAAATATATGTAGATATTGTTTACTCTATATGTATAATAAACATACTATTAAGGTCTATATTTTCTTGCATGCATATTCCATTTTTAGCAATTGGTTCCTTTAACGGATGTACTTTTCTTACTTCAAATTATTTCCCATTGTGGAACTAATTTAGTTTTATCTAATTTTATTTTATAAAGATTGAAAGTGGTAATTATCCAGACTCACCCTTTCAACCCTTTTAATAATCCTTATATGTATTATAGTGCATAAGTACTTTCATGTTTAAGATCATTTTAAGACTGAAAATTGAATTCTAATGCCTACCATGGTAATACACAACTGCAGTAAATGATGATCGCACAAAGTAATATCATTTTCACTCTGCTTCTTTTGTCAGAATTTTCACAAAAATAGTCAAAATCAATTGATTTGAGTCTCAAAGGAAGTTGTGTTTGCCACTCTGCAGAACAGAGAGAGGACAGTTCTTGTGTTCTCCACGCTGGCTAGCTTTCGCCAGGTAGCGGAAAATGTGGTCAGTGGAACAAGATTTTTTTTTGTTGGAGGAGGAAAAGAAGGTTAAGACAGTGAATGATCGAAACTGAGTTAAACAAGGATGAACCTCGGACAGGACGGATTTTTTTCTTTGTGCAAAGGGCCCACCGACGCAGAAGATTTGTCGGGATGGTCCTGATATCAGATTATATAGAGAACTTTACAAGCATTTAGTTTGCATTCCTCTAGATCAGTAAGAAAGAAAGAAAAATCCACATTGTTACCGGAACCTGGTGCTTTGCGCTGCCTCTACCACAGCACTGAGATCAGGGGTTTGCTTTGATAGCTTTAACATTATTGCTAATGCGAGCAGCTTGAAACTGTGGTGAAAATGACTGTATTCTGTAATGGTGATAAATGTTGTAGTGATCTTGTCTTTGAAACATCAGCGCAAACATTTTACAACTTGGAATCACTGGGGCACAAAGTCATCAATTACCATTTCATACATTTTGTTGGATAGTTAAATCATTTACAAAGTATCTCATTTAAAACTGGTTTAATTGTCGTGAAAGCATTTTAATTAGTAGTAGTAACTAGTAGTAGTGGAGTAGTTGTTTCCTCAAGCATAAAATTGAAATACTTGTGTACGGTACAAGTATCTCAAATTTGAATTTTTTATCACCATACAGAAGAAAAAAGGGCTGAGATACTTTACATCAGCGCCAGTCACGATGGGTTAAAGCATATTAAACAGCAGAAACATCTCCTGGCAGCGAGATGGGATTTCACTCTGTGCCAGAGTCTAAAATCTCTTTGCTGTTAACGTTTACGTCTCCTGCTCCTGAGGGAGAGAAGTGATCATCAGTAAAATCACCCTCATACATCTGAAAGCCTGAACAGAAAATTAGGGCATTTACTGTAGGCCGTGATTTCTACAGTTTTTATCTCTCCTCACCGCTGGTATTTGGATGTGCTGCAGATGAATGTAACAACACCATGTTTTGGCTGCTTGCGCTCGCTACCACAATCCAACAGTTGTCAGTGAGACAGAACAAAAGCTGCAGAGGGGAAATTTGCATTCTAATGTGTCTAACGTCTCGTGTTTGTTGTGTCCCCGATGAGAAGCACACACACCAAAAAAAAACAGTACTAATTTGTAATAGATATCCAAATTCCCAGCATTAAAAAGTTAATTACCACAGCAAAATACAACGTGATAAACGCCAGATAATACCGCTTCTGCAGATGACTGTTGTTTCCGCCAACCAGAAAAATGATATTTAGTATCCAGCTGTAATTCTGGATGCAAAAGGAGGAGATGGAGAAGGAGGCGGGGGGTACTTATAATTCAGAATATTTTTTTTTCTGCAACTTAGCAAGTTTTTCATCCATCAGCAAGGCACATTAAATCCCAGCTGGTCAGATGGTAGACTCCTGATGCTCGGCTCTAGACATGAAACAAACTACTGCTGAAATGAAAGCAGTTCTCAGAGCTGTGGAAATTCGACTCCTACAAGAATCTATTAAAAATACATGTTCAAATGAATCTTGGTGGTAATGACAAGTTTTACCATATTCTTCTTTAACTTTTAATGCACCCGGCCACAACTTCAAAGGGGGAAATTAAATATTAAGGCTATTATCTGTGCTGTTCCCAATATTATCAAGCTTAGGTTATTTATATAGTACAGTAATAATTATGTTATATAAGCCACTTTTCATTTTTGAGCCAACATGATGATCAAGAGGTGGCTGGTTTGTAGTTTTACAACCTAAAATGAGTAACCTAATTCATATATTTGCTGCAGTAAACCTAACAAGATTATGCAGATTTATTACAGCAGTCCAAGGTGGATATTGTAAATGTTTATAATTTATGACTGCAGGGAAATATATCTCTCTTTTTTTTTTGAAAGGTTGAATGGGAAGAGTGGTTTGAGATTTGGCAGAGTTCAGCTGATAGTCAACATAATTTTGTGCATCTGTAAAGAGAAAAACAAACAGTGAATAATCATCTGCTCTGATTGAGAAGAATGTCTGTAAATCTGGTGCCGCCGAACCCAGATCACCGCTGTTTACCCAGTGAGACAGTAAATACTCTGGCTGACATTTGAGGGAGGTTAGTATGCTCGGAGAGCAAAGTGGAAGTGGAGGCTCAGATGAATTTGTCTGACAAATGCTCCTGGAGTATGTGTTGTCGACTGCGCTTCGGTGAGGCCCTGGACTGGGATTTGAGTCTGACTGAAGCCAAGCAAAGCATGCCAGATCACTAATTGCACAATTTAAAACCAAAGTCCCTGGCAGCTTGTCGTTTGAAATGGAGAGAAGAGCCATTGCTTAATCAGTGAGCTCAACATAGATCTGTGAGGCTCTCCATTGAGGAACCCCAGACGAACGTGGCTGAAGCTCAGTGTCAACAGCCAAAGCTAAGACAAAGCGATTGGCTGGCTGCTGCCGCTGCTGTAATTGAGACGTTTTATGATCCGACGCACGCGTGCGATTGGGTGAGTGAATCAAAAATGTTGGTGCGGTGACAGTGATTTTATTTTCATTTAATCGTTCATTTATGCACAAGCAACTGTTGCTCACAGTTGGTGGGGATGAAGTTGACTGCAGCCATCGGTGTCTGTTAAAGTCGTCGCTCAGCTCTTTGGCCATCGCACGCTTTCATCTGTATTTTCAGTTTTTATATTCATCTGGCACTTTCTGTCCACATAGTCACATCTGGGGCAGTTGAGACTTCAGTGTCCAGCTCAGGGGACAGCTCAACACGCTGAGTAGCAGTGCAACCAATCAAACCACTAGTTTTAGCGTTCATGGCAAACATGCTCTTGTGCTACAGAGTTGTGTTACAACATGACAGCATCATGTCGTTGTCGATAGACATTGAAGAACTGATGAATTGAATTCAAACTGTCTTTATATACATATTGTAATTCCACTGTTATTTTTCTCAATCAATAATTTCAAAATCTTCAATGTTTTTTTCCCAGGTAACTACACATGAATGTTATTGTTTTTTTTACTTCAGGGCTTAAAAGCAAATGTAACGAATGTTAGAGAAAATCCAGTGACCCATTTTTTTTATACACAAACTCAAGAGATCCGACTCAACGGGATCTCTTTATGTCACTGAGTTTCACAAATTTCAGCACCAGTGATAAACTGACTTTTATTAAAATTTGCAATGAAAAAAAAGAAAATCTTCACACAAACAGGTCTGTGCACGCTTCAGAAAAGAGCAGCAATAACAAAAAAACACACCCCTCAGTCTTTCATAATATATAATAAAATTCTGTATATGTTTTACTGCTAGTACACTGTAACTCTACGGGGCATTAAATTCTCCATTTCCTGTTATAGCTACGTTACAGGATCAGGCAATTCTCCACTGGCTATTGGGATGGGATGTAAACATTATTACTATTGAGGCCAGGCTGTATTTTGATGGTGAGAACATTAGCGGAGAGGCAACTTACTCATTGCCCCAGTGACATGAAACCGGAGGAGTTTCTTTATTTTTTTTTTTCTTTTGCTCGGGCCTGACGAGAGAATCCACACACACATCATCAGGGAGACAGACAGAGAAATGGGTGGAGCTGGAGAGGCACAATATCACACTCACACACTTTGCATTGAGGAAGAAGAGAAAAAATAAAAAGAGAATAATAAAATGTAAAAAAAAAACACTGCCCTGAAGTCAATTCCACACTTGAGCAACATCCGTCTCTGATCTGGGAGCATTCTTGCAGTGGCGGCACAACAAGAGTGATGCGGCACTGAGGGCCATGAATTAAAAAGTCAATATGTAAAACCATAGAGGGATGCCATTTTGAAAAAGCGTTCCATCAATGGAAATCATATTAACATGATAAAGGGCAGATTGGGAGGCGAGGGCATTGATTCAGATGCCGCTCTGTGGCCTGCCATGTCCACCTCAAACATGTTAATGAATCGTGCCGCAAAAAGAAAGAGAGGTGGGGGCGGTTTGATGGAGGTGAAGCGCGTCCGGGTGCCGAGGGCAGTTGGGCGAGGTGAGTTCGGGGTGGAAGGTTGACATGAGGGCAGATAAGTTTACTTTAAAAGCAACAGGAAGTGGTCTGCGAGCAGGTCAGTGGCGTGCACCACGGCTACACCTGTGGGCGCTACTTCGCTCGGTGTCTCGCGACCACTTCTGGATTGTTTTTCCGAAGATGAAGTTTGGAGGAGGACAGGATAGGTGGCTGACTTGCAGAGGAGTCTTTCTTTCTTTCTTTCTTTTTTTTTCTCTCGGTGAGTTGGGGAGTGGATCCAATTAGAGTGAAGCCTGGGAGAGAAAGATGGAGTACTATAATGCCACCCAGAGACCCAGAGTGCAAGAGCAGAGAGAGCAGAGGATTCACCCCCTGTTGACCATGACTACAGACACATAGCCTGGGGGAGGGAGCATCCAAGGCTCCACATATTTCGTGTGTGTGCGCGGAAGAGAGAGAGGGAGAGGGAGAGTGACATGAAAGCAACAAGGCAGTGCTGCCAGGCCAAACAGATGAATTACTTATCAAAGACGCACATACCAGACCGGCTATGAGGCTGCAACACGCAGACAGCTGGGGCATTATCAATTCACCTTCAATTAGCTGTCCTTGGCACTGCCGGCCGACGGAACCTGGAGAATCAGTGCATTCACAACGCATAAGCTCATTCAACAAAAAACCTTGCTGAGGATCAGGTGTATCCTTTTGAGGAATTCAATTAAAACAGTCTCGGAGAAAGCAGCAAAAAAAAAAAACAACACTGTTTCTATGGAGGCATGAAAGCAAAAGGATTATTTTCAATGCCATTGGAGGAAAAGAAGGGGAAAAAATTGGGGCGGGGGGGGCTCCTTTCTCGGAGTCTGATGGCACAGCACCTTTGTTAAATATGAACTAATTAAGTGGAAAAATGAAAGTGTTTCATCTTCATTAGTATCAGACAATAGGACTATGAAACATAATTGAGAGTAGTTCCACTTTAATAGAATGAACAGAAGTCATTTGGTATTGAAATGTGCAGGGTGATTTAGCCAAAAGAAAGTGTATTATTAGATTTAATAGAATACCTACACATGATCAATGCTCAGAGCACAGGTGGTAGTTTGTCTCTGGTTCTTGAAATGATTAGGCCGACGGAATAATGGCCAGCCGGATTCATGTTGCTCCCGCATTGATTACGAGGAGCAGCCCATTTTTCATGAAGTGGAACTCCACACACCATTTATTACACGTGTGGAGCAGCAACCGGTGAAGGCACAATGCACCACGCAGGCTGGATCTGGTGAAATCAAGACAAAGTGCTGAGGACTGAGGATGAGGGTGACGGTGAACGATGCTTACTGCCACAGACAACATGGCCAAAACCATTACACAAAACAATTCAATGAATTACTAAGTGGCTGTAGCACACAACCAGATTTGGGAACCTAACTGGAGGGATTTGTTTCCGTGAACCTCAAGAGCATCAGGAAGCTTGACCTCTGATGCCGGGGGATGAGGCCAGGCTCAGACCGGGTTCCACTTTGGCACAAAGGTGTTGATGGAAGGTTGATTTATAAGCAGAGCAAAGAGGGCAACTGCCCCCAGTGCCGGGAAAAGATAATCATCAGATTTACCACATGTCAAACCCCTAATTTACTACTAATGTAAGTACTAAAGTACAATATCACCTGTTAACTTCTCCCGCTTTATTACCTCCCTGGTGGTGATTTCTTCTGCAGGGATCCTGTGTCTAGCCGTAGCTTTAGGAGTGTTTATTGGTGCATTCACTGAATCAAAATAAAATTCTGTAGCGTATTTGATTGAAAAGGCAACAATGCAGAGGGTGTAGATATCAGTAGATATCTGCTCTGGGGTCCTACAACAGCTAAATCCGGTAGACTGTATATAAAGATGGATGAAACATCTCTATTTATTATCTAGAAATAAAGCTGAAATATTTGGGATAAAAAGGCTGCCATCTTGCACATTTGGAGTCAGAGTCTGTGCAATAGCGATCCGGGGATGGAGCGGCAGTAGCACATTAGCATGACTAATCACGAGTCAGTCTCAGCCATCAATCATGATGCTTCACCCTGTTTGTATTTACATCAATTTGAAGAACTACTGAAAATGACAGAAATCATATCAGAGAAAAGCTTGTCTGAATTTGAGATTTTTTAAAATCCATCCACAATCATCGAGGAGGTGGGATTATGACTTTATGACCACTAGATGGCGATCAAGCCGCTTTGGCTTCACTTTCGGGAGCCACCAAGCTGTCCATCTTTACTTGCAGTCTGGTTAACCCAGCTAGGGTTGTATAATGAAATCCTTGCTCTTGCTCCTGTTTGTTCAAACAACAAACTTTGACTATGTCCACATACTTATGGGCACGACGTGTACTACACACATGCTAGAAACCAATACAACCTGACTGCACAGAAATGGGTTTTAACTCATGCAGCATGTGACTCCCCAAAGAAAAGGTGCGGCGTCCAAAAGGAACACGGCCATTTTTCTTAAAAAACATGAGTGCATCACAGAGCTCGGCCATATTGAGACGGCTGTCTTGAGGAACACTGGGTCTTTATCACTTCAAAGGCTGACATCCCTCCGGCGTCTCGGGGAAGCCGTGACTGGCACTCGCACAGCCCTCTTTCTGCTGCATTTGTCCAATCTTAGAAAGCCCAGAGTCAGGAAACACAAGGTCTTTTCAAAGTTAGTCAACAGGCCTTTGAAGCGCAGCCAACGGAGTCAGCAACCCAGCGACAAGGTGCCGAGCCATTATCATTCAATAGACAGCCGGGATTTTGCATATTTAACAGGAAATTTCACTTTGCTTTTTTGACACGGGGCATTATGCATCCTCTGTACATAAAATCCATCAGCACCTTGCCAATTTTGTTTGTTCTTTTCCCATTTCGCTGGGGAAATGTGTTTCTCTTGCACTGCACACTAGATCCAAAACATGCACTGGAATTAAATTATATGTCTGTTTGGACAAACAAATTGGACCAACGTTTCAAGGTAAAACCATTTTACTCATTTATTTATTTATTTGGTTAGCTTGTTTGTTTTAGTGCTGATACAACCTCGTGGGTAGAAATGCCTTAAATTAAACAATTTTGTTTCTATCTTTGCTTGTTTGTGAAAGAATGTAATGCTATGTTCACAGTCGGTTTCCTCACAGAGAAGAAGCTAAATGTTTCAGACACAAAAGACATTTTGCTTATTTGTCATTGAGATAAAAACATTGGTTTAATAATAAACTATCTAGATATTGATGGCACCTGACTGCTTGTCTCATAAAAATATTTCTCACGCTTCTCTGCAAAGTGGAACGACAGTCAAATTTGTTGCCTCGGCCTAAGAGGTTATGTTTCCCCTCCCTGCTTGTTTGATTATGCAAACTTTCTGGATGGATTACCATGAAACTTGGTGCAAGGATGTGTTATGGGTCAGGGAAGAACCCATTAAATGTTGGTGGACAATTATTTGACATATTTAGAGAATTGATATGAATGAAATTGGTGGAGATTCTCGCTCTACTGAGGGCCATTTTACTTTTTGATTCACCTTTGTTAACAAACAAATTATCAGACGTTACATTTAACACTGTATTCACCAACAGTGTAACCTTGCTGAACAGCTAGCATCACCCGCATTAAAACTGATGTTATAACAATAAATACAGCGGCAATGAAAACGGACCAATAATGGCGCCACACATAACAACTCGAATATCTCTGATACAGTGTCCAGCAGGTTTTGCCATTAGTCCTGTGTAAACCATGTTTGCCCTGATGTACAACAGTAATAAGAAAAGTAAATTGTAGAAAACACAGACACAGGTGTCTCATTCAAAGTAGCAGAACATACAGTGGCTGATAATGCAGGACATTATTTTGAAAAAGGACTACACATCCCCCAGGACACCTCACTGTATGGCACGGCCACATTTCTGGGTGAACAGTGGATGCCTCCTGGGACGTATACAAATCATGTAGACAAAGCTTGAAATGCAATGATAACCACAGACTGATGGTGTCTGTTTAAAAGTAAAGATTATCCTTTTATGAGCAATTCACCATTTTAAACTCTTCAGTTTGAACCCAATAGCAAAACCCGTCCACAAGAACACAGTGTTGGCATTTACTATTTGGACTCGAGGGCACCATCTTGTCTCTCTGGCGTCGTCATGAGCTCTGGTGTCCCTCTGCGGTCTAAACAGTTACAGTAATAGCCACATTCTCGCCCGTTGGGATTTGCTCTGATGACCCAACTCGAGTGCATTCATTCCTAATGAGCGGCAGCCAGTGCCCGTCTCCTCGTGTGGGCCGTCAGCTGTCTGTCCCCTGGTAGACGGAGGGAGGGAGGGCGCCCAGCCACCCCTCAGCCCCCCAGAAGGGCAACTTCATAGAACAGGGTCCCACGGTGAGCTGCTAATGATCCATATGATGGCCTGGGCCAGCCATTGTTTGGGCTACATTACCCAGAGTGGGACAAACAATCGTTTGCAGTGTCACTTGATAATGGCCCAAAAAGCAAATCTTACAGACCTTCATTCTTCACAAGGGTAATTAATTCGCTGCTGTGTAGTGATACTTTGCCTCTTCCAGCTCCTCTCACACTGCCCCCACTATACTCTCCCAAAGATTTCCAATTGTTTTGCAGACAATGGTTTTCAGAAGGCAGAGAACGACCATTGATCAGAGGGCTATTTGCAAATACCCATCTCCATACAGAGAAATGCATCTTACTGTGTTGCGTTAAGCAATTTCACATTTTAATGGGTGGAGTATTGATGGTTGATGCCAAAAGAGTATGGTATTGACACGCTCAAACAAATCCACAATGAGGTCCAGAGGGGATAACACCAGCTCAGCACAATAAATAAAGGAAGGGGGCAGCAGACTGAGGAGGAGGAATTGCATAACACTGCAGAGCCCTCATAAAAAAGTTACTATAATGTGTGTCATGATTGACTTATGATCAATGCCGCTGCACATCCAAACGTCCGCAGCAGCAGAGCTCCCTATAAGCAAGTCAGATCCATACGTCTCAGGCTGGACTACGTAGTAATTACAATAGCCGATTAGCTACATCTGCATTATTGGATGTAATTAGGTGTTGATTAAAATTGGAACATTACTCGCAATAGCTCCGATGAGAGTGATAATGGCAGGGCCAAGCATTGGACCTATATCTCCATTCATCATCTAAAGAAACACGCGGGTACATAACAAAAATCATTTGCTCTCTCCCTATTTCTGTATTACCAATAAATCCCACGCACTGAGAGAAATGAATGATCTTTCGATGAGGCAGAGACAGCACGAGACAAGACGAATGTCTGTGCTTACATCAAATGTTCCCAGATACGAAACAATCCAACCACACCAATAAAGCAATCAATGCTAACCTAATCTCTGCAGCCTCAGCGGCACTTGCTCGCCATTTCTTAGCCCCAAAATGAAGAGGAAAAGAGAGCCTGAAAGGCATAAATAAATAAACCTCAAACCACTCGTGTTCTATAAGGACGGGGGGGGGGGGGGGGGGGGGGGGGCCCCAACAGCCATCGCACATCTACTGTGTATAAAGCTCATTTTGGGAGAGGAGCGCGGCTTTACTCAAGCGCAGAGGTGAATTACAAACACAGTCACTTTCAAATTTGGTTAAAAGAGAGGGAGATGGAGGAGGCGAAGGAAGGGAGGCTGAGGATGAGTCATCTCGTCGGTCGGGTTGCCCACACTCCTTGTGCAGGGGCCGGCGGGCCGGGAGGGTGGGGGCCTATTTCGACTCTACATGGGGGAAACACACTGAAGCTGGCCTAGTCAAAGGTGCTTTGGGGGGGATAAGCTGGGCACAGTGTTTCAAATGGGGACACTCGAGTGGGTAAAGCCTGCCTTAAAGAGAACTGCGCCTTTTTCCCCCCACTGTGACTCTTCATACCTCCACCCAAGCAGAACTAAGGGCGCCGCTCGCCGAGATACAAAAGGGACAAAATCACTCTTTTACACTCGTACACTCCCGTCTCTGCATACCCGGCGTGTGCACGGGTGTATGTACTGTACAGCACAGGACACACACTCGCAAACACACGCCAAAAAAATAGACACACACACACACACTCCCAGGCACAAGACTGCACCCTTCTGGTCGCACGGCGTGGCTACACCGCCCTCCTCCAGCCCATCAGCACATCAGGAGCGGCGAGAGAACGTGGCTGGATATTGTCCAGATGCAGTTATAATTTCGCTAATGCTCACTCAAATGTCAATGGGGTCCAGTGACGAAGGACTCTTAATCCCTCATATGAATTTAGTGCCCGAAGGCGGAGAAGAGGCGCCGTGTGTGGCAAATATGAGGGAGCTGCATGAGGGGGCATACATTACACACAACTTGTCCCCGGCCTTAATGGGGGGTGTTCAGTGAATTCAGCGGATATTTAAATCTGCGGGCAGATCGGGGGGAGGAAACGGCGATAATGATGAGTATGTCGAACTATTGAACTTTCCTTTATTCACCTGTCCCCCCCCCCCCCTTGGAAACAATCCTCGGCAAGTAAACGCAGATGAGTTGCCGTGGAGCCAAACGCTGCAGCCACACAAACATACGCATCGCATCAGCCTAAATCACTTAAGTGGGGGAGAAACCGAGAAGAGCTTCCCCCCCCTCGTCCCCTAAGTGAGATGCTGTAGTTTCACTCTATTTGCCCAAATTATACTCTGCTGTCGGTGAGGCCGCCTCGTCCTCAGGAAGTGATGAATCAAAAGTGAAAGGCTAAAACTGCTGCAATTTGACTTTTTCCCTCTCTCTCTCTCTCTCTCTCTCTCTGGCTCTCTCTCTTTCCGCCGTTAAAACCCGGGAGAAGTCGAAGCCTGGCGATGTGTTTCAGAAAAGTGCACAGCAGTCTGCTCGGCTGCAGGTTTTGCTCCTGTGCCTATTGTTCTCCGAAATCCATTAAAAAACAGCTTGCAGAGCCATACTGCTGCCCTCACAAATGTAATATACATCGGGGCTGAGTAGCACTGTAGTTTTATTGTTTTATCTATTTGTGCTGCAGGTTTTTTTTTTTTTTTAATAAACATAACTGTATCTCACAGCTGATGGTCGGTCTAATGGGGGCAGTTTTTCACTTTTTACAACACCCCTCACTCCGGTGTCTGGCAGCAGTCAGTTTAAAGCTAAAAGTCCAAATCGTGTCTTTATGTGTAATTCTGGAAGCGTAAAACCAGTATATTTGATTTACTGAAGTGTTTGAAAGAAAGACAAATAGTGTGTTTCTAATTTTTACCACCATGGTCAACGGGTATAGAGTTACAGGATTTCTGGGTATTCAGTTCAGCTCTTTTTCTTTTTTTTTAGATAATTCGTATCATTTCAGCAGTAAGTGGATCAACACATTCGCTTCTCATTAAATCAGAAGGATCACTTCTGAAAATGAGGTTAGATTAAAGGACTATTATGACTGACACTCACTGATTGTTTTTCTTTAATTTCTTTTGAACATAAATTACCTTCACGCTCTCTCTTGCTACACACACACACACACACACACACACACACACACACACACACACACACACACACACACACACGCGGACCATTGTTTCCCTCCAGCAGTGGCCCTCAGAAGGGACAGCTCCTGCAGTTTCGGCACCAATAATTACTTGACTCCATGTCATAATCAAATCCCTTTAATAATGGGAACAATTCAGCGATTGCCTGGCGTAATCAAATTAGCCCGAGTCTTTTTGGATTTTCAATTATCTCCAGTCGGCGAAGCACTTTATCCAGGGCGCTGGCTGCGGCTCTGACTCGGAGCTCTGCACTGCACCGGGGCTGACAGCAGCAGCCTCACAATCGCAATGAGGCCGGGCTAATGTGATGACAAGATCGCCCGCCCGCCTTACTTAGCCTTTCATTTGTGCCGGGTCTCCTCAGAGTCCCCCGCTCTTATCACCACGTCCATGTACCTGCTCGGCACCGAGAAGCAAAACACACTGCTGCCGCTGTTTGCCCACTCTTTATGTGAGGGCAACCAGCATTAAAAAGCTGTGGGTCCACATTTACTCTTTTACAGTTTGCAAAGAAAAGGTTTGTTGAGCAGGTTAGCAGCCTCTTCTCATTCATGCAGCCGTATGAAAATGCACACTCGCAGGCTGCTCGCTGCAGCGCTCCACTGTTTGCCACCAGCTTTGAAGCAAAGTCAAGTCTTTGACACTAGCAGACACCAGTGGGGGTAACAGTGCCGTTGAGGGAATTCGAAACTTAGCATGTACTGCTAGCAGCCATATGGCAGCTGGGTTCAGCTTAGCTGTTTGGTTAGGAGCGGAAAAAAAGGATGAAATGAAATCTGCTCGGGTTAAACGACACATTTCGCCTTCAGACGAGCTTCTTCTGAACCGGCAAGAAGTCACACATTATGTATTAGTGTCATTATTAGGATTCAGTGTTATGAGATATACAGTGAAGCTACACACTTCTTTTTTCTTCTGTGCATTGAAGCACTTACATGAAACGGCTTTAAGATCATAACTCAATTCTTGTGTTGTGACTGTAAACATCCGACTGAGGATTGGGACCAGTCTGTAAATAAAGATGGATGACATGAAAGCTCCCAAAAGTGAAGCCAAATCATCTCTATCACCCCCTTGTGGCTGGCTGCAGTATTGGTAATAAACCCTGCCTCCACCATGATAGTAGATGGGACATGGACCAAAATAAAATACAGTTCAAATAAATGTTGTTTTTTTTTCATTTTAGGTACTATTCGTTTATAGTCAGAGAAAAGAAAGATGCATCGTAAATATTTGTTTACAGTCCATGTTATGAACTCGCAGGTTGGAGAATTTATTAAATATATACAAACGTTTAATTGAACAGCTCAATGGAGGCAGTGATATATTAATTAAAATGGATTTTAATATAAGGATGTCTTCAAAAACTAAAACATTTGCTAACATTCATTCTTTTACTATATTGTATTGACTTTTTCAGATCTAGACATAAACATAATTTCTTCTAGACAAGGTTGAAACATATCATTTATTGTCGATGGACAACATTTTTAAAGGGTAAAATGCACAGTAATGATTAAATGAAAGAAACATAAAAACTGAACAAAATAACATCTACTCTTGTTTTTAACCTTAACGTGCTATTTTCTTATTATTAGGGATCAAATCATGAAATACCAAAGTATACATTAGATTAATGCAGTGTTCTTGGCATATTTTAAGTACATTCAGTATAATTAACTTAAACACTGCAGTGTAAGAAAACTCCAACACAACAACAACGTGTCACACGGTCTGATAATTTATCTGCGCTGGGATCTGACGTTGGCTGTGTCCCT
This sequence comes from Limanda limanda, assembly GCF_963576545.1. Lineage (NCBI taxonomy): Eukaryota > Metazoa > Chordata > Actinopteri > Pleuronectiformes > Pleuronectidae > Limanda > Limanda limanda. The sequence goes on from NC_083652.1 coordinate 5,055,547, forward strand.
GTGGAGCAGAAACTGACTCGAACACTCTTGAGTACTCAGAGATCAACTTAATTAGCTCCTGTGCGTACGAAGCCATGTTTGATGTGACCTCTGACCCCTTCACTGATTTGTCATTAACTGTTGGAGAGGAGTGGTAAGAGGCAACGCTAAAAACCTCCGACTGTGTGCTGCCACAGTGGAAGCATACCACACTGCACCTGTGCTGTTGCATTGAACTGAACACGGGGCGGAAGTTTTCATAAAAACTCAACTGGAAACCACCTTTGCCAAAAGTCTGGAAATGTTCAATACCAATACTTGTACCTTGAACGATGAACTGATAGAGAAGCCCCTGAAAATAACATATTGATGCAGATAAATAAAATCCCCTCAGTCGTCCCTGAGTCGTTGGCATGATTCACACGTTTTCATTTTTGCAGACAAACTTAGAAAACAAGCAGCCAGGAGAAATCACAGAGCATTGGCTGAAATTATATGGAGGGAAACTTATTTTCATAGATACTGTGGACTTTTTGAAAACAGAAAGCTTTTTGCAAACTGTCATAGATTGAGAGTCTTAGTGTGGAAGCTGCAGTGTCCTCAGAACAGGTGAGCAAAGATCTTTGACATTTCTATGAGTTAACCAGATTATGAAGAGTTCCTCTCGCACAGGGTGACACTCACTCATAAGCACGCATGGCAGATTTAAAATGTTGGAAAAAAAATATATGGTCTTGAACTTTGTGGCAGCAATAGATAACAGAAATAGGTCCAACGCCGGAAGGATTTATAAGTACGGAGCATTTTTGGAGCGGATCAGACTACTGATCAAAATTCCGTGCATTCCTCTCCGCGGGTGGCTCGCTTCTATTTAAAGTAAAGAAAAAAGGCAAAGATGTGCCATCAGAGCCACCACAGGTTGTGCTGACCAGAGGCCAACTCACTGGAAACGACCAAAACCAACAATTAATCCACTTTTCCCAGACTCCGTTTCCAGTTCCCTGCACTTTACTTTGGTTCAGATAGAGGTCGTAATCTTACAAAAACATTAAAACGTCAGTGATTTAATAAGACAGTGGCCTTATGTATTTATGAGTTGTTATAATTATGTCTGGTAATTGAGTGAGTTTTTCCGGCAACCGGAAAGTGTATGGGAGATTAAGTCAAAATACACCCCTGTATGAGTGTGTGTGTGGGTGCAAATGTGTGTGTGTGCCCATGATAATAAAAGAACATGTCACCCAGTGCAGCCGTGTGTATCACTGACGAGATTTTAATAGTTTTTGGACAATAGCAGAGCTCTGGCACTGAGGATAAACACATATTAAACACAGTCCACATTTGTCAGTTGCAGAAATTCATTGTTGGTTTGAGGCTTTTCACAGGATTTGTGTTAGAATATCGTCTGACTTTAAGCGACAGCGTCTTGTCAGCCTCCTCAATTAGCCTGAATTGAGTTTTTTGTCTGGAAAAAGAGCCTTGCCTAAGGGCACGTCAGAAGTAGGACTATACATTCATTATCCAAAAGCTGCCAGTCAGACCATTCCAATCAGGTGCTTTTTCGTCTGCAGACCTCAAAAATAGACAAATAAATCCACAAGATGCGCGATTAAACAATTCCACGATTTAAACATATCTTTTCAATCCTGCCTGGTGAAAGGACAAACAGATAAGTATAGTCATCTCCCTACTTACTGTAAATGTGGCTCCTCTATCACTCAAGTGATTATTCAGCCCTGTTGAGTCTTTTTTTTATTCCTCTTGAATATTCTCCATTTGAATATCATTCCATAATCAACACAACATGTTGCTGCTTGTCTGTGTTTATATCGCTGATTTGCATTCAAATCATATTTTGCCTTTCTCTCCCAGCATGCTCAAGTGCAGATGCTCCAGAAGTAGCTGGGAAAAAAAGGTTGCGTGTGCCAAATATACTGTAGGAATAAATAAACACTTTATCGGGCCACGGAAGAGAGAAAAACCTATGTACAGGGGAGGAGCAGGAGCGAAAAAGGGAGGGGAAAAGACTCCATTGTCCTCTTTGGAACGAGCGGTGTGAGAAGTGATAATTAACCGGTAATTAATTTGGTGGTCTTTATCTCAGAGCAATGTGTGCTCTGCGAAAGATTAGGGGCGCTTTTTAATAAGCGGCACAGAGTTTGATTCTGCCTATTTCCGCCTGCAACAAATAAGCCTGTGTTTGTTTATTCCAGACAGGCAGCTGGCAGAGAGCTGCTGATACGTTCACAGGAAGGCTTTCCCAGTTTCTTCTCTGTCTGCCGCTGCTGGTGGAGGCCTGCTTCCCTGCATGTGTCGAGCACCTGACATCAGAACACCGCCGATAATTACACATGAATGAATTCTCTCCCTCCTTTTGCCGAGCATCACTGGATTCACAGAGCGGCAACACACTGGCTGTTAGTTCGGGTTAAAACACCAACATGTTGCTTTTAAACAGAGAAGTTATTTATATACACTGGGAACATATTAAATGATCGGTCGACTGAGGAAAGATTAATCCTCCGTCATTATGATAATTGATTCATCATTTTAGTGCATTTGTAAAGTTAAAATGCCAAAACCTCTCTGGTCACAGACTCTAAACTGGAACTCTTTGCTGGTTTTATTAGACTTCTGTGGTAATAAATTGAATCTATTGTGGTTTTGGAAAACTAATGCAAGTAAAGCAATTTCAAAAATGCCACGATCAGCTCTTGAGGACGGTGACGGGAATTTATTTTAGGCTTTTCTGACGTTTAATCCAAAAAACGACGAGCAGACGAATGGAGAATGAAATTAACTGAAGCCCTGGTCCAGCAGATCCTTTGTGTCCAAAGAGCGCTTCTTTTTAATTGAATAATTCACGTTGCAATAATCATTTTGACTGCTACTACTGATGATCATAATACCACATTGAAGGCCCGAACACAAATACAAACAATGCATGGGTTTCTTCTTAACCCGTCTCAGTTTATGTTTTTATTTTACAACTCTGAGTAATTTCCTGCTGACAATCTTCTGTTAACGCTCAGCATGTATAAGGGAGGGAGTGAAATAAGGAAGGATATGAGATAATCTCATTAAGAGCATTATTTCCTTTGCAATTTGAACACAATATGTTCAATTAACTATCGTAAAAAAAAACTCAAAGACAAGCATGCAAGCAAAGAAATCTGATAAACAAATGGATTCTTCATTCCTTCACATACAATGGTTGGTCTATTTTTTTTTTTTACAGTAAAACAAATCCAGAGCACTGCTGCCATCTACTGGCCAAGACTGACACCAAAGCAGCACATGGATGAGAAGCGAGACGACCAGAGCAGCACAGTGATACATACAAAATAAAAACAACAGAAATCTATGTCCACAACCGAATATGAAAATGTGAACATTATATTAGATATAGTTTTGACCACATCTGATGAGTGTTGAAGAGGTGATTTTTCAATGTCTATGTATTAGTGCAGAAGCATACAGATAATTACATTTCAATCCTTCTCTTGAGGATCAGCAAACTTTAAATCCCCGGCTGGGAAACTTTGTGTAGAGCAAAACACCACAAAGAAGAAAAAAAAAGCAACTTTCAGGTATTTGTTTCAGCACCACACTGCAGTCCCGCCTGTGTCCACCAGATGGCCCTGTGCAGACAGAAATGCCACGGGCTCGCTCCACTCCACTGTCCTCAGCCGACCTCTTCCAAAACTGCAGCAACCACCCAGCATGCCCCATGCTAAGCCCCCCCCTCCAAACCAACCCACTCCCCGCCTGCCAATACCCATCAGCCCCTGCGTCCTGGATGGAGGAGAGTCATCATGTCTCCACCCTGAGCCCTGCTGAGGAAACACATTCAGACGCTTAAACAGGAGCTAAATCCTCCTGAGGGGCAGAAACCTGTCTCCCGGTTTATGTGCAACACTCGCCCTCTCATCGGAGGAGGACCCGGTGTGAAGCCGTGTCTGAAATGTCACATAAACCCACACGACATGCCACCGTACGTCCTTCACCGGCTGACCTAAATCAATTGTCAGCCCGGCGCGACGGGGTGAGTGCCCCCTACTGGAGCTTGACCTTAACACTCCCGTCGGCTCGCGCACAGGAAAAGAGCCCGGGAACAGAGCAAATAGAAAACATTAAATTAGACTCCTCGTAAACACGGTGAATAATGAATAGGAGATGAACACCGTCCTGGACAATGGGAGCCCCCGGTGGTCATTGTGCAGCTGTCCGGATGGCACCCAGCATGCACCACTCCTGGGCCAGTGTGTTCCTTTATACCCTTTAACACGGTAGCACACGGAGGCCGCACCTGCTGTCCCCGTGGCTTCACCGCCATGTCCGACAGCAACGCCACACAGCCAATAAAAGAAATATGAGCAGGATGAAGCAGGAGGGCAAACACACACGTCCCCACTCTCTCTCTCACACACATACACACACACACACACACTGATCTCACTCTCTCTATGAAAAATGAGGATATACGAGCACACAAAAAATCCAACTCTATTTGTCTCCGCTACCCCCCCTCCCTCCATCTCCATCCCTTTCCCCTTCCGCACTCTCTCTTCATCTCCCCACGGCAGAAGTGACTAAAAGTAATTATACATGTTTAATAACTTCAAGGACTATAAAAACCGCTGTCGGGGGGCGAGGAGGTCCAGTTTAACGACGGTGATAAAAATGAGGGTAAGGAAGAGGGGACAGAGGAGGGAGGAAGGAGGAGGGAGGAGAGGGGGGTGACAGTAAGAGAATGAGCTTGTGAGGAGGAATGGAGGCCTCGGAATTACCCCGGGGGGAAACGCGCTGCATGAAAAGTAGTTCAGGCCCGTTTTTCGACAGCGAGAGTAAACTCTATTGGCATTAGACGAGCTGAGTGGCTCGTTCATCAGAGGCTGTGGTCTGCCGTGTTACCCACAATCCTCCCCTGCTCCGTCTACCAGCTACGCTCGGAATGTGCCATGGCCGTGTTCCTCGGGAGTATTGTCTTTAAAAGTCAAAGAGAGAATGGCGATGAGGGAAAAAACCTGTTCCAAAGGCGCTGAAGTGAAGCAAATCTCTTGTAGCTTCGCATCCTGACGGGAGTCCGACACTCGTGGGCCGGGCTCGTATTAGTTTGAGATTCCGGGAGTGTGGGATTGACGAGACAAAGCTACGCTGTCTGCTGTGAGAGAACACAGGGCAGCGGAGGAGAGATCGGGCTTCTTTCCGCTATAGACACTGAGTGATCCCGGGGTTAGTTCTGAATTCTTCTGCCTGCTCTGACTGACTGCAGTTCTGCCTAGTTGGTGTGCAGCACAGCATGAAAATCCTCCGAATAACCCCGGGCACACTCATTCCCACAGCAGCCCGAACACAGAGAAGACTCGCCATGTTTCGGGAGAAGGAAACACGTACTGGATCACGCAGCTCATCTACTTTCACTGACCTTGGCTGAGTTACATTTTTTGCTTTCGCTCTGTTTTGACTGTAACCTCCTGATCATTGAATTATTGGAAAAAGTGTAGATACTTCTCAGCCAGTACAGCGGAACTCCTTGTCAGTTCAGTTGTGAAAAGAAACAATGAGGACTCCTGGGTTCACGCTGCCTTTTGCTCTTCCCTGCCCCAGGCCGGAGCACTTGTGCTGTTATGTATTCTTTCCCAACTTGCTGACCTTGTCCAGGTCCAGGTGAGCGTGTGCGGGTTCAGTCGACCCAGATGCCCGGCAGGTCGGTTTGGCCCGGGCCGTGCGGAGGCGCCCGCTGTCCCGCTGAGGGCGTGGGCGAGGAGTGTGAGGGACGCTGGGAGGAGGAGGAGGAAGAGGAGGAAGAGAGGACATTCCTTGGCCTCAGGTGAAGCCGGCACAGTGCCGCAGTGTCGGACGCACACTGAGAGCAGGAATATATAAACACACTGAGCTGCAAGCTGCACCCGCTGACACACACACACACACAGACACACACAGTCAGGAAAAAACATGCACAGACATGCATTTGCGAGTGGACCTCCTTGGATGGACAGACACAAATTACATTCACAACAAATATGAGTGTCAACAAACAAAATGAGTAAACCCCCTCTCATCTGACATGGAAATACAAAACCGCAGATATTTCTTTGCCGTATTTATATCACCGATACGCCGACACGCTGCTGGGTCTTACAGCACACTGCCATCCTCCCGCTGCTACTTCCGGTAACGACAGCCAAGACACCGGCTCTAAAGAAAGAGCGAAGCCAGGGATCAGGCCTCGGCGCCTGCCAACACAAGCACCACCAACCCCCACCCCCATGCAAGCCCCCGCCCCCACCCTTCCTTCAGGACCATACTGCTCCGACGCATGAAAACCCACTCAGCTCCAGCAGCACAGCTTCAAGGATGTGGGAAGACTGTGGCAGGTGTCCCAGAGCAGGTTGGACACACAAGCACGACAACAATATTTTGCTGATACAAACACAAGGCAGGGAACAGAAGGAGGTGTAGGTGCAACATTGGACACTGGCATCTCGTAATGGACATGCATATCTATATCTTTTTTTTATGTGTGTGTTTGTGTGTGTTTGTGTGTGTTTGTGTGTGTTTGTCTGTGTGTCTTTGTGTGTGTTGAGTGTGCTGAGAGCGCTCAGTTCTTCCTCCAGATTTCTATTTTTGGCATGTTGGAAAAGCCTCTGAAACAGAATTTGGTCCACTCAGGACTGAGTGAATCCTCACTCCTTTATAATGTAACAAACACTGAAGCTGCACTAAACAATTATTGTAACTAAACAACAATCAACAATCAAATGTATTCTTCCAGCTCTTCTAGCTCAGACACTTATTTTGTGTCACCGGCTTGTCCCGCTCATAGTGACACCCTTTGTTTTGATTTGTATGTATTTTATTTTACATCCGTCCTCTTAGCTATTTGACTGAGTTGAAGCCTAAAACTTGAACTCACACTCTGCTTTGTTTTCGGTGCTTGCCACCATTTTCTCTTCCAGGTCTAAACATGTCAGTTTGGAATGGACCGTTTGCTTGGTCTGTGGGTTTCATTCAGTCTTCTTTCTGAAACTGTAAAAGTGACCTGTAGTAATTGAGCTTCAGTAAGTAAAGGACTCTGGCCACAGAATCCTGAAGGCTAGAATTTAAAAATAAGTTGTTGTTGCCGATAACATTGTCTCAATCGACAGAATCACTTGCATTGATGAGTCCCATTTGCTGCAGAGCTCCTGTCACCTCTTTATTAATATTGACGCTATCAATTTCCCTGTTGGCACCATCACTACTGTGATGAGCGGATTTCCTGTCAGGGACCAGGTGATGTATTTGGAACTGTAGTGTCGTGGTTATCACATCAGTTATCTTTGTAAAAGGTTGTGGTTTCAACACCAAGTGGAAGTACCTTTAATTTCCTGGAATCAGACTTATCTCAATTTTAAGAACTTCCAAAATTAAATCAGCAGTAGAATTAATCAATCAAAGTCAGGCCTGTGATTCTTTACTTTTCTAAGGTTTTAATTCGCAAGTCGATGGATCATTTTGTGCATGAGCCCAAATCTGAAAAATGGCCTTCACTATATACCAAGGTTCAACTGAGCAACAGTTAAAATCTCTAAAAATCTTAAACTTATAATAAGATGCGAAAAACAAATAAAACAATAAGGAGTCTACAAGGGCTGTGAACTAGATTTAAATACAGCAACAAAATCAGTGAGTAAATCTAATTGTTTTCCAAGACTAAGATGAGAAAAATTATAAAAATATGTTTTGTAAAAAATATAACTGAATATCGCCCTCTTTGACGGATATATTGTAGGACAACATCAACCAGCAGCATACATAGAGCACAGTGTGTGAAACACAGAGAGAACTCGGACCAAGTCACTGCCAGTTTTCTGAATTAAATTAGACTGAGATGACATAACCAATATTGTTTTCGGCTCAACTAGATTGACTGAGATGTTCAATGTGATCGGATGAAAAACCACTGAAACAGTCACAAGTTTCTTTCACTGAGATAAAACAGGGACTTTGCAACAGGGACGGCACAGCAGGCAATTAACTGGGGCACGACAATGACAATCCTGTAGGTAGCTTTTGCCTGCAGCCCCCAAAGTCCCTCGACGCCCGTGACTAAAATGTCCAACGTCTTCCTCAAATACAAGTTAACAAAACAACAAAAGTACATTAAAAACTTGGCAAATTTGAAACATTTGAGAAGCTGGAATAGAGGCATTTACAGGTCCACACGAACCGGAGGAGAGGAGGCCCAAGGCCCAAGGCCCGACCCGAGGCCCGACCCGAGGCCCGACCCGAGGCCCGACCTTGGATCCACATTTTATACAGTCTGTCTGGTCCGGGAAGGATCCCATTCTACTACTGCAGGTCCTGGGTTTAATATTATGTGTAACATCTGAGTGGATCTTATTATACTGCAACAAAACTGCAAAGCTGATCGTGAACGAGTTTCTTATACGGCACCGTGACTTTATCTGAAATCAAGACCAGGCACAGGGGAGAAGGTTCCTATCGTTACATTAGGTAAGACACAAAGTTTGGATTTGCCACGTTGTGAATTATCGGTAGCTAATTGTAGATCCAGCATTTCTCGCTTCTGCAAGGGTCCGGGTCTCTTTCGAGGTCTATTTGGGCTCAAGCACAGATCTGAGAACCCATGAAGAACTCCAAACTAGACACATGTAATGTTTGTAATGGTACCCTTACATAAAGTAAGTTGCTGAAAATAATGATCTGCCATGAATCTGAAGAATTACTCCACTAACCATTTTGTTCATTCTAACAATGCAGACAATATCCATTATTTATTTATCACATTAGTTGTGGACCACACGGCCTGGAGCAGATACGACTTTCAATAAAAGTCCGCCAGCGATTCAGTGCAGACAGAAAATAGACAAACACACGCGAGCCTGCCGAGTGACAGAGGAGAGGGATCTGTCGAGGAGACGTTGCCTTGGCCCCGGAACATGGCTTTCCCTCCAGAGCCACGGGAGACCGGAGAGTCAGCACTGGCTGGCTCCGGGGTTAGCTCCATTTGGCAACCAGCGGGCCGAGCTGGCCTCCACGCATTCACAAATGAGGGTGGAAGGAACAGGTGATGGTGTGCGCGTGGTGCAAAAGCCAGTGGAGTCATTATGAGAATCCATCATGACTTATTATCACCATAACTGATCATATCGTACGCACGCATGGCTGTGCTGTTCCTGGATGACAGCCTCTTATTTTCCCAGTACAAACGCCAATAGAAATGAGAGGCTTGTTGTTCCCGGCCGCCCCCCCCCAGCACCCAGCCCTGGCCCGATCACGACACACATGGAGTAAAACCTCCACGCCCGCTCGTTTGAGGACAATGACCTCCCCGAGTCGGCCGCCTGTTTTCAAGGAGCGTTCAGGAAGTGTCTTTTTGACGGGCTCACACGCCGCTGAAGCCTGGTGGTGAAAGACAATTCCAATCAGAGCTTCATTCAGATAGCAGCATTCACAAACGGGGAACAATGGAATAACTGAAGTCTATCATGTTCTGCCGTGTAAAACAACCTTAGGGCTAATTGATCCCAATTAGGTGGCTGACACAAAGGGATGCTGACAAGCACACAGGTGCCTGTCTGGCTGACTGTCTCTCACAGGGGTATAGCCTGGCTGTGTTAGCTTTGTTAGCTTCACACGGCTCTCAGAGCGTCTGCACATCAAACCAGAGTCTGAAAAACCCCCCAAAAGTGGTGTGATTTATAATGAAACAACAAGATAGGAGGGCGAGAGAGAGGCAGCAAGGACCATCTCGTTCTTTCTGTCTTTTTTTTTTTTCCAATGCATTTTGATAGAGCAGAGTGAATTATTCACGGTGCTGGTCTGAATCTCGCTGGGATGCAGCTGTAATGTGCAGCACATTTGCTCCAGGGCTCAGGAAAAGTTTGCAGTGGACAAGTCCAGAAGGGCAGAAGAAGTAGCTCAGCTCACTCCTCTACTGTACATAGTATCTCACAATATACAGAACATCCTCCCCAGCTAGGATCAATGTGCAGTCGCGAAAAAACAACATCACCCTGAAACCATGCTACTGCTTTCAGCTTTCAATATAAGTTATTTTCATTAATAACGAGCAAATATATTCAAGCTGTTCCTCCTGCGATGGCTAAACGCATCGGTTGATTTGCTGCCGGGCCCCGAAAACATCCCACTCTCATCCCTGACCTGCCACTGTGTCTGTACTTTGTGTTTATTTGGTTACATTCAAACTTACATTAAATACACAGAAGACAATCCTGTTCTGTCTCTGGACGTAACGTTCAAAGACTCAAGCTCTAAAATGAGGGAGAGCTTGAGGACACCACACGCCCACCTCCACCTGTAAACCTGCATCCATTGGACGGTACTAGCTGTCAATGACTTGGTATCCACATCCCGATGCATTCAGTGCTTTATCGTCTACTTGACTCTAAATGGGACTTTGATTTACATAATGAACATCATCGTGTATTGAAAAAGACTTGAAACTAGAGACTGAGACATAAACTCCTCAGGGACATTTTTTTCTCATAGACTTCTGTAGAAACAGACTTTTTTCAAGAAAATACAGATTTCAGTAACTGAGTGCATTAGCATCAGTCTCTCAACCCGCCCATTTTTATAAACAATCTATGCACATGACACAGTAAATGTACACAGAACAACATAAACAAACAATAAAAATAAATAAATATCGTAATTCCAAGCAAGGGGACGATTCCGACCAGTTAAGACAAGGAGCTCGTACCTAAAAGACGGGCTACGTCTGACACTGACCACAAAACTGCCAGGACTTTTAATGCTGGTCTCCACGACAGATCAAACTACAATGAACCTCTTTAACCTTTAACTTTCAAACAAAACAGAGCGAGTCTACAGCGGAGAAACACAGAAGCACTGAAAACAAACCTCAAACGCAGACAATGCTAGAAGCTCCTGACAACTCCCGGTCTGCTCTGATTGGTCAACTGCATGTAGGAGACGCCGGCCTCTGCTCTCACTTCACCTGGCTCTGTTAGGGGGCGTGCCAGACTAGCTGCTGCATGTGCATTATGCAAATACAATACGTAAGTTTGGTCTGGACTACTGACGAGGGGTTTCAAGAGCTTCAGTGTTTTCTGTGGAGGAGACGAGCTCCCTTTGCCTTTTAAATCACAACTTTTGTAAACCCATAACACAATAGGAAAGAAACACTGAAAGAAAAAAACATAAATGTGCCCTTTAAATAGTTCTCTAACATTGTTCACCCTTACAGCAAACGGCCTTGATGAATAACAGATATAAACCCACTGTTTATAAAAGTCTTCAGAAATCCAGATAGTTGAAGCTCTCCTCCTTCCTCTGCTAAAAAAAAAAAAATTCCATCTCCAGCCTCCCTTGAATTTGAATATTGATTTGACATGATGAGACCTTCCCCTTGAATCTGCTCAGGAGACGCAAACTGGTGCCATTCATCACTAAAGTGCAGATATAAAACGAAGGCTGACATCTAAATGATTCCGCCCAGTCCCCCATATTTCACAGGAGGCCTACTGATATGAGTGTTGACATTTAAATGAACATTCTCATCTTTGGGAAGGTCTAATTTGATCAATGCAAAAATCCAGAAAGAGGACCTCCCCCTGCCCACACACACACACACACACACACACACACACATACCGACTCACACACGGTGATGTGCATCTCCTTGTACATCTGTCACCTTCATGAAAGGAGACCTCCCGGTGACCTGGCCCCCATAAAGACAAGTCGCTGCTCACCGACTCACTGCAGGCTGCCTGCATCTGAGCCTCATCCGCCACCGACGCAGCTTTCATCTAGCACGGCTGCAGGCGGCGGGGAACACACAGTACAGCCGCTTCACAGAGACATGTGACGGCAGACGACAGAGACAAGTACACGGAGATAGGAACAAAACGCTTTCCATGGCAGCATAAACTGAGATAAAGATCCAGCTATTCTGCAATAAATCTCCCCCCCAAAAACCTGCAGCACAATCTCAGGTTTGTATCCCGAAAGGTGTTAGGTTTGATTTAACGAGGGTTAGCCAAGTTACATTATTCCCCCTTTTTTATTGTGCTTTGTGACAACTTTCTACTTATTTTTCTCAAATGAGCGACTACACAGGAAATGGTGAAATCTCTCGACGGCGTCAGTGATGATGCACAGAGAAGAAGCAACAAGAAGCAACTGGAAGCAACACACCAGAGATTAACGCAGCGAAATCACAAAGTATTTCAAACGGAAAACTCGGCTCAAGTCATCCACGTTGCTCAAATTCTCGCTGAATTTTCTCTGAGGTTCACTTCGAGCCACTCGCTCGCTCGCTCGTTCCATTTTGTGTTTTTGTGATTGTGTTCTGCGGCAACTCGTCCTTGAAACCCTCAACTTTCACTGTAGCATGAAAGAAAGAGTTAAGTAAATAACACATTTCTAGGTCACAAAGTGATAAATAATACACAATAAGAGACAAAGGCAATGCTTTTCTTCTCACTTTGAAAGAAACTGTCACACATAGACAAGTTCTTTTTCTGTGAGGCAGATCACACACACGAAGGGTAGGGGGCGCATTCTTTTTGGATTGGTAGGATTATACACAGATCAATTCTCAGGTTCTTTACACTGGCTTCCTGTCTGTTTATTGCACTGAATGGTTTAGGGCCAGAATACATCTTATCTATTGCCACGTTATGAAGCACCCGGACACCTCAAGTCGTATGGACCGGGTCGGATTTCTGACGCTAGGGTCAAAACTAAAACACTGAGTATTTTTAATGCGCCGCACATGTAGAACTGCAGGTCTGCTGCGACTCTTGGTTCTTTTGAAATCAAGTCTGTTTCTGTCCGGTTCATCAAACCTGTTTATTAAATCGACTAATTATTCATCTCTTAGTGTACCTTCTACTCTAATTATTTTATTTGTCAATTTGTAATTAAGGATTTTTAATTAATTTTTAAAAAATATATTAAAAATCCTCATTTTAACTTTAAGTCCTCTGCAAATGCTTGTTTGTGTTGTTTTATAATGCTCTCACCATTTGTTGTGATGACTTTCACAACTCACGTAAAGCACTTTGCATTTGCTCTTACAGTTTATTGTACAAATACACTCTCTCCTCTTGTGGTCTGTACTTTATGCGAAGCTTCGTCTGCACTCACTCATCTCCAGCTTATATTTTATGCTTCTAATTCACTTATATGACTACTTCTAGTAAAATGAAATGATCAATACGTTTGATGCCTTCCTGCCAGCGCTTCACTGGTCAATTAACTGTTGTTTTTTAAAACAGTTTTAAAAAATCTGTTAGTTTTATGACTTTATATAAATGTTTAATCAATGGTACATAATGCACCGTAGTGTAATTCTAAGTAAATGTGAGTGTTTATTAATGTAACAGTAACTTCATCTGTGAACAGCAGAGGCTGCTCTATAAACAGATCATGAATGAATCTGTACAATTATGAAATGGGTCTTCTCTCTGTAATTACTGACAAACACTGTGCATTGATGAATATTTTACATAATAATTAGTTACAGGGTGTTCTTAACAATATTCATGAACTGCTTATAGTTGCTAAATCAGGGAACCATGAGCAAAAATGATAGTAAAGTGATACAATGTTTGTTGGTCCAAATGTGTTATGGATCAAACAGTTATTTCATGAACACATTCCGCGCATGAAATAATAAGAGAAAAACGCAGAATCTTTGTTCACTACATTTACTCACCCAGCCTCACCTCACAAACGCAGTCCTGCACTGACTCTCTCTCTCTCACACACACACACACACATCAAGCGACAGCATATCAACACCCACTGTGGCCTCCCGCCTGCTTATGGGAATGTGTCACCTCTCGTGGCACCCGGAGCAGATAGCAGGAGGCCGAACCAGAGTGTTTAACTCGGGCTCCGGTGAATGGCTGTAGGTCACCACTGTATCATCTCCCCGCCGCACACACACAGGGGCTTGCCAGGTGGCTTTTATTTGACTTTAATGTGGAGAAATATTAGATTTTTCCTGGGCCGGCTAAATCCTTCCCCTGGGCTGCCAGATAGCCCTGCAAAACCGTACACAGAAGACGGGTCAATAAGAGCCCTGATGCCAAATCTCCTTAAACTCGCTCTTTATTCATGAATATGTGCTGAAACAATCTTTTGGAGGTATTAGGGAGTTTGTGAACAGAGTACAGGCCTCTCTAATCCACTTTACTTAACACTTTGGACAGAAATTTAAACATGCCCACCGCTGCACTTTAAGTCCATGAGGAGGAGGGATGATGTGCCACCTTTGGCTGGTCCGGCTGCGGAGGCGACAACCTTTTTAATTTTTTTAATTATCCGTGTTATTGTAGAAGTAATGAGACTCCCAACTGTAGGTTTAATTACTACAAACAAATGAGACCCTGGATGCAATGATTCACAGCCTCTAAACCTTTGTCCAAATAAAGAAGAGGTACGGCTATTCCAACTGTAATTGAATAGCATTAATTTTAATGCAAAAGATAAACATAAAAATGTTCTCTTTGCCTTTTGCTGCCCCGACTCTGCCCGTAAGAGAGACGCTGGGAAAAAAAGCTCTTTCTTTCCGAGGCAGCATTAAAACAAAGCACTGTTCATTCTCCCGGTTCTTCCAAAAAAGTCTCCACAGTTCACAGACTGGTTCAGTTTCCAGCTGTTGGGCTAAATGCGATTCTCTGCTGGTGCTTTCTGAACTGAAATCTTTTCTAAAAAAAAAAACTTGGCTTGCAGGATTAAGGTTCGCTTCTTTCAACACTAACACAATGTAAAATACGGAGGAGGCTGCCAATCTCCCCGGCAATATTCCTGTTTTTCCTTTGTTTAATTACACTATGTGTCAGAATTCATGCAGTAATGAGTATCAATGTCAAAATAATGTGCGTAATTTTTATCCAGGCTAATCAGAGCAGAAAACCTCACATGACGTGCTTAGCCACAGGTTTTCTTCTATCAAAGCACCATTATTGTCATTAAATCAAATATGGAGCTGTCACCGGCACACACATCAATCTCAGGACGTGTAAAGACAATATGAACAGAAATGTTAAAGTAAAAAGAATTAATCCAGGCGCAAAATAACAGTCTATTATCTGTTCAAGTATAGGTGTCACAGAGTGATTTAACACAACACTGATACAAACGATAACCAGATCGGGAAAGCTTGAAGGCCTCTTGTTCCTGTGCCACACAGGAAATGTCACATTTAATTTGTCTGTCAACTGGTTAGTCAGCAAGAACATCATCAGCCGCCGTGGCAGAGAAAACAATCAGCCTTCATTAAGCAAAATAACCCACAGAGAAAAGCTTCACTGAATCAAATACACTGATTGATTGACAAGTTATATCCGAGAAAACTAAAATATCACAATGACCAAGAGAACAGAAAACTCACAGACGACAGTTGAAAGCACTCACAGAGATTTTCACACCTGAAAGTCAGTTTACATTTGCTCTTTAGTTTCAGTTTCACAGTGTAATCTAAGAAGTAGACTAAATAATTTGGTATGTATCATGTCGTCATCACCTACGTGGGCTGCTTCCTGGCTACCTATTACTAGACCTTCAATGGTTTTTTGATGGGAGTGCACCTGATGTTGGGGTGTTACTGGTCCGACTCGTCAGTTTGTAGAGTTGCAGTCTTTATGTTTATACGTCTTCCTCAGACCAAATTTCAATTCAATACTTTGTCTCCTCCCCCGCCTAACGTGGTAGCACGGCTCATTTTTGCTTCTCTTCCGTTTATTTTTCTTCTTCTATTGTTTAATGCTGTCTCAACTTGCTGCAACAGTGCCGACAGTTTGGACTCTGCAAAAAGACTAAAGAGTAAAATACTAAACTGAACAGTCTTAACGTCCACACCAAACAAGGTGGGTGTGGAAGTGTTCTAAATCCATCCGTACATGTAGATTGGATCATTTACACCTCACCCCAGCTCTACAAAGCATTTTAGCATCTTTGTTTTTCCAAGCCGTTCTACATTCACATATTGATTTTGATGTGGGTTTCCATGGTAACAGACAAAACCTGACTGTCAGCTTACACATTTACTGTACCAACTTAATGATGTAATACTTGTGTTGTACTGTATAACAATACTATTTGTGTTGTGTGCTTGCTTCCCTGTCACTCAGGAACGATACATATAGAAAATTAATTAAGGAATGGATTAATTAGTAACACAACTTTAAGCTGTGAGTAAAGAAAATGATAACGCACGACATGGTTGTCGATTGTGCGCCTATTTCTGGAATACTCTTGACTGATTCCTGCATGACAATTAAAAACAAGTGTCTTTTATGATATAAACACAATATTATTTCAGAAAAAAAGCTCAGACTGTGCCACACAGCAGAATCGCAGCATATGTCAACTTACTAATGGTTTATTCAACGGAATCCGTCGACCCATCCCCCAACAAACACGCTCAGCCTCCGTATCGCACGAAGCATACCACCACAGTGGAACACTAATTAAGCCGGAGCGTGTTCACTGCACGCCTTTCTGATGTATACTGTACATACGCCGATATGACAGGGTTGTGTGGGGGTGTGGCTGCTTCTGTGCGTGGTTGTGTGTGTGTGTGTGTCTTTGGACGTGTGGCTGGCACACATGTGTATGTGCATTTGTCTAGTTCACCCCACAGGATGACCCATAAAATACAGATACACACTCACATCTGAATAGGATACAACACACACACACACACACACACACACACACACACACACACACACACACACACACACACACACACACACACACACAGAGAGACATCTTAAAGACTACTGATTCGACTCCGTGACCTCGTGACTCCGATGCTCCGCCCCCTCCCCTCCCCTCCCTCCCTCCCTCCATCCGTGTCGGCCGCCTCAGTGCATCTTTCCCGTTGTTTTACACTGATAATAAAATGCTCCATCCCACTCCTACACACTCCTCCTCCCCCTCCACACGTTCCCCTAATGAGATAAATTAGCGCCTTGCAACAGATGCATGGAATATACACTAATGGCCACCATCTGTCACTCATCTCTGGGAGATGGAGTGAGAACGTGGCGCTAAATCCGATCACAAGCCCCTGGCAGAGCCCCACCGTGCTGAGGAGGAGGAGGAGGAGGGAGGAAGACACACAAAAAAAAAAAAGAGAGAGAGAGAGAGAGAGGAGATGAAGAGCATACAGTACAGAGTGAGGAGGGGGTGGCAGTGTGGGGGTTTTGGTGCGGTGTGACTGGACCTCAGTATGTGTGTGTAAGTGGTGGAGAGGCGTCGGAGCTGCAGTACAGCGGGTTAGAGCTGCTCGTGATTCAGGCACAAAAAGATTTTTAAAAAGTGTTCAAAAGAAGGTTGTTCAATTCCCTGATGATACGATCCTGAAAAGTAGGAATTGTAAAGCTGGCGGCCTCTGAGGAGGTAATCTAAAGGTAATTCATCTTAGTTTTCTTATATATATATATATATATTGGGCCACGTGCTCCATTTCTGAACTTTAGTGTATGTGTTGCTGTGTGTGTGCTCCTTTCTAAAGAGCTGTGCACACTTTCACCTTTATTATAATACTCCAGATATTAGACCGGTCCTCGTACTTGATGTGACTAAATTAGATTTTCTTCCAATGAGGAAATATTGTTTGAGAAGGGATCAGTGGAAGCTAAGCAGTAGATCTAATGAAACAGACCCACACAGAACATCTGCAGGTGGTAGCTGGCAACATTATTATTTTTCCCTCATATTTTGTATTTTATAAAAACCTGCAGAGAAAAAACAGTAAGATAAATTAGGTAAAATTGACTCCAATCTTGCAGTTTCTTCTCCTTTAGTCTGTTATTATCACTTTGATTTTGTTATTGATCCGTTGGATCGATTCTCTCGCCCTCAATAGTTAAATCTTTTAATACGTAACAGATTATGGGATTTGACATCAGTCTTTGAGAACCAGAGATTCCCTGCGGAGGTTTCAGGATGAAATCCCTTCCTGGGTTGAAGTGTGAAGCCTTTTGGTGACAGATCAGAATTAAAAGTTCCGCATTCCCACTAGGCCATATCCACTGAATTTCACTCACGGATGTTTTTAACATTTTAGATTTTTGTTAGTAACTTGTTGGTGTTGACTAAACTGAAGAACAAGCAAGATCCTAATTTCAGTGAGATTGACTGAAAAGACAAAGCTTAATAAACTAACCTGCAGTTCCTTAAAAAAAAAGATACACATAAAATGCAATAGTAAAGCATGCCAATTATATATAACAACCACAATTACACCTTTCCTTATGTGAATGTGAATTTATAAATTATATTGGACTTTGCAGGGAACCTTTAAATAATGCAAATGACCATTTGAATGTGTGGTTTTCCGAGAGCAGCACGGCTTTGCACTTCAGTTCAATGTCAGAATGAGCAGGAAGGAAATTGTGTGTGAGAGAAGACTTAAGCACCTCGGCGAGGGGCTTAAGTAGCAGTCTGAATTGCACCATTTATGCATAAGGTACCTAAAAAAAATCACTTGGTAAAAAAAAAAGAAAAAAAGCCTTAACGTCAACTCCCACTCTGGGATCCATCAGAGATATTCTAATAGAGCTTCCTCTTGACGGCCGGTAATTCCCTCTGCAGCGCTCGCCGTCAGAACAGCGAGCTGCTGCAGAGCAGACAGACGTTCTGACAACCTATACCTTCTCCAAAAAGTCAGCTTTTCATATCTAATGTCGCCACGACACTTTCCTCTGTACAAATAGCCACAAATCCATTTATAGAATGTAATCAGACAATGATATATTCCGGTCTCCACTGTGGGCTGCACTGTACATTAGCATGCAGCTTATGATGAAAGTGAAAAGGAACAATGAGAAACAAAAAGGGTGATGAAAAGGCAGACGAGCTTCGCATCTCTGGAACCAAGAGAAATGAATCACCCGAGGAGCTGCCCGGCACAGCTTCCATGAGAACAAATGGACTACAACCAGCAACAATTAATCACTATTTGCATGGAGATGGGCATAACTCCTTTTTTTAAGTGGAAATTAATTACATGTTGCAAGAAAAGAAGGAGTCGGAAAGAAAAAGAAAAAAAAACTTTTCAGAAGATGAAGCGACCTAAGACTGATATTATCGCAAAATAATGAAATGAAAGCAAAATATTCATCTGCTCAGAGACTTTAATCCTACAGAAATGAGATTACATATCCATGCATTTAGAGTGGAAGTCGGAATTCCGAGCTGCGAACAACTTCTGGGCGCATGTTCTCTTTTTGTTAAACAGAGCATGTGTATATTGGACAGAACCACTGATCCCTATAAACTTCCAAATCCAGCAATCATACCGCATCAACATTTCCCACTGAAGGCTTCACATAAAAAGTAACTGGCCTCATAAAAGCCATGTCAAATACGGACAACCTCTCATAAAAAAGCACTGATGAAATTCTCAGACAAAACTATAAATGGCATCTGTAGAGAAAAATAAAATACAGCACTTTATAGAGCGGAGCTGGACTGCTTTAGTGCATTTTTACAGTCAGATATGTAGACCCCGTGACACGCATTTGACCGCTAATAGCAGCAGCACAAATCGACTGCAGCCTTGAACATCGGAATGATGCGCAAAATCCAATTTAAACACACAGTCTATATTTTTATTGACTTAATCTTTGACATTTTCATACTTTTCCCGAAGCCTGCATTTGATTAAGACCTGAATGGGGGTTTCAGCAGACACTATTCAGAAAGTTTGTTCTAGAGACAGTTCTTCAAGTCTTTGTAACTTTGAGCGAGTTCCAGGTCGCTAATTATTTAGAACTCGAGGAATGCGTTTGTAAAGGCGTCGGTAATGCATGTACAGGTTGCTAATAAATAAAACATGTAAACAGGCGGTGACATGATTGAAGCTATACCTTTATTAATGCTGTTGTGGAAACAAACATTTTGCAACCGACCGTGAAGCCGCCCATCGCTTTGTGTTTTGAAGCCTTGAGTTTCACTTTTGCTATTTTTTCCATCCTGGGTTTTTGAAACCATAAGTAAGCATGTCTTGAACTGACAAGAGAAATAAAATAATTTTCTCAGACACTTCTAAGGACACTGACTTCTTTTAGAACCAGTGGAGTCGTTCATTTTTATTGTCAGTCTATGATTTCAATCATTCAACTCAAGGCAAAGTCGACTCGACACAACTTATTTAACGATTCTGCAAAACGGCAAATTCTGTATTGTCCAATTCATTTATTGATCATTCCTTTACTCTCTCCATCGATATCTGTACACGTTATAATAAACCACATGGTGAATAACTGATTAGCGTTGGAAAGATGGTTAACAGGCCATAGACAGGGTATACTTAACTATGATTTGAATTAGCTAAATTAGTGTAAATCTAACTATTTACACCTAGTTATGTGGAGTCTCTGCAATGCTTGTAGTTGAAACAAGGCTCAACTCCCTGCTGCTGATGAGTGAACAATCATTGACTATATATTAATGAAATAACCCGGCCCAGCAGAGGATCGTGGAGTCAGTTTATCAAACAGACTTTCTTGAGCTCAATAAAGCATCATCATGTCTTTTTCTCTTTGTCTCGGGCTGATTAGAAGGTTTGCTACGCAGCCTCGTCCTTTCAACACACTGTTTCATTTTTATTTTGTGATTGGTTTCTGATTAGTTGGATGTAATTGGATTTTCTTTTCTGATCGTGTCTTTCTTTACTTCTTTTGTCCGTCTCTTTTAAAGTCGTTTTCTGAGACCGCAAGTGGTAAAGGGCCGCGGAGCTAAACGACCTTGAACTTTAACTTTAACTTTGTCTCTCCGTTTTGTCTCTGTCTTCCTTTTTCTCTGTCTTTCCCTCCGTCTTGCTCATCCTCATTTACATGGCCTGGGCTGCGCAGCTCTAACAATCCATTAGCTTGGCGAGGATGTTGAGGAGATCCATGCAAATAAGTGTGAAATTACACCGTAATCAGTCATGTAAATCGCGTCGGTTCTCAATCTGGGCATCATCATTTCTCTGTACGTGTTTAGAAAATGGCATGCGGGGGCGATGGGTGAGGTTTCGGCAGAGAAAGAGATGGAGAGCACGAGAGGAGAAAAAGATTATAAAAGAGGTGTTTGACAAGGAAGAGGATATGAAAAACACTCAAAAAGAAGCTTTGATTCCTTTTTTCTGAGCTGAACTCATTTTTTCTCCTGTTGGGTTCAGTTTTAAAAATTCATGCCATGATCAAAATTGTTCAGCAATGCGAGACTTCCAGTGCAAAGGCATTCTGCCTCTTCTTTGATGAGGAGAAAGGGGAGGATGGAGAGAGGAAGAATCTGATGAGACAAAGGGATGGACAAGTGGGTTTGTAGGAGCAGCTGCAGAACCGCAGCGTAGAGCACAGGAGAAAATCATTGAAGAGGACCATGTTTTCATGTAAGTGCAGCACAGAATGAAGTGGAGGAACTTTTTGTCCGTAATAAAGGTTGAACTAGTTTCTTTACTTTTGAGGATATATCGAATTAAGAGAGAAAAAGTTTAACCCCACCAGGACCGCACAGTGTATAATGGATGGTCTACTGTGCAATTCTCACAGCTTCCCTATTGCCTTCAACTCAGAGCCTTAGCACTTCGCTCTCTCATCGATCGGGACAAAAAGGAACAGTGAGTACCATCTTAGAAAGATGTTTTAAAGCTGACAGGATTACACCTAAAAGTGTGGAAAGAAACAAATGGTTCTGCGAAACAGTTTTTTAATTAAGCTTAAAAAAAAAAAGGGCCACAATCAGTAGCTAACTTATTCAGGTTGGCTGTTTCCTGAGCGAAAGCAACAGCAGCGTACGAGAGGGTGGACTTAATTGGCCAATCAAATGGGAGCAGGCAACGTTATGGCTCCATCCATATTACAACACTTTCATTTATTTACAAGCATCTCCATTTTTGCTCGTTCAGACTAAAACGGAGCCTGAGAGTTTTCTAAACTAACATGGGGGCAGTAGCATTTCCAAACTTCTGCATTTTAGCGGCTCTAGACCCTGAGTATTGTGGACAACAAATTCATTTGTAGCAGAGTTGTTAAGTTTCTGAATGAAAAAGTGGTAGCGTGTTGCTGATAGATGTCAAAGTGAGCATTACTGTGATAATTTTACATTTGTAGTATAATGTCTCGAACTGTATAAACAGCTGTGCAGTGTTTTGACATCTCTTTATTTTTTCAAACTAACAGATCTAAAGCTTTAAGTGCAACCCACATGAGCCACTTCACACCATTTGACACCTCACACCTGCATGTTGTTCATACTGTGGTAAAGACTAAGAGGTATAGAAGCCAGGATCAGGAAGTGAACATGATCACATCAATTTAGTGTTGAATCAGTTAAGTTTGAGACATATGAACTAGTAACCATTCTATCAGACGTTTTGAGTTATTTTACAAATCAGTGTTGATATTTGTCCCTTTTCAATGTAATGGACGATTCATTAAAAAGGAGCTACTTGTTTCCCAGGTGTTGCTTTTTGAATTTATTGTTAAAAGACTTAATAGGCGAGAGCATGCATGCATTTGTTGTTTAAGAAAGGATGAACTGACATATTGAAAAGGAGAGCCGTCCATCAGAGAAAAGACGGAAAATCGATCGGAACACCATGCAGAGCCAACACAAAAATTTGGAATTGGAAAGAATGGCATATCGAGCAACGGACGCAGAAAAGTTTGGCCAAGGACAACAGCTGGTGACGAAAACATTTTGAGAGAGCAGTGAAGAAACCAGCCTCAACCAGCATTCACGTCCACAGGGCATGGGGGGAGGTAAGACAACTCAGAAAAGAGAAATATGGAGGAGGCACTATAAGATAAAAACCACTCATCAGTTGTTAGAATCTCAAGGACAGATTCTCATTTGCAAAGAAGATGCAACTGTTCTGGAAAGAATGACTGAAGAGACCAAGATGAACCTCAACCAAAAAACGTGAAAAGGCCGAAGCTCGTGATCAAGAATATACAAGCACATGCCTGAAGCTCGGTGGAGAAGGTGTCACTGCTGCTGCTGAAACTGACTCTAACCTTTACAGATGATGTAACATGAGCAGCAGCAGAAGGAATTGGACAGGAACAGAAACACGTTGTTTGCCAGTTTACGACGAAATGCAGCTAATCAGGAGGAACTTGAAACTGGACAAATCAATCACTGCACCTCAACCCAGGAGAGACTTTGGAAGGAACCCACCAGACAAAAGAGAACTGAAGGAAACTGGTGGGAAATGCTGCAAAAGCTGCACTAATGAAGAGAGCAAGTTCGGTGATGTTAGTGGGTCAGGGGCTTGATGAACGTATGGCAAACAATGGTTATTCAACTGAATATAACATGGTATTTACTTTAACAACCTTTAAGACCATCGGTTCCTTTACTTTTGTACATGGACAATGGTACTGTGTCCTATAGACTGTTTAACTTGTGTGGTCTTAAATCCAAATGTCCTGAGTGCTCAACACAAAAAGGAATTGACCTTGCAGCACCGATCATGATAAAGTACATTTTCAGGATAATCAGTTCATATGGGATAAAGTGGAATGTGTTTTTTTCTCAATCTAGCAAATACCTAGACGATTTATTGTAACACAAAACCAATAAAATCCAATAAAAAAGCCAATATTGCCATAAAGCTGTTCTACTCACTGATTTGTAAAATTGCCCATAATGACATGATATGAATAGAGATATTAAAATGAGAGCGCCGTAAAAACAGCATGACATTAACAGTAAAATCTCTGATGGTATATAGGTTTATTACAACCTTGTGCAACCCACACCAGCCACAGTCGTATATAGAACGAATATAGAATGTCTCTGTGCATCGAACTCTGAAAGACATATAAAAGAGTAATACTGTTAAGAGCTGGTCCGGTGTCATAGCTTCAGCTGCACAGGAAACACTTAGAAGAAGGAAATCCAAAGTAACACGCCCTTTGACAACTCTGTAAAAGCATCAGGCTATCAAGTCACTAGAGGTAAGATTGAGAAATGTGAACACCCGTCAATAACTTCTCCAACAAAAGATTGATTTTCAATAACAGGCAGTGGTTTGGTTCGCTGGGGGAAGCTGGTGCCACCGAGCTGCAGACCTGCTGCTGGATCCGAGTGGGCTGATTGGAGTGAATGACAAAATCCACTTTCAGATTCGGTTTCACACACTCCTGTTGAATACCACACGCTGTAACACAACACACCGTCCCGCGTGTGAGGGCGCTTGTATGTACACGTGCGAGTGTGTCAGCATATGCACGCCGACAAGCCGGGGAGGAGTGTGAAAGCGAAAAGCGCCAGAGGAGCAGTGAGACGAGGGATCAGGATTTTGGCTCAAATACAATTTGTGGAGGAGTCACTCAATGAGCTGACAGCCGTCAGCCAGTCCGGGTGGGGAGAGGGCTGAGCCACTGTGGTCAAACACACAGACGCACACGCACACCCAAACACAAACACAGAGAGAGATCCCATCAACACCGCGAAGCTCAAACAGACAGATGGGCTAATTTGTGACTGACTGTGTGTTATGAAACATTATCTCTGTGTCAGTGAAATCAAAATAACGTTTTGGGGTGTAAACGCCGAGCTTGGAGCTGCCAACACAACACCACATGGCTGTGATGAATGCATATGGACGGTGATGCATGGCCTTGGACAAAATGTTGTGTTGCTAAACTGCTGCAAACGCTGTTTATCGAGTCATCTGGGGTGAAACTGCATGCAGCCGTATATGTTTGCCAATCGCGTCCCACCTGCCAGCACCAAATTAAGCCATCGAATCAATTTCAAGAGTCTGGAGGAAAATGAAGGCCATTATAGGCATTCAATTTTATTTGCTCTCTATTCAGAATTAAAGGCTATTGACAGACGGCTTTGTTTTGTTCTCTTTCCACCACTCCACGGTGAGAGTAGGGATAGGTGGTGAGGTTGCATTTTAATGCCCTGCCCCTTTAACGGCTGGCCACAGAACCACTTTATAATCCCCCCCCTCGCTGGGGATTTGTGTATGCGGGGAGTGTATTGTAGCTAACTGAACCTGGCTCACTGCTCTCCGCGGATGTTTTGTTGTCAAATAATGGGAGAGTGATGGGGTCCTACCCTGCTGCGAGCCGCTGCAAAGATTAGACAGATCTTCACACTGGACGATTGGTGAAATTTATCACTGTCACTGGGTGCCAATCCAGACAGTTTTTTTTTTTCTTTTTCTTCTTTCCTCCGACCGCCCCCGCCCATTCTGTTTGTGGTGGTTTCTCATTTGGAACCTGCAAACCAGTTGTCATGTGTACTTTCCACTCCAATAGTGATAGCTTTAAGCAGCGCCTCAAAAATCACCCTCTGCTTCATGCCCTTCGCACAAATGCTCATTGCATTCTCTGTCTAGCGTGCATGGGAAATTTTAGGGGGTGGCGGTGATTTGTGTCGGGATGGCGGTGGGTGTCGTGACATCACAGAGCGGGTGATAAATCTGGGAAAAAGAAAATGTAACAACCCCGGTGTGTGACAGGCAAGCAAATATTACATCTTCCTTCTTCTCCTCCTTTTGTTAGCAAATCAAGTCCTTATCATTCCTTCCACAAAGACGTCACCACAAAATGTTTAAATTCATTTGGCACGTCCTTCTGTCTTTAACAGGTTTTGCTTTGGGAGCAGACGGTGTGTTTTGTGTACACTTACAAGAACACAGAAGAAATAACATCCAGGCTGCAATTTTCAGGTTTAATCTCCATATCCGCTGAGGGGCTGTTATGAGGCGTCGGACGCGACACTTGAGCAATACCAGATTTGTTCTCTAAAACACTCTTGTGCAGCTGTGTGTTCATGTGAATGCGTGCAAAACTGGTCCTCGCTAAAGTGTCGGGCAGTCGGAGGATTTTTGTTTTTTCTCCTTTCCCTTAGCGAGTTAAGAGGCCATGTTTCTCAGCCAGCAGATTTTGATCCCTTTCGCGGCGCCCGGTGGAATTAGCATGCAGAAGAGAGCTTTGAAAGGTGCTCTGGCCTTAGCTCAATCGCTCTCTCGCTCTCTCTCTCTCTCTCTCTCTCTCTCTCTCTCTCTCTCTGCACCTCCCCTCTTCCTCAGGTAAAAGTAATGGATCGTAGCTGGCTCTGGCCTCCGTCCTGTTGCGTCACGCCCGCTGGCCAGCCAGCCAGCCGGCCAGGCGGGGGGGCAGAGCTGCAGGCTCTGTTATTTAGCGTCCATTCCTCCACGGTCACACTCGCTAACTCTGAGGCCAGCTGTCCAGGCACACCAGGCCTCAAGGATGGCAGTCCGCCTTAACTGAGAGGTGACACCCCCCTCCACGTTCTTTAACAGATTGCCATCTCGGACCAGCATGTTTGAATACCAATGAATGGGAATGGGGGGGAAAAAAAGTCTTTGCTGCGGCAACGTACAGGAACAGTGAGGTAAAATAAAAGGGACCTAATTTATAACGAACAATGAAAGGAATACGGATGGAAGGAACGTAGTAAAACTTTCTTATGACACAAGCTTAGGGAATAAATTATTCTTTTTATGTGCACTTACACCCGATGAAAGCTCATATTTTCACATTGGATTTATTATTCAGTCCCTTATACGTTTTTGATTAATCGATAAATTTAAAATGCTGGTTTAAATTACAGCCACTGGAAGCTCACAGTTGCACGTCTGGATCGACAAAGAAATCCAGTTTTACACTTTGGAACAAGAAAAAAAATAGAAGCAGCAAATATTTACTTTTGACCTGCTTTGCTAATCATCAATAACTGTCGGCAATGATTACCTGCTGATGACCTTTTAAATGACTTGTTCCAGCCCTAGAATCGAATGACTGTAGAATGTGACGGGCCTAACTTGCTCACCGACTCTGAAGCAGCTATGTAGCATTTTAGCCTCTTCTAGCTCATTGTGTTAGTTTAAACCACATTTTCTGTTTGTATGACAATCCTAATTCAAGTGGCCATTGTGAGCATTGAGTCTGTGTCTCTGCAATTACAGCACCAAATTGCTAGTTGGTGGGTGCGGGGGGGGGTTTCGGCCTCTTTCTGTGTGCGTGCTCTTGCAACAATGTCGACTGAAACTGAGCAGATCATGATGGAGTTGGAGCTAATAAATATTGAATAACAGCTACTTTTACTGATATCACTGCAACTCGAAAAAAAGAGAGGAGCAAAACAACCACTGAACTGATTTAAGCTACACCCATAATACTACGTTCTTGTTTGAATACTGTATTTTGACGTATACTGGGCTCTTGAATACCTGTAGACACGTGAATGCCTTGAATAATAACTTGTACCCTATCCATTAAAGCAGTTGCATCATTAAAAATGCAGAATTTGACAAAGAAATCGGGGTCAGTAACACTTGTAATCGATTATCCACGTTGCGTTCTACACTGGTGGACGAGGCTAATACCGGTTCTTTTCTCCTGGAAAGGGGTCATGTGATAGGAGCCTGACGAATCAGTGCAGGCTACGTGTTGACCAAAGAGAACCAGTCAGCAAGCGGTTGTAGGTGTCAACAGCATAGTTTCAAAACATCTTTGTTTCTGATCGTCCAGGCTGAATGAGTGTGGACATCGGTGTATACGCTGCAGAGTTCTTGCATTTGCAAACAAAAACGTACGACCAGTGACAATTGCTGGTCCCCACAGCGTGTAATGACATTTCTAGGACGGTGCACAGTGGGTTGTGGTGTATGAAGCACACAATACCAGGCTAATATGTAGCTACATTGATGATTCAATGAAGACGTGTGTATTGGCTTTTAGTGCTCCCATCAGCCCAAATGGCAGAATGCTAATTTGTCTGGATTTGTAAATAATGGATTTTGCAAAACTTACTCGTACTCCCGTCTGTGAGCTCGTAGCTGAGTTCTTGTCTAAATGGTCAAAATATATCCGGGAATACAGCTTAAAATTCCACATTGCATTACGAATGTAAATCATCATCCACTCTGACATAAACATCAACCTGCACATCCGGATACACGGGGGAGCAAAGGTCGTAGCTGTGTAATCGGTCCTGACAGTCACTCAGCGCTCATGCTGCAGCATGAGTATGTAAATGTCGAGGTAAGTAGATGTGCAGTGGAATGTTCCAGTCAGTGTGAATGTTGATGTACAATCAGTGCAGGAGTCCCTCAGTGAACTGACAGCTGTCTGTGGATCCTGGTGGGAGAAAGCCTGAGACACTGCACCTAATGAAGGTGTGCTGCCATCAGCTCCGGATCTCAACCAAAACAGACGAGCACACACTGGTACAGACACACAAACATGGGACACACACACACACACACACCCACACTAACATGCGACAAAGTAAAAGACAAAAAATAACACCGAACAGAGAAAAGTTATGTGCAGGAGCTGAGGGTGTTCTCGCTCCTGAAAGTCTGAACCAAGCCTCATGTGTTTGGTACATTGTTTCAATTTGATCGGGTTAATGTTTGTTGCACAGTGTGATTTATGGAGAGATTTTAAATGACGTCCTGTCGTCATCACCTATGTGGGCTGTGTCTACATTACTATACTTGATAGGTTGGTCTGCAGACAGGTAGCTTTGCCGTCGGTGTGTTGTCGGTAACCCTATATGGAGACAATTTGGTTGCCATTGTAATATCATCAAGGTACTACTACCAGCATCAGCAAATTTTGGTGCAGTCGTCAAAACTCGCTCCAATGCATCAAATGAACGTCAATGAAACTTTATATCTTCACAGGCAAATACTTAAAGCCTTCTAGCTGCTTCCTCCTCTTTTCTTCTTCTAGTGTTTGATGCTGTTTCTGTCTGAACAACACAAAAAAAGGTTTTTCACAATGCAAACAAACCGTGGTCCAGTTTGATCCAGACCAAGACCACTTCTGTTAGTCTGACTAAATCCTGGCCTGTTTGTCCGAGACACTTTTCACACCTGCTATTTAAGCTCAGAGTAAACTGAAAAGTCAGAATGTCTGGACCAAACAAGGCGTCAAAGAAAACCTTAATCACAATTACAACTGTTGTTAAAGGTGTTGAGTCGCAATAGGTTTAAACGCCAGGCAGATGTATTGCCGGCCACAACAGAGGCCTGACAAGCAGCACTTATGTGACTTTTCAAAGTAACAACGGTTCCAAAGACGACAAATCATCTGTGTCCACATCACAAGTGCATTAGTCACAAAGAATCGAAGAGCAGCAGAGACGAGCTGCAACTTCCCCAGCGAGGATGTGACAATGCATTAATGCTTCTAAATGAAATGACAATCTAATGTGAATCTCCTGTAGAGCGGAGTTTTCCCACTGCACGGTAATGTCGGTAAAATATGACCTGTATTTCCCCCCCCCTACATAAAACAGCTGCTCTGTGCATGCTTGGCAAAAGTAGCAGTATGAATATGTGCAACACCTGGAAAGCATTTAAAAATACAAACCGCCTGCGCTGCGGTTTTCTTTCACAGTGTGTGTGCCCCATAATGTTCTCGACAAAACAGCGTTTAAAAGACTGTCGGAGTGGAGCGGTCGCAGCAGGAAGTTTTGGACAGGTTTTGACAGCGTCGGCATGAACACAATGCTCACGTTCTATTTAACAAAAGCAGCGGATGTGAAGTTCACCTGTAAAACGGGACCGAAATAGACGCAAGATGACTGTTCCTTTCCCCCACTGCGGTGGTGGTGCTCAATCAGCTGAAAGTGCTGGTCACAACACTTTGTAACACCAATGTGAGCAAATGAACTTCACATCAAATATATATACTGCAACTGCTACTGATGTATTATGAAATAGTATAAAAAGCAGATGGATCAGAAGGGATCTTGATCATACTCTACACAGAACATACTACAGACTAGAAGATGTTTCGCATCGTCTTTGCTTCCAACTCAGATTTTCTTCAGTGATAGTCTGGCTTTAATTAAGTGTGTGGTTTGTTGTATTAAATATTTCATGCTCTAGATGAGAAACAGGAAGTGTAACACTAGCCTTTCTTCACTGAATAAAACACGACAGATTCATCCCTTTTTCCAAATTCAACTCTGGTGAAGTGAAACAGGAGAACGTCTCCGCTCACTTAAGGTGACAAACAAAAGCACAGTCCATTAGAAGCAGCATGCTCCGACATACTGCCGCATTAACAAATGTAATCGTGTCGAGCGGCACATGTATTTTTCATTTCTCCTGCCACTGCTCCATGAGGCCACAGTCACGCAGCTGCAATCATATCACAAGATAAAATGAGTTTGAGGAGCTCGCTGTGTGTATCTGTATTCCACGCTGCCTTAACTTCTGTTCTGCCTCCTCGCTGCCAGGAGAATTAAACCTCAGTGTCGGTAATGGCAAAAAGTGAAAACAGTCCCCATTAAATGTCATAAAAACAGTGTGATAAAACCACGTTGGGGGGGAAATTTGCGATACACGTGTCGTTCAACAAGATGCATTAGTTCAGGAAGCAATTTGTCTCTGCAAGCTGTTTTATTTTTTTCATTTTTTTTAATGGATTTTTTAGAGCGTAGGACTTGCGGAAAGTAAAGCAAACGTGCACTTGAGCCGACAGTGTGAGATTGTAACTGGAGGTTTGTGGGTTTGGATGTTTCCTGGGCAGTAAGGGCGACAGAAAACAAAATGCATCATGTCAGGACCGGACACAACAGGATGTGAGTTCTACAGACAGGCCACAGACAGCTGGGGTCCCCGGCCCTGTATCTTTAGAATAGGGCTTC
Organism: Limanda limanda; assembly: GCF_963576545.1. Lineage (NCBI taxonomy): Eukaryota > Metazoa > Chordata > Actinopteri > Pleuronectiformes > Pleuronectidae > Limanda > Limanda limanda. Next base: position 5,086,195 of record NC_083652.1, read on the forward strand.
AAAGGGGCGGAAAGTTTCCATGGGAAGTTTAGCTCGGGAATTTTGGGAATTTTGAAAAAAAAAAAAAAATAGGCAAATTAAACGCTGAGCAATAAAAACATCATTCAAAAATCTATTTTAAAGATGTATGGAATGCATCACACGCTGCACGTTGAGTTTCAACCATCCACTGTGTATTCTTCCATCACATGCACAGATCATTCCCATCATCCTTTACTACAGTACTATTGAGGCCTGCTGTAGTGTGCAGGACTAGTCAGGTAAGTTTCTATGATATTACTGGGAAAACATATTAGCATGCTGATTGAGGATTGTTCATCTGTTCATCTAGCCTATTTCCATTCATTTATCCATCAATTGTAAAATATTTTCACAGACGATTCCAATTGTTTGGCTAACTATTTATATCTCTAGCATTGCATTAGTGTTTTTTTTACAATCTTTCTTCTCATCTTATTCTACAGAACAATGCCACGTGCACTATCTCATGTGTGGAGACATTTCACCCCATCCAATGTAAAAGGAAAGGCTGTGTACATTAGCAAATACTGTGCAAAGAACTATGTTAAGAATAACACAACGGTGCAGAAGCATATAGTCAAGTCCCCAAAGTTTCCTCAGGGCTCAAATCAGCCTATGACAAAATAAAATGTTTATATTTATGTCTGTATATGACAAGGTAAATACAGTTAGTATGAATTACCTACAACATTTCCAGTTTATTCCCGCTAATTCCCGTTTATTCCCGTATATTCCCGTATATTCCCGTTAATTCCCGTTAATTCCCATGGAAAGTTTCCAAGTTTGAATATTCCCGGAATTTTGCAACCCTACTCTTGAATCAACCCGTTTGTGGAAAAGCGTTACAGCTTGTCCTGTTTGCTAAACACGGATGATGCGTGCAAACAACTGACATCTTCTTGCAAGATTTGTGGCCAGTAAAAGTGTTTGCCAACATGCACGGTTTATGCCGCATCAATCTTCGGGTACAACACTGCGCGTGCCTTGAAGTCTGTTAAAACATTTGATTAAAAAACGCACACACACACACACACACACACACAAACCCACACACACACAAAGAGAAAAAAAAGAAAAATCCCTCCTCATAGAGATAGGGAGGGGTTTATGTAACCGTTGGCAACAGATGCAGACATGGGGGGTTAAAAGGACGAGTCATAGGGCCTACATGCTGTGACCCCCTCCATCTGGAAAGGGAACGGCACAGTTTCAACTTTTTCCATCGACCAAAATATGTCACGCGGCCATTTCCCTGTCATTTTTTCCCCCCTTTAAATTGCCCGATACGCAGGCAGCAATGACAGCCATCGGGGAATGTCATCTAAGCGAACAATTAACAGAGCAGCAAAAATGTGAGGTCAGATATAATTAACATATGTGCTGCTCAGCTATAATTGCTCAAGTCTAAAGCAAGTAATTAAATCATTCAAAGTGAGCCATGCAGACAATAACCGACTGAATTTTTTTCCAGATCGGCAGGAAAGTGGGGATGGGGTGGGCGGGGTGGGGGGGGTGATGGAGGGGCTGGGACGCTTTGCTCCTCTCCGTCACACCACCCCTGGGACACACATACGCTCTCAAAAAAAACGAAGAAGCAATAGACGCTCGGCTTGTAATCGTGCGGCAGGAACAGCAGCTAACATGGAGTGGATGCTACGTGCACCCGGAGGAGAAATGGCGCCGGGAGAGATCCCCCTCCCCATCTTTCTCCTTTATTCTCAGGAATCAAAGAAGTTCAGTCACATGCTTGAGGTGCTCCCAATTGACGGCACAGAGATCGGCTCATTATGATACATGCGTCGGGCCGGCCTGTCAGACAGAAGGCGGTGGAAGGGAGCGGCATTAGGCGAGTGGCAGGAGCATTATCAGTCTATATTTCACAGGTGTCAGCAGGGACTTGTCCCCCGGTTCGTCCTCTGGGTGTCATTTATTAAATGAGGGAATGAAAGGGATGTTTAAGGTAGAAATACAAAGCTGCTCGGACAAGAGATCACGGGAAGAAAAACTGCATTCGCACTTCGGTTACAAAATCCAGGTGATGGGGTTTCCCAGGCACATACCCAGCATGCTTTAGTATTCTGATCCGCACAGGTTGCCGAGTTGCGTGGAGAAATCACAGAGCTTTGGAATCATCCACATAAGCATTTACAACTGGTGTTGATATTAATTTTATATCACCGTGATAGGTTGATTTGTTTGCTTTCTTTGACCAGATGACCAATTTCATACTATTTGACACTTTTTCAGGGTTTCAATACTGATTTTGGACACAACAAGATAAAAAAGGTCCACAATACTGTTATATCTATATTTTATAGCAACTCTCTACAGACACACAGATGTTTGATCTGACATAACTTTGGTTTGGTTACACTTAGGGAGTAATTTGTTATCAGGGAAAGTTCATATTTTGGGTTAAAATAACTTCTTTTGTGATTCCCTTTTTCGTTATTGAAAGATGCATGAAAACACAAAATATAAAAAAACAAGCATGTATTTAAAAAAGTAAGTTTTTCCAGGTTTTTGAAGAGAAAGTAGCATTCATCTATGGCGTAAAAGTGTACAATGAGGCTTCAAAAGTGTGGAAACTATTACTTTTCCCGTTGCTGTAAACCCCGCTACTAGTGCTCGTTTTCTTAAGGTCCACATTTGACGAATCAGATTCAGAATGGGTGTAACAGGCGAGCAGGTCAGCTTGATTTCAAACAGCTTGGACAGGTCAGCGGTGACCGTTTAACTTCTGTTGACTGTTGATGGGACACGGGAAGCAAAAGTATGTCTCCTGCCTCAAGGCCCCAACATTTTGTTTACTCATCCAACCCCCTGAACCTCTGCTGACTTTGTGACTCAGTAGCAAAGTCACTCTGTTCCCTCCTTCGCTCCAGTGCTGACAAGAATTATATTCATCTTGACCACTAGAGGGTTTTGTCACTTGAATGCAAACATGCCGTTATTGTTCCTCTGCCGCTCTTCACGGGAGGAGAGGCTCTTTTCTAAAGACGCTCTCTGCTGAATTTGAAGCAGCAAACAAAACAAGTACGCAAAGAGTTTCCAAATTAATCACCGTTTACTCCATGTTTTAAATATGAATGAAGTTCCTATTAGCAGCACCGATGAGGGATGAATAAAATGAACTACGACAAGCAGTATCTACGACGCCATGCTGCCACGACTTTTGATTCTGGTGTGACTAAAATGCACATTTCCATTCACATGTTCGGGGGAAGTCTTCAGCCCATTTATAACTTAAACATCTCTGGACCCTGAGGAGGAAGCAGAGCACCCAGGGGAAACCCGCACAGGCATGAGGAGCGAGTGCACGGCCTCCACACAGGGAGGTGGGGCCACCGAGTCCTTCCTGAGGATTTGTTTCTGTCAAATGAAGAAAGGCGCTGGCAACTTTTGACATCATGTTCTCGGAGGACCAGGGATGAGGTCAGAAGCAGTGCATCATCTTTCTTTTTCTCCCCCTCCTTCTTTTTCAATGGTGAAACTACAGAGTGCCTTGTTACAGTACGTCTCCTTTTCATAATAAACCAATATGCTTTCAACTTGTCTGACCCGGCGACTGAGGCCTTCCCGAGCAAATTCAAAACACTTTGCGTGCGCTCTGTTCTTGACATTTAAAATCATATGAAAATGAAAATGGATCCCAATTAGAGCCGCAGGAAGCATACGGCCCTCTTGGTTCTCTTAGTAACACGCTGGTTTAAACCCCCCCTCCCCTCAAGAAATGCCTTGAAAATTGACCTTCTCATTCTGCGAGCACCGATAAAAGCAGCCTTGAGTGGCCTCAGATCAAGTTATTTTGATAGTCATCTGCGAAGGAGAGAAAATGTGAGAGTAAAAATAAAGGCAAAGCAGGAGGGAACATAATCACACGGCAAAGAGCTGCGGAGGTAGCACCTCGACACTTAAATGTTCCACATACTCTCAGTAAAGAAACATGACATTAACCACCGCGTAATAATGTAAATCACAGGAGTGGAAGACGCTAATAACCACTTTAAGACAGGTGATTATTATGGAGGTGACCGCCAGAGGACTGACAGTGTGTGCTGAATAAAATCTAAAAATATGTGTGAAACAATGTGAGCACATCCTACGGACCTACTGACATCAACACAGCAGTGCTGTAAGAGGCTAACGTGAAGGAAGGTTAGAGGAAAAAACTAAAAACAAGTATGCTATATTTAAACTTGAGGCAGGGATGTCGGTCGGATCACCTGTTGAAGAGCATTCATTTCAACAGGGGAACAAAGGTCAGCATCCTTGCTGGAGCTTTGATTGGCAGGCGGGGGAGTTTGACGCCCCACAGCAGCGGCCCAGCGGAGCAGCCATCGGTGGCGTGTGGCTTGGCTGGGCCACATTTCTGACTCAATGCTGACTAACTGAGTGTGTCTGCTGACAGTGTGTCTGACTGATAGGATCACCCCGGGAGGCTCTTCCAGGGCCTTTTTACAAAGTGTCTCTGATAGGCCAGGCCCCGTAGCACTGGGCCTGCCGACAAATTAAATTTAAGCCCCGCTAATGCATAGTGTAATCATAGAGTGAGGAGGGTGATAAATGTTTCAGCGGGGTTAAAATGTGCACGGCAGAGGGAGAGAGAGCTCAGGTGTAGAATCCGAGATGACGAGCGCGAGGAGAGGCGGCAGCAGCAGCAGCAGCCGAGGGAGGAATAGCCGAGGCCTGACCTCAGCAGTGTACTGGAGAAACCCTGCGCTCCGAAGCCAAGGACTCGTATGAGAAGAACAACAATAACACGGCATTATGAGATGTAACATTTTGCGACGACCCTACGTTTCCAGGGGGAAATTTGAAAGAAAAGCAATTTCACATTAAACTACCTGACACAATGCAGGTCTGGTGGAGTAGAAGAGCGGGCAGAGGGGAAGGGAGGAGGTGGAGGTGGAGGAGGTGGAAGGGGAGGCAGATAGTGAGGAGGTTGCGCGTGCATGTCTGTGTGTGAATGGTTGGAGGGGTGCTGGTGGTGCGGCTGCTCGGGAGCTTCCCTAACAGCCATTGGCCAACTGGAGCTAGACACACACACACACACACACACACACATCCCATCCACCCGAGTTAAAAGGAACGGAGTGGATGGAATTTCAAAGCCTCCCCCTGCAGACACACACTCTGCTCTGCACACATCGGTGCCGAGATGTTCACATATTCAACCTCGTCGCACCAGCCCCGGTCTCCTCTCTCCTCTCTCCTGGTATCAGACGCGGGTCCTGCTGCGATTAATGAGAAAAACCGAACCCGGAGAAAAAAGGGCCAAATGCCCGGAACGTCCCTTTTTTTCCCTTCAATGACGCTCAGAATTGTTCTTAATTAAAAAACAGTGTCTCCGAGTCGTACGTTGCTCCCATGATTACTTGCTGTAGGCACTAGAAGAAAGTGAAAGTCTCCCCCGTGAGATAAGAAGGGAAGTGGCAGACATTCACCTATTAAATTCCATTCACTTGTTATGACCAACAATGCCGTTCTGATTAACTGTCTGGCCCGTTGACATCATTATAAGACACATTCCAGAAGCGTCACACCAACTCTGCTGCCCTTGTGCAGACAATATGAAGCCCTCCGAGCTGCAGCGTGTTCGGCTCTGCCTCCTCCTCCTCCTTTCCCTTCCCTGACTTGACAGCCTTGATTTGACCACTGGCTTCCTTTCTTCTTTACGAGCATCTCTCAGACGGAACATCTGTACAGCCACGTCGCAGCAGTCGGCGCCGTAAAACAAATGCGGCAGAATTACATTCCGACGCACTAAATCATGTGATGAAGTGTGAGATCTGCTGTTTTTTGTTGTTGTGTTTTCTTTGTGGTTTTTTTTTAATGCATCTTTGTTGCTAAGCAGTCGTTGCTGTGGTGATTTTTGCACCGCACTTCGCTGCGGTTCACAAGTCGGTCAACAACTGCGGCCGCTACTTTGACGTCTTGCTTCCTGGATGAAAGGGAACTTTGACTTGTATTAATCTATTTTCGTAAAAATAGATATATATGACTTGAGTGCGTCACAAGTTAGTCTTCTCTTGGAGAATTGAGTGAAAGCTTGAAAGCCATCGCGTTCCTCAAAGCACTGAACAGAATTTTAAAAAGCTGCAGTTCTCAGCGGCACACGCACAGAAATGAATGAATATAAAAAATTTTTGGGGAAAAAAACCAGATAATGACTTTTATAGCATTACACACAATGTCATAGATCATGAGATGTAGATAAAAAAATTGCTTGACTTGCTCTTTTTTCCCATTACTTCCTGACCGGAGATCTGGAACATCACAGGGAGTCAGGTTCACCTATCGACTGGTCTACTGCCCCCCCGCCCCCCAGTCGTCCACTGGTATATGCACTCAGACGCACCTCCAGAATCACTGTCACCCCCGCTGAGTAATTACAGCGATTAATGCATGGACGGAGCTCGCCTCTGGACACTCTATCAAGACGCGTGCGGTAATGGATGAAAGCACATTCTTAATAGAGAATCCATAGAGTCTAAACCTAAGTAAAAAACCTTAAACATATACCTTTTTGATCAAGAGTGGTCGTTACCCACAATCCTCTTGGGGGGGAGATCGTTTACCAGCAAAGGATAAAGAGAGAAAGCGGTCAGGTTCTTCCGCCCTTGTCGTCGCGCTCACGCTGACCTCTAAAAATGGACAACAAAGATCATATCACGAAACCAATACTAGCGCCAGCGGCCTTTGCACAAATTGATTTAGCCACCCAGAACTCACTCCCATCTCAATGAGGTGGCAGGATGCTCACAGCATATATCACTGTCACACAAGCACCCTCTAGTGAAATGTGATTTTTATCTTTATGAGCTGTTTTCCCCCCCCCCTCCACCTTTTTGGTACAGCATGTAGTTGTGATAAGTGAGGAGAAATAAAGGGTTGGCACATTACGCTAATACAGGTGCTCTCGGCGCATATGGGTGCTATCACACGGGGAGAAGGACATTGTTGTGGGTCCTGTGTGCGTTGGGAAGCGGCTGGCGAAGCAGCAGGGGGCCCGCGGTGCACGGCTCATAGATCACTAATGTGTGGGTGAGAGTTGTCACCAGCCAGCGCCTGGCTGTGAAGCACAACATAGTTTATGGCACACAACCGCTAGACGCAAGCATGAATTGTGGCCCAGGCAACAATGAGGAAAAGCGCACTAAAAATAGATGATAAGCTTTTTTTTTGTGCTCGCCCCAGAAACAATGGCTCCTTTTGATTTGTCATGTGTTCAAACTTTGATACAAAGGATAAAGGAAGCGTGGCAGAGTGTCTATCTGGGCCTACAGTAACAGATCTGGATAAATACAGCGGAGAGCCCCACGCTAACCTGAAACGCACCCTCAGTAAAAGGCTGGAGAGACACGATAAATGTTGCACTTTCAAGTGTGTTAAACACACTCAGATAGTCTGGGCTTTCTCCCTTTCCAACTGACAACCTCTGTTACACAGTTAATTACAGCCGAGTGAAACACAGCGCTGTGTCAATTATCATGTGCTTTTGCTCTCTCCCAATGGATATTTTTACTGCTTGGCTTTCACTGCTAAAGTTTCTACCTTCTTTTATTGCTATTCTGCCCAGGTCTCGAGGCTGGATTACATTCGGCAGACAGAGCTGTAAAAACAGAAGGGATTTAAGGATTCAGATTGGTGGAGGGTAACCTAATCTTCCGTAATTGGGGGAATGGTTCTCATTTTTATCAGCCTACTTTAGAAAGCAAGCTCATCGGCAGGCTGCTATCATCCCAGGCATTTTACTCTGACGATTAATTTTCATAAAGGCCGGGGAAAGGGAGGTCGGCCGCCACAGCTTCGAACACACATATTAAACCTAATCATCATTAATCAAAGCACCGCTCTTACTTAGCAGGTCGTGGAAATCAACATACACAACGTAAACGCCGCACAAAGATCCCTCATGTGCTGGTATTGCCTGAGCCGCCATGCTGCTCGAGTGCTGTGAAATAACACATTCTGGGCTGCGTCGTCTCAAAATGGAACTAAAATGGTAATCCTTTGCCAGGCGGAGCGTTCTCGCCTCGCCAGATGCTTAGTTCTGAAATTTGCCTAATTGCCACGCTCAGATCAATCCCTTTTACTCTGCCAAATGAATCTGCCAAAGTGTGTTGCGAGTGTTTTGTTGGCCCAATATGCTTTTTTTTTTTCTTGAAAAGATTTGTGTTTTCCGTGAGTCCCGCCGAAGGCCTGAGAGAGGTTCTGATCTCGGTGACCTATCCGTGGACCCAGATGCGTGTCCACCCCTGCTGACCCCTGCGTGCCCATTAGCCATGGCGTTGCTAGAGAGGACACGGGGCCTATCCATCTCTGCAACCCACACACACACACACACACACACACACACAGACACACACACACTCACGACACCCACTCTTCATATAGCTCAAACACATGCTGTGGGCGGACTAAATATGGAACTCTGATCAAAGGGCAGCATGTAGGAATGCACATCGGATGAACACTAACTTAATGACCTCCTAGCATACACATTCATATTGACATACATATATTTATATACACGCACATATACACACACAAATATACTGTATATATGTATAACAACTGTCAACTCTGATGATGCATAGTTATGTGGTCAAATGTTGAGTGAAAAATAAAAGTAATTCACGCGACTGCTACTCCAGTTTATTTAGTGCATATTATGAATGGCACGCACGTATGCTCAGCACGTGGAGCCCAAGGTACAAACCAAGTCAAACACGTCGATGATTCATCTCCCATGTGTGCCAACCATACATCTCACTTCACCCAGAGAGAAAAAAACTACGATCTAAAAAAGTCCTCGTTGCGAATGAATAAAATCAAAAGCAAATGGAAGTTCGAAAAAAAAGAAAAGGAGAGAAGACAGAGGAGATGTGCCTGTGTGTGTGTAAATAGGAAAGTGACAGATGAATCAGAAGTTTAGTCAACAGAGGAAAACCTTGGTTCCAGCTGCCCGGCTGTCTGATGAGCCACTCTATGCTTGTCAACAACATCCCCTATCATTCTTGCACAACTATCTACTCACAAAACCAAGACCCGCCCCCTCCATCCCTTCGGCGATTCCACCATCCTCCAAGAGAAACACCTCCGAAGGCAGAGCGGCTTGCTCACAGCAGCAGCAGCAGCAGAAATCTCTTTCCCCCCCTTGTCTCCTGTCTTTCTTCTCCCCTCCCCTCTCTCTCGCTTCCCTTTTTCCTCTCCCCTCTATTTCTGTGCATCGTCTCTCTCAATCCTTTCTGGTATCCACTTCTTTTTCTCTCTTCCCGCTCTGCCGCTGCATTTGCGCGACAGATGAGAACATAAAAGAAGGCAAAGAAGGAAAAAAAAAGAGAGAGAAAGAAAGATAGAGAGGGAGAGAGATAGAGAGAGGAAGAGAGAGAGAGAGAGAGAGAGAGAGAGAGAGAGAGAGAGAGAGAGAGAGAGAGAAAGAGAGACAAACCGACACCGGGGAAGGCTGGAGAAGCCAAATTAGCATGAGAATACTCACAGTGTTGTTGTTGAAGGAGCGCAGGGATGGGAGCGCGGCACCGGTCCCTCCGTCAGATACAACCTGCACACACAAGATTGAAGAGGGGGGAAAAAAAGAAAACTAGGCTGTGAGAGCGGCAAAGAGAACGGGAAGAGGAGGAGGAGGAGGAGGAGGAGGAGGAGAGAAGAGCAGGACAAGGAGGAGGAGGAGAAGAAGAAGAAGAAGAAGAGGGAGGAGGAGGGAGCAGAGCATCCAATGCACGCACCAACAGGAGCCCAAATAAAGAAATGAAGGATTCCTCTGGGGAACGTGAGTGTGTTCGGGCAGTGGTGGTGTGTGTGGTGTTATGACTGAGGTGTGTGTGTGTGTGTGTGTGTGTGTGTGTGTGTGTGTGTGTGTGTGTGTGTGTGTGTGTGTGTGTGTGTGTGAATGGGGGGGTCCACTGTTTGGGAAATATATAAACACACACACACTCGCATGCGGTGTTGCACTTGGGTGCGCAATCACATCTGACAGGTCTGATCTGCAGTCCACCTACCTCCTTATCGCTACCTCACTCTTCCACTATGCTCTTTCTCTCTCTCTCTCTCTCTCTCTCTCTCTCTCTCTCTCTCTCTCTCTCTCTCTCTCTCTCTCTCTCTGTCCCTCGCTCCCTCTCACCACTGCTCACACTGATGCCAGAGATTCAGCCGCTACAGGGGGAGCTATCGCCCTCATCGCTGTATGTTGCTGAGAGAGGGAGGGCACCGTCGGTAACTCGCCCGCCCGCCCGCCCGCCCGCCCACGCCACCCAGCCGAGCTCCACCACCACACCACCACACCACCCCCACACCTCCAGCTCCACCTCCAATGTACGGAGAAAGAGAACGCTTCAATTGAATGAAAGCAATCCCAGTGGCATTGATGCAATTATAGAGGCTGCTGGCACTGTTTTCTGCCTTTTTTCTTCCTCCCCTCCTCTTTCTCGTTCCCTCCGTCCTCTCCCGGGCTGATCGAGGGTCTGTTTTCTCTCTCCCTCTCTCTCTTACTTTCTCCGAGCTCCAGACATATGCCACTATTAATGTAGCTTCTGTCACTTGAGCTGTTTTTTTTTGTGGTCAGATCACTTTTGGTTTTCGGCTTCCACTTTCTCTGCCCACGTATTGAGTCTGCCATCTTCCCTACCTGGCTGTGTGGCTGCTACACCTTTTCTTAGCTGTCGCAACCCCCCCCCCCGCCCCAAAGAAAAAGCTCCAAAAAAAACCTGACTATCAGCTCCATCTTGCACAACCTGACAGCACCATTCCGCTCCAGCAGCTACTGAGAGGTAAAATATATTAATCCTCCTGGCCTTATCTGGTCTTTCAAGGCTAGCGCAGCATGGCACGGCACGGCACAGCGCTGAACAACACAAATGATTCAGGGGAAACTTTAATAACTGTCTTTTAGGTGTGGGTTTTTTTGATGCATGCTGCTCCTGTGTCTTATTTCTTCCTTTTGGAAAATCTGGCGGTACATATATCACCACCAACAACCAAAAAAAGAAAAAAGAGCTGTAAGTCAAACACCTCAGCCTCTAATCAGGTAGCCCTCCCTCCTTCCCCTGCACCCCGCACATTGCATCCCTCCAGCCACTACTGCACTTTATCTCCCCTCAATTAACATCTTCTGAGCGAGCTTCTATTATCTTAACCACACAGAGCAGAGGGGTCCTCCAAGGAGACGCCGTGGAGGACGGCTGAGCTGTGGACAGAGGGCTCCCAGCCCTGCTGCCGCCGCTTCAATTTGTGGGCCTAATTAAAGCCCGAGTCAGACATGACAAACTGCAGGCGGAGGTGCTACCGAAACAAACACCGACAGGAGCGTTGCCGGCGCGGGTGCTGGTAGCCTGGAGGATTCTCTTTGTGAGGATTATCTGCCAGAAAACAGACACGTTCACGTCAACGTCATGACAACATCATCTAAATCTCTTCTGACTGTTTGTTCAGTTTGATTGTGTTTATTTTTTTTCTACCTTCTGTATAGACATTAACACAGTGTCACAGCATTCTCTATAAATTATTCTGGATATGAAGGCAAGGCAGGGGGACAAAGACGCCTCGCTGGAGCTCAAGGAATCCTGTAAAAATACAGAATGTACACAGTTTACATCTTTCTGTACAATGCCTGGCCCTGTCCTCTTTCATCGAGTTGCTTGCCCTCACCAGCTTAAATTCCACCCTATGAAACCATCAAACCACCCATTAAGCCATCAAGCTGCCCTCTTTGTCCTTGCTTCTCTGACAACAACGAGCTCCACCGTCGCATCCCCCCCCCCGCACTCTCTGCGCCGAGGTAGCCCGGCGATGTGGCTGGTACCTGCTACATACTTTGGCTCAGGCCAGACTATTAAGAGTATTCTATTACTGTTGGGTTAACCTGTCACGCTTGGCTGTGGCTCTCTTTATTGTCTGGCCGCTCTGAAAGGGCAGGGGATAAAACTCCATCAGCGGGACAAACGACCACACACGCCGCCATTCATCAGACGCCGGGGGTTTCCCCACGGATTTTCCCCCGTGGACGCCGGACTCCGCAGCCTCTCTAACGCCTTCGAACTTCCTTGGAAAAGCTGAGCTCAGAAAGGCCGATCCACACAGCCGAGGACCAGTGGTGTCTGTGGTCACATAAGGTTTCCCTACTTAACCGTGACTCAGGGAATAACAGTTCTATCAGGGCTGAGGGAGATAATGCATTGACTAAGATCAGGTGGTGCAGCAGCCAGTGTCGGGAAGTGATTAAGACAGCAGACTAGTGATCAGTGCATGACAGGGGTCAATCCCCTGTTGGGCAATTGGGTAGTGGCCTTGGGCTAGTTACTTAGCCCCCAACACATGAGCTAGACACTCGACTGTGTGAGTGGGTAAAATGTCAAATTCAACTTCACCCTTTGCAAAGGTTCAAAGTAAGGAGATGACAGCCAACGCTTTGGTTATTAAAAAATTCATATCGTAATAAAACAGCCGTGTTCCATCTTCACACATCCCCCTCCAGCAAACACAGCGCTCCTTTTTTCATGGAATCCATCAAGGGAGGGCCACAATTAAGTGACTAATTTGATTAGGAGATAATGTGAGTCCCACTTAATGGAAAGGACAGACTTCACAACACAGGCAGATTAGTTTGGTGGATGCCTGCTTATTAATTAAGACAGCCCTCCGTGCCCATATTAAGTCAAATGCACAGATGCAGTTTTAATGGGTCAGGGTATGCCCAAGTAAGACAAATGGAAATTGGTATGTGCCAAAAAAACAGAAGCTGGTAAAGCTCGATGATGAAAACTGAAAATGACCATGAAATTATTGGATTGAGCTTGAAAAGTTAACTTTTCAAGGAAAAAAGGGGGACAAAAAAAACATGTGGGTGTTGACTTACATTACTTACTGATAGGGTAATAAGTAGCTGGGACTAGACAAAGTATTTCTCATCTAGTATTTCACTGCACTGCATCTTTGTTTCCACGGTGTGTCCTTCCACACCATAGCAACAGCAAGTCATTGTACTTATTCGAATTACCTCTCTTGATGCCATTCAGTTTTGTTGTCTCTAATCCCTTCGGATAAACTTTTGCTTTTCATGTATGGTTTGCTCCTCAAGCTGAATCACTGCTACAACTCTTGCTCCACTCCTTCCAAGATCGGATGTGAACTCATACTGAATCATTTATTAATAAACTAATTTAATGTTAGAGCAAAAAGCATATAAATGGGTCCAATTTTCTCTTCTGAAAACTGTGATTATCAGGGCGGAATTCTTGCCTTGATTGAGTAGCTTCCACTTAAAAAGATGACAGTGCTGTGTGAATAACTCTGCACCAACTTAATTTTCTTTCTGCGATCGCATGTGATATTTCTTTACCGAAGTCCAACAGATTTTGTTTGTAGCTTATGTCCGGCATGCCCCATCGGTCGCCCACTGCACACTGGCGAGCAGCCAGATGGATCTCCAGTGCGACAGTTTCTGAGTCCCCAAAGGTAAAAACCACAACCGAAAGCATGAGAGATTACTGTATTCGCGGCAGTCCTTGAGTTTGGGCTCTGCGTCTGGCTGGCTGCGGTGCTCTGTCATTCCGGGCACACCACACACTCCCATGTGCTCTATTTACGGTGGCCGAATCCCTGCTGCTTGGAGCGGGAAGGGTATAATCTCCCAGCGGTATTCTGGGTGGTGAATCTGTCGGCGTTGTCTGTGCATACCAATGGCAACCTCCCCTCTGTCTAAGGAGTTATGATGTATAAAGAAAGGAAAGAGAAAAGAAATAATCTGTGAGCTGGTCCATGATGCATCAAGATGTTGGGAGGGAATGCGGGGGTGTCTGGAAACCCCCAGTGGAGGAATATATTCACATCACTCCCATCAACACTACTGGTGCAAGTGTTACCACTTTGGCGGCTACTGCTACTCCTGCCACCTGCCTCTGTGCGGTCACACTTTGCTGGATTCAATCAGGCATCCATGTAAAACAGCTCCATGGTGTGTGTGTGTGTGTGTGTGCGCTGCGGCCTGCACACACATGACCCATTCTGAAGGCTGCGATTGTCTCAGCGCCCGACAACGTGACGGAATGTTACATGACAAGGGGAACATCTCTGCAAACCGAGAGGTCAACGGGTACACAGGTTAAACTGCAGTGAGACTCACTGTCTGTGGCTGATATGAGAGAGGAACCCCATCTAAAAATCTGATTAGAGAGAGTGCATGCCACACACACACACACGCATGTAGTTACCATACAGCGTACAGTACATTAACTGTATGATAAAGCCCCAGAGAGAAGAAGTGTAATGAAGCCACGCGAGGGGCTAGTGTCTGCAGAGCGAAGGCGTCAGGTGACTTCCCTCCTGGCTATACGTGCGTCTCATTGGTATGTGCAGCGCGATGAGGCCTTGGCTCTCTTCTGATTATGATGTCTGCTGAGAGCCGGGCCAACCCTGGTTGAGAGCCAAACCGACAAGGCTGAGGTAGAGGGAAGATTCAGAGAGCCTCTGTTCTCTCACCGGGGGATCCCCCACATCATTTAGCGCCTCATGCAGATCGCTGCTAGTGGCAACACAGCCCTCTGGGCCCGGGGAATTAATGTACCAAGCAATGGCAGAAGTGATTTATTAAAATAACACACCCTGATGAGAGAGCGAAGCCAGGGCCGCTCTCCCCCAGCTCGTCCCCATATGCCGCATAGGGAGCAAATGGAATCGCATAGGTGCTGGAGCAAAAAAGCAACCGAGGAGAGACTGAGAGAAGGAGGACAGCCACTACACAAATTGTGCGACAGTCCTCGCTGTCATTGCTTATTTATTTACCCTCTTTCCATTTGAGTCAGGCCTTGTATTAAATTGATCCCTCCTGCCGCGTTTTGCCTTGTTGAACAAGCGCAAAGCCCCGTTAAGTGTCTGTGAAAGGCTGGTGATTGTGTTTGCGGCGCCCCGGGTGCGCTGAAGCCGTCCGCTCCCCTCTATCTCCCCCGGACAGACGGGATTAGAAGCTGAGAGAGGGGCTGAATGACCCTCTGGGGGGGACGAGCGACGGGCAGGCAGGCAGTGAGCAGCTCGGTTCGAGGCTCACACACAAATACACAACCAGGAATACGCATGTGTGCATGGGCATGCTATGCTCACGCACACACATTCTCTAAGTCACACGCGCACGGAGCGTTAAAGGTTGAGCTCAGACTGCCCCCAGACAGATGCATGGCCATCCACAGGCTCAGCCATGTGCAGAGGTAGATGTGCACTTATCCATGAGCTCACACATTAGTTACTGTACAAGGAGAGAGCAACTTCATGTCGCCTCTTACCGCTGATGATATGAAAACATCTGCTGTGTTACCAAACATCTGCTGTTAAATAGCTCAGATCTAAGTGCTGATATTTTATTATTTTTTTCCCTTTTTTTTAATTAAACAAATTGAGTTTTGTGGTAATTCTCAACAACCTCATCACTGAATGGAACTGTAGCATGGCTGCAGGGAACAGCGGGGGCACCGTGGAACGATTCCATGTGGTTTCTAAAAGCTGATGCACACTCGGGCGTGGATTTGTAGACACAATTTCTCATGTTTACATACATTTTCGTCTCGTCAGTTAGTGGCTCGCAGTACACAGTGATTCAGGCAAGAGCAGTGTGAGGAGGTCAAGAAACAACTCACTAGCGCAGGGGTCTTCAACGTTTTTCAGGCCAAGGACCCCCAAACTGGTGGAGAGATGGAGCAGGGACCCCCTACTATATATATTGTATAAAATTGTGTTTTATATTAAACTGGGCCTAGTGCCATGTATAAACATAGCTACCCTGTTATTGTGCATTCAATACTAAACTATTCAAATATTACACGGGTTCATATATTCATGTTTTTAATTTAAACATGTGCAAGGTACAGGGTGGCCATGCCACTGACATTTATAAACATACATCTTGCATACAACACTGAGCTATTACAATAATTCACAGATTCATGTTTTTATTTTAAACATGTAGAAGAGACGTGAATCTATCTGTGGAAGGCACACATACTCCCACTTTAGTGAGATGTCATACCCTGATGGGTAGCACACAACTTATCTAGTCTTGGATGGATGGAGGTTGTCAGGCAGAGGGTCAAATCAGCCTCACAATGTCGGATGCATGTACACCCCTTGTAGATGAATGTCGCGAATTCGCCTCAAACCCCATTCCGGTCTTTTTATCCCACTAATGCCTGATGGTGCAAATACTACACAAACCACATGCCTCATACCTAAATTGTGTATCTATTGTATATGCTATATTTAAAATAACAATCTCCACTTAATTTAGCATCTGTATGACAGACAAAAACACAAATAATATTTTTTTATATAAATGGAAATTAATTCAGGCAATAAGGGGTTAATGTGTATTTTAAGACATTTAAATTTTTGGGAAAAAGATTGGTTCTAAAATAAATACAAAATTATGAATAAAAACTTTAAATGATCTAATCAACCAAAGATTTTGCGACCCCCCTGCAGTACCTCCGCGGACCCCCTAGGAGTCACAAACCCCTGATTGAAGACCTCTGCACTAGACGATTGAAGAAAGGAAAAACTGTGTGTGCTTCTGAAAATCATTGGGTAGAAGAGATGTAGTAGGTAAAAGGAGCGTGAAAAAAGTTGGTATTTTTGGGAGACACAAGTTAATCAGGTACAAATGTAGCACGGATGTAGTGGGAGGCTGAGATTTGAAGTGTTCCTCCTTGGTGAAAAATGGATACCGGGAAAAGTAATTGTACTCCACATCCCAGATCCCTGAGAAGCTGCAGCACACATTTTCCAACCTGCTCCATCTGATCCACTGAGCCCTGAGGGAATGTTACTGTACAGCTCCCCCCCCCCCGTCAAAACAATAGAGCCGCACTCAGTCACATCAAGGAGCACACTTTGAATCCATCCAGATCAGATGATTACAATGCCGGGCACCTTCCTCTACAGGGCAGATAAGTGGAAGGGGCTCCATTCGACATTTACATCTCATGCACCTCATCAAACACCAGGTCTTTGTAGTCATGTGTTACATTTGAATAAAGCAAAGTTAGAATTTCCAAGCAGCGTGGAAATTCATCAAACCTCGCCCCTGGTGAGGCCCTTGTCTCTTCTAGCAAATAACTCTTGGTTACCTTATGCAAACTGAAAGTGGCAGGGCTCAAATCAAATCAAGTCAAATCAAATTGTGTTCGGGTGAAAAAAGTGAGGAGGGAGGAAGGAGAGGTGAAAAGGGGGCTCCAAAACATTTGCTCGGGGAATTTGAGTTCTTTCTTTCCTTTAATAGCTGGGAATAGCGATTCACTCAATAATGCAGATGAGTTTGCAGAATGGGGACTTTAAAGCCGTGTTATTGAAAACTGAGTCAAGTGGGGAGAAAGGTAAGCAAGCCGGTGCCCGGAATACAAAGATCAGGGGGAGCTTTGCAGAGTTTTATACATGTGGCGCTCAATACTGTGACCTTTCATTGTATAATTGTGTCACTGGATGTCTGATATAAGAAATATGTAAGAAAAAGCTCAAGTGTTTATCCAACGACTTGAATAGGATCTTTAGAGACACAAATAGACGCCCGCTATAAAAGAGGTTATTCAAAGAAATGCCATCACTTTACAAAGGTGAATTCTGTATGATGAACCGATCCAGTTCCCCCCCCAAAAAAATGGAGACGGGACAGGAAGACTAACACAAACAGAGCGAGAGGCAACTTCGATTTGTACGGTGCTCTTCTGTCTTCAGCTTGAACTTTCGTGGCAAAGATGAAATATAAAATAACAATGGGTTACCATAGCAATAACAGTGTGGCATACAACTAAGTAGTAGGAGAAATGGGGGAGCATCTCACGGGAAGGGGAGCCAACCAGCTTTTATCTGTCAGCTGCAATCCTCCATCATCAAAGCTCTTCTCCACTTTCAGTGACAGGAATGAAAGACACCAGTGGATCATTCGTTTCCAGTGAAGAAGACATTTATCCATGTTTTTGTTTTTTCTTGCTTTTCCGCAAAAGTTGAGAGTGAACGCGGGTTCATATGTGTAAGATTGAGGAGGAAAAAAAGAAAGAGGAGGTCATTTCTCTCGTTTTTTTAAGCAAGCCAATTTCTCCGGGCACTACCCTGCCTCCCTTCGGGCTACCTGTGCAGGTATCAAACCCGCGGTCTGACGGGCTCCCTTCGCTGTGAAGCAGCAGCTCTTTGCAGCACATCAATACACTGAACTTTTCTTGCCGAGTTCCTGAGCTCTCCTGTATGACCCGCTCCTCCTTTATCTATTCTGTTTAAAGATACCAGTTGCGGGAGAAGGTGCTTGATTACCTCCTGGGACCTTCACGCTCCTCTTTAAGTTTGCCAAGTGAGAAAGTCTTCAGAAGTTTGTTGACAGATCTCTGCTGCGGCGGGAGGGAGCGATGGACATGGTAACCTTGGCTCTCCAAAGGACAAACGTAGAGTTTTGAAAAGATCAAGCAGGAGGGATTTTGTTTATGGAGGAGACTGACAGGAAGAGGATGGCACAGGGAACACGGGTGTTCAAGGAGAATGTATACACAAATATATATGTACAGAAAAGATCAGGGATGGGGAGCCTTAGGCCCAAATTTGGCCTGCGAGAAAATGTGATCCTGTCTTTGAGGGAAATGCATAGACAAGAAAACAGAAACTCAGAAATACAAAAAAATAAGATCTCATCAACTTCTCCTTTTTTCTGCTACAAAAGAAAACAACAATTGAAACCTTCAGGGCGGTCCCCATTGGCTTAATGCCTGTCATGTCCTGGTCAGGGTGAATGCAATGCACCTCATCGCTGACAAGCATCACGGTGGCTGTCAAGTTAAAAAAAGGTAGGTGCGATATGCTGCAGTGTCCAAGAAAAAAATGACGACTATATTGTTGTTGACTTAAAAGACAAGCCGCTGTACCTAGTTCAAAGTGATCACACAAAAATAATCCCGAGTGGTATTACAGATTGTGATTGCAGATGATTACAGTTACAAGGACAAATACTCTTGGATAAAGTTTGGGTGTCCCAACAAGCAGCTTTCACAAGATCACATTCTGATAGAGAAAATGTTATACAGGATGCTTTTTTTTGGTGAGAGAACTGATCGCTAAGAAGTTGAAACTCAACTCAGAAGGGAAATTGGTGAAGGAGCCATGTTGCTGCTGCAGAGCCACTTGAACTGGGCAAAGCCAAACAAAATTCTAAAGTGTCAATGACATGGAGCACGATACTGAATTGTATAAAATTGTGTTTTATATTAAACTGGGCCTAGTGCCATGTATAAACATAGCTACCCTGTTATTGTGCATTCAATACTAAACTATTCAAATATTACACATGTTCATATATTCATGTTTTTAATTTAAACATGTGCAAGGTACAGGGTGGCCATGCCACTGACATTTATAAACATACATCTTGCATACAACACTGAGCTATTACAATGATTCACAGATTCATGTTTTTATTTTAAACATGTAGAAGAGACAGTGAATCCTCAAGCCATCTGTGGAGAACACCCCAATAAATTTCAAGTTGTTCCTCCCTGGTTCTGCATTGAAACAAGAGACTTATTTGAGTAATTGAGTATGTGATCACTTTCGAATTTGATAAGAGCGAAGGATTACTCCCTTTACAAGTCTCGCACAATTGTTGAGCATGTGATTGGCTAAAACCAGCTGCGAGTATCATCATCAACTGACATCAGACATTGGACGTCTCGCCAAAGAGAAGTAGTACCATTAGAGAGGTTAGTGTGATGTATGTGTTCAATAATGTTGTATGGCCCTCGAAGGATGTTATAAAAACTGAAATGGCCCTTGATAGGAAAACCCTTCACACCCGGGCTGTAGATACCGTACTCAGAAAGTCACGGATTCCATTACTACTTGTGAATAGGTGATCGAATTAGGCAGCATCCTTAGAATTATTCTCAAACTGAAGAGCAATACGGATGACAGCCTAAAAAGCAGAAGGGAAGATGATGTCCTGAACTTGTGGGGTATGACTAAAACACGACCTAAATTCCTCTGCTGCTTTCTTCTGCTGGGGCATAATTTGCGTGTGTTCCTTAACATTTCAAAAAGGACACTCGATAATACAGGAAGGCTTTTTAGAATCTGTGCAAACTGTCTCTGTGAAAGTCTGCGTCAATATTTGTCTAAAGCAAAGGGAAAAATGCATTAAGTCGCTGTTGGACGAGCGAAAAACTCAGAGCGAGAGCTCAGAGCTTGGTTCAGCGTATTTGAGAAAGATCAAGAATTTCTTTGACAATATTTTTCAAGAGGAACGGGAAATGCATAAATCAGCTTTAAAATAAGTTAACAATTTGACATTTGAGCAATTCAGTGTTCCAATAATGTGGCGTCTACATCTAGTGAAACTTTTATAATGGATGAGGAAAGTTAAATAGTGAAAGAAAAACTTTTGCCCCCGAGGTTTTCAAAAGTAAAGATAACTAAAATAGAACAGTGCATACCTCCACCAAGGCCTAACAGTCCCCTTAGATTCTATAAAGCAGCAGCACATTGCAAACACTTATGGAAATCAATTCCCTATATATGGCTGATATAGTTTTTCATTTGCATCCTTCCACCAAATTGTTTGGTAATCTGTCCCTTTTTCTTGCGTAATCTTGCTGACAAACAAACAAACCAACAAAGAAACGGATAGGCCTGAAACATAACCTCTTCGGCGGAGGTAAGAATGCGCAAAAACAAAACTATACAAGCATAATATTTGTGTGTGTTTGTATGTGTTTGTAGGCTGTGATCTCGAATCCAACTGTTAAAGTTTGATAAGACATATAATCTGTACATGCTGTGTATCGGACTTTTGTTTATTTTTTATCACTATCAAAGGGAAAACAACCAAACAAAAGCAGTGAATCAAGCTTCTGTTACCGAGGCGAACCATTTGGTATTCTGGCAGTTCAGCCCAGAGACTGCAGTGTATTTGGACAAGATGATGAATATACCATACATCTAGTCAAGCCTGTATAATGGATCCATGTGTCAGGGTGTGACTTCGAGGTGTTTCCTGAGGAGTCCTGCGTGTCTCCTGGCCTTTATGAGAACCACTGAGTGTGTTTTTGTGCAAATGTGTGTGTTTGTGTGTGTGTGTGTGTGTGTGTGTGTGTGTGTGTGTGTGTGGCTTCTGGCTGCTAGGCTCCACAGGTACACAGGCCATCGATCACACGGCGCGGCCATTATACACAGGCAGGGGTGGAGGTGGATAATGCTCCCACCGCTGCCACCGCCGGGGCCTCGACCGCTTGCGGGTCAAGCGTTTGGCTGGCCAGCGGTAATCAAGCAGACGGCGGGCTGCCTGTCTGCATGACAGATAACGTCACTAATACTCATCTGTACACACGAGCACGCAAATACATCCACACCAACCCCACACACGTACACACAAACTCTCAGGGTTGAGTATGCGATGCAAAAAGAAGCATATGCAGGAGGCAGCACGGTTTGGGATTAAGCATTTAGCTATGACAGACGTTGGTATTACACAGTTCCTGAAAACAATACTGCAGGTGTGTTTGCACTCACAAGAATCCTCCATGTCTCCATGTATATATCTCTAATGTTAATGGCCTTCATATTTAATGTTCTTGCAGAGTTGATTTGGAATAAAGAAAATGTTCACAATGAAGCAATCGTTACTTCAGCTTTTTTTGGGCATTTTTAATAGTTTTTTAAGGCAAAGAGAAAAAAAAAGCACATCTCTATAGCACAGAGCAGGAGAGCAGGATAAACTCATTCTTGGTTTTGGTCTCTGGTGGGGATTTGTTTTAAAGAAGAAGATAAAATAACACCATCGTTATCCCGTAAAGCTGCTATATGAGATATTTCTGCAATAATACGGTAACCTCATTAACTTCAAACCAGGAAATGAGGCAGAAACAAAGAGGAGTGTTCTTCCCCTCTAATTGTGAGAAGGAGCTGAAGAGTGAAGATTTTAAAACGGGCGAGTTAAATATAAAACTGTCTTTTAAACAGCGGTGAGCAGCAGCGATTCGGAGCGGTGACGGCTCCACCTGTTCAACACCTCCGCCCTAACCCCTCAAAAAGACAGTGAAGGCCAAGAGGTGGGTTTATACTTTGGGAAGTTGTGTATGAATTCATGTTATATATGAATGTATTTATATGATATATACTGCATATGTTTTATCAGTATCGTCAAACAAGCCGACGTGACCCGTGGAAAATGTTTGCTGCCTGATTAAACAAACAAATGCAGATTGCAGGTAAAACCAGTTATTCACGCTGCTTCAAGTTAATTTAAGCCAGGCTACGTTTCTAATTTGCTGAAGTAGTAAATGCTCAAGCAAGCGTCACATCACTGTCAATTCAAAGTCAAAACATCTGCTGTTTGAGCTTCCAAATGGCAGGTGGAATACAGAGCGGGGGGGGGAGCGGGTTAGACACAGACGGGGAAGGAGACAGAGAGAGAGAGAGAGAGAGAGAGAGAGAGAGAGAGAGAGGGAGGGAGACCGAAATAGAGGAGAGCAGATAAAGAGAAGGGAGAGGATGTGGTGAGGAAGCCGAGCGTAGTAGAGCCAGCCGCTGGGACTGTGAGGAATGAGCTGGCTGTGCTATAGGAGGCCTTAATGAGCATTCTCTCTCTAAACCCTGGAGAGTCCCTCTATAGCTCTCGCCCAATCTCTGTCTTTTCCTCCCAGCCAACGAGGTGCAGACACACAAAGGCGCTCGCACCACGCCGTATGCACAGCTTTCGCACGGCGAGCGGCGAGAGAGATAGATAGAGAGAGAGAGAGAGAGAGAGAGAGAGAGGCCGACGCACGCTCACAACATGCACACAAGCTGAATTTGTCCAGTTAAAAATTCATTGTCACATCTGCCGGGCACACAGCCCTTCTAAATCCTCTCTCATAATGAAACAACATTAACAGGCTACATGACACAGTTCTCTCTCCCCCTGCAGACAACACTATTATCTCGCCCTATTTCAATTCCACGGCATTAAATTGGTAGAGTGAAGTCAGTGTGGATCCTAATAAACCAATAAACACCTCTGAACCAAAGGGACGAGTGCGGCAGCCGAGCTCAGATAATGACCATTTTATGCATTAGCAAAACACCTGTGATAATAATGGCTTCCTACTGTAGGTCCGTATTTTTTTTTTCTCTCCGCAGACTAATGTGCCCTTGATTCCCTCTCACTTATCACCCCTTCCAGCTGTGCTTATGGGCAGAGGGGCATGACAGAGGTACCCTTGTAAGCGCCTGTGTGTAAAGGCCCCGGGTTTTTTTTTTTATCCCCCCCCACCCCCTTTAAAAAACAGCCCCTTTATTTCTTTTCCCCGGGAAATGGCAAAGTGACAAGGTATCCGCCGTATCCTGAATTATGACTCGATGTGTGTGGGCCTGAAAAATGGAAAAATGATGAACAACAGGAGTAAAAAAAAAAAAAAAAAAAAAATTCAGGGGGAACAAGTTGCCGAGGCGACAGGGACAGCTGTAAATCAGATTCCGGGGACGAGAGCGGGAGATGAGGCAGGGACACGACCACAGGCGCTAGTAGGTGTATCTATTGTGTTTGTTTTTCTATCTTATTGTGTGCATAGGTATCTGCAGAGGGGTGGCGGGGGGGGGGGGGGGGGGGGGACACCTTTATTTAACAAAGCGATTAGACCTCTCGCTTGCCTCTCAATCCCAGCCCTGAGTGGCTGTGAAGCTGCTGCCCCTGAGCCGGCCGGGCCTTGGAAACCGTCCAGAGCCACCAAACGACTCACTCTCATTAACTATTAACCAGCGACTCGGCCCTTAAATCATCTCGGTGGTCCCCAGCCTGCTGACCCTGCTGTGGATGGCGGAGGCAGCAGCGGAGCGGTGTTTCATCAGAGCCGGCCCACCGGACACCCTGCTGATTTAATGGGCTACAATTACACTGCTTCTGACACAATATATGGCAAACATTTATAGATTTCCCTCCCACCGTCTCCTCAGCCTGCAGCGCAAATACATTTATTTTTTTTCCCCCGACTAACTTGCTTGACAAGTGGAGTGTTCCTACGACCAAATTACATGTGGTGAATTCAGCTACGCTCTGACCTAGAGGCCGGTGCATATGGTAAACGCTGCACTGCCCAAGGCTATGGCACCACCTATACAGCACACATACACTTACCATACACTAGACCATCCCTTTGCTCATAATGCAGCTGTTTGTTATTTATTTCCAACCCTGCTGGAGGACGAGAACCCAAGACAGATGCTCGCTTGTTGTTCTAAAGAACCAATGTAATGAGGAACTAGCCATCACAGTGGAACCATATGGCTGGCCTGCTATTTATGTATAGCTGGTCTGATTAAGTCAGGTCTGGAGGCCCCAGAGTACAGCAGTTAGTTGATGGTGACTGGAATGGGCTACTAGGACGCTACCGAGCCCAATCAAGCGTGACGGGGGAAAAAAAAAATTAGACAACAGTCCCCCGAGAGCCGTGCCTTGTTTTTGTTGCTTCGTTAAAGAAGACATGCTAATGCGCATCTTACTATAAGCGGATCACAAACTGCGCTAGTGCACGGTGCTCCGGGTTCATCATCAATCATACCGCTGATGTCTATTGATTCTGTCCAGACTCATTATGACATCAGGAAGCCGACGACTGACGCGTTGATGTCGTTGGGGACTTGGCGATGTACGGTGCCGAGATGAAAATGTGACGGGTGGTTTTTGGGCCAAAGTGCCGCAGTGGCTGGTGCAGACCTCCGTGTCCTGTCCAGCACTTTGCAAAGATGGTCTGATTCTGTTCTTTCAACTGCACTACAACAAGACTGGAAAGAGAAAAACTAATGTAATGGATGAAAGTATGTGTTTTGAGACGAATTTCATGACAAACAAACAAGCACGATTATACCTGCAGGATTATACGTGATTTCAAGATGGTGGGAGCTCAAAGGCAGCTCGACAAGCACACTTCACACTACACAGTCTGCAGCTAGTAACCCATCACAGATCCCAGGATTATCCACAATGTGCATGTGCTGCCTCCACAGTGCTGTGTCAGCATCAGAGAATGGTCTGGCTGCACCAATTATGATTCTGCTGGGGGGGAAAAACCAACCTGGCTTGTTCGTAGAGCAATAAACCAATCGCAATCATCTTGGACTGTGCTAAAGCCCAAAAGCTGCAATGGTGCCGCTGCCAAGGGGGAACTTGTTCTGGTATAATATCTGCACACGATCACTGACTACATTTAGGGTTAGGAAAATAAAACACCAATTTGAATATAGATGTTTACATGAGCTGCTTATAGAATAGTCCATATACATGCTACAGAGGCTGATAACGACTACATCCACTGGGCCAATACATCCAAATGTATACACAATTTACGCTCACATGTGTTGTCAAGCAGCTGGTAACTGTTAGAGCAAGGTGCAGGGAAACCTCCAATCAGACGGTATAATGTGATGAGAAGTGCACATGTCTACATAATGCGACTAAGGAGGGAACACTGCATTCGATTGTTCCTATGTATATATGACCTTGTTCAGGGTAAAGTAATCAGAACATCCTGTTTACATAGCAGTGTCTTATGCAGAGTGTTGTCTTCATCTGGTCAATATCGGCATATTGGTTGCGATGTAAACATGGGGCAAAATGACTAACTGCAAGAAAAGAAAATGCCACAAAAAACATTGTACATTGTTGTACGTCAACTGAGTAACAGAACAATTTAATTTGGCCATTTTCAGCATGTAGGTCGCAGCTAGGAGGTTGTTATTGTTTACAATGCAAACAGGGGAGAATGCTGCTCTGTGGCAGAAATATGCTCAGTGTGTACATTCCGTGACTCACGCCGTGAATGTGCAAACGTCTGGCTGCGTCAGCGATGTGCCGCGTGTCGCAGGCCCCTGTTGTTCACACAAGGGGGCGTGCGTTCTGCCGAGCCGCTTCTGGAGATGCTACGTGAGGTTTCTGAATAAAAAGAAGCCTATGTGCCCGACTAAATACCAGAACTCTACAGTATGAGGCTGTGCATATTCCATTCCTTCAAGAACAATAGAACCTTGTTTAAACTAATGAAAGGATTCATTAAACAAAAACACTAGAGTGTGAAAATGTGGTGAAAGTTAATTTCCACTGTCAGTTTTGCTCTGAGCCACGCACTGTAAGTGGAGAAAGACCCTGACTCTAGAGGAGCATGGGGCTACCACAGGCCGTTTGGTCACTCTAACCTTATAACATGGGCCCTGAAATGAAAAGCACCCTCACGCAACCAGTGTGGTCCAGTCAGGAATCACTGACCCCAGGATTTATCAACAGGACACATCCAGGAAAATCACATAAAGATAGATGCAATGACTATTCATCCATCTAGCACAGGCAATAATCCATTGTAGCCACAAGTGGTCGGTAAAAATAATAGAGATCAGCGTTAAAACGAGTAACATGAGATCCTGAGATCTGAGATGTAAGGAGAGATATCCCTTCCACTGGTGTACCATTCTAATTGATTTATATTTTTAGCTTCACGCTGCTCGAGCTAACCCTGACCTCCGACACCCACACAACCCACTGTCATCGACATTCATCACGTCATGTCAAAGACTTTTCTTTGACGGTCATCCTGGTGAAATAAATGTCTCGCGTGGGGGGAAACGGCCAGCTATAGTTTTGCATATCAACATTTCATGAGATGGGACGGCAGGACGGAATAATCAGCCGTTCGTTCCGACACCGTGTTCGTATTTGATGTTTCCTGTTTGGGAGGGTGTCGTAATTTTTTTTAGCCCTGACAATAAGTCACTCACGTGTCCATCACACTAATGTATTTCCATTCAACACGAGCCGCCGTAGCTGTTTTGCCGAGCGGTTATCTTCACACATGTCACGCCGATCAAAGCAACATGCCAGTTCCAAAAACGGTGCCGTATCCGAAACGACGACTTTAAACCACAACCAATACCGCTGCACTGATCTCATCCATGTTTGTCAGCAGTGCAAAAAAAAAAAAAAGGCTTCTAGCTCTGCCAGGATGACAGAGACACAGCTGACACGTCCTCGGTGACACCTGTGCTTTCTGGTGCGATGACAAGTCAGAATGTCTGAAGTGAAAAAAACAGGCCTGCGAGCACAACAGCAGACCTGTTTCAATTACTGCAGAAGGCAGCGATGTGGACGACAGTTCAGAGGTGAGAACCAGGCAGAGGAATAATCTCAGCAGTTGAAAAAGAAAAAAAAAATCAAAGAGGCAAGAGCCAAAAAACATAAAGGATTAGAAAGTTTCAAGATGAAAGTGCAGAAATAATGAGAATCATGTAACTTTAGCACTTTGGTAAAAAAAATGCTCTCAGTAAAAATGGTGGTTATTATGCTCCGCTCATTAACGTTTACCTCTGCTCGTGCCTCTGGAGCAGCTCTGCCTTTGGGAAAAATGCATTTTTTGAGTAATTTAATAGGATTATTTTGTTTTTTTAAGAAAGTACAGCACAAGTGGGCTCTTTCTGTCAGATGAATTATCTACCTCGGTAACGTGGAAGCAAAAGACAGTGACCCGGGCATTTGATCCGTTAGCCAGGTTTAGCTCCACCGGTGACTGACACAGTGGAAAAGCCTCAGTTAAGAGTTCATGATTCAGAGCAGGATCCTTGTGGGAGGGAACCTGCTGGGTAAAACCGGCCTGTAGGAGTTGGCCTCCAGGCATGTGGGAGGCCTTTGTGCCGAACAGAGGCCGTGAATCCACCACAACACCACCGCGCAGTGACAGGACGAGTGGAAGAGATGAGATACCGGGGCCTGTCCTCCTACTCTGTACTTCCTGAGACGAGTGTGTGGTGGTGGTGTGTGCTCACACGTTCTATATAATACTGTATATATATATATTTATTTATATATATATACACACACTGTAAACAGAGTTCCGCTGTGCAAGTACACAGTGTGTATGTTGTATAATATGACTTTGTTTGCTCGCCTGCTCTCTGGGTTTTTGTTTGGTGGACAGTGTGGAATGTTTTCCGAGCAGAGCGCTGCGGAGGCGAGCGCTCAGGCCCGGCTTTAGGACCAAGCGTTGCCATGTAGGCCTGCTGACAGGTATGGGACTCAGGCACCTGTGACCCCCCCCCCACCACCACCTACACATGGATTATTAGAAGTCAGCTCAACCTGGCCCCATGATTTAACACCGTGGGTGGCAGAAGTCAGAAGACAGGAATCTAAAAGGAACAGAAAAAAGGGCCTGACTTGTCTGTCACTTTTTGCCTCCTCGCAGTTTTTCATTTTAATTATTTCATTATTCTGCTCTTGAGCCACACTGGATATGAAACCTTGCCATCTTTAGACTTTTCGTATGCTGGCAAACAGTTTCAGCGATTTTAGTGCCCATGTGATTTCCTCTTTAGGGAAAATTACCTAATCTTACATAAAAACAAAATTAAACGTACCACCTGAAATGCATGAGGGTGTCATGTCGTTTAAAACATGCAGCTGTACAAAATCATTTGCTTTCACCAATTTGATATTTAAACTGTGCAAAATAATATTTAAAGTTGTGAAATATGAGGTCGGAAAATGAGGAATGGTATTCGAGACTTGGCAGATTGTATTGGATGCTACTCAAAGCACAACTTGGTTAGTGGCCTTCCTGGTTCGGATCTTGTGTTTTGAGGCTATTAATGCAAATTTAAAACAATGAGCAAATACATATTTAGTTTTGGCATTTTTCCTTCATTTCTCCGAATTCCTCTGGAGAAAAGATGCATAAATTTAAAGGTTATTGTTCAGAGATTCAAAGCAGTGGCTTCATGTTGTGTTGTGCGAACAGTAGGTGTGCAAAAACAAGATGTTCTGCATCGTCGCTTCCCTGAGATCCATTAAGTTAACATTAAGTAAAGCTGTTTCTAATCTCACCTGTGGGAGAAATTGCAAAACTTTGAAAGTCTGATATAATTTGAGTGGAAGGTGTATTTTTTAAAAGAAAGCATCAGTTCAAACACGAGTCACGGATTGCACGAGGGATTAACCTGGTTTGAAGGCCTGATAAAAAAACGCCGCAGGCTGCTGATATTCTGAGCAAATAATCAGAATATTGGTACAAACTTTACAAGAGAGATTTTCAGCATTGAATTTCTCTTTCAGGTGGCGCGCTGTGCAGCGGTTAACAGCCACAAGAACCTCTGTTAGAACCTCTCGATTGGTTGGGGACCATCTGTGTGGAGTTTACATATGCTCCTCGTGTCGAATGGGATTTCCGCAGGTACTCAGGCTTCCTCCCACACCACGCAACCCTTAAAAGACGAGAGGTAGAGATAATAGATTTCCCACTGTTTTCTGCTCCTCACACTGTTCTTTTATAATTTTTACAAGGATATGCTTATTTTTTCATGACCGTGCATTGGCTGCTTCCATGCATTCACTTTCGGATAATCTCCTGACATTCTCCGGTAGGGCTTGTATGCGAGAATGCAAATGAGTGTGAGGCTCCAGGCATTCTCTAGAGTTTCTCCAACCACCCCCCTTGTGCTGAATCAAGATAAAGTCAGAGTGAGCTCATGTGAGACAACAGCAGCAGATTCTCCGGAGGATTCACCGTGAGCGAGTGGGCATGTTAACAACGTTTCTAACATGCAACCAAACATAAAGAATACAAATATCTCCGGATGAAGAAGCAGTGCCAAACAAGTAGAAGACACAGACAAAGATGTAAACTCGGAAGGACAGATTGGAGCAGCACATCGTACCGTAAACAAAGACATGTGATTTCTGCAGCAGAGAGTGCACACGCCACTTCCTGCCTCTGCACGCTGCGGCTACTCCAGGGATTTCTCCTGCTGAGTAGGTAATGTGTGAAAGGCAAACTCTGGAGAAACTCCCAACCCCATTGTGCAGACAATCTCCAGGAGTCCATGTTTCTCTGTTTCTTGCATTGTGGACTGTTGCACAATATCACAGTCCACCTCTACCTATTTGACGGCAACAGAACACGAAGTGCAGACTCCTTTCTCCTCACAAGCATGAACCTTACGGGTGTGTTAAGCTTTTAATTTCATATAAACTCAGCTCTGATAGAACAGTTACTTTCTCCCCTTTTTTCCCCCCCGTTATCGAGGTGCACAGGGAAGTGGGTCGTGTCTCGAGCGACGTGTCTCAACTCATCTCATTCACATTCCCAGCGTGTCATTAACGTTATATTGCAGTTAACAGGGAATCTGTTCGCCATGACGATCAGCCCGTGCCCACATTTGCTTGCGTGTTTACAGAGCGGATTCAGAGTGAACAGCTAGGTTTAAGATTTTGTATCTAAACAATTTAGTTCTCTACTTATGCAGGCCAAGATCAAAAGAATATGTCTATAATGACAGATTAGCATCATTTAGGATTAAAGGATTTACAGGAAAATACATTACTCTATTGATCACTACCATTAGGATTATATCAGGCTACTTAGACATCATGATTTTTATGGTGGCCATAAATGTGTGACGTGATTTTTGAATTACGACCGACAGGCTCTGGTTTTCCAACTTGAACAGGTCCAATGTTAAGAATGCAGCAACTTTCTCCATCACCTGACACGGGCCTATAAAATGTATAGCGTCAGTGCAGCCATAACAACACACGCACACACCCACACACATCCAGACAGGCCTGCTTGGACTGCCTCCTCCCTCCTCCTCTGACAGCTGGATGGAAATGGTAATTTTAAAGTCTGAATATTAAAGGTTTGGAAGATAACTCTAATCTGATCACAGACACCACACGGGAAAACTTTATCGACCAAGGAGAGAAGAAGTAAAAATACATCCGATGCACACATTCTGACAAATGTAATGATAAATGGAAGTTAACCGGTGGATGGGAAATAAGTGTAGGTGTGTCAGTGCCTGCTGCTGGATTTTTATTTTTTTTACATGGAAAAAAATGTTTTCAAAAATGATATTAACACTATCCATCACTTATGTGTCACCATAACTCATGCATAATCCATCAATCAGATTAGATAGCATGCAGCTTCGATAATAATGTTTACTGACAGTGTTCCCTACAGAGATATAGATTTAACTTTACTTTATCAAATATGTTAAATAAGTTTAGATGCTGCTCGGATGGTGGCTATTAACTTAAATTATGAACACTTTCAAGCTAAAAATTGAGAATAAAATAAAATGACATAATTACTGTAATTGTTTTCCATTTTCATTGTGATACCAATACAATCACAAAAGATAAGACGGGGTCCCACAGCACAATCATTTTCAAATTTGATCAAATCTGAATTGAATTAGGATTGTGAGCCTCAGCTCCATAATTTATCAATTTCTGGATCTGATTGACGTCACATTTTTTGGGGATAAGATGACCATGTCTCCAAATATTTATGGTCATGTAGAACTAATTTCAATGTCCTGAAATAAACTTTTTATTCGACAGCTCAGACAAGAATGACCAAAATGTTTGTCGAGATTGTATAATAATAACCATTAAAGGACTTTAAGGGCTGTTAACGTGCAGGGAACCTAGTTAGCGTCTCCTGGTTAAAGATTATAACAGCTTGTATAACGGAAAATATGAAACCAAGAAATGAAACTGAATCTTCACTATTCACCAAACCTCTGTGCGACTTCTGAACCGGAAAACCAGGTATCAGACTTTGTATCAGACTTTTGGTTTGTTTTTAATGTGCACACTGTTCTCTCAACAAACATTTAAAGAAAAACTCCTCAGCAATATGTCAATGCCACTTTTAGGAGATATTCTGCGACTCTCCAGTGTTTCCTGTTCCATACCTAGAGAATCATAATCTCCGGTGACAATCCAAAACGCTGCTGACAGCAAACACTTTTCAGAACTGGAGTTTTTGTTATTGTTGTGGAGGGGGGGGGGGGGGGGGGGGGGGGGTTGGTATTCAGATGAAAACTGAATAGACGGCTCCTGAAAGAACAATATAACATTTCACTGTCACTGCTTATCAATTAAACCTTGCATCTTCCAAAATATGATCAAAACAGAAACTTGTTAGGGAAGAAATGCTGCTTAATAAAAAAAAAAGTCTCTGCAAAGCACTATAGAGATTTCAGTTGACGTATCATCTGCTGGAGTTATGGCGGCGTTCCACAGCTCCTTGGCAGCGGTAACTAAATTAACTTTCTTCTTGTTCTCGTGACTGGATCCAGTGGAGGAAAAACTGGCACATGACCAGAACATAGACAAAGTCATCGTGAGTCAACAGTGTGTCCGTTTCTGATGTCGAGTATGAAAAGCCTGTTAATTGTGCTGGTGGTCTGATGCAGGAAGTTAAGTTTGCATACAGTGTGCACTGCGGTCCACATGTTGGAGAGGCAGCTGTTTGTGGCAACAGCTGAGCAGGGCAGGTGGTATTTTAGTCAGAAAGCGCTTTGAAACAGTTGACTGCTCGGACTGGAGGATGTCACCGACTGGCGAGATATCAGTCTGTTCCGCAACTCATTAGTCAAGGTACAGAGACCAGCCAAACAGCTGTGGGACATTTTAATTCCAGCCCCAAATCAGCGGCTTGGACCCGAGCTGCTGCTTCCGATGACCTCCCGCCTGCTCCCCCCCCCCCTCCGCCGCAGAATAACACTCCTGCAAACACGGCCGTACAGTGAATAATTCTCCTGTCCCTCATTTCCCTTTCAGCAGCAACCCCCCCCACGCTGCTCCTCCCTTCTTCCAGCAGCCTCCTTGCCGAGCCCGAGGCCACGGTGTGGATATTGCTTACACACCGAGTCTCACTGAGCTAATTAAGGGAGGCTGTTTTTAAAGTGCTCTCGCGTTTTGTTTATTTGTGTATGACCGGAGCCCGGCAAATTACACCGACCAAAGGCTTGTCTGAACTTTTAATCTAATCACGCCTACCGCGAGCCCCCCCCCGTTTCCTGGTGTCAGTTTGCCTTAATGAGGCCTGGTCTGAGCCTTGGCCATTAGTGGAGCTCAGTGGTGGAACAGCACCACGACGAGACAGGCTCGGCGCGGCGCTGCCACGGAGCCTAATCCCCCGGACGCTCCCCTCGGAACAGCAGCCATGGAGCGAGTTCTAAAACCCCCCAGCTGCGCCAAACACGGATGACATTTGGAAACATACCGTTTTCTGGGTGGCAAATGAAGAGATGAATGCATTAAAAGCAGCACTTAAATGGCATTAAAATGACGGCCAGGTGCAGCATGAATAGATTACCGGATCGTTTTTTCCCTGTGACATGAGCGCCGAGGCAAAAAGGCAAGGTTCAGGTAATGTCAGTTAGTTGTTAAGTGCACAAACCTTCATGTATAATAGGCAAATTACCACAGCGCTGTTTACTTTCATTGTCAACATTATGGTTCCATGCCACTAACCTTTTATATCAGCTTGCATTTGATTAGAACGCCCTGTATTTTTGCCTGAGACAGTTGCACTAACATCCCCATTAGCACCATAATCATGTGGAGAAGGTCCCTACACTATTATTGTCCATGTAACTTTCATTAGTTCACATTCTGAGAGAATTTAGTGCACTTTCCCATTTCCAGTTTCAAGTGCTTTGAATTCTACTCACTGCACCCGTTTCTGTGTCATCAGCCCACTCAGAGCCTGAATAATTCATAACAATATTTATTAGCACTCTGAGGTACAATTAGATGAATTGGGATTAAGAATTGGCTCGTCTGTGGAAGAGAAAGTAGAGCAGCCCTGCCAATGGATTTGGGTAGACATACTGTAGCTCTAAAACATTATCAAAATAAAGCCAAGCGGATTAATTCCCTTCCTCTACTGTTTTCCCACCTCTGGTGTTTTAAAGGAACATACTTAATATTCCATCTGCAGGAGTACATCAGAGATGACAAGTTAAAACAAGGGCCGTGCAGGAGGCCTCACGTTTTCACCTAATCTCCAGGTCTTTGGCTGACATGGATTTGTATCAAAAGAACCCGTCCTCTCCTTTCACTGAACACGAAAATCTAAAGTTACAATTCACGTAATTTCTAGAAAAGTCTTTAAATTCATCCTGAATCGTCAAGTTTTAAAACGCAAAGTTTTCAGCTACATGTGGTTGTGCCCGGTGTTCAAACTACTTGCGTTTTCGAGCCCCAACAACTGCGAGTTCTAAGAACACTTGGTTCCGTTGTAGTTTGAAATCTGTGGTATTGAATTTTTTAATGTGGACGGGGAGAAACAAACTTTTGAGAATGACGAATCAATCAATCACGATTCGACTACCAATGTTAAATGCAATTTCTATAAAAAATTTGGAAGCTTGCTATGACTTGATCCTTGGTCTTAACTTTGTTGTTGTATTATCTGCTGTCTCTTTACACTGGCACACATATCACCAGGATATACATGAATGATCTTGTGATATTTGTTTAACCTGATTGTAACCTTGGTTTCACCTTTTTAAACTATTGCTGTGTTGCACATGTTGTAAAGATAGGTATTATTTATCTGTTTATGTATGATATATTGTAAGGTGTCCTTGGGTGTCTGGAAAGGTGCCATGAAATAAAAAATACAAAAGTGAGGAGAAATTGTGGACGGACATTTTTTCGAATTGACAATTTATAATGAAACATTTTTATTTGGATTTAGCCTTAAAATAATGAACATTTTACTTATTATTACTTATTGTTATTAAGTTGGGTCTAGTTTTCACCTCATGGAAAAATTAAATTGAGTTGAGTCACAATTTTGTCATTTGATTGTTATTACTTTTTATTTGTTTTGATCTAAGCATTATCTGTCGGAAATGAAAAAAGGTTGTTTGCTTATGACTGAATCATACACACAACACTCAAACTACACCTCATAAAAATATGTTATTACCCAACCGCTGCTGTTTGATTGGTATGTTTGCTGCTGTTGTGATCATAACTTTTAGTTTGACAAAAACAGGACCCAATAAACTTTTATTTTTGATTGTTTACATTCGTTTGGTCTTAATCATGTTTTCATAACGGGAAAATGACTGTCAATAAATCTGTGTCATTGCTTTAGCTTAAAACACTATTTCTGGTAATAGTTTGTATCAGCAGAGAGATCTAGATAAATAAATGTGAATGAACCATAGTCTGCGTACTTCAGAGTGTTTCTGTCGAGTGGATCCACCTCTGTGACACTGCTCTTCCACAACTGCTTGAAGAAAACAACAGAGATTCACTGCACTAATCTCGGACGACACGAGACCTGTCCGTGTGAGTCATTCCCAGCACCACCAAAGTGTAGAAATAGCTTGTTTTGGACTGAGGTGGATATTTAGAATATACAGTGTAAATTATGGCTCCAACTCGAAACTCATTATCTCAGCGCACACAGATGGAAAATGAAGCTGTGACAAAGATAATCATGTTGCACGCCAGAGAGAGAGAGAGAGAGGATTGGGGGTTTCTGTGAAAACGTTGACCTTAATGCATGACCCATCAACTCAGCTCCATTGTCAATTGTTGTGGAGGGAGGGAAGAAGGGGGGGTTCTTCTTCACCATTTTCTTTTTTCCCTCATCCCCAATTAAAGAAGATTTCCGTCTGCCCGTCTCTGTAACGGATTGAGCCGACGGTTCTTGAACTCTGCGTTAATTAAACGTAAGCGCGCGGCTCACTACAACTAATGGTGGTTCACAGTCCCGGCTCTATCCAGATAATATCTCCAGCTCCCCCGGGTCATCACGTCTCTGCACGTCATCACCAACAAGGACTAAGCTCAGAGTCTTTATTGCAGAAAAAAAACACAAAACTCTTTCAAAGACGTACCTGGAAGCTGTTATGCAACACTCAAAGCACAACTGAGGGAAGGGCCAATTTATTTGACGGCTGTGTGTGTGTTTGTGTGTGTGTGTGTGTTTGTGTGTGTGTGTGTGTGTGTGTGCAGGCAGCAAGCTGACTGTGCTGTCAATTAAAAATCCTCAAGTTCAGCTCATTAGGATTCATCCAAAACTGCTTTTATTATTTGATGCTTTATTTAATAGTTTAAGGGATTAACCTGTGTATGTGTAACTGATGCAAGACAAAGCAGCCTGGGTATTATTTCCGCTCTACTATCTTTAAATGTCAACATGAAACGGATCTTCATGTATAATTATAAGTACACGTGTCCGGAATGTGTGAAAACTTAACATTTCATGGCTTTGTTTTTTATGTCAGTGTAATTTCTTAATTTAGTCCGGAAAATATAGCTGTTTAAATAGATGCAGTGTAACAAAGATTCGGTGTAAAAAATGTTGGTTAGAAACAGGAATATCTGACCTCTGTGTTGTCCCCCATTTCTGGACTTATTTTTTCATAAGGGTTGTTTACCCTGTTTGGACACTGAGACAATAAGAGTTTTAATGTTTAAAATAATATGTCATGCCAGAGCCACAGAAATGACTTATTACTCTCAAATCCCATAATTTCAGTGGCTGTTATGAACAAGTTAACTGATGTGCAAAAGATGCATCAGTCTGTGCGGACTTGTCATATCAAGCATTTAAAGAATAATCTGCGTTAACGCATAATTAGAAATAAAACATTAATGTTCCTGGATAAACAGCGCCTCGCTTCTTAAGCCACGATGAAGTTAAAACACTGCGCTGAATCATAATTGTGGACAGAGCTTCTTTCTGCATTTATGTGTGTGTGTGTGTGTGTGTGTGTTTGTGTGTGTGTATGTGTCTCCTCGTCCCTCTCGCGCTTCACACTAACTGACAATAACATATATTTCGTTTTCAAATCGATGGTGTTGGAACATGAATCCGGATCCTGATCCTTGATGTCCTGTCTGCGTGTGTCACATTATGTCTTGTGTATGAGTGAACTGGGTGTGCACAATATGTTTGACTATTTTTGATTAGTGTTGGATAATTAGTGTTGACATTATGTTGATTAGATATTTTAAATGTTGTTTTCGATACATTCCCAATTAGTTCCTTAGCCCTATCTACAGTTATGGACTTTGCCAGTCGAGGTATTAATAAGAGTAACAGTTCAGTACTGGACTGAAGAAGCCTCTTGGATCAGAGGTGAAATGTCTTTATTATCTTCAAAAAGGCATTTCCACTTGTCCTTGATTCAGCCCTCAATGGAAAACCACGACCTGGAGAATACTCAGACAACTGGAATAATAACAATTTTATTTTAACAGTCGAGTGCAACAAAAAGAGATCTGCATAAACACAAAAGAGACAGCGCGACAACTACTGCAACCCCACTCTGTTCGATCTGCTGCATGACAATGCGGGAGACTCGAACCTGACCAGCCGCGCTCCAGTGGGCCACGGAGGTATGAGGCTCTTTGTTATCAATGGAACAGTGGTGGGTAAACAGAAGATAAAGAGGCTGAGTGAGACTCTGCCATGTCTGTTTCCCCATCTTGTCAGTAAGAATGACTCCAGCCATTAAGGCACTTACCACAACATGCTGACAACATGTTCAGTTGCCACCTGGACCCAGATGTGTCTCAGCGGTGGGTAAATGGAGAGAATGATGGAGAGGAAGTTTAGGGGCCATGTCTGCGCCAGCATATGCCCCAACCTGTGTGTCCTATTACTCTTCCTCTGCTTGTCCCTGCCTGGCTCGCAGCGAGAGACAAAGACAATAAGCCATTGTTATTCTTTATGAAGAGGACACAAAAAAGCCACAATAAAAGAAAAGAAAAAAAAAATGAAATCACTGTAAAGTCCTTGGCATCTCTGCTGCATTTCCCACCCCCCACACATCGTCTTTTGATGTGCACTGCGAATTGGAAAAAGGCAAAGGTATTGTTGACAGCTGCCCTTTCCCGTGCCTGAATACCGGAGGACGCGTTTTTCCTACAGTGTCTTTGGTTTCGGTGAAAGTGATCACTTGGGAGGGAGGTTTTGTTTGCGCAGACAATCACTGGTTCCGCGAAGAATAGACTGGGGACATCGGGATCACAAAGAACAGACCAGCGATGAGTACCGGCACAACAAAAGGCCTCTCTCACTCTTATCCCATCTGCGGCGATACAACAAAACACAATGGAAGATGAACCCGATTGCCGCGTCCAAACGCATCATCCGGATATTCAACTCCGTGTCACTCAATCTCATCTGCGAACATCACAGATGCGACTCGCCTCCCTCGTCTGAGCCTCTGTGTCTGTCTCTTTTCTCTTTTCCTTGTTATTAAGCAGAAGGATATCAAGCAATTACAGACCAAGGTCTTCTCTCAGTTGGGGATTCTTTCATCCCCATAAAGTTTTACTACAAACACTGACAGTGACCTTCTCTGGGTCAAAGAATCGGGCAAGAGGCGGCCAGTGCCTATTTAAATGACACGGACTCTTTATGGGGCCTTCACAAAAGATTTAGTGAATTACATGATGTGGATAATGCTGTTGATAGAGAGGAGTTGTGTAAGTGTTACTGCAGGAACAGAAGGTGAAGCTTAAAAGCGAGTTCTTCACTATTGCAGGCATTTAAAAAAGCAGACATTCATTGTAAATAACCTCACAAGAGTCTAGCACAGAAAAAAAAGAGATTCGCTCT
The DNA here is from genome assembly GCF_963576545.1 of Limanda limanda. NCBI lineage: Eukaryota > Metazoa > Chordata > Actinopteri > Pleuronectiformes > Pleuronectidae > Limanda > Limanda limanda. The sequence continues at coordinate 5,124,657 of NC_083652.1, forward strand.
AACTATTCATCTAAATAAAAGTCCATATGCATCTATATCATGAAAAGTCTGAAGAAATACGTATTGTGATTTGGTAGAGATAAATTCTGTCCCCAAAACAATTCTAATAAAAGATTATACTTCATTTAAAAAAGAAGATTCCCATCATGTGAAAAATTTAAATATGTGACATATCACAGGGTTTCCGCTACTTACATTTTACATACATCCCATCAGCTGCAGGCCCACTAATCAATTGTGATAGGAACCTGTCCAGTCATTGGAAGTTCTTTGTGTTTGTTTGATTCACTCTAACATTATGCAGCATGCATTTCCCATAAACACATTAAAAAAAACGTCCAGCCAGCAACAACAGTGCAAAAAAAAAAAAAAAACATCCTCGAGAAAACAGTGTTCCACGTGTCTGGGGCTCAACACAACAAACCCAACGTGAAGCTGATAAGATGATTGGTTCTGGAGATGTGAAAACAAACCACGTATAAACAGACAGAGAGAACATTAGTAGATAGTATATTTATGATTATTACATTTTCCAACTGGTCGACTCATCAATTGATCCACCGATAATGCTATCCCTGGGAAAGAAAAATATAGAAGTGTGGAGAGCAGTGTAAGCCTCTCCACCTGTGTGTTCTTAATGTCACCGGGAGAGACACGGCCCCCCACCCCCCCCCACCCCCACCCCCCCGTGCCTGCCGTGATGCCAATGCACTTAAAAGGCTTTTAGAGGACAAATCAATCACCATAGTCTGACAAATGAAAAGTATCACAAACTTAGACTTTTAATCTGCCAAACAATCTGGGCTAGGTCACCTCTCTGATTTGGGGAAGATTTTCTCACTTTTTCAATCTACCCCACCGACTATCTTCATCTTCCCCCCCACAACACCAGGAGGCCAGTGGGGGCTTGTTTCCGAGCGCTGGTCCACCCCAGGGGAAATGTAATTCCCTTCCTCCGGTTCGGTCAGGGGACTGAGGACTATGAGGAGGAGGAGGAGGAGGAGGGGGAGGAGGGGGAGGAAGGACGGATGCTGGCCTGGCTCCCTGATTAGGAGTGGAGGATGTGACTGACTTGTTGCCGGCCTGGTTTCCCACAGCCCGTGTGCATGTTTAAGGTGATCAGAAAGGCCGCCGCGGTGCTCACGCCGCGCTACATAAAGCAAAACAAATTACCAGCTGTGCCGCGCGGATAAGGTGGGGTGAGCATCAAACGCTCGCAGCCGTGCCACTGCCTCCCCCCCCCCCGCTGGCATGGCTCACCCGACCTCCCCTGTGCCTGGCTGCAGGGCAGGCACTGTGTGTGATAGAGAAGGCAGGTCGGGGGAACAGGGACCCCTCTCTGTCCATTACTCATAAGTGTCCTGGTGTTTCCAATCCCCATTCACAATAGGGTGTTTTGAGTGATCACACACCAAACACCATGATCACACAATGAACTGATTATTGTGCCTGGCTGGGGGGGGTGCACTCTGCTCCTGTAACCTTTACCGGCACAGCTCCTGTTCCCCCCACACTGCAGCTGGACTCTGCCATTAGCAGGTGACGCGTGAATATGTCAGCTTGTTCAGTCTCCCCATTTTTTTTTATTTTTATCCCTGCTCCCTTTCTTAGTTTAAGGATGATTACAGTTTATTCATGGAGACTTTATTACGTTAAATAATTGTTCAATTCCCTCGTCGTGAGCTTCGGGTAATGGCTTTAAGAATGAGACCATGGATCTGAGTGGCCGAAGCTAGTTTCTATTGCGGCACGGCTGGACTCAGCATTAGATAGGGTTGGGGAGCTTCGACATCCTGAAGGAGCTCAGAATAGAACGAGTGCTCCTTCATGCCGAAAGGAGGGAGCCGAGGTGGTTTGGCCATCTGATTAGCATGGCTCCTGAAATCTTCTCTGAGGAAGTATTCTGGGAGGGGACCTCAGGGCAGACCCATAAAAGTCTGCAGGTATAACACATCCCATCAGACCTTCAAACACCTCCGAATCAATCAGGAAGAGCGGGATTACGAGTCTGTGGAGGACGTCCATCCTAGCTTGCTTACGATCTGCGGTCACCGGGACACAAACCCAGATAAGAAGTGGGAATAGGGACATGGATCCCTGGATTGTATCATGTTCAATTATATTTCAGATGATCAAACACGTTTTTAAACAAACACAGGGGGAGAGAAAAGTAACAGCATCAACTGTCCATTATAAACACACATCACAATTTAGATATCTTGATTAAGGATGTATACAGTGTTGTGGTTATCTTTAAAATATTCCCTACACGACAAGGAATGAATGCGTACATCCTGGTTGTGCAGACTTTCAGTTTGACCTCCAGATAAGATGGTTTGGATAATTTGGCTAAACTATTGTCTTTTAAAACCTGTTGGACTCAGCACTCTCCCAACAGAAAGAAACATAAATAGTTTGAATTAAATCTCTTAGTTTGATTGTTATTACCTCAAACATGGATAATTTTGTATGTCTGCTAATTAGCAGGATTACACAAGAACTACTGGACGTATTACCACAAAATGTGGTGGAATGGTGTGGTATTGTTCAGGGAAGAACTCATTTAATTTTGGTGCCGATCAAAATAAATGGGTGGATCTAGAATTTAGATTTCACTTTCTCTGCAGGGTTTTCCATCGAATTCATTCAAGCCATGGCAGAGTGCACATGGACGAGCGTCTCTATACAGAGACTAAGTGAAAGACAAGCTCTATTGTGAGAGTGAGAACTGCATGGCAGGCCACACAACTGCAGCTAAAACTGGGGTCCAACTGTGTGGATGGTAAAAACTTATAATGGACAATAATGCAAGAGAGCATGTAGCAAATAGCCTGCACACAGCTATAAAATGAAGCAACGGAACAAAGCACCAAGTAAGAGATCTCTTATATTTTTATCGAAAAATGGTTAATATGGAGGGCCAGCACAATTAAGATGGGGTTAGAGGGACACACTGCTTTGACATGACTAGATAGAGGCTAAGCCTGGGCCCTTCCAGTTTGCTAATGATCTCAAGAGGTTTCATGAATCGTGTCTGTCAGAAACAAAAGCGGGAACCGGAACCTTTGGATGGATGGGTCAAGGAAGCATGTCCCTTTGACTCATCAGATCCTTTTTTCATTTTTAACCAATGTTTCACATTTGGCTAACTGGATCTGCAGCAGACCTCCTAAGATCTGAGATGAAGTGATATTTTGTCTTTGTTCGGACGACTTGTTTCCCAGAAGGCAGCAACTTGAGAACCATTGATATATCTGCAGCATTTAAGCTTTAAATAAGTAAAATCGTAATAAACCCGAATTGTCCTTTACAAATGATTCTTTTTTCCATCTCAGAAAAACACTGAGGTTCAACGCACCCTGACATGTTGCTGATTTTTTTTCTTCTTCTTCAAATCAGTTACCATAGCAGTCTTTCCTATTTGTAAGTGTGTGTCTCCGGACGACGATTCCTGAGCAAGCCTCTCACCGATTAATCCGGCAGATTCTGCTTTAATATTCAATGGCACCAATACATTTTAATGCAGCCTGAGATCTGGGGATGAGACCTGTCCTTAAAAACTCCATGTCCCTCCAGGCTTAGAGGGATGCCTGTCCTCTCTCGGTGTAATTGAAAAAGATGGATCTCACCAAGTGTTTCACCGACGCAGCAGGGAGGAATTGGATTGGGAAATGTGTTCTGTATCATATTGCTATGTATGTGCTCGCCAGGGGCTTGCACACAGTTGGTGAGAGCAACGTGTTCTGCTGCCCATATTGAACGGCAGCAAAACAGAGAGGGGAGACATTTGCAATTTTATTACTACTTTAATGGGTTTCTCTATCATTCAGGAATTGCACTTTCTAATACATTGGGCCCATAAATACAAGGTTCAATAGACAGCCGCTCTGTTCTACTCATTATTCATACATTCACACAAATTAGAACAGAAGGTTGAATAAAATATGCTGTCCATTTCCTACGTGTCGCCATCAGAACTTGATCATGCATACAATCTAATCGGTGGCATACTATGAAATGTAATATCTAAACCTTGCCCATATCGTGGCTACACATGAATCTAGAAAATACTAATCATCGGTAATGTCGCCCAAATGGTGTTGAGTGATTACCGACTGTCTCAGGTGAAAATTGGTACGGCTGCTCCTCCATCATCCCCGGTAAGACAAGTATTATGATGGTATGAGCACTAAATCCCCAAGTGCTATTCAACGGTGAAGTTGTGTTAATACAACACACGTGGGTTCACTGCATGAGTCAGTTTGAGTCGTAAGAAAAATAAATCTGATCATCCTAATTTTTAAGGAATAAAAGTAAAAAAAGAGGACTTTTTTATACCTGCCCAGTTTGATTTCCAATGATGACTCACACGGGGCGAGTTAGAGGTTAGAAAGAAATAAACACTCCATATTTTTACACTTATTTTGATTATAGCTCCTGCATTGTTTGATGTTTCTCTCAGGGTATGTCATCATTGATTTGATGAAAACATACCCTGTCAGAAAAAAACAACAGGTTAAATCTGGTTCAGGTTTTTAGCTTTGGAAGAAGCGGACGCTTTATGAGTGGCGCTGAGGCAATTTGTCTGCGGCTTCTTTCCACATCAAACTAAATCCCTTAACTGTTTAGACAAAACTGACAGACAATACATGTGGAAAAAGGTGATGGGCATTTATGGGGAAACGGGAAGAAAAACTGTATCATTAAACCCTCTGAAAACAAAAGGAATGCAGATTATTGCTCACATGATCCTATTTAAATTTATCTAAATTAAAAACCATTATAGTTTGAAAATATATTCTGTTTGCAGCAGAAAGTCGAGGCATCTATCTTCCACCTCATCTTAGTCTTTGCCCGTGATGACATCATTATGTTTTGTTACGTGCCATTAAATACATGCAGAGGAGAAGCAGAGAAAAATCTTCATATCTCCAAAACCAAATATATGTTTAATATAAGTTCAAACTATTTGTGTTTTGTTCATCTTTCAGTATTTACAAATATTTTCGATCATTACGTTTAATATGTTTATTTTTTCTAAATGTAATGAAAAGCATCAGATTTTTGCATTTTCAAAAATCCCAACATAACTTCAGTACGTGTTATATTCTAGTATGGTTTATTGATATACATGTACGTTTAGCTACGGTTGAACAGATTTCAGAGACTGAATAAATTTGAAGATTCTCATCACAGTAAGCAAAAATATGAATGTAGGGACTGGAGAAGCATTCCTATTGCAGGGTATAGTTCCAAGGGGGAAATACCATTATGTACACTATGATACCAACAGTGTCATTAATAACAAAGTGAAGCATTTTTGTTGAATTCAGATCTTTGGGTGGCATCTAAAGCAGAAGACAGATTGTTGCTTGAAAGAGGGCATTGGTGATGATTGCAGGAGGAAATGAAAAGACTGGTAATATCCGACATTTTTTGTTACTGTCATGAAAGTCCCATCAAAGGCGCAGAGGCAACAATGTGTGATTCTGTCACTCAGTACTTTCTGACTTCCCTGTCGCACCCGTTGCACTCAGCCCCAAGGCCGTCGGTCGCTTCTGACATGAATCAGTATTTGGAGAAAATGGAAAAAGTGGTTGGGGACTATTTTAATCCACATTTAGTGCACTCTGCTGAGCACTTCTGGAAGCAAAGCGGTGTATGAGGGATTGAGAGAAAATAAACTGCAGGCTGGGAGTCTGTTGTAATGAAAGAAGTTGTCACCCAGTGCAGCTCATCGATGTGTTTAAATCGTTTGTTGGACGGAAATTGTTTGGTATGGCACAAACACGAGGCTTAGATACAGTGGTTTCAATTATGTTTTTGAAAGCACAGGTATGTTTCAGCTTGTAAAGGGAATCTACTAAAGTTGCAACATGGACTAAACGTTTATGATTAGCGGTCGGGCAGACTGTACTTTTGTTTTGAAATTCAATTAAAGTGTTATATCATAACAAAGTTTTGGCTAAAAAGAAATTCAACAACCGTACACACAACAAAAAGTTATCAATTATTCTTCTTCTTTTCTCAATTATGTGGTGGCAATGGACCGCCCAATTTTGATCTTTCATATATATATATACATTTAAGTGTGAAGTATCTTTTGATTGTGCTAGTGCATTTGAAATGATCTTACACATTTTGAGAAGATGTCATTCTTATTAGTTGGCTTTCTCGTAACTCTTGTGTGAGGTAAAGACTGACAAATAAGTGAATAGAATAAACACTAAAAAAACAAGTTTAAAACTATACGACCATATCAGTACTGATAATCCTCGGCTGTGGAGATGTGCACTTTGGATAGACATGTTGCATTCCTCCCCAGTCAAACTGGTCTATGTCAGCAGCGAAAGTGCGACTTCCACCTGTCTCAGCCAGGAAGCAACGGCAACGATAATGATTCCTTCTGGCTTCACTTAGCTCACTCACCTCCTCCGCTTCCATGTGGGAGGGAGAAAAAAGAAACTTACTTTTTTGGCATGTAAGCAAATCTAAATTTAAGTCTCGGTCTATAGCCAGTTTCTATACGAAGAAAGCAGACAATCAAAAGCCGATGGGAAGCCGAGCTCGCATACCTGGCGTCCGCAGTGACAGAAGAGATATGAAGGCCGACCCGTGAGCTGGCGAAACCCCCCCACCCTCCCTCTTCGCCCTCTCTCCCCCAAAACACCTCGCCCCTGCCTTTCAAGTCGAAACTATTTTCATAAAGCACAGCTCAATGGCCAGCCAACTGGAAGGGAGGAGGGATGGGTGGTGGAGGTGGTGGTGGTGGTGGTGGGGAGGGCAAATCAAGACGTGGTGATAAAAGAGAAAAAAGATCAAGTGTGGATAAAAGAGATCAGCTTATCCGTCCGACTAAAATCGAGTGACAGCCAAAGACAGAGGATATGAGAAGGGGAAGGGCTGGGAGACTAAACAAAATGTCTCCGAGCCAAATAGAAAGAAAGAGAAATGGCAGTGAGGAGCGGCAGCGTTACGAGATGGATGGCGACTTGAACGACTCCAAATGGACTCATAACACGTCTGCTGTAGCTGCTGCATGAAATCGGATTTTGGTAATTGGGTTGTTTCCTTGTTTTTTTACACTTTCATCTCAGCTTTTATGTTAAGCAGTTGTAAACTTCAGGACATGCAAAGTCGTGTTCAGGTGTTTGATTATTCCTTGATCATTCGGGGTCAGAATACTGTCCTGTGCAGATGTGATGTATTGCTTGTTTGATTCATGACCTTGCAAATGAGAAAATAGTCAGCGTGCACAGCGATGATCCGAGTGTTTATAGTGCTGCATGCTTTACAAAATGCTGTAGCAGCCAGGTACAGCACTGCAGCAGCAGCTATCATTAGAAAGTGTCATGTGGATCTTGGAAATGGAGTGCATCTAATCAGGGCAAGGGAAAGAGTCCCTTCCTCCAGCCTCCCAGAGGAGGCAGCTGTTCCCAGGCCCTCCACCACTTGTTCATTAATTACTGTGAATTAATGCTTTTCTGCCGCCGAGAATAAATAAAAAGATTGTGGTAAGGCCGCACTAATCAAGAGTGGCTTTTATTAAATACTGTGAAAATGTCAGCTGGTTGTGGCTCAATTGGAAGGGAACAATCTGGTTCGGCTCCACTCCAATCAAACATCATGTCTTGCTGGTCGGGGCTAAATTGCCAGCACCTGTTTCCGCGAGGCCTGGAGTTGTATTGTCTGAGTCCAAAGAGAGATGGGGAAGCAGCGGTTTGTATCCAGGGCCAACCTTCGCCGAGGCTGTGGGTTTGCTCAGCCTCTCAGGAATCTACATCAAATAAGACAATCGACTGCCAGCGCTCGCAGTGTTCCACTGGAGCGGCCCTTTGTTTGGCCAGGATCGTCTGTGTCTGCTCGCTCCAAGACACTGGAGACTCAGTCATCCGGAGGCTCAGCTTATCGATAGGTTGCTATGAAATGGGATTTGTTGCTATTATAACATGTGCAGCAATAATTTCCACCACCGGACTGATTTAAGTCTGAACAAATTGACACATGCCCATCACAAGCGTCAGTGGAGCCTCTTAGAAAAATAGATTATTCACCTCTACGGGTGTTTCCTGCTCACATAAAAAAATGACAAAAATGCTTGTTTTGTGTCACCAACAACCCAAGAACCAGTGCCGCTCACAGGATGAACACTGAGGGTATAATCCCGACATAAGCCTGACACGTCTATTGTAAATGGCTTTCTCCTCCCCATCTGCTTCCGGGCTGTAACCATTTTCAAAACCCTACAATAACAATCTCCAAGCTGCTCCTACATTACGAGCTTTGACAACGATTTGGATCGTTCAATCACACATTCAAAACACAAATGTTTTTCGCCGCCAAGGAGGTTATATTAACACCCCTGGCAAAACTGCTCAACCGATTTCCAGGAGGTATGGTGGAGGGGTGGGGCCTGACCCAAGGAAGAATTCATCCAATTACGGTAAAAATCTGAATCAGGTGACCCTAACCCGAACCCTCGTTTACATTGCTTTTATTTTTTTATATTTTCTCTGATTTCCGAGGGAATAATTACTGGACCTTTATGAATAATAAGGTGTATTCATTGAACTAGTATCTATGAGTATCTATAATGTGGTGCAGATTGATGGGACTTGGGTGAGCGCTCCACTCAGTTCCATTTTAGTGTTTGTGGTATTTTCTTGATAAGAAATTAGCTGTTTTAATTATAGTGAACTGACCATTGTGGCAAGAAGTGGCAATGACAGGCTAATGGCACATTTCCCGTATCCAGGTATTTTATTTATTATGTTAACTTTCTTTAACATTTGGTTGTTTTTGAACAATTGATTTCTCTGAGAATAATCCATGGATCTTGATAAAAATCTAACAGACATGTGTAACGATATTTATGAGCGTGTGTGATTTGTTAAAGATCTAAATAAAAGTCAGGATCTGGTAAATTTTAATGTGGTAAGATCAGGGGACTGTTGGTCCTAGTGGAGGTAGGTACTCGTCTAGTTTCTATAGATTATGTTCAGTCAATTCATGTGAAGACATCAACGCATAAGCCACTGGGAGCGAATGGAATGACCAACCATGTGCAATTGTCTGTAATGTAATGCAACTTAAGTTCTAGTAGAGAAGAGCCAAAGTCAGCAAACTGAAACTACTTTAAAAACTTGAATTAGACTGACAGAGTTTGCTCTTGAACTTACTTTTTAATTTGTACTATTTCAGCTTACACAGTTTTACGATACGAAAAACTTTTCCCGGGGAAATATTGTCTCACTAAAAACCTGTTCAGTCGACTAATTGTCCAAGTTAAAGCTCCAAACCAAAAAGAACATGGGCACAGGAGATGGATGAAGATAAATCAGACAGCAACTGGGCTGATGAGAACAAATGAGAAGCCCGGCGATTCATTATGAGAATGACACGTCGCATCCAAACAACGCGGCAGTCTGTAATACAGAGCTACTTCAAACAGATGGGAGAAACAACAGCTGTGTCTTTTAATTGGTCACACATGCGATATCAAGCACACAGCCCATCTAAAAACTGTGAGGAAGCTTCTATTCTGCAAAGAGAACTTGGAGGGATGGTTCACCACAAGGACACAAACTAACGTCGGTTTGACTTTTTCCTGTTTGATGCTCACCCCTCTCTGTGTACACTGAGAGAACAATACCTGTCAAAATCTGTCTTTGTGCCATAAAGCAATCCGGGCAGATTTACCACCAAATGTAACCGCGTCCCGCCAAGTTGGATTTTATGACAGCAGAGGCTACTATAAAAAAAACTGCGACATCCAGTATCGGTACAAATGAACTGCATGCAATGTATGCAACAAGTGAAACGGATCACTGCAGAGAGAGACTGGGGAGAAGTGCACGGTAAAACTTTAATAAGTTTAAGAAAATCATTTGCATAGTGAATGTTGGTTATTTTGAAGTCACATCAATTTAGATTTTTAAAAATGTTGGGGTTTAGAGTAAGTTAAAATTACTTTTTGTTAAATATACTGATACCATTGGGACAACAAATCAAATCCATTAACAAACAAGTGTCTGTGTTAGTTTAGTGACAGAACGGGTCCTTATGTAATTCATGTTTTTGTTATTGTTTGGCAGTAGCACTGTGAAGAAATTTGTTGAGGTGACCAAGATTCAGTAGAAACATGTGCATCTTAAAAGAGCATTTTAAATCTCGAAGTTTTTATTAGTCAATGGTAAAACTGCGTGGTGCATTTGACTGCTTAGCATGTTTAAAGCTAGAGTTTAATGAAAAAGATATCAAGTTTAAATAAAAAGTGTGGGATCAAGTGGTGTTGGAGCTTGATATTAGAATTTCACACTTTTGTTTTGACCTCACTGACATATCTTTTATCACATTTCACTGTATTAATCTGACCAACACCTGTGACAGCATCATCTATAATAAGCACAATTAACCTTCACAGGAACAAAAGCTTGACGTCAACAAGAAGCATAATGTAAGAACAGTGATTTACTGATTTAATTATACACTCCTTAGTCCAAATAAACACAGATGATAAAATGAAAACATTTAATTTGCTATTAATTAATCAATGGGGTTCCAAGTTTTAGATTCAGTGAACAATATAGTATGAGACCTTTGGAAAGAACTGAATCTCTTACACAAAGCACAGCTCATCATGTTATATGGTGCATGCAGCTCTCCTCTCCATCAGGAGCCACATATGAATTATTTATTGAAATATTGCACAGTATTTGCAGTTATGCTTGTTTATTGACACACAACTTGGTTTTATCTCAGGCGGACTCCATTTTGAGCCGTTAAGGAGTAAATAGTCATAACGGGACGAATATCCCTTTGAAGTAGCCTTGGTTACTTTGACAGTTTGGTCGGCTGATAGTAAATTGCGTAAAGCACACCGCAAACAAAGCATTATGCAAAATGCACACAATTAATCATTGAGAGGGTGTTACATATTTTTTATGATTATTAATGGCCTTTGCCATGCTGTGGGGTCATCTCACCTCCGTGAAATATTTACATCATAAACAGCATGAATTATGGGGGTTGCTGGAAGGGCGCTGCTTTAAAATACAGTTTCCTTTATTTTCATCAGCTGGGGCGGTCAGAAAACTAGCCATCCGCAGAGCGCTGTATGGAAATGAGACGCACCCTCCGGTCACGTGACGCCTGAAGGACGTTGTTAGGATTCGGATCTCAGGTTGGTCAGACAGTGTGTTGGGAGAAGTGGAAAAAAGAGGCTTCCAGCTCATTAGCCACAGTACGAGATCAATATGCTGCTGCTGACACATACAAAACAGTAATTGAGATGTAATTCAAATTTCGAAAAGTTGTGTTTTTTACAGCTCTTGGAATAACAAACAGGAAGTCGGATTGTTGCTGTTTTCCTTTTGACCTTTTCTAACTTTCATATTGTGATATAATGGAGCAAGCAAAATACAGACAGCTGTGAAAAAGTGTTTTAAATTAACATAAGATACATATAACCCCCAGGCTGCAAATAAATAAATAAATCCCTTTTACTTTCTGAACTTGTCTCAATGAAAGTTTGTTAAAATAAACTTTGTCTGTTTCCTTTAGAATACAGACGTGTTTCAGATAATTTTGTGGATTTGTGAAGCACTAGTGTGCAAAATGTAACAAAAAAACAACAATTTTTTTCAAATATAGAGAAACTTCTCTCCTTTCTGCAGACAAACAATACACACAGGCTGCTAACTTCCCTGTGCTAGTGAGAGATAATGACTTTTTACATGACAAAATGAAACATGTATTATTTATATTTACCCATTTGAGTTTTTTCATAAATTAATGCTTCTGTGATTTTTCAACATTTACAGCATCATTAGACATTTATACTTTTAATTAGAATTAAATAAAATATGCACTTAAATAATGTTTTAATCATGGGGGAAATAGTGAATGATTAAAAAACCACATCATTTTATATGTTATTTTACATTATATGTTATCGATGATAATTGAAATATCATTATTGGTATTAATGATTATCTTAATTTTTTGAACTGGTAATATATGATCGGAGAATTAATATTATTTCAGTAACATGTGTTCATAGTTTATATTCCTTCATTAGCAGATATGAAGAGAATCTGTCAAATGCCTTCCAGATTCTAACACACAAAATACACATTCCAAGCATCCGAGTGAGAATTCAATTTCATTAGTCTGGACTTGATTCTTTACAATATGAATCAGGCAAATCAGACCTATTCCCTCAGTCCCCTTTTGTTCTGTTCAATTCCTTTTGAAGGTCTGTAAACACTGCTGCTGTTTTGTTTGTAACTGCAGCCAGTTTCCAGAGAAGGGAAAGCGTCCTTGGAGCAGATCATCAGGAGAGAGAGAGACACAGAGACATAGAGAGAGAGAGAGAGGGAGAGAAAGCGAGAGCGAGGATGCCTCCACCTCCTGTTGTTTGTCCGGGATGCCAAGCTCACGCTCAGCATTGCCAGACCCCATGCGGGAGCCCAGGCCGGCCGGAAAAGACAGAGCTCTTGGAAGACTCGGGTCCGGTCAGAGCCAACACGATGCTCATGCCAGGCAGAGCAACTGTGGCCAGCGTCTGCTAGTGAATATCTCCCCTTTACCCCTCAGCACACGGCGGACCTCAGGGGAAAGGATGCGACCATCAGGGGACTGCTAGTCCATCCGGGGCTGAGTCGGAGGACAGACCCCATGAGGCGGAGAGTGGGAGGTTCGTGGCTGTGACTGGGAAACCGGCCGGCAGCTTGGTATCTTGTTTTAGAGTCTCACTGTTGATGCCAGAGCTTCCTTTAAAAGTGCAATGAGAAGCATTTTCGAACATGAACATGCAGACATATGGTCCAGGTAAGTGTGATTCCTGTGTGACCAAGTGGTGGTCGAATCTCACTGCTTCCTGCTTCCTTCCTCAAGATGGGTTAGATTTTTTTAATTAATTTTTATCGTCCACCATTTTCTGTACAGTAGCTTTCCAAAACCGTGAATTTAACAACCACTGTAAACAGCCATTATCCAGGTGAGTGAAGGTGTGAAAGAAGGCAGGATTCACTTTAGAAACTTTATATATTTGCTGTCAGACATGTTTCAAAGATAATTCATACGAAACAGTTGATTCCGCTTTCTGCCGCATTAAAACCTGTCCTCTCCACTGTCCAACATTTTGTTTGTAATAAAGCAATTAAGAACACATTTACTGCCAACTATCACCCAGTGTTAATACAATATGAGGGGTAATTTGCCAGTCCTTGAGAAAACAGTTCCATTGGTGTATTCCATCTTAATATTAATTTGGCAAAATATTTTGAGAAAAAAAATTATAATTTCTTAATCAGGAAAAGGGAGCAAAAACAGCTTCAAATCGACAAAGTGTGTTTTTCTTTTCGCTTATGTAAATATTATATTTGCTTTTTAATTAACTTGTTATTATACCAGATTTAATTTCATAGTTTTGTAGCACTTATTCATCTATTTTTTTTAGTTTTTTACCCCAGTATTGAACTGATATTGATACAATCTCAACTAAGAACGTTTTTCACACTGAAGGTCTGAACAAGGCTTCATGTCTTGATATCATTGTTTACATTTGATCCGGTTAGTTTAGTTTCAACACACTGAAAATGATCCATGGTTCAGTTCAGTAGGAACGGACTCAGAACCCCTCTTTTGATCGGACTAAATTCTGGTCCTGTGGTCCGAGGCACCTTTCACACCTGTTATTTTGGTTCAGACCAAACCAAAAAGTCTAAAGGTCCAGACCAAACAAGAACATCTGCATCTGAGATTCATTATTCTAAATGCAAAAGTAAAACATCACGTCCAAAATGAGGACCCGGTGGTTAATCACACTACAGTACACGCAGGAAGAAAATATGGAAATGGATGCAACCAGCTTGATTATTCAGTGCAAATACCTCAACATGTGTGTGGTTTATAATGAGCGCAGCATTCAAATATGCATACATTTATATTTTCATCATGGAGCCTCTTCTTGTGAATGATGCCAGTGCTGCAGTTCTTGGACTAGAAAACATGAAAATATGCATGTCACATAAAAGTGGCCACTTGTTATGCGGCTGCTCTGAATCCTGAATTAGTGGGTGTTTCGGGGGGGGGAAATCCTGATTGAGAACGGGAGTTAGCGGAGCTCGTATCTGCAATCACTCTGTCTGCAGCTGGCTGATGCCCCTGATCCTCTCAGCAGGAATTACACAATATCTCAGCTGTGACCTGCATGCACCTGACTGAGGAAACCAGGCGACTGCAGAGCAACAGGCGAACGTGACAGGCGTCCGGCGCAGGTCGACACACGGCACAAGTTTAATCAGTTTTTTTCCCTCTGTTAGTTTTGTTTTAATGCCTCCATGCTGCCAGTCAGATAAGACCTTTACACCGCTAAACCAGTGACTGAGGCAGATCATGTTGCCGCACTGGTTTTGAATGATAATACTGCAGCATCATGCTTCACATCGATTCATTCTCAAAGAGAGTCACTATTATTTTCCATCGATCGGCCTTTCTTTGTAAACAAAGATGATATATAGGCCGAGTAATAGGAGGATTAAATTACATGGTCTGAAAATAAGCCCGATCGATAAAAAAAAAGTAATTTAGCACAGTTCGGTTCAATTCGTTGAAGAATCCTGGGCCGTGTGTGTGCGTGTGTGTGAGTGTGTGTGTGTGTGTGTGTGTGTGTGTTTGTGTGTGTGTGTGTGTGTGTGTGTGTGTGTGTGTGTGTGTGTGTGTGTGTGTGTGTGTGTGTGTGTGTGTTTGTGTGTGTGAGTTAGCAGGTGAGTTGAAACGCCACAGACAGCATTGAGCCACCGCTACAGGCTTTTACCATTTCCACATTTTACATCATTTTTCCTCCATGTTATCAATGCAATCCGACAGTGGAAGTTTTGTCAGGTTTTAACTAGTTGACAGGAAAGCTGCTCGTGCTGCAATCCTGTTGTCTCACTCAGACAGACAGTTGCAGCTGTTGATGAAACCCTCACATCATCGTGTTCCGAGTGTGGGAGGACTGGCATTAGCATAACGGAAGAGCACGAAAACAGACTCTCCGCCACGTCTCAACACACACTCGCCAGGTGTACGTGAACCCTGCGAGAGTGAGACCCCAGCCCCCCCCCTCCACCCCTGTCAGCGCTTCTGAACCCAACCCTGTGACTCTCATTCGGGGCACATTTGTTTGCCTGTAGTGGAAAATAACGGCGGCGGGAGCAGGTGGAATATTACTTCGGCAGCTAACCCATATGGATCCGCAAAGCTGCTTGCCAAGTCCAAACTCCACTTTTACAAGCACATCTGGAGCAGAAGCTCCATATTAATTGCCAGTTAATGTGTTTACACACAACATGGATTAATCCCTGAGAGAAGTGGAGGGACCCGGGTCAGGCGGTCAGCAGGAGGGTTGTGTTTCTTCTGGTAGCGAAGCAGTGGGCAGAGGTGTGGAGCCAAATGTGCTGACAAACACGTATGAATAAGCGTAATATGGCAGCTGAAAGCCATCTGTCGTGCAGCTTCTCAGGTATTTGGAGCGCAGATCTGTCAATATCCTTGAATGGCCACAAGCAGCTGAGCAGCGGTAAGCGTTCACACAGGGAGTTATTCGGCTGTGATCACATGAGGCGGTTTGTTTAACACACCTGCATTTTTTATTGTTTATTTTGGATGTGTGGCCACAGCAGGCGTGGGGGAGGCATTAAATGATTCAGGGACCACAGAGCTGGACAGGAACCCTGGAACATGTCAGGAGCTGACAGATATTTATTGTGCTGGAGTTGCTGTGCGGCTGTTTCTTTTTTTTTTCGGAGGGACCAAAGTGCCGAGCATCCAGGCTTGCACCTCTTCAAATCTGTGAACAAGGCACTGGAAAAACTCCACAATAAACTGCCTCAGATTAAGTTAAAGTCTGGAAGAGTGACCGAGCAAATTGGCTGGGAGAACAGAGTAAATTTATTGAGCAGATGTCCTCCACAGTAAATGGAACAACATTTCGCTCGTCATTGTCTTCCAAAGCAATTCATATGTGATCAAAATTTAAAATAAAAAAACATGAGCACAAGGTCCATAACAGCTTCCAACCGAACGCTCAACTGAGAGGGAAAAGTAAATTTGATATGAAATGTAAATGCGAACACAGGCACATCTGTATTCTTATCAATGCAAAACCCTTGTTATCAACCATATTCCCCTGCATTTCCCTCTTACTTTAAATTGTTCTCCTTCACACTGGCTGTCAATCAAGGTCTTCAATGTCTCACACTAATAATTCAGCGAAAATTTCGTTTTTTTAATATAATTTTTTAAGAGAGATAATTTACCTCTGTATTGAGAAATTTGTGCAAAAACATAAATGATATAATAAATTATAAAGTAATTCATAAAAATGTTTTCTATCAGGACTCCAGACTTATTTAAACATTGGTTGCACTGGTGAACCTAACTTTTCTCATTTAGATGAACCAGTACATAATCTCGGTGCACCCAAAAATTATTTCCCTTCCTTTTGGAACCATAGTAATACACATGTTACACCTTTTCTTTACAGTTGCTATTTGCATTTGGTTTGATTCCATTTTATTTTTTGGAATATCGATTCAGTTCATGACATTTCAGTGTACAATTGTAATTTTAAATGGAAGGAAACTTCCAACTTGGTGCATTTTTTAGATATTATGGAAGAACCTTCACAATAATCTGTGTGTCTGCTTGTCACATTTTCATTGTGTTTAAATACGTGTCTCATCAACTCTTGAGCGAATCAAACAAATACAAAGTAAACTTCTGTACTGTCCAGATGCTAATAACTTGTGATGAGTGTTGGTGTTTATTTGTTGTTAAGTGTAAAGTGAGCGCAGGTCAGCAGGAGGGCGGACCCTCAGACTGAGACTCTAACCAACCGTTGCTTCTGCTCTGATCCTGAAGCAGCGGCGCTAATCATTTTACAGCGGTGGTCCATAGTGAAAACTCTTCACACTTTTTGTTTCCACCGTTCGACATACATCACCTCGTTCACCTCCTCCTCATCCCTGCTTCACGTGTGTCAGTGTGTGAGTGAGTGGGGGCGGGGCCAGCCTGGGGCCTCTGTGTGTGTGTGAGTGTAAACTCCGCCGAGGAGATGAGCTGAGGAAGCGAGACGACTCGATCAAACACAGAGACACACCAGCTAAATGTTTGGCGCACCGGTGCGACCGAGGAAGATTTGTAGTCCCACCTCACAGATTTCACTCAAAATCCCATGGCACACCTTGACTTTCCTCACAACACCATTGGGGAACCACTGGTCTAGAGCATGTATCGGCAGAGTCTCTATACTGCAGCTCCACACCCAATCAAAGCGCTCGTATCCTGGATGTATTGGTTTCTTTTCTGAATAGTAGGATAGGAGAAAAACAACTTTGTTTACAGTTAATGGGTTTAGCTAAAGAAAAAGTTTTTCTGTTCAGGCTATGTTCCCTACAAAACGTACAATGTGTTTCGATTCTACAACATACTTTGTGTTGCTCAGTTCTACAAAAATGAAATTTCTCGGTGACACTCTTGTTCCCCCCATCCGTCACAGTCCTCTCCAGTCCTCCTGCTCTCTCCCCATAAACCTGCACCTAGTAAATCTGGGCCTGAACTCAGGACGTCTGTGTGAGATGCTGCTGAAAGCGTCGGGAAGAGATAAAGCGTCATCAAACTCCTGTTTTGAAGGTCAAGAATGAACTTGAGGGAAGACAAGAATTCTCAACCTTTAAGTGTTTCCCGATACGATGTCGCTATCAGCAGGACGACACCGTGCCCCTACAAAAATGATTCATGTGACTGTTTTCTGATTACAGCCACAGTAGCTGCTTGGTTAAGGTTGTAGAGAGATTATGATCACGGATGAAAGAAACCAACCCTGACTAACGGAAGGAAAAAAGGAGAAGGAAGAGCAGTCTCCTCTGTCAAAGTGACATGCTTTATTGTTAATGTAAGCACAGATTATATCGAATGAAAAAAGCAGCATATTGTTTTTTTTCTCTCCTTTCTCTTCTTGGTTATCAGGACCCGAGCAGCCTCTCACAGTTTCAAAGTGAAACGTGTTTACTTCAGCTCCACGCCTGTGTTGTTTTTAGGCAACCTGAGGAAAGCCAACGCGGCTAATTACCTCCATGACAGAAACTGTAGCCACCAAAAGTGGAAGAAATATGAGATAAGCACCGAACAGAAAGGAAAAAAAAAAATCAAAGAAAGGATGGGAAGCTTAGGCTGTTCCTCTTTGCCACTTCAGGTTAGTTAGTCAGCCATCACGCTGATGGCATCCCTGAGCACCACATCCTGCAGCCTTTGAGTTCCTTTCCACAAATGATATTACCTGCTTGGCATATGATTTTTCAAACTTTGTCTCCTTGACAAGTTAAAGAGCTTTTTTCTTTTTTTTTTTTTTTTTTGACTGATGCGCCTCCAATTTGGGAACAGATGATTCAGCCTCTTTGAAGTACTTTGTTGTCTTGCGCTGCTTACAAATCATGTTGAAGTGCTCATTGCTAGACCTCGTTTTTCAGCGCCGCTACTAACTGCTGTTGAACCCAAAATGATTTGATTCTGCTCTTTACTTCATCTGTAACTTTGATGATGTATATACATCATGTTAACCATTTTTTTCCCTTTCAAATAACACATCAGCCTTCACCCCATGCAGTCTAATTCTGTCTGATAGCAGCTTCAGGAGGCACCTGAGCCTTGGTCCCTCCCTCCTCACCCTGCCTATAGCTCCTGTGTCTCTGAGGGCTTCGGTTTAGAGGGACCTCCTAATGAGAGATTTACTGTATGGAGATAATTATGGGGAAAGACAACATCTCGCTCAGCCCTAATGAGTAAGATAAGAGCTCTTCAGTGGGTTTTCAAGCAGCGCCCTCCTCCCCCCGACCTGTCACAGTATGGGGCTTCTAGTGGTCGCAGACAATCAGCTAGAAAAACACTGAGGGCGCGCGTATATGCTTGACAAGTGCAGCCACTTGGCCACACGCATACCCTCGCACATGTGACAGCGCACAGCTCAAAGATCACAACGATCGAAAGAGAGGGGACAAAAACAAAGCAAATACCTCTGCCATTATATAAATCAGGCACCTGGTCGATTAGGGGGGAAAATGAGTGAACGGAATCAGAAAACGCACGCTCCTGTTTATTGCTTTAGAGGGTTCGCTGGTGAGGAGGCAGCCATCGTGTGATGATGAGAGTGGCCCCTCTGGAGACAGGCGTTCACACACTGGCAGAGGAGCTAATACAGACTTTCATTAGGATGCACACTTCAACACACTGTCATAGTATTTACAGTCTCACACTGGGGAAACAAATAAACTGCGTGATTAACAAGTTTTCCTGATGCCTGGCGCTTCGCTGTGCGCGCATTGGAGTGCCACCTCGCCGACTTAATGATTCTTAATGGTTTCTTAATGACTTCTTAATGACTTCATCAGGAAGATCCTGCAACAGCACATTCTGACAAGCGGGAGCCTCCCCTTGAGACCCAGGATCACACCACAGTGCTAACCCCTCTTCAGTTTTCTGCTCAAATAACACACACTTAAAATCTGCTTATCTGAGACAGCATCTTCGACTTGGATGACACAAGCAGTTGATCCGTGGTTAACTGGGGGGGGGGGGGGGTGTTGTGTGACGTAATGTGATGTGAAGGCTCGCACGCTGATGTGTGGAAACGCACTAAAAGGCGAACGGGGGATGTCCACCTCGGTTGTGGGCGAATGCAGTCACATCAAACTAATCTCGGAACATTGGAGTGACATCTAGTGTTGTGTAACCAGAATTAAACTGCATTGTGTAAGGCTATCGAGGAAACCCATTCGGTTGCATTCCGTGCAAGGCTGTGACTGTGATGCAAGACTAGGGGAAAAACAGCAGGAAAAAGGAAAAGAAAAGCCTGAAGAATCCAGTAATTGTAGAATTTCATTACAGCAGGACAGACACAAAAAAAAGACACTCAAAACTCTGAGTGAAACGGGCGTTGTATTGTGGAGCTGGGTACAAACCGCGGTCAGTGACGAAAAAAAATCCGCCAAGCATTTAATGACATAGAATTTTCTGGGTCAGCTCAATGTCACAGTTTGGAGTAGATAGCGTGGGCCATCATCGTCTGCCGTGTCACTCTCACCCAGCAAACACCCGTTAAGCCTGCAAATTATCATCGCATCTCTGCGAGTCCAAAGCTCCGGGCCCTTTTAATCTAGAACATGTTCAACAGTATTAAAAAGAGAAGTTCGCCTTTCTTTGAGCGAATTCTTAATTATTTTTGATAAAACTGAATTTAATTAGCCAACGGGTGAATAATGATCGTCAGTGTCCTTGGAAAACTGCTGAAAGTTCAAGGGACGTGAATGGAAATAGAATAAATTCTGAGCTAAAAGTGAAGCAAGGAAAAACAGATCAAAACCGAATCCCTGAAAAACATAACGGTCATTTTGTATATTCACACGTGCACACACACACACAAACGCACATGCACACTTAACAACTGCTTAACAAATTGTATTAGCAGAGAAGCGTGACTGCATGGCAAATTACACCTGTCCTGATGGATGTCCTCTTTACGGGCCGTGGTAGCAGGCTGAGGGGCCGCGGAGAGAGGACCAGGCTCCAGCCAAACACTCAAAAAATGATGCATAGCCGGCCATGTGTCACCTCTTGGCAGAGGTGGGTGGGAGGGGTGTATCGCCCAGATAGCAGTGCCCAAAACACAGAGACACATGTGCTCCGCCTAATCCATGGCAGTCAGGAGGAAAGGTGATTCATGTCTCCCTTGTTCTGTCCTGTTTCAACTCTCTGCTGTATTTCCTAAGTCATCACTCGCTTTAATTACAGGCCTGGATACAGGATTCATGTCAGTGGTGGTATGTGTGCTATAGCTCTACATTCTTAAGGGAGAGAACTACATGGAGAAGGTCTTTAGAATTTAGGATGTGAATTGATTGAAGTAAATTATAGTGACAACTGGTTCATCGTGTCAGTGGTTAGTTTAAAGCACGGCATTTTCTGGTTCCAGCTTGTCAAATCTTATGATTTTCTGCTCATCATACATAACAGTAGATTTAATAGCTTAAGTTTCTGAACTGAACAAAACAAGCAAATTGATGACTGCAACATGGCAGTAAATAAAATCAAGACTATTCGAAAGAAGGATCCAAGGAAAAGGTTGGTTGCTGCAGACCTGACAAATATGACACTTGTCAACAGACAAGCATACATTTACACATCAAGGGTAAAGTCTATTTTCAATTTCCAGACCAAAACGCCTCTGGACAAAAATTGGATTCAATTACAGCAGATCAGATCAAAGACACATGTGACATTGCATATCGACAGATGGTGAGAGGGCAGTCATAGAGGAAATGCACTGTATAGTTTGTGTAATACTGTCGTGTTAGTCAATTCCCATATTGGCTGTAAAAAATAAATAAATAAATGTTTCACGGCTGTGTTCCCATTGGCCGTTCCGGTCTATCAAACCCACCACATATTTCATTATCACCAATCAGAGCTAGCAGGCCATCAAACTAACTAACCACCGGTTGGCCTCAGGTAGCAGTGGAAACGGCAGTCATCCGTACGCAGCCCCTGGAGAGGACGGTGAAAACCCCCGAGCTGTGTGCGTCTCCCGATGGTCTCGTGGACCCACACATGGCAGCTGTGACATTTCCAGCATTTCCACGACAGGTACAAGACCAGCAATTGTAGTCAGTTCTGTCAGTGGTCGTCCTAGCCTTTTCTGGAGGAGAACTGGCGAATGTTTGCGGCTTGTGTTGACTCATGTTGTGTGCACGAGTAACGCGATGCATTGCGAAAATGTACTTCACTTTTTTCGGGTTTACATCACACAATATCGAACTTGGTAAATAGACCATCGTGGAAACAGTAGGTGTCAATATTAGAGAGTAAAAAAAAACAACTTCCCATCTCACATCGTAGAAATAGAGGCTTTAGGTTTGTTCCGTATGTCGACACAGTGCGTTGGACTCATGTGATGTGACCTTCCTCTGGAGACCTGGAGAACACATCCTGTATCAATTAGCCCACTGGGGAGCTCGTCTGGCTGTGGAGAGCACAGAGCTGAAGCCCATGCCTGTCTGCTCTGTGAGGATCGACCACTTCCTCTGACGCATCCACAGCCTTTTCCAAGAGAGAAAGAGTGGGGGGATTTACTGCTGGTGGGATGTACTCTTTGTTCCAATTTGCAGGGGGATTACTCATTTTTTCATCATTCCTTTTATTTATTTATTCTATTTCCGAATTCATTTCTAATTCACCTGAAGCAAAACAAAAAATATCGAGCCAAATGCATAAATACTGTCAGAGTGAATAGATAGTGACAGCAGGTCAAGTTGTGAGTGAGTCACGTCTCCGCTCCTGGAAGAAAGTGATTACTGTAACACAGCGCTGACAATCACGACCAAGATAATCCCATTTCTCACATGAGGCTCAAATTGTATTATGTCACATTGTATTTCACATATGCTATCAAAAACTGGATTTAGATATGCAAACTATCTGGTGGTGGGGGGGGGGGAAGTGAAAATTCTAAAGGAGAGAGGAGAAAGAAAACACGCAGCCGCAGGGTTGGCATCCAGGCGTGTCACTTTGTCAAGCTGTCTGGTTTCTGAGAGCTTGATGGTTTCTAAGGGAGGAGAGAAAAAAGTGTCGCAAAGGCATGCTCTTCTCCAAGATGAACAGATGGCAGAGTCTAAGTGTGGAGATTTGTTTTATATCTCCATCCCATGTTGTGGCGCAGTAGATGTGGGCTTCCGCTCCCCCCCCCCCCCCCCCCCTCATCCTCTTCTTCAAATGTTATCTTACAGGATAACGGATACACGCAATGTTTAAGCTAATGAGGAGTGGGTGTCGTTTTGTCTTCCTCTTTATTTCTTCCCCTCTCTCCCACCGACACATCATCTTGCTTTCTATTCTCCCTCAAACCCACGCTTGGAGCGGAAACCTATATTCCACACAATTATGCAACACAATTGGAGTGCTGCTCACAGCCCGGGTGGCCGTCTAAAAACAGTATAGCTGACAGTAGTATTCCCGGCAGCTACTGAGGCGCGGTAACCACAGTCAAAAAGAACATAAGGCTCCCGGAGCTGGAGATGATATCAGGTCAGTGCACCACTGCTTCCTGAGCAAAGTCGAGACGAGGAGGTACAGTGCAGTTATCTGGTTCAGTCTTTGCCACAGCAGTTATTTGGTTTTGGGGATGGCGGTCAGTGGGTCAGTCCAGCACTTTAGTTCACAGTCACACACCTCAGAAAATGTTGGATGGCAACACACATTCAATGTCGCAGGATGACATCTGCCACTGAGCCTCCAACCCATCAGACTTTTTATCCAGGATCATCACTGCTATATTCTCTGACATCCCAGATCTTGCTGATTACAGTTAACACAGTGTTAATGAGCAAATAATTAGCATGTTAGCATGGTATGTCTATTTAGGTAGAAGACACGTACGCCTCAATCTCAGAGCCCATCAGCTGTCATCTAACAATGAATTAGCCACCGTCTGTTCACCGTACACCTTTTACAGCCTGACTAGTTTTCTTTTACATTACAAGTTGAACGCTTCTCCACACGAACACAAAGTTCAACACTTTTTGCAAGGACTTAAGGTACGAACAAGATTTTGGCTAATCTCTATCAACAGCTATCTGCATATTAAATTCTGATCAACTAAAAAGCTGATAACAAATATATTTCGATCAATGTGTTGCACTTCTTGACTGTTCACCTGTAGGCAACAAAAGCGAGAAATCGGAATGCTTCCAGCCCCAAAATCTTGTCCCGCGCTTTCAGATTCCGCATCGAATGCAACATCTGTTCATAGAGATTAGACAAACCTTAAACTATGCCAAAAAGTAAAGGAGGAAATCAATGCACCTGTATCAATTGGCCTTGGAGCCAATGTGGGGTTTTTGGCTCTGAGATCTATTATATCAGTTGAATGTTTTGTAAATTAGCAGATTTCATCACTTGATGTTGTAACAATTACACTTTGTGAAAATACATAACTGTATCTGATGCTTCCTGTCAGCACCAGTGAGGGAGAGTCGTCCTTCTTGCAAATGTCCAGGACTGGACATTTTCCCTCAAAAATGGCCACAATGGTGCTTCAGGCAGGATTATTAACTGCAATTCAGCTTGGTCGTATGTAGCTCTGTACTAGACTGGATGTAGATTACACTAGCTGCTAAAGATGAATAACATTTGCTGTACATGACATGAAAGACCTAAGACCACAGTAATTTAACATATCAAAATAATGAAAGTGATCTTCAGTATGTGTTGCATCATGTGTGAGGGAGGATCTGTGGCAAGTTTGTCTCAAGGGCCTGTGGTCATGATAATCCATCCATGTGTATAACGCATGAGACACTAAGATATCAATACTATATACAGCATATGCAGAGTAATTCCTACCCCTTCCTAAATTTATTGAATTGGATGGTGGATCGCATATTTTAAAATTCTAAATGGAAAATGTAATATACTTTCTTCAGGCTACGGCTTAGCCTGATGAATGTTGAGGCAATATTTAAAGTCTTGAGTTTGTGGTGCAGGAAAGATATTGATCCAACATACATCTATTTTTAACAATCTCATGGATATTTAAGCAACAAGGACCTGAAGTAGGAGACCTTAGTTATCTGTAATCAACATCTCCATGTTTACATTTCCAAAACAATAGCCAGCATAAGCTCAAAGTCTAATAATGAGAGGCACCATGAATATGCATGGCTTCATTATAACCATATTAAAGAACTTTATCATCTGGAAAGAAATAACTCCAAAAGTGAGTAGGGGCTGGATCTCTTGCCTGTGAAGGATTTGCATTCACACACAAACTGTGACTAGAACCAGAAGCAGTGCACATTACTGCCTCCCGTAACGTCAACCTCATGTGCATTCACAAAGAGAAGGTTCGGAGCAATTTAATCAAATTCAGAATGATGGATTCCTCAGCGTGGTTCATTTGGTGAGGTGAGAACATTATGAATTCAGGAATATTAATAACTTCTCTCTTATCCCCCCTTCCAAGAAAACCGGGAAGGAGTTGTTAGAAATTCATCAACAACAACAAAAACACACGGGGGCTCCCCAGTTCATCATGCCTGCAAAGACTGCTAAAACCAAAAGAATAAATGGCACCTGAACTCAAAGGCTGCTTTATGTGTTATTCGAGAAGACTGTAAAAAAAGCCTATACTCTAAAATGACAGGGGGATGTGATGCGCTTTGAATCCTCACCTGCCGCCAAAAAATCTCTCCCCTGGCAGGATGACAGAACAGAAGGCTCATGGCAAAATAACAAGCTGGGTCCATGCGGCTTTGGTTCACAAGTCCTGGCTTGTGTTAAACTAGGCAGTGTGCACACAAACCAACCAAATATAAACATGTACCGTAGTGGACAATTGAACTGGAACTTCTACCACAATTCAGTTCACGGACAGAAAGGCTGTAAATTAGTGTCTGAAAAACTGAAAGCTCCCAAAAGAAGCCAAATAAATTCCCAATATCCTGGAGCCTGGGAGACCAGCCCCTTGCACCTGTAACCAGGTAAACTTTCCACATAGTCGTTAATGGACACAGCGGCTGTTGTTTACTGAAGACTCCCCACAGAGGAGACTAGCTGACCCATGTCTGCAACCAGTGAGTGGTACAAATGGCAAACATCTCTTGGAGTCATTATTTATGCAGGAATGCCCTTGGGAGTCTTTGCACTTGTTTACACAGTCACGGCACAGTCCATTCATGACGGCTCCGAGTAAATGAGCCGCTTGCTACCAATTTGTCCTGGACCACGAAGCTTTGGGGCTATACTACCCACAGTTACCTTGGGGTATGTGTGTCTGAATGTGTGTCTGTGTGTGTGTGTATGTGTGTGTAGGGGTACGGAAATAAGGTTAACTCAGCACTTCTGTACTGTTGGGAGCCGACCTGGAACTACGGACATACCAGTCCCCAAGGAATCGGGAGGCAAAGTGTCACGTTTGGAAATAAATGAGAGGATGTTTTTTTCCAGAGGAATTCCGTGGACTTTGACCTCTGAAATGGGCTGATTGTTTGCCCGAGGACGAGGACAGCTGTCAAAGTTTTTGAGCAACAACTCCCCCACCGAACCGAAACCGAGACAGAGTTGGAGGCAGGTTGAATTCAAAGGCAAAAGTGACAACTGAATAAATCTAGCATCAGTTTAAGGAGACATATAATGCTTTTTCCGTGTGCCTTTTCTCTATTGTGAGCTATTTGGTTTTTTTGTGAATGTAAAACTTCTGCAAAGTTAAAAAAGTTCAAACTCTGTGTTAAAGGGAGTTCCTACTCCTCACAAAAAACACTGAAGCTCCTGAAACACCTTGTCAGTGTAGTCCAGACTATAATGCACACCTAGTGGCTCGTATGACACACCCCCTAACAAAGCTAGGTTAAGCTAGAGCAGAGGCCGACATTCCCTACACGCTGGAAGCTATTGACCAATCAGAAAACATTAGGCCAGCTTTCCAATCGGAGCAGAGTATCTTTTATCAGGAGGGGGGTCCTTAAAGAGACAAGAGCTACGACCAAGAGTTTCAGACAGCGGCTGAAAAGAGGAGCTGCAGCAATGGACAGAAGGAAAGTGATGTTTTTTCTTGACATTGCAGCAAGTAAAGCTTTTCAAGTTATATCCGGAATTCAAATCACCAATCTGAATAAGAGCAGAATGTGGCTCATTTCTGTTTTAAAACGGATAATGAGAATTATCATGTACATCAAGTCCTTCTCATTTAATGCAGAATGCGTCTTCTGTTGTGTCGCCAGAAGGTTGAATCAATTAGATCATTCACATAACTGATTGTTGAAGAATCACATCTATGTATAGGCTTGCTCAGAGGTTTGAATGTTTCACTTCTGAACAAGTGTTAAAGTTTGAATGTTCTTAAGTATATTAGGCAAAATAGCTCATCATTTATTGAAGCTGGCAAAGGGTGAATTACATATCTGTATGAAATGTTATAAAAAATCATAAAATGTGTACAAGGTTAAATAATAGGAATTTTGAAAGGTCAGATATATTTTATAGTATATTCCAGCATGTGTACTTTGCTACTTTCCACCACCTTGATCTTCAGACATTAATCAACTAATCAATGTAACTATGAATATTAATATCAAATAGAGCTCAACCGCATGGAAGTACGGACGGCAAGTGACAAGGATTGTTACCGTCTTCTTCTATCCTTTGGTCTGTTTTGTTATTATGTGAGAGAACACAACAATCACATCTCGGTGTGGACACTGGAGACAAAATAATATCAGGTGTAAATATATTCAGGTTAAAATCAAATCTACATAGTATCGGGACACCAGGTGCATTTGATATTGAAATAATATTGAAATTATTTATTAGGATTAACTGCTTGAACTGCATCATCGCGTTTTCAAGGGGGTCCACAACACAGGTATATATTCGACAATTAGACAACATATTTAACACACACACTGAGTTGTGTGGCAATAAAGTTTTGAATCTGAATACACACACACTCACACAAAGAAATACAAAAAGGAAAACGAAAAGAACACGAACAGAACGAGCAGAATCCAAAAAGAAAGATAAATTAATAAAATGGATCAAAGGGCCAGTAACGTCAGGACTGTCATTGATACAATTACAAATTATGGAGCATTATCATACTTATTGTTATAATAAATATCATTATAGGCCAATGAAAGAAGATATTTGCAGGTAAATTATTTTGAAGCAAGGTGTTTTCGACAACACAGGATTTGCACATGTACGATTTAAAGAATGAAGTAATCTGGAACACAAAAGTACATGCATGGATAAAATTAATTTGGTCTCATGAAAGAAAGAGAGCAAGACAGGCTCCGGCCTAGTGACTGACAAAGTAAACAACATGTGAAATAAATAACGGAAGTCAACAGGAGGCATCTCATATTAAGTCATATAATGAGAAAGCAGAGGAAATCTGTGTTTTCAGCTTCTGAATACAAATGAAACATAAATTAGTGTTTGTCGCAAGTGATGTTAAATTATTAGTGACGTCTTCTGAATAAATCATCAGTTCAAAGTTTTACATTTGGCTAATTGTGATTTTTCTTCAAAGATGCATTGACTCGAATGTTTCTCTCTCTTATTCAGAGAGAGAAAAAAAATCAACAGGCAGCTCTTGACTTTGTCGGTGTCATGTAAAAAAACAGACAGGAGGAGGATGTTAGTGCACTTGTTTGAAAACTACATTTCAATTCCAGTGCATTGGATTTGTGATTGAAAAAGATGCAGAGGATTCAATTGAACCGAGGAGAACTGAAGGCAAAAGACTCCCCCTACAGTTCCATCGTGCTCATCGAAATAACAGCAATAAAGAAAAAAAGTAGGAAATGTGGTTAACGGAGAAGCTGAGAGAGAAAGAGAGGAATGAAGCGATGGGATAATTTAACAAGCTTCCCTCCTAAACCACTCCAGAACCTCCAGAGTTTAATTGCTGGGAGGCAACATTATCCCTAGCAACACTCTGTCTGTCTCTTGGCTGGGATTCGGTGGGTACCTGCTGTATCCACTCCCCACACAATACAGCGCCCACTGAGCCATATAATCCTCTCAGGCCCTCCTCTTCTGGAGAACCACATTCAATCCCGTTGTGACATGGGAAAATCTCCCCTCCTCAGCTTTTTTCTTATTTTTATGTCAGGGTACGTGCACCAAATACGCCCAATCAGTAGGCGCCGTTATGTGTGCACAATGCTACAGGGGGCCGTAGAGTAGGGGAAACAGAGAGGAAGAGTTTAATAAAAAAATGTAAAAAATAAAAAACGTTTGATTTGCTGCTGTGAAATCCAGGGCTACTTCCCATTCCTCTGTGGAGCTCCCTGCAGCAGCCATATTTCTGTTTATGTTTTAATGTGAATCAGTCAGATGAGCTGCTGAGCTCCTGCTGAATCATCCCACACTCCCCATCACGAAGCTCGGGGTTACTTTTGAACCAGCTGCCTTGTAGGAGAAAACAAGGAAGCGATGCTACTTTCTTCCCGACACCTCTTTCAAGTTGCCCTTGCAAAGAAAAAATTACAACAGCGGCTTTGATGCCAGTCTGACACGCTTGGAGATATATTCTCCCTAAAAATGCGGACACATACCAGATTATCATCCCAATGAGTTTGTTCCGATGCCTTTTAACTGTCTGAAACGGAGCGTGAGCTGGCGAGAGGAAGGCGTTCACAGCACTGTGCAGAGGGACGTAGAAATAGTGGCTCATTACACAAAATGGCAAAAGGAGGAAAAAAAGAAGGTTATTTCTTTCTTGGCCGGTGTTTTGTAACTTAAGTCAATATGGCATTTAGAGACCTGCTGAGACATCTTTTAATTACACAATGAGCTAAATAATGAGAAAGTACAGAGGCGGTGGAGTGGAGAAGTTCTCACTGTTTTTATTCATTTTACTTTCGGGCTGTCACTGCCCAAGCAAATGAGTTTCGGGACTTTTACTACTTAGTTCTCCGTGAGCAGAAATAACTTGTTTTTTTGTTATGCGAGTAAAAAAGAGGTCAGTGCTTCTTTATTCACCATTTGATGACATGATATTCTGTGAAAATAAAAACCGTTGTTTTATAGACTCATTCTGACTGATTTGCACTTCCTTCATTATAGTTTCTGGGCTTCATTGAGTATTCTGTGATGCTGTGGTATATTTTCACCCTATTAAAATAATTATGTATGGGGTCAGCTATGAAGTATTGTTGTTTTTCTCACACTGTAGGCGTCACTTAATCAAAATGTGCCGTTTTAAAATCCACTGAAGTTTGTGGATACTCTTCATTCATGTTTATTTTCCTCAACAGTATCACGATCACTTCATCCACTACATTTTAGTTTGAAAAAACATCATTTTCAAACTAAAACAATCTCTGTCCAAACAATCACACCTGGAAATGCACATCACATGATACATGTACATGTTGGAGGGATCTACGTGCCAGAGTTAACAGAAACTGCATGAATAATAGCTTGTCTCCTACAGATGTATCATTGTCAAATGCAGAATTTAACTGCACAACAGCAGTTGGCAAAGACAACAGGGTGAGCAGCTCCTGTAATCAATTATCCATGTCGTGTTCAGCCTGAAAAATCAGCGAAGGCTACATCATGAGTGAAAAGACCCAATCAACAAGCTGTCGCCGGTGTCTAGGTCATCCTTTCCAAACGTGTCCTTCTCTCCCTCTGTCGGGCTAATGCGTTTTCAAATGAGACCGTAGCAGTGTGGATGTAGCCTACGTCTTCTAAAAGGGTTGTCTTACCTTTCTGAGAGGCTGGAGGTCAGAGGTCACAGATCGCAGGTGTTGGGAGAGGGAGAAGTTAGTCGATGGTGACGCCGAGAGTGAAGTCAGATGTCAACACCACCCTAAAAGGATAAGATAGAAGAAGAAAAAAAGAGTTATGGTTGATTCTTAAAGTAATGACCAAAGATTACAAATTTAAATTGTGTCAATCAATACTACAGCAAACTATTTATCTTCTTAATATTTAATTGAAGACGACATGAAGTCTCCACAATGTACATGTTATTTGCTCCTAATTAAATATTAATGAAAATAAGTATGACTTCCCAGGGAAATTACACTGGGTTGAAGTTTATTGTTTTTCTCTTTTCACCTGAGAAAATAAACATTATGAAAAACAAAACAATTCAAATACATTAAAAAAGCTCACTAATTTCATAATACAGCCTGCAGAGAATTGAAGTTTTTAGTAAACATCCATCAATGAGTATAAATTATTGCATTGTACATCGGGCACTATTTTCAGTGGTGGATATTGTACAGCAGCTAAATGGTGAATGTGGGATTGAATCATAATAAACAACAATGTGCGTGTTTATAATGAAGGAACATGTCGCCCAGTGCGGCAGTGATGTGTTTTGAGTCGGGGGTTTTCAATAACAGTGTGAGCTCTGAGGCAGAGGGACAAGACATGTCAGGCTTTAGATGCACGAAACCCTCGTTAGTGGAAGATATTTATTGTTACTTTGCCTTTGTTTGTTATTTTATTATAGGTTATTAATAAAAATGGATAATAACACCTTTTCCTAAAAAATGGCACTTTCAAGTGTCCCAAAAAGTAAAGTTGCTAATGATGGGACAGAATATCTACAGCGACTCTGGAGCCACTGCACTTTAAGGCGGCAGCTCATTCTTACAAAACGTGGGAAACTTTCACATCCAGCACTGCTGTTTGAAATAAGATGGCGAGGTGCAAGGTTAGCTCATAATCCATAATAGATAGTTAAGATTGGCCACGTTGGCATCGGATCCTCATGAAAATGGTAACAGGCCTTGGCAGGGGGACAGAACCCAACAAATCAAAACCGCCAGGCTCCCGCTCATTTGCATTCAGGCCTTGAAGGTCGTTTCTCAAAATCTTTGTCAAAAAAAAAGAAGAAGAAGCGTGGCGAGCCGCGTCTCCCCCACCTGCTGCTTTATTCTCAGGGATTTGTAGCATCGCGGCGGCCATAGTGTTAACGCTGAATGAGAGCTCTTTAAAAAAAACAAAAAAACACCCATTTGCCAACACAGCGAGTGATTCAAGTAACATTAGATTATATAAATTGTCAGTAATGAGGCACCAGGGACAGCATCTGTGATCCGCAGAGGTCGAGCGTAACATTCTCCCTCTCCGCTGAATAAAATGCATCCTGAGTGCGATTTAACAGCCTTAACATGAGCAGGTACATACAAAGAGACAGGCAGAGGTCCAAGAGGGCACGGCGCTCGTTGTTGTAGAGGTCACACACACACACACACACACACAAACACACACACAAACACACACACACACACACACACACACACACACACAATGAGACACTGCTGACAAGGGGAAAATATGAGGACTCGTGAAGCACTGTAAAATGTATGAAGAAACGGATGTAAGGGTCATTTTACTGAGCGGCACCATTAACATCGCTGGCCTTGTCTGAACTGTAGCTCTGATCAGTCATACACACACACACAATATGCAAAACGTGTACATGCACACACACACACACAGACAGACACACACACACCCAAACACCCACAGAGCAGAATTTCTCCTCTTTTTTTTGCCCTCAGAGAAGGAGAGGTCGACATTTTAACTGCAGCGGCGAGGAGATGGCTTCCTTTCACCTTGACGGGCATATAATGAACATTTTTCATTTTGAGCTTAGCTTCACTTACGGAGTCAGTCAGCTATTTTCTCTTTGAACCTCCCCCCCCCCATTCCTGACATTTTCCTCTGTGGTTTTGCCAGAATGATCTTCACAGTAAATTTGTGCCCCTTTAAAAGAAATGGGATATATTTCAGTTGATTTTCTTTTTTCCAAATCATTCATTTCCATAAAGGTCCCCTGTATAACACACACAGGCCTCAGGTGCACCATGAAACACAAACAATATGCTAATCACACCTCTTTCAATTAGAGCCCGGGTATCCATGACATTCATATCATTATGGACTTATTGTTTTGCATTTTGTTTTGGAGAAGAAAACAGGTGCAGCTCGAAGCAATGTGGCAAAATATTTGACTGATGAAGAGCGGTCGTGTTTAAAAAGGCACGTTGTGGTAGTTTGGAAGAAAGGGACAAATATTTCCAGAGCTACAATGGACATATGCACATAAGAGACAAGCACAGATTGAAGACACAAGAAGAAATGTACAGATTTCTTTTCATAGGACGCTTCACTTGAACGACCGAGCTCCAAGTATTTCATAAAAACATGCTCTTCTGACTTTTGAAGGCCCAGTGGGTAATATTGAGGTGAATGGGATCTATTGGCAGAAACTGAATATAAAATAATCCCAGTGATGTCGTCACTTGTGTGTGTTTCATCTTCAGTTGTTGTTTTCTTTACCGTGGAGTAAGCCCTTTATAATTACATTGGGAGCGGGTGGACTCTACGGAGGCCGCCATGTTTTTTTTACAGTAGTCCAGATAAGATAAACTAAACACCCTTTGAGATTGTTTGAGAACTGAAGGCTGCCACAGGTTCTCTCTCATGTTTGGAAGGGGTGGGTGAGGTGAGGGGCTTTCAGCTGCAACATGCAACGTCACCACTAGATGTCACTAAATTCTACACACTGAACCTTTAATATCTGTGACCGTTTTATTTTCTTTCTGTAAAAAATGACGAACAACAAACACAAAGACATAGAAGAAAATAAACGCTTCATTATGAGTTGTTTACCCCGGACATTTTGAAATATTTCAGATATAGTTTAAGCGTTTGTTGCATTTTAACAGCACTGTCGGTTGTGCAGCGTTGGTTTGGATTGTATCTCGGCTGAGGCTGGTTGTGATTGACAGTCGTAGTCTGGTGTACCGGCCGAGAGTTGCAGAATGTACATTATTATAAAATGATAAACAGAAATCTATTTTTCCAAAACGCAAAAGTTTATAGCCTGATGTTTGCTCTGTAATGCTTTGCCAAACATGGCTGTCATCCTCTCACTCAAAGTGATGGATTAGCTTTACTGGAGGAAACGGCGAAGGCTAAAAGAAAAGGGAAAAACTCATTCTATGCATCTTATAAACTTAGATTAGAGAAATAATAAAAGAAATGATAAAACGGAAAACCCCTCACCACCAAACGGAACATTCAGGAATGATTAATTATCCTTAAAGCCAGACTCGAACTGTAAACTCACCTGCAAAGAGTTTAGGGCCAAAACGTTAAATGCTACAAAAAGCCAAACGTGCGTGATTTCAAAAGGCTAACAACACCAGACCACATGCACCATAGGCACACACACACACACACACACACACTTTTACCCACATTTGCCCATGCACGGGGAGGGGGTTGGCTGGCAGGGTGCATTCAAAGACAGCTGGTGAAAACCGGGTGTGCTCTGGCTGCTAGAAGGAGCAGATTCAGGTGACATCTGTGCCTCCTGTTGCAGCGCAATAGTAGAAACACTAAAAGTGAATTACAACATTAATGATAGTGCTCTGCAAGCTGTCGTTCCGTATTACGCATCCATTATTCCTTGCATGGGTACTCAGAGGCATCGTGGAGGAATAGGGCTGCTGTCCCCCCCCCCCCCCCCCGTCCCCACCCTCGCCCACCTCCGCTCCCGACCCCCACCTCCACACAACAGCCAAACCTCACGGAGAGCAGGAGCAGTTGTTGAAAGGCGTCGGTTGGTTTATAGAGTCACACCTTCCACCGCCACACCATGTCACACCACATAGCACGCAGGCTGACTGGATGACTGATTCTCTTTCTCTATATTTCCACCCCTCACTTCATCTTTCAAGCAGGTAACCTTCCACCCTTGACCCACCCCTCCCCACTTCTCCTACCCCTCCTCCTTCTCCTCCTCCCAACGTCGCCGCCGCCCGCTATTTCAGACAACATTTGTTTGATCTTGCCGCCCTCTACAGCTGAATGAAATCAATCTGGGAGAGATGTCATGTGTGAGCAGAAATGATTGGCCACGAGAAAACATGTATTTGGGAACATGGCGCCCCGTGCCCTCTGCTTGCGAAGGGCTGGACGCACGCATGTACGTGCGCGCGCGCCGACACGGCGGTGGCAGAGAGGCCGGCGCTCGTCTGATAGGCATCACACAGACATCTCCGAGCTGTCACCCATCCCCAGACTTCCAATAACTTCAAATCCCCCGAAAACTTGGAGAATAAAGGCAGAGTCGATCACTCATAGCTCTCTTCACTCGGCTCGTCTCTTCGGGGAAATAACAGCCGAAGGAGAAAAACAAAGTCAGGATCCCATCCTCTCCGGCAGAG
Organism: Limanda limanda; assembly: GCF_963576545.1. NCBI lineage: Eukaryota > Metazoa > Chordata > Actinopteri > Pleuronectiformes > Pleuronectidae > Limanda > Limanda limanda. Next base: position 5,159,459 of record NC_083652.1, read on the forward strand.
AAGCACTAGCATCCCTGGAGGACACGGGGAGAACTCTTCTTTCATCCTTCTGGTTAGGAAACAATAAAAAAATATTAATTTAAGATGTTATGACATAAATAGCACGCAGGTGGAATGCAAGTATACGGGAGGATCATCGGAAATCAAAGGTGGATTTTCTGAGGATAAAAAGCTGTAGGAGAGGAAAAAAAACTGCAGAAGTGGGTGGTGGTGGTGGTGGTGGTGGTGGTGGTGGTGGTGGTGGCATCACTAACACATCAACACGGCTTTCACGCCAGCCTACACATTTCTATAGGAGTCTGTGTGAGATCTGGATCGGTGCCATGCAGGATCGGATGGCGGGCGCTTCCCTCCCCAGCGTCTCCAGAGAACACAAACAGATCGTCGGCAGCGACCGCAGCTCCGTGCCGCCGACTGGCTGTGATTTCTTCATTCAGGAGCGAGTGCCACCAAATGTGTCCTACTTGAAGTGTTTTACAATTACCAGCTGATTATATCAGCCGCATTAGCATATTAAAAGGAAGACTACTTGAACACACAGATAATGACTGACTGTTGAAAATAATTTCCCCACTCATTATCGACAGCAGACAGCGAGATCTGGGAGAGGAAACACTGATGAATACCCGTAAACCTTTTATTGTGTAAATAACAACAATTACCGAGAAATTAGATCAGGCTGTGTTGGTAAAGAGGGAGATAATTCTAATTAAAAAACTTGCCGATATCTGGGGAACAGAGCATAAAGCTGTGCATCTATAGAAGTGAATTATGAATCGCTCAGGTGAAAAAACTTTTGTGTTATTCACAAGGTGTCACTAAACCAAATCACTTCTCTGCTTTGATGTCAGGCCACAGACTTCTATTCAGTGTGTGTAGTGTTTGCATCACAGTAACAGCTTCTGACAACATGACTTCAATACTGAATAAAAAAAAAGGACTTGCTTCCTTCATACATGTGAGATGCTGACAACTGGAACGTGGATGTTTCCCGTCTGCAGCAGTAATTTCCTTCAACCGACTGAGCGATATGTTGATGAAATTATTTCGCAACTAATGTTTAGTTCAGTTATTGGGTAATCAATCTTTAAATTGCCTGTTTACAGTCCAAAAACCGAGAGAGGGAGAGATTCAATTTAGAAAGATATAGAGAAAATAATATGAGAGCAGAAAATGTTTTGGCAGTTTTCCTTGATAACTTGTGAAAATGATTAATTGATTAGTGAAAGCGCTGAAAATGTTCTATTAGTCAATTAATCAAGTAAATGTTTCAGCACCAACATTGTAAATTGACAATATAGAAGGAGTTTGCATATTTGCAATGGGCCGCGATGTGGTATCATAACTTGATATTCAGATATTATCATGATCGATAGAAATCATCTTTTAGTGAGACATGACATGAAAATCTAAAACACAATTGAAAAATATCGATCATAATCAGAGTCAAACTGTTTTCATCTCCCCCTGAATGTTGCACATTGTCACGCATTGCAAGCTGAGCATTTCAAGGCCCAGTCAGTCGCTTTCAAATGAGGTAATTTAAGGTTTTACGTCTTTTGATGTGAAATACAGCACGAATAACACTTTCATTGTCATCTGCCGGGTTTTTTTTTTGGGCTCGAAGATGAGACAAAAGCTTCCGTCGCCGGGAAGTTGCTTGCTCATTCCGGAGCCCTGTCCTCCATTGTTGAGCAGCTGAAAATGTGTGTGGACGTGAAGGAGACTGTGAATGTCATGAAATTCATCAGGCTGCTGTGAGGTTTTTTTGGGGGGGTCTGAGCTCGGGCGAAGTGAGTTTTCACAGCCAGAAACCTCAGCGCCGGGGTCGAGAAATCATTAAGTTATTAACATTTATCAACGACTATCACAGCCTCCCTGCTGATGCGTGATGGCAAGTTTGTGATTTCTGCCCCTTTGAAGTATTGTACTGTGAAATATTTAGTTTGGAAACGGTAGGTAGATTTCTAACTGCAGCTTTTTACTTTTTTCTCTCCCTCCCTTGCAATCCACCACCTCCAGCAGCACTGTTAATCAATACACACTTTTCTTGCCCTTTTTCCTCCTTGGTACACATATCTCCCTGTCTGACCAAACTGGCGAATTTGTGCTCTTAATCAGCTTGCCTGCCTTGTCTCTTCACTGGAGGCTGGCGACACGCTTCCCTTCCCCCTTAATTCCCTGGCTCTCAACAGACAGGCGTGCTGATTAACATGCACGCCCAGGTAGGAGCTCCCTCCAACACAACCCCGCTGCCCACCAGGTCCACACACCATTATCCCCGCTACTCAATAGCACCCATCTCAATGCACATCTGTCGAGCTGCCGCATCCCCGCTCCTTAATTAGCTTTACAACTTTCCCCCCACTTCGGGATGGGAAAAGAAGGGATGAATTTGTGGCCGGCGCGCAGATAAAACGAGGGAGGGAGAGTGACAGACAAAGAGGGAGGAGGACATATGCTGAATGCTGAGACAGAAGATGAAATAGAGTGTGTGTGTGTGTGTGTGTGTGTGTGTGTGTGTGTGTGTGTGTGTGTGTGTGTGTGTGTGTGTGTGTGTGTGTGTGTGTGTGTGTGTGTGTGTGTGTGTGTGTGTGTGTGTATGTGTGTGCGCTTCACGGAGGGTGGTGGCGACGGGGGACATTAATTCCTCTCGTGTCCGGGCCCCAGCATCACCAGGAAACCTTGTCCTCCTCCTTGCCTCCATGCGGTCGTCTCTCCACCCAGAGGATGCAGCCCTACAAGCATGAGCCTTATCTTATCTGTTTCCCTCTCACATCGACCCGCCCAGCCACCCGACCCACCCCTTGGTGCTTCTGAGTTTTCGGCCGATCTCTAAGCCGCCCGGTCTCATGTTCGATTCCCGCCTCTGCCCGTCGACGCCATTGCCGCTGGGCCCCAGTGCCGGCGATAATGGTGTGCAGTTTCTTATGTTTGAGTTGTTGCTCTGGCTAATGCTAATCTGAGACGCTGTCTCAGCGGCCCATTTGTCAGCAGCTCGGAAAACAAACCAAAGAAGTAGACAGTGAGAAAGAGGAGGCATCCAATTAATATGAAATTGTCTCCAGAAGTCAAAAAGGCTTTAGTTCCACTTGAGTGTGTCTAAATGCACAGAGTAAGGCTAATTATAATCCCATGGAGTATTTATACTATTTACGCTTTGCCCCTGTCATTACTACAAGCTGTAATCCTCCGACCCGTGTTGTCTGTATGTGTTGATGAGCCTTATGCCAGTTGCCAAAAATACTTAAGCTTGTTTCCCATTCCTGAAGGATCCAGCGACTATTTCCTGCACAAACAATGTGAAATTAATCACCGTTACTATGGCGATGAGCAGCGAACAATATCATAATCAGTGCCACCATCAAGAATGTAGTTTCAATCCGGAGGGCCAAAGGTTGGTGTGGAAAGAAGAACAATGAGCTATTTTAGTCAAACTGCTATTCTACATACAAGGCAGCTTCATTAGAACTACCCACTGCGTTTATAACCTTCTGCAGGCCTCCTACCAACCATCACCACTATTACAAATACTAATCTCTTATGTGTATTTCACCCTCCATCCTTCCTTCCATCCAGCAATTATGCCCCCCGCCATCAAAAGCCATCAAAACAGTAATTTCACTTTTTCACAGGCAGGCTTTTCACATTTCCTTCCGTGAAAGGCTTGAATCATCCCCTTATCTCCATGGCTATTACACAGTGTGCATGAGAGTGAAAACAATGGGCTCGGTGTGATGAGATCATGGCACTCCATTTCTCCAAGGCCACTCCGGTAGACATGGAGACAATCCAGCAGCAGCAAGGAGGATGGGGACGGCGAGGGCCCGAGGATTTCTCGGTCACTGAGCCCAGGGCTGTGAGGCAGGTCATCCCCAGTAATAAGAGAGGGAAGAAGAAGAAGAGGAGGAGGAGGAGGAAGAGGAGGAGGAGGTGGTGGTGATGGCGGTGAAGGGTCTGGCAGCCTCAGTGGACACTTTTAAGGCCCTGACACTGAGGTCAGTGACTGGAACCCAAAGTTGGACCATTTATTCCTGCCTGTGTGAAAACTCTCGCAGGATCCTATAGCGATGCTGCTGCTGCTGCATGAGCACAGTGCTGAGGCGAGTTGGTCGGGGTCTTGCAGAGAGAGAGAGAGATAGAGGGAGTGCTCGGCTGAAAAGGATGTGGCAGAGTGAAGTGACAGGCGCGGGGACAGAGGCAGGAGGAGGAGGCAGGAGTTGCAGGAAGAGACAGCTCACAAGTGACTAAAACAGCAGGTCTGAGAACCAAAATGTCTACACCAACTCATTTTACTTTACTTTACCCTGACTGCAGCGATCAGAATTTCTTCTTTTTCTCTCTTCCAGTTGGAACGCTAGAGTTTATCTTCAAGTCCCTAAAAGTCATATCTGTGTCCTTATAACCTTTAGAACTTAGAAATATTTTTTTTGAATGAGACGACTGTTTGTGATTCAAATAAGAGTTGTTTCTTTAATTATTACGTCCACTAAGGAGGAGATGTTTTCAACTGGTTTGACTGCTAGTTAGCAGGATTTCACAAAAACAACTCCACAGATTAACACAAAACTGGGTGGAAAGATGTGACATGGGTCAGGAAAGAACCAAATCAATTCGGTGCGGATCAGAATAAATGGGCAGATCCAGTAAATTTGTTTCACTTTCTCTGCAGCGTTTCTCAGAGAATTCATTCAATCCATCTGTAGTGAGGAGGCGAATGCACGGGCACGAATGTCACAACTGATTTAAAGTGACAGGTACAGAAGCTAAAGAGCCACAGACAAGTTCTTGCTTGAGAGAACTGCATTGCACGATGAGGTCCGCCTGTCTCTGTGGACAGTAAGAACTTTATGGACGATAGAACATAGTGGAAGTTATTAGCTATGAGAAGTGTAAACATATTTTTGGGCTCATTATAAAACACCAGCAGGACAAAGTAGAATATGTTTTGGCTGTGCCAGTCTGGATAATAAATGGGAAACACTGTTTTGACATGGTGAGATGGGCATTAGTGGAGGTATGGACTCTCAGAGCACACCTCTAGTTGTCTATATTGATCATTTAATATTTTTAAGGAAATCAAACAATCCGGAAATATACTGTTCTCATATTTATTTTGAAAGCCCTCTCAGGGATCCAGGTTGAGAAACCATCCTATAGGGTCGACTTTGGATATAAACATAGGTAGAATCAGGCGAACCTTATTGGTCTCATGCTGTTCATTAAAGATGTTATATCAAAACTAGAAAGTACTCATAATCAATGGCATTTATCTTACCCATAATGCCTTGGTAAAAACAAATGTTGCAAAGTTAATTATCCTGGTGAAATGAAGCAAAGTAAACTAAACACATCTCTGCACTTTGGACACAAATAATTACTTTATAGATTTCTGGGAATCTGCTGCTTTATATCTATTTTCAGTTTATATTAAAACATATACGATACTATATTCACAATGAAGATCTTTGCTCATTGTTTTTCAAAGTTGCATTATTCTTGCAAGGTAATGCAGTGCAGACTCATTAAATCAATCAATGCACGTAAACATAATTAGCAATGCAATTATGTGCAAGTTATATGGCTCTCCTAATTACTTTTCACACTGGATGAAAATAGATGGAACAGAGGGGAATATACAGCAGAAAACCAACACATGTGGATACAGGTTTAAAAAGTGAGGCACAAAAAAATGTTTCTCGTTAAAAAGCTGAAACCTGGCCACTTAATGTTTTCCCTGAAGATTTAAAACAAGAAATGCCGTAAACCATTGTACGCTTATGAGACACAATCTGGTTCAGTGACATATCTCCCCATCTCCATTTCCATTACTGAGCTCTGTTCCTGTGTCTTTAACTCTCCATTTGTCTGTCTTTTGCAGCACGCGCGCACACACACACACACACACACAATACACACATGCACACACTTCCTCTCTATCTCTCACTCCATCTCTCTTCCTCTTTTTCTCATTGGAAAGGGGGAATCGGGTGGGGTGGAATGATCGTGTTAGGGGGTTCACAGAAGACTGACTGTTTATTATTGTCTTCGGCCCACTTAACTCTGACAGTAACAGAATGAGATGGGGAGAGAAGCGAGTGCCATTAATCACGGTGTCGGGAGGGCCCGAGCCGAGCGGAGACGCATCCATACTGCATGTGCCTGGGAGAGGAACACAAAGTGATTTTCAGGCCAGCCGGCCTCATAGCGCCGCTGTGCAGCCTCCAAGTTCAGACTGCCGGCAGATGAAGAGTGCAGGGGGAAGAAGTGGGCAGCTCTTCACACTCAATCTTCTTCATATGTTCTGACACATTGCACCTCCAGCCACCCTCTGTTACCGGCAAACCTCGGCTAGAATCAGCGCTATTTAAAAAACCCAGAAATATCTCCTGCAGGGAGTGAAAGTGTCACTGCGGGAGGAGAGTCATTAACCTGTGCTTTTATTGTGAATTCATCATTGTAGAACGATGCTAACATGAGATCCGCTGGATTAAACTGGGCTGTGGGCAGGTTGAACTGATATATGAAGTATACGATGTGGCTCTTGGCAGCATTAGCATACGGCCGCCGCAAAACAGTGGATTCGGCTCACACGTCAATGACAGCCCCAGTCTGTCAGGCGTCAGACTGTGCGAGCCGGCCCGCTATGCAGGGACGGCGATGCAGCCTCGGTGCCCGTGCCACCCGGCTGATTGACAGCTGTGTCTCCAAAGTCTCCCCCCTCCATGGCGACACCAGCCGCACACCTTCCTCTGCTATCAGTGACACCCAGATGTGCTATAGCAGCTGTCTCCAAGATTATTCCTCCGCGTCTCCGAGCCACCATCTACATAGACAGCCGTCTAAATATTTAATGGTGCCAGAAGGCGCCGCGGCATCGCGCACTTTAGCCCAGGAAATACAGTATCTCCAAGTGAAGAGATAGACTGTGAGGGATGAAAGTGGAGGACAGAGAAGAAAGAGAGGGAGAGGTGAAAGGCTGGCGGGTCACCACTCGGCCTGGGCGAGTTGAGTTACAGGTAAAAAACTAGGATGACAGTGTATGCCACAGTTTTTGGACAAATGACAGCGGTGCAGCAATAGATGACAGGCTGCATTTTGGATATACCCTGAGGACAACCTCGCCTGACATCAAATGTCTAACAAGCCAGACAACACCATTCTGATATCCTGCCATACCTTCAGGGAGGGAAACAGGCCCCCTTGAATGTGACATTGCTAACCATGATGCAAAAATTACAAGGTGTATATATGGCTGTCTGCCTCTACGTCTAGTTTTTCAGCTTCTTTATTTCCACGTGCATGTGCGTGTTCATCTGAGTGTGTCATCACTGACAGCTGATCAGAATACACACAGCGCCTGAGGTACTTTCTGTAATTTTGACTTTTTTTTTTTTTTGGAGCCTTGGCTCAATCCCAAGCAACAGATTGCTGCTGTCGCTGGAGTTGTGCCTCACAGATGGAGCAGCATCACTTCCTGAGGAGCCTGACAGGATCAATCCAGGAGCTCATTCGCTTGCAGTCAATTAAGCCATGTTAGTTTTGACAGGAGCCATGGGCGAAATAACAGCCGTCACTGTCTGGGAAAATATTGTGACCAAACAAAAAAAAAAATGCACTTGTTTACTGGAGGGGGGGACTGACTCTGCAGGGGAAAGGGCTGTGGGCTGCACTGAGCCACAGCAGGAGCTCAGACATGACAGACAGCAACAGCTGAACCTCAGCTACGGTGAGAAGAGTGTAATTTGTTTGAAAACATGAAGCGCCCCTGGTGATTTAATGAATTCTAAACTGAGGACTAATCATGACCTTCATCGATTCTGATGGAATATTCAGTCCATCTGTCCGACTAATGCCCGTGCCTTTCTTTCTAAGCCAAGAATGCTCCTCTGTATCTTGAGCATGTATTTTCATTCGAGTGGTATAGGTCATTGGAGGTGGTCATGGGGAAATTTTTTTTCCCAAATTCCTCCTCTGATTCCTGAATAAACCAAATTACTCTGAAGTGAATAATACAATACAGGAAAACGCAACAAGCGAGAGATCTCTGTGTACCACCCACAGAGGGAAGAGGTGGAGCTGATCTCTTTGAACCTATTGGAAGGAGAGTGAAACTCTTTGATTAGGACATGTAGGTAGGTAGCTGTGGGCGATGGACTGAAAACACTTGGCATCTGCTTGCAAGTCTCCGCACACCCGAGGTGAGGGACACACACACCGACGCGCGCACACTCTTCTCTGGCTGAGCTCGGCTTTACCCTGGGCATCATTACAGACACTACACATCCCTCCTTTGAAGGGTTATCAAGGCTCCTCATTAAAGATGTCCCTGGCTTTCTTAGTGATGTGGGCCTCCACAGGGCGTAATATACCCCCTTTAATTAGTTTGCAAACTCATTAGTGTGTGCCGGGCAATTAAATGTCCTTCCTTCAGAATAGTTTACAACAGGACAAAGGGATCCCGGGGGCTGTCAAGGAAGTAGGGCTGAAAGCCCAGACAACTGTCCCTTCTGCAGGGGACTGCCATTAGGGAGGGGCGGTCCCTCGACCAGACCTCATCGTCTCTGCTGAGGGACGAGACGCTTACCCTTTCCATTTACCCGTCTGGTTTATTAGTATCGCTGAAAGGGGCATTTATACAACCCTCATAACAAACACACCTGATGTTGCACATTAAAGTGCAATTTAAAGTCCTCTTTTAGTGAGTCAGACTCGTGGTTTCAGTGTGTGCGCATTCTGATCTCAGGGTTTGTTTTGCTTTGCAGGTCAGATGTATTGAATATCGGTTTGTTTTCCGACTGTTGAAGTAGCTCTGTGCACTGCACTCTTATGTGTATTGGGGTTTTATATATTGCACTCCAAACTTGGCACCAATTTCTCGTGGAGCTGACCCTGGTTATAGTACAAACACTTTTCTCCTTACCATTTGTTTGGACGTCACAACAGGGATGGCAAAGCAGGCAATTGCTCAGGGTCTCGACCTGAGAGGGGGGGCCTCGAGAGCTGCTGATTACTTTAGTCCACAGCAATGTTTTAAAATTGACATGGGGAGGTGCCATGACACTAGAGCTGCTTTCAGACATGCACCAACCTCCTGAAATTACCCAGAGGGGCTGTGTGTGAGAACGTCCGAGTGAGATGCTCCGGATAATCTCCGCTGTTTTTCTTGCCAGCCCCCTTGAAAAAATGCCCTGAAATATCCTATTGAGCCCATGTGAGAACACAACAGGAGATTATCGGGAGGATTACGTAAAGCCAGTGGTCGTGTCGATGACATTTCTGCGACAGACGTAAGACTGAAAAGACAAAAAAAAGAAAATAAATATCTGAGGATGAAAAAGAGATGTCATGCATGTATAGAAGACGCCAACAAACACGTCAACCTGGAGAGATGAGGAGATTTGAGGGTTTTTCGTGATGTGGGCAGACACCAGTGTCAATGTGCTGCAAACGAAAACCTGTGATCTCCGCAGTTATGTCCTGCCGCCTGAATGCTGCACTACTTGAAGACTAGCACATCAGAATATGTGTGTATGATGTGTCTGAGATGGTTGTCAATATTTGCACATGTAAACGTGATAAAGGGAAAATATCATTCAATTATATTTCATGCGTATCCATTACAGAGGTATGCAGTCGGACAAAACAAGGCAGAGGCATAAATAAGTAGAAAAGAAATATACATAAATAGAGGGTTTATTCAGAAGTACCTGAACCCCATTGAACTGTATGATAACTAGCTCCTCTTGTTTCTCTTGATCATCTCTGAGATGTTTGTTTGGGCCTAAGGAAGTGTAAAGTGATAGTTGGTGCGATTTGGACAAGTGATATGTTAAATATACAATATATATACACTTTGAATAAACAGATGAGCAGCGCTCAGTAGCAGCAGCAGCAGCTGGGACTCAACAATGTAAGTGACGTTGATGATCATGGCAACAGCGTGTTCATGACAACGTTTAACAACAGCTGATTTGCCAGTTATACGTCATGCGTACTTACTCGGGCGACACTAAACTTTAAATAAACAGGTGAGCAGCTCTTAGTCCACAGAACCTTATAGCTACTGCTGAAGAGAGTCTTAACTCACTGTGGTTCAATGTCTTCAGGTCGCTTCGACACTTTCAGAGAGAAAACTGCAACCAGCATCATCTCAGACCAAGTAAACAGCCAATTACAAACAGGTTAATAATGGACACTCCACTAGTAATTCTTAAATGGAAGAACCTTGGATCAAACTGGACTCTTCTAATAGAGCTGGCCCAAACTGAGCTGTCTGGGGAGAAGGGCCTTGGTGAGTGAGAGACCCAGAACCTGCTGGTGAGTCTGGCTGAGTGTCTCCACACAGGATCTCTGGAGAGATCTGTGCAAAGGGTCTGAATACTTCATTCTAAAGGCATGGTTTACCCAAAAATGATAATTCACTCATTATCTACTCAGCCCAATGCCGATGGAGGGATTGTTGAAGTGTTTGTGTCCACAAAAAACAGCTGGAAATTCAGGGGTAATCCAATACAACTGATGATATTAGGGGCTTATCTTCAGAAGTAAAAAAAAATAACAGAAACATAACATGCCTCCATAGTGCTCGTGTGATGTCATCCAATTGGCCACAAGACCAGACATTCATAGTCGACACTAAACGAGGTCATTAACAATGTGTTTTAAAGCATTTCTGTTCACTGATATCTTCCGATGAGGTGCATTCTGGGACCGTCAGATATGCTAACGTCCACTAGCTTAGCCACTTCTGGTGGACTTCTAGGGGTAAAATTATTTCATTCTGACTCGAATATAAATTTCGGGGCTTGTGGGCGCTTGGATGACACCAAACGAGCAGTTCTGTTTTTTTTCTATTGTTGTTTTCACGTCTGAAGATAGTTCATTAAAATCTTCAGTTGTATTGGCTGCACCACTGTTAACCCCTGAAACTCCAGCAGTGTTTTGTGGACTCAAACACTTCACCCAGCCCTCCACCGACATACTGGTGAGTAGATAATGAGTGAATTATCATTTTTGGGTGAGCTATTCTTCGAATGCTATATTTATGTTATCCCTTTTTATATATTTGCTAAATTTCTAAAATGATGTTTTCAGTTTCTCGTTATTGTGTATTGTGTGAGGATTGGTTAATTGGTGTATGGCTACAATATCAACCTGTGAAAAACTGAAATTCTTCATGAATACACTTACACTGGTTGGGAGTGTCGTTATTCTGGAGGCTACGATAAAATCGGCTTCAATTTTAAAATGGTAAAATGTTCAATGTGTCTGTATGTGGATATATATATATATATATATAAATGTGGTTTATCATGAAGTTCACAGCTCTGTGATCTCTTTGATACTGGCCCCAGAGGAGCCCAAGGCACATTCCAATGCACTGTGACTCTCTATAAATCCAGCCAGCATGAAATCTCAAGGAGCTCACGTTCAGAATGGAGCCAATCTGCCTGTTTACACCATCTCATCTTACACAGATGCCTCGGTGCCTGCCCCGCAGAACTGCTCCCCCCGCCTAACATGTTTGCAGGGGTGTTCATGCTGAACAAAGTGATTGTATCATCTGGGCCTACTCTTCCATTTGTGTTGCTGCTTCTCCTGAAACCCGTTTCAAGCTGTGTCACCCACAACTCAGGCAGAGTTTGAAAAATGGAAGAAGGGAACCATGCAAAGTGGACACATTCTCCAGCCTGCCGTAAAATAACCAGGGGATGGACCATTAGCCATTTGCTGCTACCGACCGAGCTGCACATCTCGCATCTGCACAAACAGAAGGTCACGAGAAACTTAACAAAAGGACGTCACAAGGAGGAATTAATGTTAAAGAGAGAAAGAAAAAATGTCAGTAAGTTAAAATTCATAACAGAAGTGAGAAAAGAAGCAGATGCTGCCTCATTTAGTCTAAAGGCCTTTGCAGTAGATAATCCAGCTCGTTCTCTGACCCTGCTCAGGGATGACTTGACTAAAATGCCAGCTGCACCTCCCTCTCCCCGGTGTTAGCCTCCCGTTAGTGAGGAGCAGGGTGGACTAGACATGTTCCACCACTTTTCCAAGGCACCAACCAGTCAATTTGTCATCCGGTGAAGAGGTTGAACCATTAATTAAAGTGGAGAGCTGCCGCTATCAGGCCCCGGCTAAATGTCACATGATAAATAACGGCAGAAGATCTAAAAAAGCTCCCTTGGAGTTTCCTTCACTCACAGGGATAAAAGGCCACACGCATTACAGGCTAACTGCATATCAATATGTTAAATAGGTTCAATTGTATAAATTGATTAAATGACCCAATTGCGAACCAGCGATGCTTCAAAGGCCCTGTTGTTTGAGCAGGGAATGTTGACAATGTCACGTAGGCTGGCTATTAATGGAAACCAAGCAGAGAGAATGTGGCGGTGAGTGACATTATTAAAGTAGATGATGGGTTTCTGAGCAGATCATTCACTGAATGCAATCGATAGCGCCGTGTCTAAACGCTCGGGCAGAAATTACACTTCAAGCCATATTGCCCAGGGTAAAATGACACTGCCATGAAAATGCATTGCTATGGACACTATTAGAAACGATTGGCTAATTACATCCAGGAGAAATCGGGATTCTTTATTAGTCCTCCACATTCACCATGAAGCAATGGCGGCGTGCGCCACATAATGCAGCCTCAAATGTGATCCGTGCATAAATATAGTTCGGCAGGCAGGGAAACTGTCTGACTGCACAATCCAATATTTCCAAAAGCCTGTTGTTTGATACCAAGTCATTTGCAGAAGCACTGACAACCCTCTTTGCCCCACCCCCCCTCCCCCAGCCCTCCACAGTACATCAGCATATATTTTCAAAATTGCTTCATTTCACTCTTGCTTATTATCAGGCAGTTTAATCTTGACCCTTCAAATCTCAAAAATTATCGCCCTGTCTCTTGTCTTCTCTTCCTCTCGGAAACCCCTTGAACGTGCTGTCAATTCCACTAAATTCCTCTCTCATCTCGCAGCACTTGATCCCCTAATCTTGCTTTTGTGTCACTCACTCCACAGAAACTCTTCCTCTGTAACTCGCAGCCTCACCTCCCCTGTTTCACACATTACAGATCAGCATAGTGTGCTCATGTTGATCAAATGATGTACAATTTATTACCAAAATAGTTTACAGACATTCAAATAAATCTGACTGTAAAGTGAGTGAAATATTCAGCAACATTATTGCCTGCTTTTTAAAAAAAACATAATTCATTTTGGCCGACAACAGAAAGAACATAGGTACTTATAATTTCCCTCTGCCGAGCAGGTTAAGTTGTCCTGGCTGTTTATCAATTTGTAGGTCTTTTAGAAGGATTATGCAAAAACATGGTGGAAGGGTGAAGTTTGAGCAAAGGTAGAACTCATTAACATTTGCAGAGGATCCAGATGAACAGGTATATTCACCTTTTACACCTTTCTTTAGCAAAGGAGGTTATGTATTTATATGCATATGTCAGGTCTTGTTAGCAGGATAAAGCAAAAACCATTCTTTACCACTTTGAGATACAGAGTTTAACAACATTGTCCTTGATTTCTGAGAGAATAATTTATGGATCTGTTTCGGGGACATTAATATGAATGGATGAAATGTGGTGCGGCTTGATGGAATTTAAGAAGAATGTGCCCCTCAAGTTTATTTGTTAGCAGGATTAGGCAAAATCTACTGAAGAGATTTCAATGAAACTTGCTGGAGGGATAGGCCAAGGTATAACTCACAAAGGTTTGGTGCAAATCCTGACAAAGGGTTGAATCCATGGAATTCTAATCACCTAACACAGCAACTTTTGGCATTTTAACCAATTTCTCACAGAATAATTTATGAGTGTGTTCCATTTGGTTCAGATCCAAATAAAAATCTGGATATGGTGGATTTAAATTTGTTTCATAAGGGGACTGTTGAACCTTGGCAAAGGCCTGCTCTCTCCTAAGTGACACTCTTTTTTTTTGTTTAATTACACAAAAAACACAAAAATCAATTTTATTTCAACTCAGTGGAGTACATACCGAGGAAGAATGCATTCACTTTTGGAGCCGATTCAGTTAAGGGTTCAGATCCAGGATTTAAAAATTTTAATGAATTTCTTGAGAAAGAATACAGATATCTTTGAGTGTGGATTGATTGACTTTAAGAGGAATGGTGAAATGTACACACCATAAAATGAGTATGATACTAATTTGGCATTGTTCTGTTTTTAACATTCACTTATAGTGACTGTAGCATGATTAATATTGTTAAGGTTTCAAATTGTGCTTAGGCAAGTCAAAGCACTTTGGTACGATTAGGGGAAGATTCAGATTTTGGAAAACATTCATGTCGACACAAGATTATTCGTGTGTTTGTTTGGTAAAACCATTAAGTATTCTATCAACATCATTATTCACAGATAAAGGATGTTCTCTCTATCCCTATAACGTGCTGTTGAACCAGGAAAACCATGTGCTCCTTCCTTATGTTTCCCTGCTGTGGAAGATTTTCCTCCACAGTAACGCTCCAACGTTTATCCTCCCGACTATGTTCGGATCATTTCTTCAGCTGAACTGAATGGATGCCAAGGGTAGCAACAGGTTTGTTTGGTTGTGAAAACCTGTACGGATATGTGGAGATCATATCGAAACATTTATTTGTATCCTATTTTTTGCAGGCAGAGAAATGAGAAAACTCTCCTTAAATGCATGTCTGTATTGAAAGACCTGGCTTGAAGACGGTTGCCGTTACTGCATCTAAACTGACGGAGGGCAGATCTGATTACCATGACTGCTCGCTGGTGTTTCATCATTCTCCGTTCTGCTTGGTAACTGGTCAAGCTGCTCCACCTTCTCATTCAGTAACTGCACGACTAGTGACCTGCATTCCTTCCATTTCCAGCATGCATACTATTATTCTTATCTACATGCTTGTCCCTGATGTGCTTTATATCATTTATCTTACATAAAGGGCAAGAGCACACACATCTTACATGCATGTACTTCTGATAATATTAAATATATGCAGCAGATACATATATGAAAGTGAAAATAAATTACCTTGAGATTAAATGAATGTTTGTGAGAGACAAAATGTGTTGATGTGGATATGTGAGAATAAACACGTGCTAGTGGCACAGCGTGAATTACACTGCGTATTGATCTTCAAGTGTTTGAAATATTATGCTGCAGGTGTACCATGTGATAGAAAGAGCACATCTGTAATGTATGTGCATATTCCACCTCTAGTCAGTTTGTCATCCGTTGCCAGAATCTACTCAATTTGTTTAACATCTTCATCAACTGATACAAATATACTTAATAATTCAAGCCTCACTGGTGTGCTTAATCTACCTCGTTTGCTAATCTCCCCAATAATTCATTTGTTTGGTGATTAATTACACTCATTTGTGTCATGTGGAAACAACATTTGTTTTTAATTGTCCATGTCAAAGGAATTTTCCAGTCGTCCCGTGTATGCTCGCGCTGGTTTTGGAGCTTTGGTCACCGCGGGGATCCCGCGTTCGGCTCCTCTCTTCCGATTCCTCTACATCCGCCAGCGATCGGATCCTCCACCGTTGCGCCATATGTGGCATCACAGTTAATTACTCAAGAGAAATTGGCTGAAGACGCAGCATAACAGCAGGTGAGGAGCTCCAGCCCAGAGCTAAACCAACAGTAACTGGTCAAGCTCAGCTGCCCTCGCTCCTCCACTGCCTCAGACGCGCGGGATGGGATCATTCACGCTGTTTGGCCTTCATTACAGATCAGGGAAGGTGCAATTAGTAGCAACCCCCCACTGGTTTATAATTACCTTAAGACACCCACTTAAAGAGAGAACCTTATAAATCAGTTCCTGTTGCCTATCACCGCCCCGGACGCTGCATTATGCCAACAGATGTCAGCTGCAGCAATGGACGGGCCCCTCAGTGGCGGCGAGAGCCAACGACACCACAAGCTGCTCTAATGAATAAGAATGGCTTTCAGGTCTGGCTTTACGGGGTTCTGCCTCAGGTGCACGGCTATATTTCTTGTAAATTGAGAAATTATAAGAAAGGAAAAGGGAGCAGACAACAAAAGGTCAATTAAGAGTCTGTGAAATGCAACAGATTACAGTGGGGACCCCCCTCCCCCTTGTCTGTGACATTTTTGCTGAAATATTATTTCTAATTTACAAATGCAAATGATAGTAAGGTGGTGCAGAGTGGTGGACTGAGTTTAACTTTATTTGAGGCTGATTCTTAGAGGGAAAGGCCGTTTTATTAATTTTTTTGGTGACAACTGCATCCAGAGAAGACAACCATCTGAAAACGGACGTCCTATTTGAATCATCAAGTTCAAATCGATCGAAAATAAAAACCATAACATTCATTTTTGAATAGCCTACCAAAAGCTATCATCCTCATCATGTTGCACACTTGTGACGCCATTACCTTTTGTTGATAATGCATGGTGGCGCCAGAGAGTTATAGTTAAAATCACTTGAAATATTCACTTCATGTTTTTATATTCAGATATCTTGGGATTCAATATGTTGTATGTATATATTTATTTTATTATGGTTTATTGTTATATGGTTTATTATTTTTTTTTTCTCTTAGGATGTACAGATTTTAAAGATATGAATCATTTGAAGATTATCCAGGAGTTGACATCAAAGTAAGAACAAAGACCAACTGCACAGAGTTCAAAGGGTTAACAATGAAGCGTCAAAAGCCTTATTTGCAGGCAGAGCATCTTTACTGAACACCCGCTGTGTTTCAATTATGGCGAAGTATTTTGGGTTTAGAGAGAAGGGGAAATGAAACACAAAATCCAACAAAAGTATCACACAGACAAAATCCTGCAGAAGGTTTCCATAAACAAAGCACAGATTTGGTGTGGTTTTCAAGAGCGAGGGTGTGGGGGGGGGGGCTTTTGTTTATCAATCGCTCCAAACGAGCAAAGAAGATCCCGTGCAAATGAAAAGTCTGCTCAGACAACCTTGTTTCTATTGTCTTATATCTTTTGTGTTCGATTTTTCTATATTTCTCTGAAAATTATCAATTTATTTTGTACTTCAAAGCACAATTTCAGGAGACAATTTCATACCAAATTATTAAATCGTGTTTTTAAATGAACTTGATTGGGAGAATCAAACACAAAAAGCAAGCATTTTATGTCTGAGTGGCTGTGCAATACAAAAGAAAAAGCTCGACCTTCACTCTGCTGCTGTTGTCAGGGACCAGAGGAAAACATGAATACCTTCACAGGCGACGGACAAAGGGAGACAAGTCACGCAACGTTCCTGTCCCCGGCACACACTGAAAGCCACTATTGAGAAGACCACCTCCTACCTCTCCACCCTCGTGTTTGCACCATGCAACGCATCGCTGGGATACCTGAGGCCACAGAAGAAAACCCACTAGACTTTGTGGGAACGTCAGCACAGATATAGCAACAAATCTCTCTCCCTCTAAAAATAAACCTGAATGAATCTCTGAGGTTTAATGAACAAAGTTGGTGCAGAGGGAGATTATTTTATTGGAAAGATGAATACATTTTCAAGGGAGGCATACTGACGAGAAATAAATGTCTTTTCAAACAGTAAAGAGGCCTCATATCTTCCATTGAGAGAAATTCATTCAGTCAAAAAAAAAAGAAAGATTGCTTTGGTGTCTCAGTTTAAGTCCCACCACAAAAAGCGTGCGTGGAAAAGAAGCCGGCACGAAGCATTTAAACGGCCTGCTGCAGGGGAGCAGCTCAGTGCAATAAGAATAACTTCCCCTGGTAGGATGAGGAGCATTGTATTTCTCTGGGAATGAAAATGTGATATAAATAAAGTTGGTGCTTTCCTGTGATACGTGTCATTTTTTGGTAACATCGGTTTGACACAGTCACTTTACATCTGAACCAGGGAAGCAATTTGACAGAAGAAATATTCAGCAGTGTAGATGAAAATATTAAGTTGGACATTGAAATCTTGGTGAGGGAAGCACAGATGAACGATCCGACCATACTGGATGATTCAAAAATAAAAGTATTCAGAGCAGTCTGCTTTTTGCCTGCTTCATTGTCTGATTCATCCACATGTAACCCTCAGGAGTCCTGGGTTATTTTAGATGTTGGCTTCTGATTCTGCCTTTATAAACCCAGAAAACAAGAAATCTTCACTTTGACATATGGTATTTAAACATATTGGACCCAAAAATACATATTACATGATTGGACCATGCGATCATGATTAGTAGCCCTTTACTGCTGTAGCTGGTCCAGTTGGAGCAAAGTGCAACTCGTTGCCTCAACATCCCCAAATGTCTGACTGATTATGTTACGCCAATAGATGGTTTATAAAGATAAATGATGTGTCTCCACTTCCTCGGACTATCCAGAAATTTTACCAAAATAACCCACCCTGTAATTACAATCAAACTTATGAGAAACATGAACACCTTTATACTCCGGTTTAATAAGAACTGACAAAAACTGAAAACCATCTTTGGGGAAAAAAATATCTTAACTTCTTAGTTGTTTGGTTCATGTCTGATCCGCTACCATGGATGAGACCCTTACTGCAGCCAGCCACCAGGGGTCAATCCAGATAACTGTTACACCACTGGCTGTGTGTTTAAGTGTTGGACATGGTGCTCTTTCAAAACAATCTGGTGTCAACTGTGTCTCGTATGTCATCGGGGAGCACTTGCTGCGGTTCCTCAAAAGCTTTCAACTACATCCTAAGTGAACCTTTGTATCGGATCCTCTGGTGACTGCACCTAATCCCAAATCTATCTCAGCGGAATAGTTTGCAGCTATTGGATAAACCAGTCAATGCATAAAGGCTTTCGAAGCCACTGACCTCACCATACAGTCTCTCCAAGGTGAGTGAAATGTTTTATTGAGTTAGTATGTTACACATTTATCAGACACTGAAGTTAATGTTACACGACAACTGTGCTTTAGCTTGTGAATTATGAAAAATGTGGTCAGATTTCAGCGTCAGTAGCTGGGTTCAAATTCAGGTGCCTCATCCTGTGGAGGCTAGATTTGAAGATCAATTCCATCACGGTGTCATTTAAAGGTGGCCGACAAATGCATTATTCAATTCCCCTGCAACACAGGATCCAACGGGTGGATACCAATGAAAGAAGGACACTGTTACCAGAAAACTAGGAATCTTACATTTCAAATATAGCTCCATCTCGAGCAGCTACAACAATAACTTGTTTATGATTTGACTCGTCAGCGCTAAAAATATAACATTACAATCAGGAAGTGGGCGACACCAAACAGCTCAAACGACAACAAAGTCCTGCTCATGCACTGATTCATCAGGAATAACACCATGTTACTGGTTAACTGCACCTGTTCCTTCTCTGTTGCTGCGTTAATGCTGCAACTGCACTTGTTACAAATCAAAGGCCCCCTTGCAGTAAGGCTTTTAACATCATGTTGCATATGGTTGATGAGTCTTACATGAATTTGTTCAATGTGACACGATGTATGTCATGTTCATACCTCTCATCATGCATAAACGTTAAAATGTTATTACGTAATACAAAATCATAATCTCTCCCCCTTCCTTCACTCTCTCTTTCTGTCTCTACTCAACCAGTCGAGGAAGATGGCCGCCCACCAAGCGCCAGGCTCTGTTCAAGGTCACTTCCTGTTCAAGGGGAGTTATTCCTCGCAGCTGTCGACGAGCGCTCACTCGTGGAAGATTGTCAGGTCTCTGTGAATTAAACATCACACTCCGCTCCATAGGAAACATGCCTTGAGATCGCTCCTATACAAATAAAATTGACTTGGGTACACTGAATAATTAATAGGCTCCACCACTAACAGTGTCATTTGCCTCATTATAAATTCTCTTACAAATCAAACCTGTGTTTACGCACTGGAACAGTAATGGTCCAGCACGGAGCAGAGCACAGGAGAGGAAGCAGCTCTCCATGTGCAGAGAGGCCCGAGGGACCGAGCTCAGGTAAAGCAGCCGAAGAAAATACCAATACAGAGTGAGACGTCCACAGGTAGAAACAGAGGAAAGAGCTGGTAGAGTTAACAGATAATTACAATAACTGTTCTTTCTCAAATCTAAAATATACATTTCCATAAAATATTTATTTCCATCTCGAATGTAGAGGTGTAGAGCTGCATAATATAGAGAGTAATACCACAAACGTTCTGTCTAAGTAGAGAAGCTAAGAAAATGCACAGATTTATACTCAGCAACATCGACCGACTATTAAAACACTCATTGGTTTGTGAGCTACTATTTTGAAGCCTCAAGTTTGACATTTCAATAAGCGCCCTTTCCTTTTTTGAAACCAGCAGTGACCAAATATTTGGAGGAGTGGGGGTGGAGCCTGATTGAGAGCTTGAGGACACCACGCCCACCTACACCCTGAGACTTTCACCCATTGGACGCCACTAGCTGTCAATGACAGGGTATCCACACCCTTAATGCATACATTTCTTTATCGTCTGTCTGAAACAAAATGAGACCATAATTTATAAAATAAACTTCATGATATATTGAAATGAACTTGATACTAGAGATTAAGACCATAAACTAAAAAATGTTTACTGATGTTATAAATCAAATGAGAGGTAGAATGATTTTCTCATAGACCTCTATAGAAACAACCAGTGGAGACGCACTGTGCTGGTCATCCCAGAGAATACACTTCTGCATTACACTCACTTTCCAGACCCAGAATTTACGACAATTATTATGTAAAAGCCGACACATAACTCACTTATGACAATTTATGTGGCATTTTTTGTCTGAAAAGAGTTATTAACCAATAAATTAACATCACCTTCCTGTCATCACAAAAATAAGGGTACGGTCGTGGAGAGAGACCATCAGCCTGTCAGTCGGGGAAAGTCGGTGCAGCTCTCACTTTTCTGTCTCTCTCTCTCTCTCTCTCTCTCTCTCTCTCTCTCTCTCTCTCTCTCTCTCTCTCTCTCTCTCTCTCTCTCTCTCTCTCTCTCTCTCTCTCTCTCTCTCTCTCTCTCTCTCTCTCTCTCTCTCTCTCTCTCTCTCTCTCTCTCTCTCTCTCTCTCTCTCTTTCTCTCTCTCTCGCTTTGAGAGGCTCCAACTGAGATTCCTTTCAAAAAGTGCTGCTATTCTCTCTGAATGTAATGACAGAGAGAGAGAAAGAGAGCGAGAGCGAGACAGAGACAGAGCCATAAACGGAGAGTGTTTTCTATTCATGGTCTAACCGGCCCGTATAGCTTTTATTTGGCCTTGGCGGCAGATATCACAAAGATGAGAAATGCTTCAACATGAGGACATGTGGTCAGCTCAGCTGAGCTGCTGAGTGAACATAAACCTGATAATTCACTTTCTGTCAATCTCCTGCTTCAGCTTTGAGTCCCATATATAGAACTGGATGGTTTAAGTGATTGTTTTTACGTTCCCTCTTCATCTAAGTCAAAATAAATTGAGAATTTGTGATATTGTACGTCATTCATAATATCATTGTTACGTGTTGTAATCTAATGTTCCAGGAATCTGTCTGTGGCTCTCATATCTCGAGATCGGTTCATCCAATCAGCTTCACACTTGGCATGTGTATTGTAAAGGGCCCGAGGAATTGCAGTGTTGAATTTGATGGGACTCAGGGCTCATGAGCAGCAGCAGATGGGACTCAACTTAAAGGGATAGTTCACCCAAAAATTAAAATTCAGTCATTATCTACTTAGCACTATGCCTACGGAGGGGCGGGTGAAGGGTTTGAGTCCACAAAACCCTTTTGGAGTTTCAGGGGTAAACAGTGTTGCAGCCAAATCCAATACAATGAGGTAAATGGTGACCTATTCTCCAGGCACTAAAAAAGCATAACATGCCTCCATACTGTTTCTGTGGTGTCATCCAAGTGTCTGTAAGCCCCGGCATTCAAATTCTACTCAAAGCGACGTCATTTACACCATGTTTTTAACCTAAATGTCTGATATCCTCCTCCTAGTTACTGCCGAAGTAAGTCGCTGAGGTTGTCTTGCGAGAACTCACAATAGCTGCATTTACTGCAGAAGTAACGAGGAGGAGGACAACAGCACGATCACGACAACTGATTCTCTAGTTCGGGTTTCTGCGTAATGACGTGAGCTTCACTGAACTTTGAATGAACGGGCGAGCGGCAGTGGTGCAGCTTCAGGGTTCTGTGGACCGGGTCCCACAGCCAGTCTTTACCTGCTGCTGTTAAATTACTGCAGGTCACTTTTAAAAATCTCCAACCAGCATTACCACAGAACTAAGAGCCCATCCCAAACTCAGGCCACTGCACTGTTTGATACAACTGTATGATTGAAGTGTTGTAAATTGGCCCTCTTCTTCTTAATTCATAATTAATTCAGATAAATCTAGATTCTCTAATATCATTATTACTTGGTTGATTGTGACTAATGTCAGGAGTTACAATGGAAAAATCCCCCTTTGCCGAGCCAATTTGTCATTTATATTTGCGCTAATGAAGGTGTTTCAGTTGATAAAACACTGGATCATATCACATGATCTTGATCAGTTTCGTTGTGTTTTGTTTTCTTGATTTGAATCTCAAATCTGAGCCAAGAGTGTCAGGAAGTAATTTAGGTTTTCAACAGAATGTGACAAGCGAGCTGAAGAGGGTTGTAATATATTAATGAAAGCTCAAGAACAGCTACTAAACCGACCTCATGGAAAGTTTTCTGTTTTCCCGACTGCTTAATCCAAGGTTGCAAATAAAACTTTGAGCGTCACCTTCTTTCAAGTGTTTCTCAGTTTTTAAATTTGCATGCTGCAGTTTTCCGTCTTGTTTCGAGATTTAGATGCTCATTTATAGAAGCTTCTTGAAACGAGTTAATTAGCATTGGAAATAGATTTGAAACTGTGTCTCTGAACTGGCAGCTTCTGTTTTCTTTTCATTTGTTTTGAGTAAATAAGGTTTTTAGGATTCAAATTTTGAAAAAAAACAAAGGAGTTGATATTACTTGGACTTATTTGCATACTATTAAAAAGGCACTGGCACACAGAATTTCATCAATGAAACAGTAATTAAAAACTGAGGTATTTCTGTCTTGCTGAGTTTATTTCTGAATCACTCTTGCACAATTATTTATCTGAACAGTAGAGTTTCAATCTGATGAATTAAAACTCTCCTTTGTCTGTTTGAATACGTTGAATTTGCAGAAATTATGTCACAAGTCCTTTATTTTTCTTGAACATTCGACTTTAAATCACCATTGTCTCCATATGTAGTTATCCTGTATTGTGTCATAGTTTTTTTTTCATATCAGTCATTTGTCAGGTTTTCAATGTATTTTTGAATGATCTGCTGCAACCCAGTCCTCTTAGGTTAATATAATGAAATTGACTTGACCTAGTCAGTATCAGCTAATTGTTAATAAAGGTCAGTAAAATCGTTTTTATGTCAAGAAAACTATTGTAATAGTCAAAGTCTCTCAGCACAGAGTCAGCTTTTATTTTTTGAAATGTTCCCTCTCCACTGGGACTTTGTATGTGTGTGTGTGTGTGTGTTCTGACAGTGGCCGTCGGTTCATCTGTCACAGTTGCTATAGCAAGACTCTTCACATTGGGAGGTCAGTGAAAGGTAAAGGCTTTACCCTCTCGCTGATTCCTGGTGACACCCGCTGCTGAGCTGCGAGTCCGTCTGACGCAGGCTGAAGAATCTGTTCCAGACACACACTCTACCTCTTTGTCTAAACTGCCGTTCTCAAAAACCAGTTTACTCACTTCCCCTAATCAGCTGTCATTGTACAATTATTTAGGGTCGCCCTCTGTTACCAGACATCCAGACATCCAGACATAACGGGTTGGACCACGGAATTAAAAACCTGTTATTAAGCTTAAAGATTTCATTTCGTATTTCTGTGTTTTTTCTTTCCTCAAAAAAACCCGTTCGGCTTTAGTCAAGCTTCACTTGCACCATATCAACATCATTTGTCACTTCTCCTTTTTCTTTAATAACTCGCTCGATATTAGCAAATTAAATGAACTTTTTTTTCTCTGCCTTTTCCTCACAGACTTTTGTGAGAAATTATAGGTTTCTATGGTTGACAAGACAAAGCAGGACAAATAAATCAATAGAAAGCAAATGAAAGCAAATTGAATCTATTAAAGTAAAATTACTGGGAGAAATAAAAAAAAAAACCCAGCTGAACGCAACATAACACACGGAGTCACGGCCGCAGACAATTAATGACAGTGGGAGCAAAAAGGTGCTGGCTCATTAAGCCTGGCCGGTGCATGCAGACAAGGCCAGCAGCCGCACCACAGCAGAGCGGCACAGACCAGCACAGACCAGTCGGCTCGGCTAAAGTGGAGCCGCAAACCCGCCGGCCCGCGGGGATGCAACCTTCCACCTGCAGCCGCCAGAGGGTAAACACCAGGGGTGTGTTTGATTTAGCAAAGATTTTGCACAAAAAAAAGAAAAGGAAAAACATAAATTAGAAAAGATGAGCTTCCCTGTGGCCTCCGCCGTCCCCTCAGCGCCTCCCCCGTCCCCTCAACACCTCCCACGTCCCCATGCCTCCGCCCATACCTGAGGAATGCCAAGCAGCAGGGTGCCGCGGAGGACCTTCAGATCAGTGCGAGCCAGCGAGGGGGGCTCTCCCGGGCAGCAATGAGTAATTAGCACTAATTAGTGGCAGTGATTAACCGCACTGGGGAACGTGGGGGCCGGAAGGGAGCAGATTGATAGAGCTGGCCCTCCTAACCCATAGAGGCTCCACTGCATCTTAAGCAGGGGGAGGAGGCTGGCTGTGGCTGCCAGCCAGATGCTACCGCGGCCATAAATAAAAGGTGGCGCATGCATCGAGGATCCGAGCAGCCATTTCAACAACAGGGAGGTGAGAGCTGATGTGTGACTACTGAAGCAGAAGTCTCAAATCAAAAGGTGTCAATTTGTGATACCCTACGGCAGGGATATTCAAATGTGGCCACGGGTCGAAACGGACCCTCAAGTCATTTCAGGTCCTTCGAGTGATTCTGGGCAGCTAATTGAAAAAAGTATCGATTCACGTGTTCGATAAAATGTCGGTCTTGTGTAAATTAGCACCAATAACTGAATAAATTATTGGTTATTAGTTAACGGCCCGGTGTTGTCTGCAAACAGCAAATGGCCTTCAGGACATGGCAGCAGCCACATCAACCTGGCTGTGTTTACGGCAAACAAGAAACCAGCTGAGTAAGAAATCAGGCGTCCATATATTAATCATACTTAATGTAAGAACACAGAGATATATGTGTTTAGCCGGCTCCACAAACTGAATTTGTTCTGCCGAGGGATCATGACATGTTTTAGCTTTGAGGAAGTACAAATTGTCACTTTTACTCAATCAATCAACATGTTGTGATGTTTCCCTTTCATGCAGCTGCACTGCTGTCACAGCGATACATTCATATACCGATCATGTGTTCATCTGGCCAAACAATTGTGTTTTCTTTAATCCCCTTCCCCAATTATAGAAAGCAGGGTTCCGCCAATTCAAGACATTCATGAAACTTGCAGAATGTGTGTAAGTGTACTCACTGGCTGTGGAGTCGGCGTAGCAGGAGATTTAATTTGTGAGCAAACCAAAAAGAGGTCCACAAAGTCTGTCGTTCATTGTTATTTCATCCGTTTCATTGTGACATTTTTATTCTCCCAACATCCAGGTAGAACTTTTCTCCTGAGAATAACGTTCTCGGAACGTTCTCGGAAAACAAAAGGGAAATAATTGATAATACAGCAAAGAAAGGATTTACTTCACGGTCGAATTGACAAATGTTTGATATGTCGACACCTGAATAGACGAAGGAGCCTGCAAACCGGAAATTCATCATGAGGCAGCTGTTCAAGCTGGACGGTTACATTTCTCCAAATGTCCCGTTTTTCCCAAAACATGTTTCTCATTAACTCTCACAAGGTTCATATGTTTTTGCGTCCGTCCACTGAACATTTCCAGCTTCCAGGATCAACCAGTGGATATTTTCACGGCTGAAAATCTGACAAACCGAGACTTTTGGATTCAAGTGAATAAAGCAGCACTTGATAATGCGTTTTCACATCTGAAAGTCTGAACCAAGCTTAATGTCATGACACCGTTGTGCTGTCAGTTCAGCTATTGGCTAACTTCTCTGAATAAGGTGCATAGAAATAACTGTTCTTTCCTTTTGAGGGATCGAAATGAATGAACTTCACACCTGTTCTTCCGGATCAGACTAAACTGAAAAGGTCACGAGATCCAAACCAAACAAGGTGGGCATTAGAGTGCACTTACCTATAAATTAGTCGCTGGAAAGAACACTTTATAATTGAGTTTGTTCCCTTCCTCTCTGCTCTAGTTTAGTTTCTGTAATGTGAGGACCATGGTACATTTGGAAATAGCAGGAGCAAAATTTTGGCAAAGCAGTTACTTGTAGGTGCAACAGGATTTTTATTAAAGGTCCAGGTAACAGACCTTGGTGGCAGGTAGAAAGGCACCAATAACCAAAGGATCCAATATAAAAGAAAACTCAGGAACAAGGGCAAAGGCCTTAGAAACCAAATATGAGCTAAACTGGAACCAAATAAGCAAACTAAACAGACAATCTGATGAAGACAGAGGGGACACAGAGACTATAAGCTCATGTGCAGACGACTGCTGTGTCCAAATTCAGGAGCCACCTCCTTCAGAGGACACGGTCTACATGGCCTACGAAAGAAGCAGCCTTCATGGGCTGGGTAGACCATGAAGGCCGGTCCAAAAATGAGACGGTGTGGTCTACGGAGGATTTCTGGGATTTGCGTCACCAGCTTGTCCAGCCCTTACCACTGTCACCTAGCAATAGATAATGCCCCTCATTTTGTTTTTTTTTTTACATCTATTTCATATACCCTGATACATAAATTTAAGGTGTAAGATGTTTTGGTCTCTTCACTTGCCAGCAGCATTATCTCTTTGAAAAACATTTTGTCAACACAGTGCAACAAACGCCTGGATAGGTTGGCCTGAGAGGGATTCGCCTGTTTTAGTGAAGCATTTGCAGGAGCCTTTGAAATGAGACTGATCGCATCGCTGCGACACAATCGGTCTTCATACGCAGCCTCTTAAGGAGGTGGCGCCTAAATCGAGACCCAGCCAATCACAGGAGCAGGAACCAGGACAATGACAGGAAGTACAGGTACTGTATATCATGCAGCGGAGACATACAAGGTAAATCATTTCAAAGTAAAACAGGACACTAATAAATTTGGTCCAAAATACTGGGGGGGGAAAGTCCAAAGATTCCAATATACAAATCCAAAGTCCAGACCAATTATCAAAAGTCATAAGACCATAACAAGAGTTATGAACAGCCGGCTCTCCCCTATTATATCTGTTGGGTTATATTGTCGGCTACTTTTTAAAATGTCTTCAAAGGCATTTTCTCTATTTTCTGACACTTAAAAAATCTCTATGATTCATGAATAGTAATACAATTTGTTACTTAAATGCAAAAGCTTTAATACATGAGATAGTACACTTAGATGGTTTGTAGGGTCATAAAAATGTGAACTCAAACCATTTGGGAGCACTCTGCCTCTTCATACATATATTCAAAAATATTATCCTGAGGACGTATTTCATTAAAACATTCATGTTTCATAGCAGAGGGTCAAAAAACATTATTTACAATGAAAGAAGCAACAACAGTCAAATCTAAAATTCACAAACTGTATATATATTTCTTCTTGGTGTATAAGCTGCATGAATAAAGGGAACTGAGAAGGAGGAAGTTGGGTTTTCAATGGCCTCTTTTTTCATTCTGCTCCATTATAATAAAAACTAGATTAAAGTCGGCGTATTGCACCTCGCCATGAGCAAATGAAAGCGTGTGATAAAAATGATGTTTCAAGCAGAGCTCCCCCATCATGAGGTGTGTTTGTGTTCCTTCCTCTTTTTTTTTTTAAATGAAGTGACACGCACACACAGATGCTCGTTTCCTCACATTGCTCGAAAACAAATGACATGATAGCTCCTCGACAAGGCCGGTTTGAGCAGCCATGTGGGTTTTTATGACAAAACAAGTGGGACGTGTAGAGCTTGATTTTAAACATCAATGACTTTAATTAGTGTCATTCCACAATCACCAATAATGGTGGGGAAACGCGCAGGGCCGTGTGGCTGTCAGCCACGCAGATCTGTGGCGAAGCAGGGGGCTCTCGACAAGATAAGACCTGAAATCAGCGAGCCTGAAGGAACACCACCTGAACAAGAGTGCTGATGAAAATGACTGTACTGTCGGCTCGCGCAGGAAACAACTGAAGAGCTGTTCACACGTCTTAGGGTGAAACAAGCCAACAAACGCAAGTCGCACTACACCGGATAATTCCCCATCACTTGTAGCGCGGAGGAAATGGAATTCTTCCCTTTGTATTTAAATGATGCGTTTAAATCTTTGGATCTCTGGTGGAGAATGAGAGAAGAAGAAAATAACGGGTGTTTCACAAGGAAACAGGCGACTCCGAGCCTGTTTGAGGAGAAAACAACTCGGCCTCTCGCGTCAACAAATCCCATTGAAAGAGGCAAAACATTGATTTGTTAGTCTCACGGTTGCCTCTTCAATAGTTTGCATGATTTACCTAGTTGTCATGAAAATACTGTTTCAGAGCTTTTGATCGTATACGATGATCCTCATCAGCAGATGGAGCTGAATGATGCAGAGAGAGATTTGAAGCCAAAAAAGAGAGCCTTTAAGGGCTGAGACCAAAAATGAATTGAACATTTAAATTCCTCAACTGTGTCTGCTAATGAGAACCACATGATGTGAGCTTCATTCATTAATTCATTAATGAATTCATTTGTTTATTATCCCAGGTGGGGAAACTTAGCTCCCAGTCAGGTGCACATAATAACAGAAAACAACACAGTAAAGTGCAAAGCTAGACTTAGTACCCTGTGGTTGAATGCCTCCCTCGACCACTGCAGGTTCTGTATATTTATATATATATTTGTTTACAGAATAGTATGATGTCACTGTGATCTTTAACCATTGAAATCTCATCAGTTAATCTTTGAGTAAAACTGACAACGGGTCACAATTTGAGGATATTCCTTAAAGGCAGGCTTGAGATATCATGTTAGGGTTAGGGTTTGCCCTTATATAATAAGAATAAGAATAAGAACAAGAACAAGAACAAGAAGGTTAAAATACAGATATGTTCATAAAAAGTATCTCAACTAATCTCTGCAATCTGGGAGGTGAAATTATTCAAATTAATATGCGAAGATAACAGATTTATTGCACAAAGGAGAACAAAAGTAGTGTCTACTTCTATTGCACTTTTAACAGGGTGATCTAAATATCTGGCCTGAAGGAAGGGATTCAAACTCACGGTGCAGCACAGCTACTAAATGGACCTTGAGGGCAGATTCTTCTACTGTTGAATTTCAATTCATTCAGTCTAGAACCTAAGTCAATTTGCTGAATATTTAAATGTAAAGTTTCATATTTGTTATAAAAGTAACTCCCATGACAGCTGGGCACTGTAGAATTTATCAAACATTACACAAACAAATTAAAAAGTGTATTTGTTTGGGACTATTTTCAGGGGCGGATTAATATATCTTGTCTAGTGAGTATAGCAGACAACAGAAGAGTGTACGGGGGATTGAAAAAAGATGAAGTACAGTGAGTGTGTGGGTGTTTGTGTGCGTGTGTGTGTGTGTGTGTGTGTGTGTGTGTGTGTGTGTGTGTGTGTGTGTGTGTGTGTGTGTGTGTGTGTGTGGATGTGTGTGTGTGTGTGTGTGTGTGTGTGTGTGTGTGTGTGTGTGTGTGTGTGTGTGTGTGTGTGTGTGTGTGTGTGTGCGTGTGTGGTAATGATGGAACTTGAACATGAGGCTCACTGATGATTTTTTAATCGTTTTTGGAAAATAAGGGAGCTTTTCGACTCAGAGGAATGAGATGTATCAGGCTCCGGACACCTAGAAAATACTTGTTTGTATTCATTTGTTATTTATCATTCATTTCTGACTTTATGGGATTAGTTGACAATAAGAAAAAAGCATTATATTATCGTCCTCATCCTTTAAAGAGATTCAGGGATTTGCTTCAATATAAATGTCTGGATGACCTTGGTTGGAGCCTACTTTACAATGGCTGCTCTATGGTGAGGTGCGATTCACTCAGTCAGGGCTGGGGGAGGGCAGAGTCGGCAGTACACAATATATATGCGTGTGTGTGTGTGTGTGTGTGTGTGTGTGTGTGTGTGTGTGTGTGTGTGTGTGTGTGTGTGTGTATGTGTGTGTAGGGGGGTTTAACAGTGGGCTGTGTTTTGAGCTTTGGCTGCCTTTGGAAACAGAAGATAGTGTTCTCACAATGCCTGGTTTCAATTTCCTCCATTCTGACAGCCCATTTCATTCAATGCAACTTTGAATGAAGGCGGCTGTTGTGCGGAGTCAACACTGTAAACATCAACACATCACGTTCAGATCAAATGTCGCCCCGTAAAGCCGTGACCTCTAGCAAAAGCCAGGGCACGCTACAAAAGGTGCCACGGTGTCCTACATTATCATTAACAACAATCACAACAAGGTGGCCGTAACATGATTTAAACACAACCTGTGGTGAAGTCACGGCGAACGGTGTGAACGCGGCTGGCGAGAGAGATGAGGAAAACGCTCAAGCACAGTGGTGACACTCATTGAATTACATGTTGACAGCTCTGTGTTAGTGAAGAGATGAAAGCAAAATGAGATTTTCAAAAGTGAATATGGGGAATGACGGTATTTCTTTCTCCACATTGTCAAACTTGACAGTGCTATTACCATCACTATAACATCCGGTGCTGGCATATGGTTTTCAGTTAACAGGAATCAGCTCCCTCGTTTGAATATTGATTGTATTTCAGGCAAGAGGAGGACTTACAGTACCAAACATTTTAAAAGGAAGGTAATCAGACTGAAATTACAACCGTTTGAGGAATGATGGAGGGAGGAGACAAGTGGGAAGAAAAGTTACGGATCAAAACCAACAATTTAATAAATAGAAGACATAGGCTGCTGTGTGTTTTTAAAAATTTATTTACAAGGAGATTCAAAAAGATTTAATTTGGAACCGGGCTAAAATATTCATCTTTGAGGGGGTAAAGAAAACAAGATAAATGGATTTTCAGGGCATGTAAAGATAAACGATAATTGCCAATCTGAGTGAAATAAATATAAATAAATTAAAAGTGCCAAAATATTCCAATAAAAGCTAACTTTGTAGAACTAAAGGCCGGCGCATGCTTCTGCGTTTTCACGGGCCCGGAGACACAGGAGCCCTTCCAGGCCCCTCACGGCCCTTCTTACGTGCTTACGTGCGTCGGCCAATTTTTCTAACTAGACGGCAAAGCCCCGCAAGCGTCACCTGCCCGTAAGGGCTGTGATTGGTCTGCTAACTACATAATTTCCGGAGTCGCATTTCCGGTTCATGCCCGGAAACCACAGAAGATTTAGAAGAACGAATATGGACCAAATAGAAGAGCACTTGGCAGAAGAGATCCGAAACTATGTCCACTAGTATAACCCGTCACTAACCGGCGGATTTTTCCGCCAGAAAAAAGCTATGAGGAGCCGCCGTGGCGATGTAGATAAATCGCTCTTCTTCGTGCAACACAGGAAGAAGAGCCGACTTCGACAAAAAACATTACTGCGCCTAGTGTTCTGGCGGGGAATTGCATGGCAACACGCGCAACGGTTGGAAAACCATGAATGACGACGAGTCCTGCGTTACAGCTGCGTGCCTGCGGGCCCCTGACAACGCAGAAGCATGCTCCGGCCTTAAGGCCAAAAGATAGACCCCCTTGAGATGAGAGGCCTTATTTTGAAGGGGTCCTCTCCATTGTCAATACAATTTTTTTGCCAACAAAAGATTAACATTTAACATTTTTCATCTTTTTCTCTTTTAAAGTGTGATAGGCAATGTAATTAATAGATGAATTCATGCGTGACGTTATCATATATGCAGCATTGATTTACAACAGCCTCATAAAGTATAAGAGAAGGTCCCATTATCGAAAGTATTTACTGACATTTCATAATATTTAATAATTTAGTTCTCATTTATTTGAGCATAATATATCAACCAGAGAAGTAGTGTTTAGCCATGACCAAAAAAATGGGAGCTTTTGTACTATTTATCTGGCTAAATAAATTGTTAAAGATTCATAGAAAGCAAATGAAATTAAAAAGAAGACAAATATATTGTTTCAATCTATAAACCTAACGAGGAATAAAGGTTTCTAGGTAGCTTAATAGTAGAATAATGATTAAACAATATAGGGAAAATGAAAAAAACCCTTTTAGAAAATAAATGAGCTTAATGTTCCTTACAATGGATTAATCTCCTAAACCTAAATGAAAACCGAGGGAAGAGTACTTCATCATGAAAGCATGGCAAGAATAGCAAAGAAAAAGAAAACTTTTTTTATAATTTACATTAAAAACTTTTATATGCTTGTGAACTAGGGGTGAAGAAAAAAAAATCTCATTCTCAAGACAAAAAGACCAAGTAATCACATTATTCCAAGATTGTGTGTGGTGATATATTATCTTCTCATTAAACATTTGTTTTGGATCTCTGCTCGTCATAGTGAGCTCACTCGTCTCTCTGGCACTGGGAATTGTCTCAGATTTAGTTCGAGCCTCCATCGAGCCCGGAATGACAGTTCAGGAGCGAATCTGTCGGTGCATTCAGTTTGACATTTCTCTCCTTGGCTACTGAAAACCATGCACACGGCACCGACTTCGATGTTTAGTATCGCCACAAAAACCTTCTGACAAACATCAACCCACTCAGCCAATGAAAGTACAGCAGAACATCCAGCCTTCACTGTCATGCGCCGGAGAAATCAGCATACTGAGCTTCTCCTGTGCTGTGTTCATCACTCCAGAAAACAGGTAGGAGATGACTGAAAGACAGTCAGTGTGTACGATTTCACACCGTCAACCATGCGCATCGCTTTTTTTTTATTATTAGTTTTCCCAAGGCTTTTTTTCTCTTCCTCACATCTGCCAGTGTTGTTATGCGGCTGCGGGTTCAAGTGATGCTCATTAAAATGTAACAGAGGACAATTCAATTGAATTTCTTCTCTTACATGTTGTTTAACTGGATGATTCCTTTTTCTATCCTGTTGCAAATCTAGGTGCTGCATTTAGCTACGTGCAGTAATTGCTAAATATATATTGATTCCCAAGGGAAATCACTGAAGTGTACAGTTTTCGAAAATATACTCTACGTGACCAAAACGTATGTGGACATCGAACCGACGTTCTATGTATATGACAGCTTGCATCTATTTATATGTCAGAAAATATGTCCACAATGGATTGTTGTCACATCATGATTTACGTCCCGTGAGGATGGTCAGTGGCGATGCAGCGTTTCCCTTGTTAAAGCCATTCAATGAAGGCATGTTGAATGGTTGTCTTGCATGCTAAGCCTAGTTTATGTTCACCATCCATGTCCTACGTCATTTCTCTGGGGTGGGGCTTCATTTCAGTTGCTCGTGCCTCTCACAATTTTTCTTACTTGTTATATCTAGTGCAACATGGATTTAGCTGCAGGCAAAAGGCTGCGAACAGGTCAGTTTCTACAGACTCTCTATGAGCCCTCATTAAGGGAGCATAGGGATTCCCAAATGGCTCCTAGAGGGAGATCTGTTAAGATTCTGCAGGAAACCATGGAAAAACCTCCACGAGTGGTTTCTCAAGGCAATGAAGTGCACACAAGCCTGATGCATGAGCTCCTGAAGGAAACAAGCCGGTCCTAATACGGCTCTGTTGGCGTTTCTTCTTCTTTTCCTTAATCCAGCAGTGGTGTTGTATTTTCTCAGTGGCGACACCTATCATTTAGCAGAAGACTGCATGGAGAATAAAAAGGAAGGGCATTAAGTTGATGTCAAAGCCGGCACGTGCAATAACTAATCCTCCCGAAGGCATGAGTAGGACCAGACTGTGAGTCCTCTCCCAGATCCAGGGTTTTGCACCGTTGTCAAATGAAGCTCTTTGTCGCATTTTCTTTGAAACAAGAAAGGGTCTTTCCCACGACTGTTGCCACAAAGTTGGATGCATGCTATTCTCTCAAATATTATGGTATGGGGTTCCAATAGGGATATATTGACAGGAAGTAAGGAGAAGGAAGACAAAAGTGTATGGACAATGCTGCTGTGTATTTGTGGTCATACAAACATATCCAGGTGCTTGAATCTCTTTTAAACAACACGTGTCCCTGAAAATGACTCAACATGTCATGAAATGTTAAACTGCTGCCATTGCTTGACCATCTGCAAAGTTTTCTCAGTGTGTTGTTGCAGTTGTTCAAATTGAGCATCACATCATTATACAGGAAAGATGAGATGATCTCAGCCCTGCTTTGGCACTCCTTATTGCAGTCGCTTTAAGCTGCCAACATTTAATTCAACCCATGTTTATTTAATATATGCAACAGCTAATGCCAACCGTGGTGGAAACAGTCCATCAGGCCACAATAATTAAACTGTTCATTTGAGTTTCCGTTCTTAAGATCTACCCTTGTTGATTTCAAATTATTGAGATGAGAAAAAGCCTGGAAAGATATTTGTCTCTAAGCACTTGCAGCCCTGTAAGTACTGGTCAACATTGCTGCGAGCACAGTCATACAGTGCACTTGGAAGGAGGCGGTAAACAAATTGCCTACATTAGTACCAGGATATCCACCACAAATTGCCGCTGAGCCCATTATCTGATCAGATTTGACCACACATTCTTCAGTCCGTCCAGCTGACAAAGACAGGACAAATGGGTAATGTGCCAGGCGGTGCTGACCTCAGACTGGGAGAGAGGTTTCCGGCACTCAGGGGCTCTTCTTTCCTC
Source organism: Limanda limanda (assembly GCF_963576545.1). Taxonomy (NCBI): domain Eukaryota; kingdom Metazoa; phylum Chordata; class Actinopteri; order Pleuronectiformes; family Pleuronectidae; genus Limanda; species Limanda limanda. The sequence continues at coordinate 5,194,255 of NC_083652.1, forward strand.
CCACTTTGGAGTTCTTAAGTCAGGGCCACAGCAGAGACTTCATGAATGAGCCTTAATGTGACAGAGAAATTGGGGATCACTTTCTCCGTCTGGCTCTGCCAACAGCCTGATGATATCGACGACTAGATGGCGTGAACGCGGGAGACTCCAAAGAGCGGATTAGAGAAGGGAGATAAGGCTATCCACTGTAATTAAGCCCTATCTCTGTACAGCCACTGAAGAAAATAAATCACCCTTCAGAGCCTGCCAGTGTTGGAATGCATGAACAATTATTCAATAATTAATCGTTATACATGCAGGCTCCAAACACTAATAGGACATATTTTAACTACAGCATTATAGCACTGTTAAATTAAATTAAGTCTGAATGCATTTAAGATCAATGTAATAGATCACCTATTCAACCTCTTTTAATCACTCTAATGTAATTGTATTAGCTCTGTTATCAAGCTTTTTATGATGTGCCCTATGTTAATTTCCCATTCCAGCAATGTATAATTGAGAATGGAGATGTATAAGGTGCGGCACAAGATATACTATTGGAAAAATTAAGCAGGACCCTAGAGCAAGGTGCCAGTCATACTTCCGATAGAGTCCCGGTGCTGTAACGCGCCGTGCAAAACACACTGATGAGGTCAAATATGGCCTTACGAGGTATTAAAGGTTTACAGAGTGTTATCAAATCGGCAAAGCACTGCAGCTGCCTAACAACCAATTCTGAATTTACAATATCACACATATGGTCTCGCCACAGGCTGTAGTAAACCAAAGAAAAGCTCGGTCGACTAAAATCCTATTTTATCTTCAACCCATTGATTGGCCACAGTGCATGAATTGCACGCTACATAATGATATTAATGCACATTATTATAGAGAATTACAACAATGTAGTAATTGCAACAGATTAAGAAATGATCACACAAACATGGAAATAGTCCATTTCACATGTTCACGCTCAAACCTTTCAAGCGTTGACATAGTATCTTAACGCTAGCGAAGTAGCCAATTGTGTATAGATTATGTAATGTTTTTGTTAAGCTTCAATATGCAACTAATACTGGTAAAAAATTACACTTGAGGTTTTGGTAACACTGTCCGACAATATCATTTAACCAAGAGATCCCAGCTTTGGTAAGTATTGGATAATTTATACTAGAAACCCCAATTCCCTTTGTTGTGAAGGGGATGATGCATTTTATATTTTCTTTAATTAGGCTTCCTTCACATGTGAATATATTTAACAATACTCGTAAAACTTTTCCTAAAGATAATTGAATCTGTTTTCATCTATAAATACGGAGCTGAAACGAATTTTGTTGACAAATCAATTAATCATCAAGTCCATTTTTTCAAGCATTTTCACACGGTTGCTACTAAAGGATTCGCTGCTTGTCTTCGTCTTAAGTGATGGACATTGAATCATTTATTATGTTGTGTTGATGAGACAATCTGACTGAGTCACCTTTCGATTAGATTAATTGTAATGGATATTTCTCACTATTTTCTGACATTTCATTGCTTGAATCTTTAATTGATTAATCGAGGAAATGATGGGTAGATTCATCAATAAGGAAAATAATTAGTGCAGTTAGTTGCAGCTCTAGATAAATTGTTGTAATTAATTATAAACTCTACCCCATTAGCCTCTAGACATTTTGGGGTATATGAATTAATGACAGCACCATTGCTGTTTATTTATAAAAAAACTATATGTTTGATTTGATATAAGAGACATTGAAATTGTCAATATCACAGTATCACATCATTATACATCTTTCTGATGGACACTTAACGCATCTGCACACTGTTGACAGCTCTCATCACAACAAGAGAAGAAAGCAAAGGGTTATGAAACCTATTCTAATTCATAAGCCTAACCCTTTTTTCTTTATTTTCATCAATTGTCCTACTAAAATCATCATTACTTCAAGCTGTAAGGCACATGTGTCAAACACAAGGCCCGCGAATGAATTATATGTGGCCCGCATGATAAAATCTATTTACTATTAGAGCTGGCCCGCCGGCAGTGTTTTGCAAGTTCTCAATACAAAATAAGTACTGAGAATTCCTGAGGGTCAGTGAACACATCGGGATGGGGCACGTGACAGTTCTAGACCAATGGCAGGCTCTCATTGGCTGACGAGTGGGCGGGTCAATGGTGAATGACAGATCCCACAATGCACTGCCCGTGTGTCGGCATGTCAATCACGGTCCCGCGAACGCGCGCCTCACAGTCTGTATCACATATCACTTGTGACAACTTTCAACTATCCCGCTCCCAAACATGGCTAAACGAAAGGTGGCATTTGAATACAGGAGCTTTCAAGACAGGTAGGAGGCAGAGTATAGGTTCCCGGATGTAAAGGGTGGATCCGAGGAAAGATGAAGGAGGAAAAAAGTGAGGAAAAAGTGAGTTGACAGCTTATCACTGCATCATACACCAGGAGTTGTTGTGTGGCAAAGCCTTGAAAATGAACATGTGATGAGCATCATAACATTAGCGGTTAACTTTATCAGAGCCAAAGGTTTAAATCACCGCCATTTCAAGTCTTTTCTGAAAGCAAAGGGAAAGGCACAACAGAACTGCGAAGTAAAACGTTTCTGTGTGACATCACGAGCCACCCGAATGCGCTCAACCTGCAGCTTCGGGGGGGGGGGGCGTGTCATCACTACAGTGAGGGCTCTTAAAACCAAGCTGCGCCTGTGGGAGACGCAGATGCTGCAGGAAAACTGTTTTTTCTCTTGCTACTACAGGACATTTGATTTTTCTTTGAAGTCAATTATTTTTGTCTGTAGAAAATGTTTTCACTGGAAATTACTCTGGAAATACTGCAGATAAAGCCAGAAAGCAATTAATGAAACTGATTTTATTACTTTTATATTTATTTATGTATTATTTATTATTTGTATTTCATTTATTTCATAATCAATGTTGTTTTATCGGCAATACTCTATAGGCCTTGTTAGTTCCAGGTTCAATATGTGCACTAAGGTTCTTTCAATAAGTTTTCAATAAACGTTGAACCCATGTGGCCCTCGACTTGAAGCAATTTTTTGATTTCGGCCCTCTGTGTATTTGAGTTTGACACCCCTGCTGTAAGGCATCAACCATGCAGGTAGGGTCAAGAGTATTTTTACATACAATGCCTCTGTACAGAAAGCAAAGTCATATTTCAAGTATTGACAAATGTGTATTTTTTTGTTTCAACAATCTCCACAGTTCTCCAGCAAATCAACTGCACTGGCAGCGCACTGTATTTCTACAGTACAGCTTGTTCTGCTTCTTGCTTGATAGCAGCTTGGTTCGAGCTCTTCCAGGTCCACATTAGGCAGTCAGATGTAAAAGGATATTACACATGAATAAAACAGAAGTTCTCTTTGAAACGATGTGACATTTCCATATCAACTGGAATGAAAACACTGTGGTACCCTTGATCTGTTTATGTGAAACTGAGCCAAGCAGCGAGATACTGTGATGTTTGATGTTCTTCTGAGGGTTTGAGCCGGTCAGCCAGCTGGTGGTTAGAACGGACAAACGTCTGAAATCCCCCTAAACACTGTGGTCAACAGCACGCACAGCAAACCCACACAGGCAAATGAGACGGCGACAGAATGAGACACAAACTGACCCGATGTGGGAAAGATCATGAGCGCCTCGGTTCTAACTGTGAGGAGTGTTTTAATATGAGCCAGATTTAGCCACAAAAATACAGGAAAATAAACATGGGTAGTTTAAGATCCACCCATCCATCATCGATACAATTTATTCTTTGAGGGACGCAAGCTGGAGGGAACCAACCCCAGCTGACATTACATGGTACAACCCGGACAGGTTACCTCCATATTGCAGGGCTTAGTCAAAGAAAACTTTAAATACAACAATTTGGTCAATGTTTGGGCATCAAATCCCAAATTGTGCTCTAAATAAGGATCATGTTTTTATTGTTTGATCAGAATTAAAGCGTAACTGAAATAATTATATAAGTCTTGTAAAATGAAGCTGTTATTTATTGATGCAGAACGTTAAGACCCCAAACTGGAGCATGGGATCAAACTGAATTCAAAATGAATTCTTGCCAGGAAATATATATGTATACATGTATGTGTTTGTAGTTGGAGTGGCTGTACAAGTCCTTTCTTCCTTTCCTTTGATGTAGACACAGATAAGAACATCATGCTACAGCTGCCTGACGGTGCATTCATGATTAGTAGTATTTGATATGTGCAGAAATCTGATGGATAAATAAGGATGGATAAAGTGACAGCGCTCACATCCGTTTCCACCTTCTTCCTCGTTTCCATTCTGAAAGCTCATTGATTGTTATTCAGCCGGTTGCCAGGTGCAATACCAATTACCTTAAAATGGATCACCTGCGTGTGCCCGCAACGGACAAACATTTTGTCTTCCGTAAATAAAGTGTCTTGTCATTAAGTGTGACCCTCCTCTGTCATCATTAGTCAAAGTAATGAGGATAATGCACCGATTTTTTACATTTTTTTTCCCCGGAGCGCAGTGGAAACTTGAGAGTTTAAAGAGTGGTCAACTGCCATCAACGAATCTGACATATAGGAAATGCTTGCTAAGTTCAAACCTAATATGGAGCAAACGCAACACTGAGTACCGAGCTGACCTGAACAACAAAGAAGCAGTGCTAATGTTAGCAAACCAGGCTAATAGGTTTAGTGTCCGAGTTGAATACAAATATTTTAACATGATGAGAAAGGCAAAATAAATCGCAATTGGTTGATGTTGAGTGACACATAATTTTGGAGAAATAAAAAATGCTACACATCTCCACCTCCTCCCACTATTGAGAAATGAAGCTAAAATATCCCGGTTACTAACGCGGAGATAATTTTGTGCCGATATTGTCGTTTGGAGCCAAAGTCTGCAGAGTCAAATACCTGATTCAAACCAAAATTACATGAGAAAAACCACTTGGACATGGAGAACATCAGTGTGATAAGGACTGGCTAAAATTACAGAAACCATCTTTGGGAAAAATGTGTTTGACGTGTACTTTGACTTAATAGTTCGGTCCATGTTCCATGCACTAACATGGAGGAGGCAGGATTTACAACCTATACTGCAGCCAGCCACCAGGGGACAATGAATATGCTTTGGTTGGACTTTTGCGGAGCAATCTATCTTGGTATAGATACAAGTGGTACATGTACGGGACAACATTCTCAGTCAATAACACACAACAGCTTGAGTTTCAGGCTGCTCGTTTTCAACAGTTGGCATTGAACAACTGTATTTGATGGCTTGAGGCTTTGATGCCATTTCAATTTACATGTCCAAAATTAAAAATTAAAAAAGAATAATTAGGTGCATTGCTGTTATATTTTCTCCCACAAAATGTCACAGGACTTCAGCTCATGCATCAAATACTCTTTCTTTGTTCTTGGTATTTGACAGAAAAGGTTGAAGTCTCTCAAAGGTAAAAGTGTTAAGTTTGAAAACACTGAACGATTTAACCATTTACCACCATTCATACACTACTCCAAAGCTTCTTTTTTTTTTACTTTTCACCTTCTTTCCACCTCACCCCGAGGCAGTCGCTGGTTTTGGTAGGAAGAAGGACAGAGAAGCATTTTGCCAGGAGCATAGAATCACTAGATATAAGTCAGGGGCTGCTCCACACCTCCGGAGAATGACAAGCACAAGGAAACAAAGACGGCGTGATGGTTTGACTGACAGCCTTTGATGTCTTTTTACTACAAGGTCAGATGTACCCCTGAAAGAAAATAGATATGAGTGATCCTGAATTTCTTAAAGAATGCCCTTCATGTAGGATTCAACACTGTGTGTTTTGGTAAAGTGAAGATTATGAATAATGAGTGGCAGCGGGAAAGGACTCCTCTAAAGTTTCGACTTAAAAGAAAAAAAGAGGATGCCAAACAGAGGAGTAGAATTATCTAAATATAATTGTGGGACGGCTGGCATGTCAACTTCAACCTTGTCTCATGAATGCCATTAGGAAGGAACGTTCTCAGAGGTTAATTTAGTTATATTATCAAGAGAATTAAGGCAATTACCAACAAATGACAAAAAGGGCACTTCAGAACCAATTGTGAGGATAACTGACCGTGCTATGTCCTCTCAGCAGGTGGTTATTCATAATACAGAAGGTGATTCATGTGAATTACTTCCTACCTGTCATTCACTTTACTCTGCCGCCTCAGTCCGTCCAAGTAATTGTAGTCCTGTAGATCTCACTCTGGCACCTAAGGCAGGAGTCTTGGCTGACCTTCCTGGGCGCTTCCTTCCTTCAAGCAATTATCTGTGGAGGTTTTGGGGAGAGAAAGAGCGTAAATATTCCAGAGGGAATGACAAAACACATACAAAAAGCTAGGGAGGAAACACATGAAGCAAAACATGGTCACTTAAAAGTCACTGTTTTCAAGTGCGATCACGACCGTGAGGAAAAGTTCTGCTGTCAGTCGTGGTTTAGTAAAGGGTCAGGAAAATGAAAGAAAACAAAAATCACAAAGGATCAAACAGCAGCCGAATATGTTTGGTGCTACCTTTCACACCCTGTTTCTACCTGATAAAATTGTGCAGTACCTCTGGCATTACATGTGCCGCTATCCCCTGGCCCCTAAGAAGCAAACAAATACATCATAATCTGCTTTCAAATGATGTGCTACAGCGCTACGCTTTGGTATTTTTCCACATATGCTTATTCAATATCCCGGCGATAAAAACCAGCAGGACCTCAATTTGCCTTCCACCGTTTAATCTCCAAAAGAAAAACACTTCCACACAAAGCCGCGGTCATTTGGCGCCAACCAAAGTGTTGGTAAAATGAGTTTCCGTGGAGACTAATACGCTCGCACCTAAAGACACAAAGAGTGGCATTTTGGAACGTGCACAGCAAACTGTGCAGCACAAAGATAACAGGCTTAGAGAAAGAGACATAATGTCAACACACTCGCACCACAGGGGGCTCAACCTGTAATCAACATGTACAGTAGCTGCAAACAGTGGTCGACATTATTCTAGGTGGATGTCAAATACAAATTAAGAGCACTGTGAATCAAAACATTAAACTCTGACACAACATCTGAATAAGGCAACTTCAAAAGCTGGATTTAAGGCACCACACATTAGCTCTAAATGGTGTTATTGTGAACCAAAGAACGAGCTCTGAATGCTGTTTACTTGTGCCGTCAACGCATTAACAAATCATTCCATACAAAATAAAACATATAGGTTTTAAGTAGATATAAGGTCATGCTTTATGGTGCTCCTTGCATCGTTTTTCTTATGCAAGATAAATATACCAGATATAAAAAGGGATTTATTTTAGTCACAGAATGATTAGTGATTCATTATGTCGGAATTGATATAGAAAAACACAACCTTGATCTTATAGAGCCTCATCTTCTGTTTTAATCAGTTTTTTGTATTAATGCTAAAGAAAAATATGTTCATATCTTTTAAATGTGAAATTAATAAATAGGGATAATAAATAAAGCAGAAAAGGTGTCCGTGGACTTCACATTACAAACAAGCATCCACTCCTGTGAATATGTAGCTATACAGTCTTTGAAATGTATTCTGACCTCTAGGTGTTTACTGTAAACTAAGATGAGCAGCGTCTTACTGATGCAGGGAAACAGAAAAGTTGTTCAGACGTGGGGCCAAACAATTATGAGCTGTAAACATGAACAGATTTTCTTCCTTAGAGTCGGACAATACTGTCTGATGATGCAGGGAGTCCAATGTAGATGCAAAAGCTCTCACGACTAAGTTGAAAATTTGTTTGTATAGATCCACACCTTCTAATCATTTGGATTATTTTGTATTTCTTATTTGAAAAGTATTATTAAATATGATAACCTCATGCGGGGTTGTACTCAAGGAGTTCCAAGTTTGCTTCCCAAAGAAACAAAGTCTTCTATGCAGGTGAAGAAAGGTGATTTGGATTCTGATGAATTTTGCACGCCTGCCCATAAAACAGATATAAAGCCATAAAGTGCTGCTTAGAGGTGACCTTTATTTTGAAGAGCTGCCGTGTGACATGCTGTGAATTAGCCCACATCAATGCTTGAGAAATTTATGCCTTCGCGCGGCCTGACCTCTAAGTCAACAGTATGTCAGGAACAACTGGAACGATTTTAAGTAAAACAGACACTGCACACACAGCAATAAATGTATGACAATGCACGCTCGCGAGCAAACCTCCGATGTCAGTCTGCTAGCGAGCCACTGTCATTGGTTACAAGGTGAGACACCCATGTGCACCCGGGAAAAACGTATTGATGTGATCGAGTTGGGATTTTTGCTTATCGCCACAATATCAAGTCACCTTGCCCTTTTATTTTTTTTTTCTAATCAAAAGTCAACAACGCTGCTATCTAACCCTGATACGAAGCCAATTAAATCCTTGTCTCAATCTATGGCGATGCGGAGAGCGTCCTAATTTGTTGTCGATTCAACCTTTAATTCCTCCTTGTCTTGTGTCCTGGCTCGGGGGCTTGCTCAATTAAATGTTTGGATTCTTTTGATTGTGCGATCAGAGGAATTAGCCGCAGATCAAGTAAATAAAGTCATAAGATCAAACTATAATGATGCGGGCGGGTTCGCGGGTCCACGTGGACTTTTGATTTTGTACCCCGAGCCTCTGTTTTATCGCAGGGTTGAGGGAGAGGGTGAAGCTATTGACACACACCGAGGTACGGCTAAGCCACTTCACATCCCAATCGATCACAGGTCCACTCCACTACAAGTGGCATTCCCCCTTATAAACTTAAGATATCCTGTCTGCTCTGACTTTCAGGATCCAGACACCGGGTTGGACTTTGGTTCCTCCGTGTCTTCAGCGCCTGAATCTCTCCTGTCCTCTTCCCTTGTTCCTAAATCAAGCCTCAGTCAGTTGGAGAATATTTCTAGCTCAGTGTTTTGGCTGGTGCAGAAGCAGGAAGCAGATGGCCTGATATTTTTGGACGGTACTACAGAGTGTCCAGCTCAAATTAAGTGTTCTTTCATCGGATCTTAGTGGGGTTTTTTATGCTTGCGTAGGGAACATTATAAAGCCTTGGACCGAGAATTTACAAATGGCCCGTGACAATGAGATTATAAAAGGAGGTTTTTAAAGGTATTTGACATTATTATACTGAATTCAAAAAGGCTCCCTCCTTACTTTCTCCAACTCCAGTTAATACCTCCCTGGAGGATGCCTATTAACCCGGGCCAACACTCTGCCCCTCCTGATGAGGCTGCAGACAGGCCTTCTCCATTTGCTATCCTGATCTCTTGATCACTGTCACTCAACTGGTCACATAATTATTGTGTGTCTTCACAGGTTGCATAGTGTGGAGTAGCTGCATTGTAAGCAGACATTAATTACATGAGCATGTGGACTGAGTTAATAAGACTGTTTAAAGCACATCTGAGGATGCACCTCCCTGCACGGTTACCATGGAGTCATATTTATGGATAGGACACGGACGGACTCGGCTGTTTATGTTCCTGGATGTAAATAAATTCATGGCACAATGATAAGCTCATTCTTGACATGCCGTCTGGCAGGTGTTGACAGTTTGAAATTACATTAATCCTTATCTATTCATTATGAAATTTGAGAGTCTCCATGTAGGGGTAGCAGCGCCTTATCGAGGTGAAGGGCCTCGGCGGAATTTGAATTGATTTCTATCTATGAGGAATCCATTGCAAATTCCTCTCATGGCCAGCAATGCAGGAGGCAGTGACTGCTGCTCACAGGCCAAGTCAGATTCATCTCGGTCTATCTGATCAGCCCATCCCGGGGCTGTGCAACGTGTGAGAAATAGCACATTTTAGATTACAGCAATGTCTCTAAAAGCCTTCAGCTGTAGTGCACCTCCTTCAATAGTTTTGAAGAGAGCATTCATTTCATCTCCGGGCGCTTCTTTTAAAGGCTATCCCACAAGGTCCTATCACTAGGAGGTTCAAGGGCAAAATAAATCAGTGATGACACATCCCGTTGTTATGTAGGGCACAGAGGTCTCCTGTCTGCAGCAGGGAGCTCAGGTTGAGAGATCCCCTTTGTGTCTGAAGCGGGCTCACATTAACGGCCTGACTCATTACATTAATAGAGGTGCCACCGCCTCACCATGAATAATGCCATTCCTTCCACGAAGGGGTTACACACCAGTCTGACAGCGGAAAAAGCATAAGACTATTATTAACCATAAATCGATAAATGACACAGACACTGTCCATACAGGGGGGACAGAGATATATTTAGAGCTGAGCCAGTGTACGTTGTGGAATCCATTAGCGGCGGATAGAAGATGATATGAGTAAAACCGTTTGTTTAGCTTTAAATGAAAGTCGGAAGTAAAGTACCTGATAATAAAAAATGAGGAGGCCAGGCCTGGCACTTAGCTGTCTGAGATGCAGACCATGCAGGTGCAACATCCTGGATCTGAATCGGTCCCAGGACCCCTGCCACATGTCTTTCCCCCCATTGTTGTCAAATAAAGCGAAAATGACAGAAATATAATCTTCAAAAAACGTCTATGCTGCAAATGCACCGTAGCTCCGTGCCCTTCATTGTTATGAATTGCAGGAATGCACGTGGCCGGCTCACCTGGATCAGCAGAATTAGGAAATTCTTCAAAAGCCGTATCTCCTCTAACCTTATCCATTTCCCAAGCACCTTCCCCACCTAGCCCAGCACCAGGGGATCTGTCACAAATCAAGGATGGGAAGGTCAATAAAAGCAAACCATGCCAGACTCTCTGACTGACACATCAAAAGTTCCCTCAGCAGTGCTCAACACTCTGCCTGCCTTCCCTTCCGACCAATTTAGTGGAGTCCGAGGGGAGCCCCCTAATCCATGCCTGTGAAAGTGCGCTTAATCAACCTCTGATTAAGAGGGAGCACACCGAGGTGTCCAGCAACATCTTCACTGCCCTCCTTCCACTGCTGAAGTCAGACAAAACAGAAGCATCCCGGGTTTATTTGTCTTTGCAGCTGTCAGCACCCGATTTCCCCTCTCAAATGTCTTAAGTCTCCTCGGTTTGCGCCTGTCACTCATTCCACATCTAGCAATATCAAACACTATGCAAACATACATTTAGCTCCTTCTAATTTCTTTGGTCTTCCTTTTTGCTTTCTATTTCTCTGTCTCTCCTTTTGTCTCTTTTTTCCCCCCTGTTGTTGTTATGAGTGTCCCCCGAGTGTCTGTGAATGAATTAAACATCAGTGTGTTGGTAGGAAGGGCACAGCTTCTCCTGGAAGGATTGAATGCAGAGCGTTGTTTGAGAATAGAGCAGCAGTGGAGGTGACAGAGGAGGCTTTGCACAGCACGAGGACGCGGAACCATCAGGGAACCACTTTGACCTCTAACATCTCGCCGCCTTCATGCATAGTCATTTCCTTCCCTCCTCCTCGAGCCGCTCCAAGTAATTGGGGTTTTCCGAAGTTTTAAAAATGGAAGGCCATGTTTTGCATTTGTTTATCTTGCCGGGCCAGTGTGTGTGGTGTGACCGTTTCTATAATGCAAAGGCAATAAATTTGTTCCTGGAGGCTTTGTTAACCTTAGACATTTAAGAAACGCTTCCCTGATTTTTAGCTGTATTAGAATCGATTTAGCCATTTCTACAATATCAACACTATCTGCAGCAAGACTTAGCAGCTAAGATTCTTCTCCTCTATCAACAGACATGTAAGCATCAGGGGTTGGTGAAAGAACTACTGTCTAAGGCTACATCCATATGAGCGTGTTTTTGTTAGTTTTCAAAAATCTGTTTTGATCCCCGTCAAAAATAAAATGCCTGAAATCGCATATCACATGACCAGTTACATACATCAGTCATGCATGTGCTGGTATAAACAGGAGGTATTTATTTGTAAGTTGCAGCATGGTTTATATAAAAATGTATAATTGTGAAAAATAGAATTTGTTTTCTTGCAGAGGGGGGTGATGTGATAGAAGCCTGACGAATCAACGAAGGCTAAATCAGACCCAACAAGACTAAATCAGCAAGTTGTTGAGAGTGTGAATCTCAACATCTCTATTTTTGCCCGTACAGACTAATGTGAAGCTCCAGTGTTTTCAAATAAATATATATAAAGAAGATTTACAGTTAAAGGTGCTTGATCTTAACTGTATGGAGTGTGTGTGAATAGTAATTGCACGTGTGTAGTTATGGCAACGTGTGTGTGTGTCAGTTCACATTTCCCAATACAAGTGCAGGCAGGAAAAAAGGGTTGTGAGTTAGGAGTTGACTACAAGTTTAGGAGCCTGATGGACTGATGGTAGAAACTGCTGGTGGTGCATGCAGCCCTGCTCCTGGACCTTCTGCCAGATGGTAACAGAGGGATGAACAGTCCGTGTGATGGATGGCTGTGGTCCTTTATGATGTTGTGTGTCTTCTGCAGATACCACTGGTGGTAAGTGCCTGGATGGCTAGGAGACTGTTTCTAGCGATGTGTTGTTCCGCCCCTGTGTTGTCGGTGGTTTTAATGATGGTGTTGGAAGTGTGCTGGCTGTGCAGTCGTGGGTGAACAGGGACTACAGGAGGGGGCTGAGCACACAGCCCTGAGGTGCACCAGTGTTGAGGATACGCTGGGAGGTTGGGAGGTGATGTGATTGACGATTCCCACCACTTGGGGCCTGCCTGTCAGTAAATCATATATCAAGTTTTAGTTGGAGGTCTCCAGGTCATGATCAATGAGCTTCGAGACAAGTTTTGAGGGAATAATGGTATTGAATGCTGAGCTGTGATCAACAAAGAGCATTCTCACATACAGTATGTGGTCCCTTTGTCCAGGTGGGTGAGCGCTGTGTGGGTTACCAGGTCGTCTGTGGACCTGTTTGGCCTGTAGGCAAACTGAAGAGGGTCCAAGGTGTCAGGAAGGGAGGAGAAAATATGGATTTGATTAGTCGCTCGAAGCACTTCATGATGACTGATGTCAGGGCGACGGGGCGGTAGTCATTTCAGCAGGTTGCCACTGGTTTCTTGGGGACTAGAACAATGATGGATGCCTTGAATGCGGAAGTCCGTGCTTTGAATATAGCACAGATTTCCCAACTGAACCAGTGTTTCTGGTTTGGGAGTGTGGAAAGTAGTTTTTGAAACAATCGTGTAGTTGCACTTACGTATGTAACTCATGACAGAGTCTGTGTATTCACTGATATTTGTACCAGCTGCATACTCAAACATCTGCCAGTCAGTTGTCCAGCAGAGTCGGATGAGTTGTGTTCTGCTTTGCCAGAAGCAGGGGGCGGGAGGGGTTTATAACAGTCTCTGATTTGGCTGTAGCAGTAGTACCATGTTTGTTGTCCCATGCTGGGATTTGATTTAGGGAGAACTAGCTTCATGTTGGCCCTGTTGAAGTCTCCCAAAATAAGGAAAATGGCCTCTGGGTGAGAGTTCTCCTGTTCATTTATAATCCCATACAGCTCCTCTGGGGCTAAAGATTTGTCCACTTGAGGGGGGATGTAAACAGCTGTTAGGGTGACTGAGCTGAACTCTCTGGGGAGGTAGAAGAGTCAAGCTTTGATGGTCAGCAGCTCCAGGACGGGAGTTAGGACACTGACATCCGTGGCACTCACAGAATTAACCATGAAGCCCACACCTCCAACTCTAGACTTCACTGAGTCCTACGTTCTGTCGTGTCGGTGGATGGGAAAACCTGACAGAGTGACGGCAAGCTTGTTGTTCAGTGACTTCTCCTTCTGTGTTTTCCTCCTTGGTTGCACGAGTGGACAAAAGACCCAGGGGAGTACGTTGTCTGTGGCGTCAAAACACGGTTTAGAGTCCGAACTGGCTGACGATCGTAACTCCAAAAGTGATCACTGTCATGGTGCACTGTGTGTGTGAAAAGAGCCAGGGAGAAAGAGTAAAAGAACAAGAGTTTACTGAACTCGGTCAGAGCTAATAATAATATAATTTTAAATAATGCATACATATGTGACTTGTGAAGTAAACAAGTAATCTATACGTGTCCACACTAACACCCTTTTCCTTGGTTTTCCTTTGCAGTCCTGTGTCATGAGTCTTGAAAGTATAAGGACAGCGCTCCAGCGTCCACAACACACAGGATCATTAACAATCATAATTTCTGGATGTTTTTCAGTTGGTACTGGTTGCTTTTGGTTGTTTTATTTTTTTATTTTTTCAAAGACTACTTTTACTGCACCAGCAACGATAATGCATTTTGAATTTTGCATTTTAATTCTACCTACAAAGCTCCGATTGGCTTTGGAACAAGGCGACAACAGGGGTACCTGTCAGACAGCTCTGGCTTTGGCCACAACAACATAATCCAAATCCACACCTCTGAGCCCGTCAGAGCTTAACCGTCAGTCGAGAGCTAAATGTGGATGGATTGCATCTTCATGTGAGGATTCAGGTGCAATAATCCACAAAAGACCATGTGAAACTGAGTTAGAACACTGTAAACAAAAAAAGGTCACCGACATGAAGAAGAGTTCAGCTCACTGAGAGTCCACTCTCCTATAACAGAAGCCTGTGTAATATTTGATCTGCTGGAGAAAGCAAAGTCAGAGGCACTGGTGGGGACGTTAGTGGAGTCCATATAAAAATATTTTGTGCTCAACGGGGTCTTAGTTTTAGTCAGTTGTTGAGGTTTAAACTTACTAAAGCTGCTTTCAGACAAGCACTGTACTCCAGACAATTTCTCGAAATTTTCCAGAGGGGTTGTATGCAAGAATGCAAAAACAAGAGTCAGTTGCTCAAGACATTTTCCGTAACTGCTGCCAGCATCCTGGTTAAATGTTCAGAGAATGTCCGAGTGAGATTAGACTAGAGCAGGAAAATGTCCAGAAAATGAACAGCAAGCAAGTGGGTGTGTTCATAACATCTCTAACACAGAAGCAACGTGAAATTAGAAGAATGCGAATATGTCGGGATGAAAAAGAGAAGCTATGCACACAGAAGACCCAAATGATACTTGGAAAGATATCAAGATTCAAGAGCCTTTGGTGATAAGTGGCAACTGTGGTGTTGATGAGCTGTAAACAAAAACACATGATAACCGCACAAAACCTCCTGCACGCTCTATCCAGGTGAGCATTTTCTTGTCATATATGAACGTGTCTGACCCAAGGAAAATCCTTCTGCATTTTCATATATAAAAAAAGAACATTTCAGAAAATGTCCAGGCTCAATTTTCTGGACAATATAAGGGGTTCCTGTCTGAAAGAAATACTGTATATATACTGTAAATATATACAAAGTGAAGCTCCAGGCCTTTCCTCTGTGAAATACATTTTAGGTGGATGCTGCACTTGCCTTAGTTCTAAGCTGAGAAACTCAATGCTGATATACAACTTTTTCTCATGAGATGCATGAGGCTTATATATGCACTGGGACTATCTCCAGGTCTTCTCCTGTATCCCCTGAAGTTATTCCACATGGTCACTGATTTATCAGCTTGAAAGAAAGTGGGCTGGTAAAGCATCCATCCCCGGTCTGGTGAGAGGAATTTGCCAAACTAGTGTTTAGGCCAAAACTTTCCATCTGCTCTAAGAGTAGGGAAACTACATTTTAATTAATATGAGCTTTCCTGTAGATTTAATCATTTACTTGTTGGCATGCACAGGGTGGTGTGCGTGTGTTAAGAGAGGCTGTGCTGCAGAAACCCTGCTTTTATTTCATTACTTTTCTCCCAGTCTGGTATAATCAGGCGTGAGCATGACGAGTCGAAAATCCCACAAGCAACTTATGAAGCATTTCAAGGTGAGATATCAGATTCTTTCCCCCCCCCCCAAGTTGATTATCCGAGCTGGAGAAACGAGTCTCATATTTCAAGGCAGAGATCAGTGAACTGTGGTCATGTGATTAATACCCTTGTCTGAGAATTTGCCAAAAGGCTAATGCCTAGCTTTCGGGTTTACAACAACAACAGATTTGAGTTGTGCATGCGGTCAAAACAAGAAAACAGACCGAAAATAAAGTCAAAGGCTTTTCTACAGCGAGAACAGACTCTGTAGGAGCGTGGGTTCAACTCCTCTGTCAAATATCTATTTCAGAGTAACTTTGATCACCAAAGCACTGTGCTTGTCCAATGCAACACCCACAGAAAACACACAGCTGAGGTTGTGTAATCTCTTTTGCATTACAAAAAAAAAAAAAAAAAAATACACTCCCTATTCTCAGCACTAAAATGTCCAGCGATGGTACTAACCTGCAGATATGGACGACTCTGTGGCGAGCTGATCCATGAGATGCAGCGTTGTGCTTATGGCTGAATGTATAGTGAGGACTGGGAGAGGACTTGCACAGCAGGCTGGATGTACCGAGCCAGGGCTAAAAACAAACAGCAGATCAATCACCCGCAGTCTGTACACACCCACACACTGAGACGCAGTCTAGTCAAGTCTAATTAGCCCCCCCAAAAAAGTGAAAAAACACCTGCGTGGGCGGAGTATGGTTGTGTAAGAGGATTAAAGGGTCAGGTCACCCAAATAACCAGCGTCTAGTTATGCAGATGTTCAATTTTCCAATGGTTTTGTAATACTGTGGTATTCTGAGATTTCTGTCACCACATACATACAATGAAGGTGATTACATTCATACTAATATGGTTTCATGACACTCAAATGATCTCCAGCCACATTAGCATTTTAGCTCCAGATGAGCAATAATCACACATGAAAACACATCACTTGACCGTCCACATACACTGGTTATATTGTGTAAACAGGAGGCAGTTGGTTGCTTAGTTACAGATAATACTACAAATGAGGAACAGTCACGGTGAAAAGAAAGAGCAGAGATTTTTTTTCTTGGAGCGAGGAGGAGGTCGAGCTGTTACTGACAGTGAGCGTTTGCATTTACCGCTGTAGTAGAGGTGTGACTGATGAGAACCAATCAGAAAGCAAATGCAAGTAACTGCTCCAAGATCTCCAAACGTCTTAGATGAAAATGTCCATATTGCAGTGTTTTCTAACTAAAACAGGACCAGCAGCTATGGCTGGGAGATAAAACAATGAAAATAATTATCGCGATACAACTTTTACTTGATAGAAATACAAGACATAGAGCTGATTCCAACCATGTTTTGAAAGACTACAAGACAGCCAAAGTTAATGAGAATAGCGCCGCGCTGAACCAATCGTTTGGCTGGAATATAGTTATTATTATTATTATTGTTTTATTCACCGCTGAATTATTCTAACCACAGCTGCTTCAGGATCAACCCTGCATTTTAACTTCATTGTTGCAGAAGAAGCAACATCCCAGTTATCCAGGAACATGAATATGAATTCAGCAGGTTTTTATAAAGATAAGTTATAAGTGTGATAAGAAAACATCCCAGGAGCAGAGTCACTTTATTGACCAGCGCAGAGTGCAGTGGCGCTGATTTAATTTATATTCCGATAAATATTGATGTAACTACTGATATGAAAAAGTGGGCTGACGTAAAATACACTGGCAACCTTTTCTGGGTAATGCCAGCTGGGATTGGCTCCGCCTATTGCGCAACCATCAAGGATGTGCAGTATAGAGACTGGACAGATTGGGGTTTTTAGGGTGGCAGGGTAACTGAAAACAGTGAGAAAATAAAAGCCAAACTACATGTTCAGAAGTTTAAACCTGAACAAAACATCGACTTGACCTCCTCTTGTATTTGCTCTCGACTGTTCGCTGATTTCTAACATCATTGTATGCCTCCTGCATATCGAGCAGATTTGCATCTTGTTCTAAATTTGGACAAACAAGGAGAATCTGTGTGTTAATTAACGGTTGTTGGCAGCTCTTCTGTCCTGCAGCCATATTTTCTTCAAGAAGTGTGCACAGCTTTTTAATTTAATATTAAAATCTTGCATTATGCAATGTTAAAAAAAAGTTGTGGAGGAAGCCATCACGTCCCACGGCTGCTCAGCCCTCATTCTTTTCATTTGCCTCCTTCTCCGCCTTGTATCAATTTGTTTTTTGTTTCTAGTTTTTTTCTCCCATGTCAAGTCAAAAGGAGGTTGTCACGGGAGACAGCTCGCTTGTCTCACGCACACGATTGAGGTAGCTGCGATTTATAACGGACCAGCCGGAGCGACAGACCTCACTTATCTCAGGCCGCTTCGTCTACCAGTGCCCTTTACTCAGCCAATGAGGATGAAGGTTGCAGGTTGGGTTACTTTGTCAAAAGCAGAGGAACCATTACAAATCGACACTATCCATCCTTCTGGAGGGCAGGGAGCGTTTCCCCTGGCGCGATGCTGTTGCAGACCTGACTCTCCTCAAAGCTGTCTGACAATCTCCAGCGCCTGGGAAGCTCACAGGGGGGTTGTTATCACAAAGGACCAATTTGTTATCCTGGTTTCACTCCATCACAGGAGCCATTATTTGGGACTTTTATCTATCAAGAAAAAGCTGTTAATGTGAGGAAGGAAGTGTGTACTCTGTCATTACGCGACTGAGGCTATTGACTTCATCTTATACTGATTCAAGCTGAATGGACCTGAGGCAATTACTCCTGCAAAAGAAGATTGACACCACCACGCCGATGTGAACTACCTTGAACTTTTAAGTTGCACCCTGGTGGAAACGCCACGTCTGATCCTTATGTTAATATTATGTGTACTAATTGCACCGCAGCACAAAGACCTTGACAGAGTTAGACACTTCCACCTTTGGTAGATCTTCTTATTAGTGGCGGTGCAGTGCTGCCTACGTGACAGCAGCACCTCAGCCCAGGAAACACTGACTGCGAGATAATGCATCCACACCTGGAGGATGGACAATATTTCATAAACCTGAGTGCAAAGCTGTGATTTATCACTTTCACTTATTACTGGAGACACTTGGAATGATCGATTGGTTTATCCTCCAAGTTGAAGCTATGTATATATATCAGCTTGGGAGAAAAAAAAAGGGAAAAAGACAATCACCTGCCGAGGTACTTAGGTAGGAGGATATTTCCTGGGAGTCAACCTTCATGCGACGCTCTCATGCCCTTTGTGTCTCCATCATGCACTGTGACTTAGCCGTCAGTATCAGATGGACGGCTGCTCCGTCTCTATGCAAATGCTCTCTGTTCCTTCTCCTGCGGGTTCGGATGGATTTATGAACGCTAGCTGATTCAGGAAACCGAGCCAAGTGCTGAGCAACACTCTCATTACACCGCTCTCTCTGTTAAAAGAGAAGTAACACGTCAAGAAGGTGTTAACGACAATTACACACGACGCTGACAATGTTTACACGGACACCAATAGTCTGATTATTGACCTTATTCTGAATGAGACATTATCACGATGAAGATGTTTACAGGAGTTGCCAATAGAATATTCCATGCATATTCCAGTTGGAGCTTAGCCTGATTAGGACTCGTGTAAACATTATGTACACTGTGTCATGTGTCCAACTGTCCCCCAACCTGAAATAGTTTAATCCACAGTGCTAACCTAAACCCATTTGAGGGTTTTCTTTTTCATTCTGCAAAAGCGGCTCGTTATGTTTCCATCTCGTTTGTCCACCAGGACGTTATAGAGCCAGACCTGTGCATGTCTACATAATGTGACTTAGTTAAAGGGAATGAAACAAATATTTGCCTCCCGACAAAAAAAATTTAAAAATAGCGACGAGATGAAAAAACGCTGCCATTTACAATTAGGACCCTGGAGCTTTTTCACCACATCAGCCTGTGAAACATCTATTTGGTTTCCTGACACCTGATTCAGAAAGTCTTGACATCCACAAACCACTCCGAGTCCGGTCCAATCACTTGTCACACGCTCGGTGTGGGCTGCGGCCCCCCCTGCCCTCCTCCCCCCTCCCCCTCTACACCCTCATCACAACTCATCATTACACCACAAGCTGTCAAATTAAAACTTTTTAAATTGTGCGAATGCCTCCTCGGAACTTTCCCTTTTTCCCAGCAACATATTGCAGCGATAATTGAGGATATTAGCAGCCAGACTGTTACCAAGAGATGAAAGGGAAGGAGGGCGCGGTGACAGCTCCTCGCTCGTGGCGGTAACGAGGGACTGTCAAAAGTCTCTCCGTGTTTATCTCGGATCATCTAGGGGGATTTAAAACCCTTACCTTCACAATTCCATTCTTTATGGCGTGTCCTTTATCCACAGTGATTTACGGAGGCTCAAGCCCTGCGCCGTGTGATGAATGAGCACTCTTCACAAGGTGTCAGGGCCAGGCAGTGGTGGGCGGCGGTGACTCTACCCCCACTCCCTTCCCCACCCCACCCCCCCCCCTGTGCTTAATTTTTCTTTAGCTTTCTTTTCCTCCTCTTTCTCTCCTTTCATTTACAAATTGGGCTGATTAGATGTTGACACATCAAGTACTCACTCGGGGAATTCACATTTACACGGGGAGGTGTGAAAAGCTTTGCATCGGTGGCGTGTGTGGGTACGGTGACATTTGAAAACATGACCTTCTGATTTCCAGGGACAGTTGCAATTTCAAATTTTTTGGCTTTGAGCTACAGATGATCTTGACACGCGGCTTCCATCCCAGGTTCAGAGGAAAAAAAAAAGCCTCAGGTTTGGTTGAATCTTATGTTAAATTAGTTCACAACAAAATGTCTTCAGCCAGGTTCCAACCAATATGAGCCCAGAGCCATGCTGCAATGAAATCTGCAAGGAAATCATCAGTTTCATTATCCTGGGGAAAAGCAGTCCGCCTCTGCAAACAACAATGTGATAACTCATTAAACACAATATGCCTCTCGTTCTGCAGCTGCTTTTAAACCCTAACGAGGTCATCGGGGTAATCTTGGTTTTGGATTTGAGTCTGCATTACAAAAATGGGGGATAAGATTATAGACTGTAGAGGAAACGATCTCAGAGTGTACATAAAAAGTCAAGGCAGAAGTGCCTGAAACCTGTATTATATGAAACGATCACCAGGGGGCGACTCCACTGGTTTTTAGAGGAAGTCAGTTTCTATAGAAGTCTGTGAGAAAATGACTTTACTTCATTGATGTATTACGTCAGTAAATGTTTCCCCAAGGAGCTTTTGTACTGAATCCCAGGTTTCAAGTTTTCCATACGAAATGATGCTCATTTGTAAATGATGGTCCCATTGAGAGTCGAAGAGATGATGAAGCACCAAATTGCTTTGTGATTGACAGCTAGTACCGTCCAATGGGTGAACTTCGCAGGTGTTGATGGCTGTGGTGTCCTGACGCTGCATCACGATTGGACGATATTAGTAAAGGACAGAATGTGCTTGTAACTGCCCCAAAGTTGTTATCGTAGGCTGAGATGTCTCTATCTCTCCTCAGTCCATTTTGACCACTCTTTATAAAATCTTGGTTAAAATTGGGTTTCTGTTTTTGTATGGTTTCACTTTAACAAATGTTTATAGTACTGGTTGACTGTGTTTGCCAGAAATTGTAGTTTATTGTAAAAAGGCCAAAAGGTTGGCGACTTCTCTGTGTTTATAGACCTCTCTTTTATAAAGGACTATGGCATGTTGCAGTTTTAATTGCCAGAACCCATAGCTCATTACTGGCAAAGTAATATTTCAGTGGTCCAAACCCCTTGACCGTAATTGGGCTGCTAGGAAATCATGTGATTTGCCAAAATTAGGCTGAATAATGATTAAATAATGTTATTGGCTTTTAAGGGCTGCAGTAATTACCTTGAACTTGGCACACGCACAGAGTGAGTGCTGCATTTTCCCTCATCGCCTCCATCACATCCTCGACAACAACAACTTATTTTGAAATGAAGTAGGTCATCAGTCCACAAGTAACCAGTCCATAATCACATGCGCTCAGCATTCAGCAGCCTGAATGTATGAATGCATATGAGACCCACAAGATTTGTTGACGACAACATTCCCAATATTCAACAGGGAAAAAGGTCAGGGACTCTAATAATCTAAAAAAGTCTAAAATAGACAATGATGATTACACAAGGCATAGACATCTTGTATAAAATCATTAGGGGTTTTAATAAAGGATAAAATATATACCATAAACTGTGTAAAATTATATGACACCTGTCTCCCCTTAATCCCACTATCCCCATTGCAGGTGAGTCTCAGCTGTCAATAGTGACGTTTGAACATATTTTAATATCCTTACATAATTTCTTAAATGAATCCTATAAGCAACATGAACACTCAAACGTACATCGGTGCTATAAGAACAACCCGAAAAGACAGAAACCATCTTTGAGAAAAACATATTTTACATGTATTATTTACTTTCAATATTTGCCTGTGGGTTTACCCTGCACAGCATGAACAATGATTCCAGAAATACCAAAAAACTGGATTGCATTTGCATCTTCAGTTCATAGATTTTAGGGCATCTGTCAGGCTGATTGTAGAAACTGTGTCACAGATTGAGATAATGTGGAATGCTGGGGGAGGGGGAGTGGGGGGGGATCTCACTGAAGTTTTCCCTGTTGGGAGAATAAAAAAAAAATACCTCAGTGACACAAAGTGAAGTGTCACTTTATTGACATTGTTATGCTGACAACATGTTAAGATTTGTTTTAAGAGTTTGGAAATCCAGCCTCAGATCCTCCGGGAGTGTGTACGTGGCATTGCATAAACGTTGCGTAATTAGCATTCAAGGGCGAAAGCAGATTCTCGCTGACAAGTCATGGCTCAATCATTTTAAAAGCAGCGGGGCCTTTGTGTTTGTGCTGCTGTGAGTTTGGCAGGTTAGTCCATTAAGCAGAGTTCAGCTGTGTATGAACAGAGTGTAATACAACACAAACACAATAAAACAAGCCGTGGCGCGGCGAGGAGAGGAATCACATGAAGGTTACTTTAGTTCCGCATCTCACATCAGTTCTGCTGTCTTTCAGAATTCCATTTTAGAAGTTTCGCTCCAGTTTTTTTGGGGGGGTTCCGTCGTGTCATTGAATTTCTGACTTTAGACATCTATCTCAGCTTTTGCTCAATTTCGAAGACTATGTAGATGTATATTTTAAAAAGGAGAGAGACATTTTGGGATCCGCATACCCCAGCAACTTTTTGAAGGCGGATTATTCCTCATAATCGGGTGAACACGTCTAATTCAACAAGCTGCTTCACTCCTGCATTCTGCTGACGGCTCTGACCACCGCAGCTTTACTGAAGCATGATGTTGGAGCCTATTCAACGTCTTCTAGCCTTAGCCCTGGTATTGATGATTACGAGTACCTCTCTCTCTCTCTCTCTCTCTCTCTCTCTCTCTCTCTCTCTCTCTCTCTCTGTACAAACATTACATTGTCCATGTGATTGATATTACTGCTCTCAGAATCATGTCCTCAGTACCAGATCAAACCAGGTTATTGCAGATGTAACAATAAGGATGTTTTTTTTTTTGTGAGTGATTCTGAACTATGAACTATTAAATGAATTCAGAAGTGGGCTGACTTGACAGGCTACTTCTTCTTTCTTTCTCTTTTACAATAGATAGTAATCGTAAAGCAGAGGCACAGCCTGTCACAAAAGAAGCCTCACTCCCTAGGTATGCAGCCTGGGTGAATACTCTGCTTTCCGAGGGGCAGCCTTCAGTATCAAAATGTGTTTGACCTGTCCTTCCTCCTTCCTCTTTGGTTGCAGCTCTGTAGGATTTTTTTCTCCTGATTTACTCCCGACAACTCTTAATAACTGAGCTTCAAAGTTAATTCAAGACCTTGACAACATCAGTCTGACATAGAAAATAAATTAAAAGTAAAAAATTGATTTGTTAACTCAAGGTCCTTTCGCTGGGAAGATCTTTTCAGAGCTCAGTAACATTTGAAGTAAAAGTTTGAACACATTTTTTGTAGCAAGGCAAATAACATTCCTTGCAAAGGAGAATACCTTTGACACAAAGACAAAATAGGAATTTGATGAAACAG
Organism: Limanda limanda; assembly: GCF_963576545.1. NCBI lineage: Eukaryota > Metazoa > Chordata > Actinopteri > Pleuronectiformes > Pleuronectidae > Limanda > Limanda limanda. The sequence continues at coordinate 5,218,026 of NC_083652.1, forward strand.
TTTCACTCTGATCAATTCTGATTTCGGGTGATTATTGGCCAGGTTGTCGCTAATCTCTTCTTTGTCTGTGTAGGTGGTGAAAGTGCAGGGTGGCAGCGGCTCAGGGGGTCAAGTGGGTTGTCCACAAAGCAGAGGGTTGTGGACAACACGCTTTACCCCCATTACCGATCATTGTGTCCATTCTTTAGTATTTTGGTAAGAAACTGGACCCCCACATAACCTATGAAGGCTTTACCTATAAATATAAATAAATATGACTGACATGAAGGCTCTATAAAAGTGACGCATAAGTATCTTGATCTCCCCCTGGTGGCTGGCTGCACAAAAGTCAAAGTACACGTTAAATACATTTCTCTCAAAGATGGTTTCTATCATTTTAGGTCGTTCTCATCCCACTATCGGTACTGGGCAGACTCAGACTCCAAATGACATCATTGGCATAAGACGGCAGAGTTGACATCCCGGATATTTTAGCATTGTTTCTGAATAGTGAGATGCAAAGGACATCTGTCCACAGGAGAGAAAAAGCACTACATAAAGAAGCATTGTGTGAATGTTTAGGTGAATGGGTACATTTTAAATTGTACTGTAAAGCATGAGTGGTTGCTTAGACAAGAAAAGCAATATTTAAGGGCATTTACTATTTTATGTTGTTCAAATATAGCAGAAAATAAAAGACAAAGAATCTTTAACTAACAAGATGCAGTTTTGATTTACCTTTGCTTTTGGAGCAACTGCCATTGCTCTGTCATCTCCAGTCCAATCATTTAAATCGATGCCACATTTAGATCAAGTCTCTTAAACTGTGCTTTACTGCTGCTCGAGTATGAGGAGACGTGTGGTATATTTCTCCCTCGTAGATTCATTGTCTAAAATCATGGCCACAAATAAATAAGTCATCTAATAAGCAATTTTCTTACTTTGTTTGATGTAAATTAGTTGTGATTTGACCTGATTTTAATTCCACTTTGATTGAATTCACAGTAACATGATGTGCCATTGCGTGATCCGACACGACGTACAGTGATGTAACATCGCACAACTGTGAGTCTTGTCACAAAAACAAAGTGTGTCGTGGTTGATCCGGTGTCATTCCACATTGACACCGCCCGTCTCCCCGTCTATTGTCCATCATTCTCCCCCATCCAGAAAGAGACGTATGAGTCTCTCGGCAGATCCATCTCCCTCCTTTACTGTTTGTCTTGCTGAGTGTCAATGTCACATGTTAGAGCATTAGCTGTGAAGACATCAGTGGATGAGGTCAGCGGCGACACTGTGCCTCTATTAAATCAGTGGCCTCTGAAAGTGTGAGAACAAGCCTCGCTGTCACACAACGGGTCCGAGCGGAGCCGAGGGTGACGGACGTTTCATCCTTGATGTTGGAGGCGCGAGCGGATGGGTGTGGCGGGCGACGCTTTGCCGAGGCGCCCCTCCACACCTGGCGTTGCCACAAAGCCGACAGCAGCCATATGCCACACCGCTCCCATCACAGAAATGGAAATCAGCAATCCAGCCTCGCTATGATCCCTCTACCCCTCGTATGTTGTTGTTGTTTTTTTTTCCTTGAGGAGTGCAGATGGTTTAAGTGACAATAGTCTGGTATCTGGCAGATAAATTGCTCTTGAAACAGTAAACACAGTCAGTGGGACATTATGATTTAAACTGGGATAACGACGCAAGGAATTAGTGTTATATTAAAATATATGCAAAGAGTCCATTTAACAAAATGAGCTATGAGAATCACAACGCCATCTGCCCTTGAGTGGTTAGGTTGGTGCTAAGTTCCTGTCTAAATAAGTCTTGCTTAAATGCGCGCCGCACCTCTCTCTGTACAATAATCATGCCTTTAGTGCTACAGAGTGTTGCAGTGCATTAAGATAAAAGCGCTAAAACAGTGTTTGTGCTGCATCCCAAATGGAGGCTGCTAAGTGAAGTAGCATGCTGTTATAGGAGTCGAGGGATGATGCTAGTATGAGTGCTTCTCTGAGTGGGAACACTTCACACTGCAGGGGTTTGCATTGATGCCATGGCATAAATTTGTCATATATCTCTTTCTCTTGTTTTGTTTTTTTTCTGTAAATGAATGCTGAGATAATCTATCACGTTTTCTCATTCATAGTACTATGCATGATATGATTTTACTTTATGGGCTTGTTCTTATTTTATCATTATTATTATTATTATTATTATTATTATTGGTATTATTCAGACAAATGACATTGAAGACTATGAATCAAAGACTTTTTGGAGAACTGAGCTGCACAAAGGAGCAGCATATCGTGTTAAAAAGAAATTCACAGTCATACTATGTCGATGCACTCGCGATACAAAAAAATAAAAAAACTGTATCAAAATAGGGAGGGAATATAAAAGCCGAATCAAAGAACTTGAAAGGGGTTGGAGGAGAAACTACTGTTCCCATAATCCAGTAAGTCACACCCTCAGCTGGAGAGAATGCTGAGAAAGACTATCGGCTTTACACTCTAATTCACCTTCCATAGTCTCTTTTTCTTACTGAGAAGCTTAAAATGGATTAAGCTCGTAGGCCCCGAGATGAAAAATAACAGAAAGGTGCATTTCACCATATAGCCATCAATCTGCTTCATGTCAGATGACGAGCCTAATCACCTTGAGAGCTTGTTTTCTGGCAACACTGAGAGATAAACACCACTCCGTAAAAACTGAAGCAGAGGGATGATGAAGGCAGATGTGCAAGACGCAGGGCCCGGGGTGCACGCCTGTTGCAGATTGAAACCCAAGACCTTCCTATGGTCTAACATTGAACCCGCTGTGAATGTGTCACCCAGGCAGAGGTCCTTAATGCACTGAGGAGCCGTTCGGTTGGAGAGGTCTTAAAACTCCAGACAGGCCCTCCGACCGCACTTTGACGATTCCGAAAACATTCTTATTAAACTGTAGGAGATGAGGAAAATAAATTTGTTGTGATGTTTACGAGTCGGCACCATTGAGGCCATTGGAGCATTGGATAATGTCGTCCTACAATGAAGGATGGGAAGGGGACCTTGGCCCTTAGTCTTTCACACAAATGCATACATGCACTGAGCCTGATAATGAGAATCCACCTCGCCAAATCTTTCAATTCAAGGACTTGCTTAGATTGACTGTAATGCCTAAGTAATCAGCCTGTTCTGACCCACCTTGTCCTCGGCCAGGATTTATAGCACCCAATTACTGATCTCTATTACCCAGCATGCCAAGGGGATGGAAATCAGACGAGTGGACAGACGGCCAGCCCTCTGTCTGCCAGTCTGGGTGACGGGGTGATGAGAGGATGGCCTCCACTCCCCTCTGCTTTCCACCCATCTTTCATATCACATTACATGGCCAGAGACTGGCAGAGACATTTTTATGTGCTCTCAGGTGTTGAAATACTTTTGGAAGTGTTAGGGTTGGATGATATATTCTTTTTCAGTGTCTCAAATAATAGAGCCCTGGTTGTTTTAATTACATATTATGGAGGTATTAAAGTTGCAATGTGAAGGCCATCTGTCAAATTCAAGCTCAAACCATAAGGTGGCAGTATATCGCCAGAAAGTTGGAGTGTCCACCCCTATCGTAAGAAAAAAGGAAATTCACTCTTTGATTCCTCCTTCCCCTCCTCTTCCCCTGGGCCATAGTCAGACTTGCCATAGGGCATACCGGTAAAAATCCCACTGCCCTCTGTCTGGGGGTTCACCTGATACCATGTTGCACATCAGCCTATTACAGCAAAGTTTGTTTGACTAGTTCGTTATTGATTCACACCTAGTCTGCCCAGTCAAGAAGAAACACGGGCGATGTAGCCGTGGCAACTGCAAGAACAAGCCACTGAGGTTAAGGAACTTGAGAACTGCTGGAGCTATAATATCAATCAATGACTGAGCAAAGGGTAAATGAATGCTGCATGAAGGTTTGGCTTCTTGTCCAGCACCATCTTGAAAGAGTGGGGGTTGGAAACTGACTGAGAGCCTAACGACAATGCCAATAATGACCACCTCCATCTACAATGAAACCTTGAAACTAGTGATTGAGACCATAAACTCCTTGGGGTAATGTTTACTGACATTATATCAAGTGAGAGGTACAGACATTTTGTGATTGACTTCTATACAAACTCACTCAAACAGGTGGAGTAGCTGGTCATTCGAGAGCATGCAGGTTTCAGGCATTTCACTTTAAGGAACTGGAGTTACCGACCATTTACATATAGAACGACTCACTATTGCCTCTAGAGGTAAAAGGAGGAAACAAATGAAGCAGGGCCTGCGCTAGCTGACTATCATGCTAACTTCAGTAGATATCTCCGCAGATAACACCGCACACAAACTATACAATACCTAAACCTCTCTGTTGAATTTCTTAATTCTTTAATATTTGTAATCCTAACAACCTTTGGCAGCACAGCCCGTACTGAAAAGGCAGCCAATACCTTAAGTATCGTTAATTAGTGCCTGCAAAGATTTTTCACACAAAAATCGACAAGCTTAAAGAATAAACTATTTAGTCACTGTAGTCTGTTACATTAAATTCATTTCATTCAGAACCACTTTCACCAGCCAAAGTCAAATAGTGAAGGACTTTATTTCTTAGACCTTGTCAACTTAAGCAGAGCATGAATATAGAGCATGGAGCCAACACACTTATGATTTACCACAATTATCAAATGTTATCTCTGAACCAGTAGCTCCAACTAATTTGGTTTTTGAAGCATGTTGAAAAATAAAACCTCTGTGGACCTTTAATCTGATTCCGTGGCATTCCTCCATGAATCCTTCAAATCATGTAGATATTTTTAATTAAAGTTACGAGAAATAAAAATAATAAACGTTTAAAATATGAAACTGCCATGTGGATATTTTTTCCCCTTATATCAGAGCAGCAGCTCATACAGATGATTTGGAGGAAAGCTGGTTCACAGTTTAAATAAATAAAAAAATATAATGAATCTTTTGAAAAACATTCTTCACATGACTTCAGACTTCTTGCAAATAAAGTCTCTAAGATAAAGCTGTCATTCATTATGTGGCGACTTCTGCAGGAAAGCAGCTTTGTGGGCTTACATCCATTTGTTTTGTTTTTAAAAAAAAAAAAAATTTAAGTACTTTTTCAAGGCAATGCCGGAAGCCAGGGCCATGTCACATTGTTTGGTGCTGAAGTGGTTATTCTCACAATTTAATGCATTCAGCAGGCACGCAGCAGTGAGAGTTGCTTCACAAAATAGGTGTGAAAGAGTCATGGCTATGGAAAAGGTTTGAAAAGAGAAAGTGAATTAATTTGGCAAGGGCACCGTCAATTACGCCTTCGGACACTTGCAGTTAGCGGCTAAATTGCATCTGGGTCGAGCGCCTGATAACAACAAGAATCAGCCAGAGGTAAATCAGCTCAGTGGTTTCACAGTCAAGCTCATCGCCTCCTGACGTGTTCGCAAAACTTCAGATAAAGTGACTTAAAGCATCACGGCAAACACAAGCACCACTGTTGAATCCGAGGTATGTTCAAAGCTACTAGATGTTAGATAACCACGACACCTCATATCCTCAACACTGGGTCTAGTACAGTCCGTCTCTTTCTACCCAAAGGCAGCTTCCATAGTGTACATACGGTCATAGCTCTGCTGAATTCTTCTGCAGCATCTGTGGACATTTTATCGTCAATGCACTAGGTTTTTACAGGAAAACACCAATATGTACCGTATAGCATGCGCCTCCTGCAGATCAATACAAATGTTGAGCTTAGAATACAGGTAAAGCTTGTCCAATTAAGGTTTGTGTACATATCTGGTCCCTCAAATGTTTCAACAATATTTATATTATATTATTTATTACTTCCTGGTACATGTATAAATAAATATATTCCTACTAGAACGATAGTTATTTGTAAATGACCCAATTATTGTCTATAGACTAAAGAATTAAAAATTCAGGTTGACGGAAAGGTGAATATAATTAATGGAAAGAAGGAATAAGGATGAAGACAGGTTTAAGTTCAATTCAAGATGTGACAAAACTCCATTCTGTGAATATATAGTGTATGTGAAGGAAGGGAGATTGGAAAGTAGATAGTAACCCAGACGCAGTAAGGGGGGGAGGTGTAACCGATGATGACTTGGATTTGGCACCGAAATTCGCTACCAATCAGGCACCAGTTCTTATACAGCCAGTAACTACCTATGAATCACAACGCAGCTTCTGGAGCTTCATTCCAGTGCCTGAGCTCTGTACTGAAACGAATGCTCTGCTTACAGGCTATGACACCGGAGCAGCAAATGTGTGAAAACCCATTCTGTGTGAATGGAGGAACACAACAAACTTATTAAAGCACCTGGCGACACATGGGATGCATTTGAGAGCAGAGACCCCATGACACAGAACATCCTACGGCAGTGTGGGCCGACTGGGCCCCCCTGGACCCCGAGGTGAGGAGGTAATTGATTATGAGTCTGGAGCTGAGAGCATTTTGCTGAATTAATCAGTGAAACTGTGTGAAATCCTAAGGCAATGCCAAATATGTATCTATAATGTGATATTGTTGTAAACATCTGTTGAGAGGTTTGCACTTATTTAAACTGTTAATGTGTTCAATTTCAACTTCCAATTTGCCTAAAGAATAAAAAAGCAATGTGTTTTTTCGTTTTTTTTAAAGAAAGAAATATTGGTTTTACCGCTGTTTAGACACCAGAATCTTTTTAGAAGTAGCGAGTTAGTACAGATATCTGAAAAAGCCCGTACAACATCCAACCCTGGTAATAACAAACAGCTAGAATTCTGAAAACTACACAAGAATTTGGGGATGTTGAACGGGCTTTGTTGTCGACCTCAGTTCAGTCACACAAGTAAAACATACTTAACAGGCATTGGTAAATTTCAGGCTTTGCAATTATTCCAATATTCTTCTTATTTAGTTGTAAATAAAGTAGATTCAAAAAACATAACAAAACAGTGCAGTCCAGCAGCAGAGTAGTTTATGGTACCGGACACCAAGTGAAGTGTTTTATTCAGAATATGTACCAACAGAGAGGAAACAGATTGGCTCAACGGGAGACCACTGCCAGATACCGTAGAGTAGTTACAACAAAAGTCTCACTTGGACGACTAAAAAAACTCAAAACTATGCTAATCGAGCTTTTTGTGCTTGGCTAATCCTGTTGACAACAAAGCGGGATTCTTTCTGGAAGTGAGAGGTCGGGTTACCGCTGCGGAGCGAGGACTCCCACCACCTGGTGGACGACAGCAGCAGGGGGGTCCGCGAGAAGGAGCGATACATGTGCTGCGATGAGAAAGGCAGAAGTCACCGTCATGGCTGCCTCTGTCACCCACCGTGCGCCCAACAAACAGCATTAGAGACAGTAAAGCAGAATGCCAAGCCAAGCCGAGCCTGAACACAAATATTCAAACAAATTTTTACATTACACACCCGAACACACACTATCACATCTCGCATATGGTCCATGAACACTCTCTACCCCTCTCCGCAACGATCTGAATTCTGCTGTTGACTCTTAAATGCACGCATTAGGGTAATAACACTGAACTTACTTCTTTCGCTGACTGTATTCAAGACACTGATTCAAATAAAAGCGCTTCCATGCTTGATGCTCGAGTGTGGATTATTTCTTCTCTAGAAAGTAGCAACAATGGAAACTGTTCACAGTGAAGTCTGCGGATTAGTTTGAGCAACTGGGACATTGTTTTTTTCGCTGGAGATGTTGAATTTTCTAAAATGTCATAATTTGATGTTTGGAGGAGAAAGAAAGGCCCACGATCCAAATAAACAGTTTCGAATGTCTCATCCCCTCGTAGTCTCTGAGGGGCTCGTGCATGTGAAATAGTGTGTGGGGTCAATGCATCTCTGACTCAATTGGACGATACAAACGATCGGACCAGTAAGATGTTTTAGGATCAACTACCACGTCAAACAAGCCATCAAGCGTGCGGAGCCACAGAAAAACTGCTCGTTACTCTTGGAAAGCAAACCAAATAATTGAATCTAAATTCAATCACCGTCCAGCAGATGATGTTGTATGAACCTAACCCGGCAATCAGGCCGAATCGTCATTTTGTTCCACTTCATTATTCAGCCTGTTCATGGTCATGGCTTTTTTTTTGTCCTCACCATTCAGCAGCCGGTGACGCATCTGCCGCGTCAACGTCGTTTTCAGTAAACAAGTATCCTCCACCAGCGGTTTGAAGGAACACTTAATATTTTTTAAATAAATATGCAAATGTCAGTCCGATAAGTCCATTTATCAGCTCTACAGCTATGTCAATCTCACATGTGCTTTTTTTGCCATTACCGTGGCAATTTTCCCATTACCATTTTCTCTGGCTCTGGCCTCTTCTTAATCCCACCTTCCAGGTCTGAAAATGCAGACCTATCTGGAATACAAAGGCACACGTCTATATCCATAAGTTGCTGCACATAGTGCGGGAGGGACATATTAGGCGGTATGTAAATAAACTGTGTAACACGAACAACAAATGCTCAATACAATTCACCTCCACTGTGTTAGGCAAGCGGCAGAAATCCCTGTTGTTGAGAACATCAGCTAAATAAATTTGTAAGAGTAGGAGTTGTTATTTTGATAATCCATTATCAGCCACACCATGAATGGAAAACGTTAATGCCATTAATTGCTGCCCGTTAGATGTTCTTGCGGTAAAAGAAAGCAGAGACACCTGCTCCTTTAACAAGCCTCTCTGACACGGTAGCAATATCTGTGTTTGTGCAGTGGAAGAAATATTATGAATAATTGGGGAGTTGACGCACTGAATTCCTCCAGCATTAATCGAGCCTCGGAAATATCTGATATTAGCTTCGCATGAATCATTGTTAATTCCCATGAATTCATTACTGTTCCATGTGCAACTAAAAATAGAGTCCTGATAAATCAATGGGGACACTCGAGAGTGAAGACGGGGGTTGGTGCTGCTCGCTTCTGAAGCTTCTCTTCTCCGTACTGTGCCCTTGCCTCTCATCAATAATTATTCTCCATAATTCACTCATAGATTTCTGTGTTACAACCAACTGGGGGAGGCACAACAGACCCTGAGTGGAACGTTTCAGCCCAGTCCCTCCTAAAGGAATGTCCACGCTTCCCATGTCGAACTGGTCCAAGCCCTTAGATGGCACCAAACAGTGGCAGTGCCCTTTGCCTCAATATTTCTGTAACGACTGTGACCTGGTCTTTGTCTACAGGGACAGTGACAGGGTGTTTTTTGGCGACTTTCCTCCACGCTGAAGGGAAACCTAATCCATCTGAAATGGCGTGACGATCTTTTGCACCGATTGCATTCTTCACAGCTCAGAAAAGCGTGCCACCTTGTGTGAAGAACCCTGGCCGGCTCCGACACCTGCCCTCCTCTCTCCGGCACTGAAAACCTTCACAGACCATCGCCATCGCATGGCCTCACTCATGCACTCGGTGCAAGGGCAGACAGGTTCGTCTGCACACAATCACAACGGACGACGGCATCCCATTCCAATTGCATTTCCGCTCACGGGCAGAGAGGGGGGGGGGGAGAGATCCCATGGTGCATATTACTGTGGCTGAGACAAATTTAGCCGAAATGGAAGGGGAGATGGAAAAGGCTCACCTCTTACACTAATCTGGGCAAACGACACAGCAGCAGCTTCCTCCAACAACATCACCATCGAAAAACGGTTTCTAGATGACAGAGCCGCCCTGCCCGTCTCTGACAGAAGACAGTGAATTAATTAAGATAATAAATTGCAAATGTCATATTTGTCATCTATTCAATCTTTACTTAATGAGGCGCAACACACACATGGGTCACAAGCTTAGTAAAACTTGTCTCGGATATACCTTAAAAACAGACACACTCCGTGTTCAAAACTGAGTGATACTCAATACTGAATGATATTTAATATATGTCATGTATACATTCATGCTTGCTAGTCCTGTGCGGTTTCACAGACGGACACACATGAATGCAAATGAGGCTCGGGGGGGAGGAGCAAGCGCGAGAGGCTGAGTGAGCGACTCAGAAGTCTGAATATCTGATCGCAAAGCGTCCTGATTAGAATTTTGTCAAGCAACAATTTATAAATTAATATGAATTAGATCTCCCATGCCCTGACCTCCATTAAAAACACTTCATTGTTGATGAGCCATGATAGCAACTGCTATTGATTGGCAAAGCATCAGTATGGCCAATCCTGTCTCTTCAAGAAGAGGTCATCCAAAGCAATTTAGGCATATTGAGAGATTGATCAGGCCTCCGGAGCTGCCACTTGGGCCCACTCAAGGCATAAAAGTCTGAGGTGTGACGCAGCCACTCCCTGCTGCTCTGTCGAGGTGGGGGTGGTGGGGGGGTCTCAAATCTAAATGCTAATGGTTTCCTTAAGAGCCTGGCTGCCCTTTAACCACTACAGTCAGACGTGAAGGATGGCTCTGTGTGTTGCGACAGCTTTGTCTTGTTTTGAACCCCTCCCCAGTCTCCTCCAACACCAACACCAAGACCCCACAAAATGACTGAGTATCTGACGGCAACAGTGTTACACATACAGTTAAATCTGTATGATGAGTAACCAACGGACCAGATGGAAGACTGTTCTACCACAAATATAGACCCCGAGAGAAATCTACTCAGAAAATGTAACACAGTTACCCACTCTTTTTTTTAGATGTTCCAAATTTTGTAAGTGGTATTTTTCAATTACAAATGAAAATATTTTTCTTTTCAAAGTCCAAAAATTGAAATTCCCAACAGATGAAATCTCTGGTTAAAATGTAATTTTAGAACTATTCTGTACAACATTTCTCTCATTTGTTCTGTGTTTTTCTGGTTTGTGCAAATTCATTACTAGATTTAACAATAAAAGAAATACACCTGTTCAGATGTGTGGAAGGAATATTGTAGGAGACATAATGAATATGATTTATAAATTATTTACCAAGGTCTGTCGTAGTAGAACAAAATAGAGATTAAATACGTTTTTTTATTGCAAAATTCAAAAGCCGTTTGTGCACTGTGAAAAAACAAAATGTTGTCCTTGAATATTGGCCCCACATTCCCCAGAAGTTTTTGTTACCTGAAGAAAACTAAAATGCTCAAGCTTTAAGAACAAAGAAAACACTGAGGGCTAAGTATCGCTAGAATTTTTTATAAATACAGTAAATATAATACTTATATATATAAGTATACTGATTTTGAAAATAGAACAGTTACCTGAGCAACCTTGTCCTTAATGTATGTACTGTACTTTTAACTAAATGTTGTGAGCAACAATAGGAATTGTTCAGGTACAATCAATATGTAGATTCAGGTATTTTCTGCACAGTGGTGCAACTTTAAAACATGTATTTGGTGAAAAATGCCATTTAAATCCTTATTCCAGTAGATATGAGCTTAATCTTGGATCCTGAGCGGTTTTTTACCATGTATCATTTTTTGCTGTATTGTCACGGTGTCAAATCGAGACTTTGTGTCTTCAATATTACATATTCTGTATATGATGCCTGACCAGAGTCTTTTTTCCTCACAGGTGGCGTGAGGCCTCGGCAGAACTGTTTTAGATTAGGATGTTTTATGTCTTGTGTTGGGAGGTGCCTTCCCGTCCCGGGCGCTGGGATAAGATGTGCCTTGAGACAGTCTCCACTCTCAAGGAGATAACACAAACCTGACATGACTTATAGTGACCTAGGCTTGTTATCTGCACTACACCACATGGTATGATACTGAAATGCAGCTATTGCACCTCAAGCTGTTTGTTGTGGCTGTTTGCATGTGAGTTGTGCCAAGAACCTTGTCTGTAAACAGATCTGTAGTAATAAAAAACTATTATATATAATAAAGTAAAAAAAAATATTCAGCCTTGAAATGTCTCATCTGACATCTAAATAAAGTTATATATATATATATGAAGAGAGCAGGAGATGTTTGGGTTAGATGTCTTATCAAATACCGGAAGATGTCCGCACATGATGTTTAAATTCTGCTGTGGAAAGCTCAGTGTTCTTGTTTAAAGCACATTGACACCGGCCTTTGTTGACATATGTTTCAGTGTCCTCTACTTGTATTGGCCCTCTGTCATCCTGAGACAGTTTTATTCCTGCAGTTTCACGTCCATCGCATATTAGAAGCATCATCAACACAGTCCGAACATCTTGTGAGTTGTCCTGGTGTATTCTCACATGGGCTAGCTTGGACATTTCTCAAACATTTTCCTAGGGGGTTGGCATGGAATGTTACATGAAATGTCTCAAGCAACTTACTCTGATATTTGCATTCTCACATACAGCCCCTCCAGAGAAAATAAAAAAAAAAAGCCTGGATTTACTCTCTGTGCATGTCTGAAAGCAGCCTTATTCTGGTTTAGTCCTGTATTTAAGGACGATAATAGTTGTATTGTATTTGTACAGCACCATCGTCTAGACCGTAGTCAGCATTCATGGTGCATCCACAGGTCAGACGAGGACAATACTGAAAAAGTTGTGCAGGTATGGACGACCACAGAGGGTTCTGTATGTCATGAGGAAGCATGAAAATGGGGCCAGTGAAACTATAATTTGCACAAAATTGACAATTTGCAGGGACCGCTTCACATTTTTATTCTCCCTTTCTTTTTTAACCCTCCATCTTAACCACCATTTGTACTTTTGCAGTGCCTGCTGGAAGAACATCAAAGATACACTGTGCTATTGTATCATCCGTCTATTGTGCTGGAATTCACAGTGTTGTGAGCTTCACCATGGTAACCGAGATCAGAAGGCGAAGGTCATGCAAAGAGTTGGTAGAGGTGTCGCTCGGCAAGGGCAGGGTGGGGGCGGGAAAAAAAACCTCCACACGGGCCTTTTTCCATACACTGAGCACGCTCATCATCATCTCCTGTCCTCCAGCAGCTCCCTACAAGGTTAGTGAGTGTCAATAAGCCTTCCGCAAAGGTTAAGGAGACCTGTAAGGAAGATATTGTGCAAACAGTGATCTCTCCGGATCCAGCAGAACCACAAATAGAGTGGCATAACCATCTTTGTTCATTTTCCATCTGAGAGTGAATCACAGAAAGGTGCAACGTCTTCCTGCATGACTGCCTTATGAATTCAGTATGAGCCATCTATACACTTTGACACGGACTACTTTGTGAATACAAAAACCAAAAGACGGCATATCAAATTGGATAAACTGCCAGTTTGAAACGGAGAATAATCATTATTTCGAAAACCATCTTCAAGGAAATTTAGATTTTTCGTTTTAAAATGCAGGGCGCTGATGGATTCCTTTATTATTAACCTGTGGCTTATTAGTTCCTCTACAAACCGACACAGCCAGCTTCAACACAAACTTTGGAGACTTTGGTTACTGAGCACGGAGCAGATGCAGTCGCTCAGGAGAACACGGCTGCACCCGCTCACACTTGATAGAGCCTTGGCTGCTGAGTGTTTTGTATAAACAGAGGACTGTAAATAAGATGGAGTTCTCCAGCCGAGATTTATTGTCTTGCAAATGTCAGAGGATTAATTAACACATTTTAAGACTGTAAGTCGTGTTCACTGTCAGGAAGCTGAACCTTATAAAAGCTGCTCAAGGTAACCTCAAAACTACCAAGAGTCACAACAAACTCACAATAAACTCTTTCATCCGCTGATGCTCGAGAACTATAGTCTGCTTTAAAAACCTCAAGAGACATTTCACCTACTGCACATCTTCACTTAAGAAATACTGAGCTTCCAGTCCTCTGTGTTGACTAAGTGTTCAAGGTCTGATCCCAACTGACATTTTCTACACAAAGACATACTTTCATCTCTCTGTGCCATGTTTGTGTCCAACACCATGATTTGACTGATTTAAGCTGCTGTGAGACGCGTACTGAACTCCGGATAATCTCTTTAAATTATCGAGAGGGAGTGAATGTGAGGAGGCAAATGTTCGAGTCAGATGCTCGGGACAATCTCCAGAGTTCTCGTATCAGACCCCTAGTTAAAACTGTGGATTATATCAGAGTGAGCCCTAGTGATGCTCCAGATATTTTGTGGTATTAACGTGTCTGACCGGAAAATCTCCTGCTGTATTGCTCATCAGTGAAAGGCAAACTCCAGTGTTCCAGAATTTGAGTCTGAAAATGGCTTCACTTACTCATCTGAGTCTACGGAAATATTGCATCGGGTACACTTATGCAGCAAGTTGTAAAAAGACACTTTGAGCTGAAAATAAACTTTTAGCTTTTTGTTGACGCCTGGCATTCACTCTACTCAAAGAATTTCCAGGCCCATAAAAAGAGGAAAAGTAATTCTGAAACGCCGCTGCAGAGAAAACGATGATGCATTTTAAGTTTAAACGAGACCATTGCAACAAACACAACATGAATAACGAATTTCAAGCATTGCACCATTTGTCGCAACAAAATTAAATTCCAAAGGACAATCTACTTTACAGGTGTTTTACTGCCTAAAACTGTGACCTTCGGGAAAATGCTGCTGGTCGTATTTTAGTTTGAAAACTCAGAGGCTGCATTGTAGCATGGACAGGCAAAATTAAGTTTGTTTTGAAATGTTGCTTTAAATACTAAAACACTGGTTATGCAGGGAACCACTGTCCTGGAATTAGTCTCTTTAAGCATTGAAAAAAATGATCAGCCAGACTATTTAGTGTACAGTTTGCTTCAATACACTGGCTGTACAATGCAAAGCCTAATAATTCTATATCACCAAAATCCTAGTGGAATACAAAGATCTCCCACAGTTCTTACACAGATTACACATGTTCTTTGGCTGCCGAGACACTGGAGGTAATCCAGGGAAACTTTGCAAGTTGAAAAGCTTTTTGCTCTGCGTATCTCCGTGATGGAATTATGCGCACCAAAATAAGAGTGCAAATTTGAATCAAACCTCTGAGCGAGATCTGTGGGTTCTTGGCAGTGAAGGAGGAACACAACAGGATTCCCGCACATATGCCGTGCTCATCCGCGAGGAGCTCAGCAGGCTGCCAACACCAAAGTGTTCATCACTCTCCACCCACTCCTTTTCATAACAAGGAACACAAGAAGAAGAAGAAGAAAAAAAAAAAAAATCCCCACAGCCTCGGAGTCAGCCCGACCAATCAGTGGCGAGGATCAAAAAGCAGACGTTCAAGGAGAATGAAATGCCCCCATTGATTGGCCACACCGCTTTGGTCTTCCCTGCACAGTCCTCCAATCGATACCTGAGAGATAAGCAGCCGTCAGCTACTGACATTGGTGATGTATAACCGTCGTGGCTGCCGCGGCGACTGATGACCTCTTACCTTCTTGGTTTGAGACTCACCAGAGCAGCTCGGGCTGGGGGGGCCAAGGGCAGAGCCGCACCATCAAAACCCGAACTCCTACTCCTCAAACTGACACCAGCTGGTAAAACAAAGTGCCCTTTACTCATGTCACTCATCTGCTACGTAATCTGACCCTCCTCTTTTGATTAGGGCGACATCCCACCTGTGCTCCGGCTAATTAGCCGAGGTTAAATCTTCAGAGGGGAGAGAGTTAAGCGTAACGCGGCGACGAGGATGAAATACCTGAAAAGGCACCATTGTTGTAGCTCTGTTTGTTTTTCAAAAGGCCATAATGAAATAAATAAATGACAAAAAAAAAAAAAAAATGGTTGAGAGAAAATGAAATGATGGCGTGGCGATGTTTTGTGAAATTGTGCTGTCAAACCTTTCTCCTTTCTAATTTCCTGGAGCGCAGATGATGGAGCATGTGTGCTGACAGCTGAATCAGATAAAACAAAAAGGGAGAAAAAAAAGACTCCACTTTCCCCACTGCACGGGCATTTATAAACGACATTTATAAGTATAATAATAAAACAATTAGTCTGTGGTAAATGACAATTGACAGGAAGCATGACCTTGTATGCACTGTAGACTTTTTTTTTACTGTGGTCATTTATTAAAGTGTCATAGCTGACAGGCACGGACATAAATACAGAGCACTTTGGTTGAAGCGCAAAATAAATAAAAATACAGTCTAATGTTGATTTATAGGGCCGATGATGTTCACACTGTGCCTGTTTATCCTTTATGGAAGTATATAAAAACAACTAAGGATATTTAAATTAACTCACAACCCAAAAGACTAGTGAATTCCCCATGATGCATTAACTTTTCAACAAGTGATGGAGCTGCTGTGTAGAAACTCACAAAGGTTCCAGAGCAAGTGTCTGGTATCTGGTGTGTGGTCGGTGTGTGAGTGTGTGTGTGTGTGTGTGTGTGTGTGTGTGTGTGTGTGTGTGTGTGTGTGTGTGTGTGTGTGTGTGTGTGTGTGCGTTTGATGGGACCGTCCCAGCACAACTGTCACTTCGCTCCCCTGTTACAGGTGCTCCACACAGGGGAGCTGGCAGCTCTGACGGACGCCTCCTCCGAGGGATTTATGAGAAATGACAGCTCTCGCTAAATAAAGCCGAAGTGGCCGGGGAAGGGAAGACAACGGAAGTTCCAAACCACAAGCGCAGAGGGCTGACACGAGCTGGCATTTATTTCCTCCACTTCTGCCTGGCAATTTAGTTGGAAATGTGCTATTCATACTTTCGGGGGAGGGTGGAGGGACAGAGGGAGAGAGGGAGGTAGAGAAAGAGAGAAAGAGAGAGAGCGAGGGAGTGGGAGAGCCCCGCCCTTAATCTACTTCCTCTGTTTGGGGTAATGGTCTACGAGGTCTTTCTGCTCGCGAAAATCACATTTCTTACATGGCTGACTCTTGATGAATTATTTCACATTTCACTTACTTACCTTTTTAAAAGTTAATCTACATCAATAACGTTAAAGGAAAATTTCACAGTTACAAATGAACAGTTCCCCTTATTCAAACGCGAAAGGTGTGGAGCGTTCGGCTGCTTTAAAAGTCCATTTCAAACTTCATCATTTAACCGTCCGACAGCATATCTGAATGCACACGGGCCGGGCCGGCGTTCCGATTTTCTATGTATTTAAATATGGACCATCTTTAATTGAGCAGAAACTGCTGTGGAGAACAGTGCTGAACTAATACTGAGGCTGAAATATCATTACACTGATGGAAGCCGGGCTCTCTGACTTTTATTGGCAGCTCCCGAGCTAAATGTGTGGTTCAATTCAGAGGCAGCCATAGCTGCAGAGGCAACGTAATCGACTTCGGGACAAAATGGTGTGGAAAATGACGTGTAGGCCTTTGCCTGAAGCCAACCTGGTGCAGGCAGAAATCTATCAGTCAGGTGCACACCAACATTGGCATTTTCACAAATGTGATTTAGTCGACGATATTGGAGAGTCGGTGTGCTGGACCAGTGCTCCTGCTGAAAGAAAACGACTATTTCAAGCCATGCAATCTGCTGCTCCTGCTGCTTGCTTCGGTTTGATCTCTGTCGTGTTCAGATAAAAGAATGTTTTACATACGAAACCTCTGCAGCGTATCAGTGCCAATTCAGGTCAAAGTATCCTGAACCTTGTGAGCATTTGGATGGGAATGTTAAATCTCTCTCCGTCCTCATTTGAATGATTTCGTACTCAGCCTGGAAAAATCATCCCTTTGTTTTGAGACAAACACAAGATCCACTGTTATCCCACACAACTGTATAGAGTATTTTTGGCTCAGCTCTGCCAAAGTTTGGACACAACCATTTATAATTCTCTCACAAGGAGGGGAAGCAGCTTGCTTTCTTTCCGCACAGACTCCCCGGGACACAGGCGCGTCCGTGCCGCATGTGGTCCACTCGCAGACTCCCGCTATTCCTATGCAGAGGAAAGCTTAAGCGAGCAGCTCGGCCAAAAGGGCCTCGACCAGTACACCGAACATTAATCATCACAATGAGACATAATTAAAACAGCAATTACACGAAAGACCTTTTTTTTCCGCTTTGGGAGCGTCTCAACTCTTACATCAGCTTCTAAACCTCACATTCAGAGTGAGTCTCTCCCGGCAGCGAGCCTGGAGGAGCAACAGTCACACCCACACACTCGTGCTCACACACTCATATACTTGCAGAGCCACGGAGCCGATCAAGTGTGCCTGGAGAGCTCTATAGAGAGGCCAGTTTTCCTCATTAGACCGTGTGTGCACCACTCTCCAAAAAAAAAAAAAAAAAACCCTCACTCTAATCACTGTCACCAGACCTCGGCTGAAAAACAGATAATTAATGTTGGGCCCGGCATCAATCGGCTTCCATGCTAAACAGCTCTGTGTACATATGTGCGCACATGTGTGTGGGCGTCTGCACGTTTGTCTATTTGTGTTTGGAGACGGTCGACGTGGGAGTACCCCCACCCCCGTCGGTTTCTATCCCACCCCCCCGAGGACCGTGGATGCTCGAGCCATACACAAAAAGAGATTTCTTTCAGGCTGGAATTATACCTCGGAAGAACAACGTGCACACCACATGATGAACAAATTTGCGGGAGAAATACCACAGTGCACGTCCAAAGCTGTCTGCGGCTCCCACTTCACACCATCTCCATCTTAAGTCGCTGGTTTTGTAACGTCCGTCCCCCCCCTCTTGCTCCACGACTGCCCTTTTATTTCCCCTCCACCCATTTATTAAATGGAATGGACTTCTTAATCGTGTGCTTTGCAGAGCAGATTATTTATGTTCTTTTTTCCCTTCCTAAAGGCAGTTATTAATATCATAAATATTTGATGATACTTTGTGTGACCCTGCAGAGAATGACACAGGGAGGTAATGAAGGTTAACGCTGGGGGTACAGACTGATTACATGGCGACTGTTTGGCACAGGCCTCTCGGACGGCTGCCATAAAGTTTCTATTAAAATGGACTAAATAAATAGACTGTTCGCAATTTAGCGACAGGACTGGAGAACTTTAACAAGGTAATTTACACAACTACATTTTTTTTATTAACCCCCGATGATGTCTCTGTTAATTATTTGGGTTTACGTATTTGCCCATGTGTTGAGAAACCCACCATAAAACCCACTGGGGTGAATGGAAGTCTAAGTGCTGTGCTATTGTTAAAAAAAAAGAAAAGGAGAAAGGTCAAGAGACGGGATCACTGACAAATTGACCTGATTAACAATAAATACAATGTTATTAATAAATTATACATTTCAATCGTTTTTTACACTAAACGCTTCTGGCTCCTAAAATGTGAATATAATTCATATTTATTATATATTTTTTGGCTTCTATTTCACATATTTGAATATCTTTGGGTTTTCATCTGCTGGCAAGACAAGACAAAAAGGCAAAATGATTTATTGATTAATTTTATTTAAATTATCAGTGCATTAACTGATAGTGAAGGGATTTTTGTGTTATCATTGGGATTGCCTCAGTATGAAGTGAAAACCAGGACATCTTTAAAGAACCATTGTTCAGTTCATAAATGTAATTACCTGCCGCGACAGCATGGCTGCTATTGTGTGTGTGTGTGTGAACGTGTGTGTGCGTTTGTGCATAATGGGAAGAACTCCAGTTTTGAGGTGATAATATGTCCGTCTACTGCTGTGTCCATGCTACTGTGATTTTATTTCACACCCCCAGACGAGCATTTTCGCTCTTCACCAAAAAGAATCATACAAACGCTCCTTAAAAGAGACATTGTGTTCCTATTCAGATTCATAATTTCAGTATTTGAAAAGGTTGACATGCTCTCAAGTAAAAAAACACGGAATTCACTCATACTGTGCGTTGCTGCATTCTCTCTTTTCAGCCGCTGTCTGAACCACTTGGTCTGAGCTCCAGTCCCCCCCCCCCCCCCCAATGATAAATCCCAGTCTGCACCGATTGGTCCGCTGGCCCAGTCGGTTGTGATTGGTCAGCCGCTCCCAGCATGTGTAGGGAATGTCGGCCGACGCTCTCGGATTCATTCGGTGTCCCAACCGCACGAGATACAGTTTTAAGCACAACAAACTATGTCACAGTTCCTTCCATTGACCTGGATTGTTGACGGAAGTATGAAAGACATGTCAAAATGGAAATCAAAACCATCTACACGGATGGAAACAGTAACAGAAATGTGTTGTGAACTGACCCATAAAACAAGTTTCCAGGGTAGAAGCTACGTACAGTATATTGCCAGATAAGAGGAATGTCTTTGTTGATATGTATATCTTACAAAACCTTGTAATTGGAGTCATATGGTAATCCTCCAGTATTTTGTCAGCAGCACTTTGCCCTGCAATTACCATCATTCTCGCAAAGGTTTTTGACGAGAAGATATATCCTTCCCAGGCTCACTCAAAAAATCAATTCAGCTTTTTGGCTTTCCACCAATAGAAAGAAGAAGAAAAAAATATCTTCAATATTTGCTACACATGTCCTTCATCACTGAACCGGAGTATTCATGAGTTTTGAATAGGCTGTGTGTTCCATTGTCTAAGAGCAGACCCCACAAAGCACCAATTACAGCATCAACTTCCCTGCATTGGAACACAAGTAGCACTGCATTTGTGTCAAGGCCGGAAAGCATATGATGGGTTTGCAATTGTAATCAGCATCGTTGAAATGGTAACAAGTTGGCAAATTAGTAAATTCCGTCACTCATTTATTCAAGATGTGCAATTACTGGCATCCAATACCCCCAAGTCCGGTGGAGATCTTCAGAAAATAAATGAAAACACCCCGGAGACGCTGGAAATGTGCCATCTCTTCCAGTCAACATAATTTAATCAGCAAAGTATCTGAATATTTAAAGCTCTCCAGCATACAACATTTATCAAGTCTCCGACCATGTCTCTCTTTATACATTCAGACGTGGCTGAATACCTCAACACAAAATGATTCCAGGCTGACATATGTAATTTGACCTTGTCAGAAGCTGATCTCCTTCCCCCATATTTCCTTGTGCATGCTGTGTAATTGAGCCTTCAGGGAGAGGAAAGACTATCTGGCCCTCGCCTTGTAAGGATCTGTATTGATGATCAGGACTGGTTACCAACCATCTAATCGATAAGTGCAGATACACGTCCAGATAGTAAAAAAAAAAAAAAATTGGCGTGGCAGTAACTTATCTTGCTTTCACAAGCTCTTTAGTAACTGCAAAGATCGCAGACGTACATTAACAGCGCCTCTGGGTAAACGCTTTGCAGTGACAGATATATGTAATTAAATAGGTTTCCTAGCATAAAAGGCCATTAATGTCCCCGAATATATTTCTCAATAATGGCATATACAACGTGAGGAAGAGAGATTTAAAGCGACAGTCAGTGACCAAGTCAGAAGCAGACGGGCTTCTCTGCATTTAAATTACATGATTTTTCTGTGAAAGCCACAGGCAAGTCCAAAACGAAAGTTGAATTAATTGGAAGAGTTTAAATTACTTTTTTTTTTTTTGTGATGTAGCTTTTGTAATATTCCCGTGCAACTAAAATCGCAGCTTTGATGGTGGTTGTAGGTGATGGGCGGTCAGGGAAGCTGCAGCTCCTTCTGTAGGACACTGGATGTGTTTGCCTTTTAACTCGCACCTCATCAGCCTTTTCCAATAATCCTTGCATGGGAAAAAAGAAAGGGGGCAACTACAGTGGAGGAAAGGATGGATAATTGTCTTGTTTACCTTGCTTTAACATTGTGTGTGTGTGCGTGTTTGTGTGTGTGTGTGTGTGTGTGCGTGTGTGTGTTACACCACAAGGGTTCAGTAAATCTGGCCAGACAGTGGAGCGAGGAAGTCAGTCCAGAGCTTTTCATCCACTTTTGCTGACACATTGGCGACCAGAGGCTCGTTGTGCCTCGAGAGCCACTGATGTGTCACTTCACATTTCTAAGAGTCAAAAATCAGGCCCCTCCTTTTTCGATTCTGCAACAAGGAAAACAGGAGGAAAGTTTCAACTGTAGCCGCAGGAAACGATTCGAATGATGAATTAAGAGTGGAGAAAAAAAAAATAGCAGACAAGAAAACCGAAAGTACAAACAGCTAAAAAGAGGAGTGATAGGAATTCAGCTTTAAGCGTAAGCAGGTGCTGTGGTGTCTGTGATCCGTGTTAAATCACATCATAAAAATGCAAATACTCTGCTTCTCACTGCAGGAGTCCCAACAACAAATCTAATGTACTGCGAGGTGTTTAACATATATATGTTTTCATTTTCCACATTTGCTTGTCAGTTTGTCAAAGCAAAGTGAGGCGCCGCGCAATATCCCGGGCCCAGCAAATGTAATATAACCTGGATTGCAACAGGGCCAATGTGATACAGCTGTGGCATTAGGGCCAATGGGAGCTCTTTAAATGAGAGAGTGGCCGTAAACACCACGTCTTCTTTCCCCCCCCTCGCAGGCATTACTAGCGGCGCTGATGACAAGTGCCGAGCATCCCCTCTAGTGCCTTTAATACAGCGGGAGCATCCTCTAGGGGAAATGCAATCTGTGTCCTCTGCACAGATCCACTGTCTGCACTTCCCCGCATGTGAGCCACTATCATATTATACTCCCCGCTCTCGAAATGGGAGAAGGAAATAGGAAATCGCCTCGGCCAGGGATGAACCGGGAACATAATCAAAAAATACTGTGGCGCAAACGGCACAGATCAGCCCGCCACGCAGACCTCCCCTGGCTGAGCGCTAAACAATAAGCGGTGGGGATTGCTCGGGATTCTCACGAGAAGAAAGTACGCCCCCTTTTTTTCTCTTCACCCCCACAGGCAACTATTGGCTTATAGCAGCTTATACGTTTAAGATGGGAGATAAGAGCAGGGACGCTTGCCTCGTGTGGAGCTCCAGCGTGCTTGTATTGGCAATAAAGAAGCGCGGACCTGCACAGACAAAAGAAGCTCACAACATGAGGCGTGAGTGTGTGAAACATTATTCAGTTGACCTTGCATATATCGCTGGGGTGATTTTTCATCTCAGCCAAACAAAGAGGCATAAATAAAAGCACTGTGGACTTGTGGCGAGAAGCATTTTGTGTAGAGCCATTGAAGTGTAAGAGGAAATGTCACAAATGAACTGCAAAGTGCAAAACACACTTTTACTGGAATGTTTTTGTTTGACAGTGACAGGACGAAGCTCAACGCAAACATGAATGCACACACTTCACATGTTTGAAACCATAAACACACACACACACAATCCTGCACTTCTCTCATTGACTATTTTACCTGGATGGAAATGACAAAGACACTTGAGCACAGGATGGAGGAGTGAGCGTGGTTTCTGATCTGTGTGTGTGTGTAGAGTCAAGTCACACTGTGTTTGAAGTCAATGTGCTGAACACGTGTGCGTTTGTGTTTGACACACGAGGTGGGTAGGTGTGTGTGTGTGTGTGTGTGTGTGTGTGTGTGTGTGTGTGTGTGTGTGTGACAGCGTTAAGCCTGAGTGAGAGGTGAAAGGACTGCTGTACTCACAGTTGTGCTCTTGTTTTCCTGTGGTCTGTCGGCGTGTCAGAGTTTCATCCTCTCAGCGTCTCTCCATGGGCAGGGCTTCCTCTTCCTCTTCTGACCAAAAGGTGTGAGGAGGAGGAGGAGGAGGAGGTGGAGTAGGAGGAAGAGGAGGAGGAGGAGGGGATGCACGGATTGAACGCAAAGGAATGAAAACCGGAGCGAGAGGGAGAGAGAGCGAAAGGAGGAGGAGGAGGAGGAGGAGGAGGAGGGAGAGTCAGTGAGAAGCACAGAAAGAGAGAGAGAGAGAGAGAGAGAGAGAGAGAGAGAGAGAGAGAGAGAGAGAGAGAGAGAACTGTGGATGGAGGGAGGGCGAGCGGTGGCCTGCGATTGGCCTGTCAGACCGGGAGAGGGAGCGTCGGTCTCGGCGGTGTCGGTGCCTGCACCCCAGTGGCTCTGCCGGTGTCTCTCCGATCCCAAACGCCTCAAGAGCCGGATTCCTGTACGGAGCACACACGCTCGCTGGCTGTGCCTCACGACTCACACACTCTGCATCCACATCACACACAGGGAGAGAGAGAACGAGAGAGAGGGAGAGGATGAGGATGAGAGAGAGAAAGAGAGAGATTGAGGGAAGGAGGAGGGAGGGATGATAGAGTGAGGCAGACAGATTCAGAGGGCCGATGACAGCTTCAAGCTGAAGCTTCTCCTTGGCTCCTCATCAGTGACAGGTAGTGAGGAACAAGAGACAGAGGGAGGCTCCCCCTCCCATGCACACGCCTTTACACACTGACAAAAACACACACACACACACACACACGCTCATGTACACACAGAAATCAGTCTCTCCACATCCAACCACAACACCACCAGTCCCCCTCTCCCTCCCCATCTCAATTACCATAGCCGCGGCAAAATGCATTGGGCTTGTCAGCTCTCAAGCATGGCTGGCAGAAGAGATGTGGGCTAACTTCTCTCATCTAATTTAACCGAGCTATAATCAGACAACACTGTGGAACTCATTTGTGGTCCGGCTGGATGGAGGGAGGGGTTGGGATGCGGTGGTGGGTGGGTGGGTGGGGAGTGGGGGGGCCGTGTAGAGAGACACACGGACAAACTGCAATTAGCGGATTCCAGGTCAGAGATGCAAGCAGCGTTAAGGTTCAGATCAAAGCCATTTGCAGAAGACAACACAAACCGTGCAGGGAAAATGTCCCAGAGTGAAGATGCACGTTGTTAAAGTCACACGGAGAAGTGACAAACTGACGATAAACGAAAATTTAAAAATAAATGGAAGACTACCAACAAGCAATGGGGTTCAACTAGGGTTGCAAAATTCCGGGAATATTCAAAGTTGGAAACTTTCCACGGGAATTAACGGGAATTAACAAGAATATACGGGAATTAAGGGGAATAAACTGGAAATGTTGTGGGTAATTTATACTAACTGTATTTACCTTGTCATATACAGACATAAATATAAACATTTTGTTTTGTCATAGGCTGATTTGAGCCATGAGGAAACTTTGGGCACTTGACTATGCACCTCTACATCGTTGTGTCATTCTTAACATAGGTCTTTGCACAGTATTTGCAAATGTCCACAGCCTTTCCTTCTACATTGGCTAGGGTGAAATGAGATAGTGCACGTGGCATTGTTCTGTATAATAAGATGAGAAACAAGTTTGTAAAAAAACACTAATGCAATGCCAGAGATATAAATAGTTAGCCAAACAATTGGAATCGTCTGTAAAAAATAAATATTTTACAATGGATGGATAAATCAATGGAAATAGGCTAGATGAACAGATGAACAATCCTCAATCAGCATGCTAATATATTTTCCCCAGTAATATCATTGAAACTTACCTGACTAGTCCTGCACACTACAGCAGGCCTCAATAGCCCTGCTGTAGTGTGCAGGATGCTGGGAATTATCTGTGCATGTGATGGAAGAATGCACAGTGGAGGGTTGAAACTCAACGTGCAGTGTGTGCTGCATTCCATACATCTTTAAAATAGAGTTTTGAATGATGTTTTAATTTGCGTAGTTTGTTTTTTTCAAAATTCCCCAAATTCCCGAGCTAAACTTCCCATGGAAAGTTTACGGAAATTTAACGGAAACTTTCCGCCCCTTTGCAACCCTAGTCCTAGGACACCAACATGTCATTGCACCATTCTCAAAAGATCCATCAGCTACTAGCTAAATACACTACAACAGCTTGACTGATTTCAGTGGGCGTCTTACCCTGAACTTTCCCAACAAGAAAAGATTCAGTTTGAACAAGAAGTTCTGTGACGGATGTTTGGCCTAATGTTTCTACAGCTGAGCCCCGGTTCGCAGCCGAATGACAAGCTCTGGTATGTTTCCCCTTATTAACCGTCGCACCGGGTCAACAGCGGACCAACTCCAATCGGCTCCACAATGGAGTCCCATGAATCCTATCTCCGTCCTCTTCACTCCACCAGATTCAATTAAAAAGAGAAATTGGCAATTAGATCACTGTTATGATCCTGTAACAATGATCTAATCTGTAATTCATTGGCTGGTGTTCCCCTGAGGTGGGGGGGGGGGGGGGGTTGCGTGATGGAGTGGCTCGGAGACTCCTTGGCATTCACCTCAGCGAGGGCGGCGCAAATGGGCGCAGGTGGAGCTGTGGGACCCCGGTGCTACCACAGGGCTCTACAGTGTCAGCACCGGGGCCTTGGTTGGCCTGCGGCAAGAACACAACCTGTGACACACACTCATTTGTTTTGTGTTCGTATGCATGAGGGCTGATTTTGCAGGTTGCACGGGTAATGTATGTGTGGGTGTGCATGGGGAGAGCAGCGGATGATGTTGCAAAAAGCAGAAAAGTACACAAGCCTCTCGTGGGAGGCACATGTTTACTCCTTAATTGAATTAAGTCAATTCCATTTGGTTAATGAAGGGGTGGGGGGTAGTTTGCCCTTTCGGCAGCTCCAGGCTAACAATCACATTGAGACGTGGGAGTTGGAGGGGGCTGGAGGAGGGTGGGGTCACAATCTCAATACTGGGACCAGTGTCTTGTCACCACCTTTATGACTGGAGTCGTGCAGCTGGAGCGGTGCCACAGCTCCACCGTATGTGGAGTGTCTGCAGCGCTTAGCGTCACCGCTCTGACCCCAAGCAGCAGCAGCCATGTGTGTGTGTTTGTGAATCTAAAAGGCCTGTTACCAGGCAACATTTACCACATTAAAGGATCTTTTCTTCTATCTTATCATCCATCTCCTGGTGCTTATATTTAGTCCCGGGATAAATGCGGTGTCCTTTACAGCAGACACACACGCCTACGCAGACACGGAGCCAGTGGCAACAGGAATGCAAACTGGCTATCATACATGGGTGCATGTGGGCTTGTCACACTCACATACCCACACACACGCACACACACACACACACACACACACACACACGCACACACACACACAGAGGCATATGCACACAGGAACAGTGTGATTGCTCTGCTTCGCTCGTTTAGCACTTCTAAGGCAGAGATCCCCAGAGGCCACCCATCACATCCAGTTACTGTGGCACACAGATGTGACCGGGGCCCCACCTGGCTGCTCCCACCTCGATCTGCAGGAGGCACGAGCACCACGTCCCCTCTCTCACTCACTCACTCCCTCCCTCCCTCGCTCACTGATACAGTGTACTGATCTCTCTTCTCAAAGATCACAAAGGCTTTCCGCTGTACGTTTTTTTTTTCACCAACGTCCCGTCATGCCTGTAAACTTGTCACACATCCCCTCTATGGTGTTAAAAAAAGTACATTGCTAGAACATGACTGTATCAGAGTCACACTCACTTTTCATGGGAGGTGTGAAGAAGATCGCGAATCCCCAGCCAGCCGCCTTGTCAGAGGAGGGGACTAATTTCATTTTCATCCCTGCACCCGTTTTAACAACGTTTATGTAATTAACAGAAAATGAGTAAGAACGTGTCAGGGAGAGAGTGCCAGGGAGGAGAACGGGTGGAATAAATAGCAATGGGCTACATTAACAGAAACCTTTCAAGAAAAAGAAATTACAGGAAAAGTCGAACTTCAGTAAAGACAAAGCAATGACAGGCGTTCATTGACCTTTGACCTAGTTCAAATAAAACAGAGTAAAAAATGTGAATTAACAACAGCAATGGATTAATGTCCCTTAAAACGACAGAAAATCTAAAAATGAAAATGTGACAATTTTTTAAAAAATGTGTTAAATAAAAAGACAGAGGAGGGACCAAATTTCATTTTCATCCCTGCACCCATTTTTAACAACGTTTATGTAATTAACAGAAAATGAGTAAAAACGTGTCAGGGAAAGAGAGCCAGGAGGAGAACGGGTGGAATAAATAGCAATGGGCTACATTAACAGAAACCTTTTTTAAAGAAGAGGGCTAATGAGACAGAGCTGCTGTGACTGCAGAATGCTGATGGCATCAGGTGGCGAGATGAAGATGTAATGGCTCGCTCCGAGGGGGGGGTGCCCCAACAGATGCAAAAACAAAGGTGAGAGACGGATAGCGATACAGGGGGTGGGGTGTTGAGGAGGGTGAAAAGCGGAGGTGGGTGGGGGAACGAGAGGGTAAAGGAGGTGCAGGAGGTCTGGTTGGGTGATTAGTGATCTCCCGTGCCCGTTGAGCCTGACTTGTCACAGGTTGACATGGGATGCAATTATAGAGGGGAAGTTTCCCAGCCCCTCAGGCATGTGCCAGCCATGCTGTCACCGCCGGATGATGTGTGGGCTCTTGGCACTGCCAAAGGTGTCACAGGCACTTAGGTGTGCTCAAAGCTGCTACGCTCCCATGAAAATTGGCCTTTGCTTTCCCAGGCGCGGTGGATGACGACCAGGCGTGTGCATGTGCACCGTGCACACGTGCTCAGTTACCTTTGTTTAAGTATTAGTTAAACCCTACTCCACTCCCAACCTTCCCCTGGTCTCAATCTTCCTTATTTCCTCTCGAGCTACAAGGTAAAGCCACAACACTTGTGATTCTGCTGGCTCCTCATGCTGTTTCCCACATCTTCTCCCTTTTCCCGTATCAGCCTGCATATGACTCTGCCAGCAGTGCGAGTAAGCTCTGTAAGACCCAAGGCAAATTACCTCAGCGGGACGCCACACTTCTCTTCCCCCTCGCTTCCTCCTCTTCCTCCTCGTCCTCTCTTTTCAGCCTTTTCTCTGAATGTCACTAATCAAAGTGTGTACCTCAGCACCGGCTGCACGTTGTGGGAGTGCAGCTTAAAACCAATTCAATGTCCTCCACTGTCAGATTCGTGTCTGTTCTACGGTGTGAGGGGAAAAAAACTGCTCACCGAGTCCATTTCTTCACTATGCGGGGAGAAAGGAGAACAGACGCTTTTACCAGAGGACACAGATGGTCACTTTAGTCCAAACTGTCTTTTTTTTATCCTCACCTTTTTTTTTCAGGAAATTGATTTGTACAAAGACTTTCATACTACCATCTAGTGGCTTGAAAGCCATGCTAGTGGGCCATCAGGTGTGATTTTCCACTTCAGACAATTTTTTAGGAGGGGAAATGGCCTGAAATTGGATCCTCTGGCAGCTTGCGGTTCCTCTAAACTAGCCTTGGGCAACACAATACTTAGATGCACCACTACTCCTCTGCTATCATTTCCAGAAAGATCTGAGTTCTACAGATGCCGCCACTAATCGAAAAAGAAGGGGGCGGTGGGGAGATGGTTCCGGGTCTGACGCACAGCTACATCCTCAACAACAATCATTTCTGCACAATCCCATAGAAAGATAATTGTGTAACATCTTCAGAGGAGCGTAAGAAGGAAAGGCCAACTCTGGTTAAGTGAAGCCATGGAAGGTGTTATACTGCAGCCAGTTAACAGGCCTATACGAGAGTCGCTGGGGTCTGTGCTGTGCCCTGTTAGTGTTGTTAGCAATAACTGTAGTGAGCCGGCAGGACGTGTCCCCATGTCCTCTACCTGGGGTCCCGCTGTGATCACACAGCTGGCGAACATATGATGCCTCTTTGCCCCTCATAGTTCACAGCCCAACCCCCCGACCAAGAGGGCCTGATTAAATCCAAGGAACAAGGGCTAATTAAATAAGGTCTGATCAGGGAGGAGTAAATTATTTAACACTGCCCACACATACTGATGTCTCTTCAGATCCCGAACTAGAGACACTTCTTTTTGTTGCTTTTGTCTCCTCTGTTTCAATCTCACTCTCTTTCTTTCTCTTTGTCCGTCTCATCTTTTCTGCCGTTTTTTTACGACATCTGCACCGCTTCCATTGTTCATCTCATTACATGGTGCCATTCAGTGGCCCTGGCAGAGTTGTGAGACTGTCACAGAAACAGATGTAGGACCACGGCTGGTGGAAGATAGGATTGTGTGTTGATTAAAGACATGAAAGGGAGATACGTGCAAGATCCTTTTGAATCAACCGAGACAGAAGTATCCCCCATGCGTACAAGTTTAACCATGGGACAAGCGTAAAGGTTCTTTCTGAGAAAGCCCCCCCCCCCCGACTACTGCTCCCACCACACCCTAACCTATGCATTCTGAAATGAATAACCCTTCATGTTTTATGAGACCCTTTAGAAACCTGCAGCCTGTTAAGAGCGCTTTTTACTGATGCTGTGATCCAAGCGGTACGACCAAAAGTTCACAGGGAAACTCATGTATTCATTCACTCAGCAGGGGATGGCATTTTCCATTTCTTTTCACTCCATGTTGTGGGCTTTTTTCTGACAGCGGTGCTCTCTCTGGGCCAATTTCAGAATTTCTGATCACCCACTGCACCATGCACATCTTTCAACTGCAACAGGGTGCTAACTACAAAACCTAAAGCCCACAAGAAATCACTGACCCATGACAGTACGGACTGGAGGTGGGGGGGGAAAAGTGCTCCATTGCCTTATAAACCCCAATATGTCGCATTTACAATCTGTTGTCATGACACAATTAACCTTGGGGAAGGCTGCAAGCTACCACAGCATGGGAACATTCAAATGCAGCTCTCCATATTCGCTATCATTACAAGGCCTGTACCAAACAAACCGAATGAATCAATTTGTGTACACAACACCAGGCCAACTTGAACTCTAAAAAGAAAATTGGGAGCTTCTTCTGTTCCCGGATGACCGGCATGTTTCTGCTGGAGCCTTCGACATCTGCATCACCACGAGACCATGCAGAGGCCTGATTGACGATCTGAACATGGCCCTGCTGTGCTTACCTTCACTGTCAGAAGAGTCTTAAGGCTCCATTATGCTACGTATCCGTGCCGAGGGACGCACGGATACCACGGACTCTTTTTGATTTATGCTTTTCCGACGACTGTCCGTCTGAAAACAATTCACCGCCAAACAGTAGGTGGCGCAATGGAAGACGAGCTCAGAGAAGCCTACCCCATTTCTGGGAAGAAGTCTACGTGTGTTTATTTACCTCTGTTAGCTTGCCTTCCACACACTGAACCATGGCAACTAACAGACAGAGGCTGTTGGTGCTATCCATATTCGTATCGTAGTTGTGTTTGGATTTTAACGTGGCCGTCTTATGATATACGGAAGAAAACCGGAAGAAAACCGGAAGTTTGAGGTCCGGAAATGTGAAATGCGGAAATGACGTCGTACGGAAAGGACGTCGTACAGAAATGATGTCGTTAGCGAACCAATCACAGCTAAGGGCTGTCCGTAGGCTATCCGCAATATCCACGGATAGTTAGAAAAATCAGAGGTGCACGAAAAGCTCTCCGAGGCGCTCGGAGAGGACGTTCCACGTCGGAGAGGGCGGTCCTATTTGTCCGTATCCGTAAAAATTGAGTAGCATAAATCGGCCTTTTCTGAGGAACTGAATGACTCAAACCACAATGTGGACAATACTCGTTGTTCTCCAGGGTGCTTCTGTGGCTCTTCAGGGCAAACTTCAGACAGGCATTGAAGTCCGAAGATTTTCCTGAAATTTGTTGGGGCAGTATGTGAAAAAGCACAGGTCCCATTCAGTTGCGCTGGGACAGTTCCCAAAACTTTTCCTCGAAGTTCCCTTGGTCAAATGTCCACAAAATTTAAGCAACATGTAATGTAGGTGACTCGGTGTGTTGATTCTAACATGCCAGGGACACGAAACTGAAAGAATACAAATGTGTCGGGGTGAAATAAAGGAAGAATGGATGTATAAGACAAAGACATCAACTCAGAAAATAATGATATCTGAGAGCTTTTGGCGAAATAAGCTCAAACCAGGTGCCACCTTGCCTGTGGGGCAATTGTTTCGGAAACAATCTCTGGCTGCATTCTTCATATCTGAAGAAAAAATTTTGAAAATGTCCAGACACAATATTCCACATAATTTGCAGAGTTTGAGTCTAAAAACGGCTCCAGATTGACAAAAAGATGGTGAAGATCAGAGTGGAGCTATGTACCATTGACTTTGATTGCCTTTCCTGTATTCCATGGGCTTTGGTCGAATTATTGCAGTTGATTACGTACATCTTCCTGCAAGGTGCTGAAATATAAATCTATGGTCTTAAGGAAAGGTAGTAGGGTTGTTTCTTTCTGCTGATTTGGCTGATCAATGTTTAAGGATCATATTGGTTTTGCAGGCTTATGATTAAGTATTCAAAACTGAACAGCAGATATGAGAAGACTGCAGGAACATTAAATTGATTTGTGCAGGTTTTTTTGTAGGTGTGATAATTATTTTACAATGTTTGTTCACTCAACGTCGTTGTAAATGAGGCAAACCTCAACAAGCTTTTCATGTACAAATAAAGCTCTGAATGGTAAGGAATGAATATTCCCAGTTGACACTATGGGAATTTTTCAGGGTTTCTGTTGATGTTTAACATTGCACACAGCTGGTCCACAGTTTTACAGAGAATGACAAAGATGAGTGAAAACTCAATAACGATGGTATTTTGTTTTAATTATCTTGATATTCATCATGGTCGAAACCAAGTCCCCACACTGTGATATTCAAAATTAGAACTAGAGTAACGTTGTCATGGAAACACAAATCAGCAATATGTGAAGCCCTGACATATCACAGAGTAAAGAGGTTCCAGGTACATGAAAAGCATCTTTTAACAGCCTCTACCACTCAGCACTACTTTAATTATTAATGGGTTCTACAGCAGACTGAGATGAATAACTCAATGTGCAGTTAAATATTGCGACACACAACTAGAGAAGAAATAACAAAGGTATATGAATGTGATTTTTCACTCTGTGCTTTAATGCACTGAAGCTCCATAGGCTATGTTGTGTCTGTGCATAATCCAGGGCATGTTCATTATGAAAACAACACTTTACTCCAGTGGCAAAATTATGTTGACCTTTGCAAAATCGAATACTAGCAAACCGTGTCTCATTGTTCAAAGATAATAGCTGTGCAACATCCCCTATAAGGCAGATGATGTTGCTGGCATGCCGAGTGCCAGCCTCGCTGTTGGGTGGGTGTTGGACCAGTGATGACTCATTCTCTATCTGCTTTACAGAGACCTGGGTGACAGGTTTCTGTTTTAGCTGCTGTAACAAAGTGTTTCATGGCGTCGTTGAATCTTTACTTCATTTAGATAAATGATTGAGCAAAATCTCCTTTTGTCTTTGCAACGTCTCGCTGAGGTTGACTCAGCACGGCATGTAAGAGAGGAGGAGGGAGCGAGAGACAAGCGGGGGGGGGGGGATAATTAGAATGAGGGTGAAAAAGAAGGGAGACGGTGGGCCAGCCACCCCGAAGAAGCCTCGTTCATTCCCCAGGGAAATTGCATCACATATTGATCTGTGCTCCCTGCATCTAATGGACACAGAGGGTGGAATTGCTGGTGGCAATTGGGAAATAGCAATGAGAGTAACAAGAAGTCATTAAGGCATAAAGCCCAGGTTAGTCACCTGAGGACCTTTCACCTGCCTTCACACAGTCCTCACAGTGCAAGCTGCCTGAAGTGCCACACATGCCGAGGAGTTAGATTACCAAAGCAGCAGGTTCACAGGCTCAGACGAGCATTTGTCTCCATTACAGCCCTTACACTGGCAAGTAAACAGGGGAGACAGACAATCATTCTACATTACATCCATGACTATAGCACTTTACATTTTCTATCAGCGTAACAGACTCCCTGGGCCATCTCACAATCCTCACATTCATTTTTCACTGCCATGTGCACGCTCGTGTGCACACTCGTGAGAACAGATGGAGCTTTATCAGGGAAGGGATTTCCACGACTGCTATAACATTTACGGCTGATTCTCGAGGGTGAAAACAGCGAGATGCAAAACGAGGTCTGGATCCTAACCCAAATCTGTCATGCCATCAGTGTCGTCGTACCACTTCAGAAGAAAAGAAATGAACGCAACACGCAGCCTTGAGTGCCCGTCTGCGCCCATTCTTTCTCCTCCGAGCTCAACGTCCGATCTGTCCACAGAAAGGGCAGCAGCTACATTTCAACTGTGGCTGAGTTTTCCTCAACAACAAATGTATTCAAAAGGCTTTTTTCATCCCCGTGCTAAAGCAGCAAGAGCAAGACTGAAGGCTAAAGCAAAGCAAACACAAAAGCAAGACCAGAGCAGCCTCTAGAGAGGGAATCCGTGATTATCATTAAAGCCGAAGGAAGTGGGAGGAACAGCTTCACAGTGATTTGAGTTTCTGGGTCTCACTTTGATGCAGAAACATCAGGCTGCAGAAATAAAAGCCTGCTCATTTTTGTACAGTATTCTCTGGCTTTTTCAACACCTAAAAAGATTAACCTAACATTAAGATTAAACTCTGTTAAGTTTCCTTTAAGCACAAAAGGACTCACCGCCCTGTACAATGTCAATGTAATTTTCAATCAATTTGTATGCCCCTTTCAGCTAATAGCAGCTCTAACTCTCTGTATTACATTTCAGATACTTCATTATTCTTTGAGGCGTGTGGACAATTTCACACATATCAGGCACTTACCTGCATGTAAATTATTGATCACCTACCAACCTCTCACATAAAAAAACCAAATCGACTCAGTGCATGCAAATAAGGTGCCACAGTCAGGCGAGGTATCCCTCCCCGGTGTCAGACTGCCGGTGATTTTGATTTGGTGCCATTTGGATATTAAGTGCAGTGGATATTGAGCGCTATTACAGCCGGGGACAGGCAGCACATCAATCTCTGTCAGAGAAGTGGAAAATCAGCCTGCAGACAGGAGTCGACGGCAGGGAGCTACAAAAAAAACCCATATTTCAAGATCGTCTTTTCAAGTTAGCAATCTCACACGCTGCCACTGTTGGTCAACAGAGCAGCGGCGTGTGTGGCGAGTGCAGTTTTGTGCGTATTTGTTGAAGAATCTACATTGCTCTGGCTATTTCCCCCGGCAGTCCCAGTTTTGGCTGCCTCTCACGGGATCCCACCACCATCCTAAAAAAGTTACCTGATGAGCCACTGTCCTCACAGGAAACGGGGGGGGGGGGGGGGGGGGGTGTAGAGAAGGGGGGGGGGGGCTCAGTGTGTATGTGTGTGTGTGTGGTGGTGGTGGGGGGGTAAAATACAGACACAGAGAGAAAGAGAAAGCTCTCATTATTTCTCCCTAATTGTCCACGAGTGACCCTCCTGATTCCCCCCTCTGCAACCAGGTACGGTGCCTCATTACAGGCAGACTCCTCAGTTCTCCCGGGAGAAACTCATGAAAAGGCCATGAAAGGCTTCGTCTGACAGGGGCCAGCCAGACTGGACCAATTAACAGGGTTTTTCTGTGCTCTGACTCGCCACACTGCAGTTTGCAACTCATCTGCGGTGCGAGACTTGCAGACAAGACGTCCTAGGTCAGGTTGGGATGGTTTGTTCAGAAGGTATAAGGGCTAAGGGATGAGGCCAGTGTCATTCAAGCCACTGCTTCTGTTCCATTTACCGCCTCTTGCCGTCTTGTTTTCCAAATTAAAAAAAAAACCGGCTAACTTTTAAAAGGCTCGTCTTTTAGAAGGAACGTTAACTCAAAATTAATTAGCATCGAGAACAAGACCATTTATAATCAGGGCGAGAAAAGTCTTTACCACGAGAACTGCGACACAGACTATCGAAAGATTACAATATAGATGTTTTCTGATGCCGTGGAATCATTGCTCCATCAAGGCTAAATGTAATTGTCTCTGAGCCTCCCAGTACGAGGTGACTTAGTGTCTGTCTGAATAAATGACCCAGTCAAGGTGAGCTCCCTGTGTCAGGCCAGGAGCGTCAAAGACAAACCACGCAACCTTGCCACGGGGCCCGCTTTCCTTTCACCCGGAGAACTCCTTTTTCACTCTCCAAGGCTTGATGCATTCAAGCCCATCCTGATCGTTGTAATGACCGGTGAAAAAAAAGTCATTCAGAGAGCCTCCTGTCTATTAGTGACATGAAAGACAAGACTTTCAAAGAAGATTCTCCTTCCTCTTCAGGTCTGAAAGAGACAGACATTCTCTTCAAGGTCACATCAGTTTCCACTGGAGTGATTCAAAGCAAAAATCACCTGAACGTAAACAGCGCTGAGTGATAGAGTGGAGGACAATGACGGGCGCCGGCGACAATGATACCACTCTGCGCAAGAGTCTGTGACAATTGCGAGGACGGGTGTGTTTTGGAAAGAAAAAGAGGAAAAGGGGAATTGGGGGGTGGGGCTGGATGGAAGAGGGGTACTGATTGGGTTGCCGTCTCATGGGGTGCGTGTTTGCCTGCAGGGAAAGGTCACGGGAGGGAACAGGAGTAACGAGGTGTGAAGGGAAGGCACTGTCCTCAGCTCCTGGGCCCTAGGAGACAGCCCCAGCAAGGTGTTAATGCAGATGCTGCAGCCTCCCAGGTTCTTGTTTATTGCACCTTTCAGGGGAAAGCCAGCCTGGAGTTTGGCCATCAGTCAATACGGCAGGAAACATGCTAATCAGAGGCAGCGCATCTGACTCCTTATTATTTTGGTGTGTACATGTACATTTCAAACTGTGAACATCTGAGAGACGGGGGTTAAACTGGTGAAAAGGACGCAAGCTCCATGGGATATTTTTGTTCTTTTTCCCCAGTAATTGGCTGAGTCAAAAAATCCAGCTCCCTTGCCCGTCCACTGTTCTGTCAAGGTCTAACCCACCAGGAGCTTCGATATGACCACCTAACAGCTCCACCGCTGCATTTTTAGCATCCACACTATTATTAAATGTGATATGTTGGTATAACTGAAAAGGCTTAGAGACAGGAAGTAGGCTTTATCTGTCACTAGCGGTGTGGGTAATAGTCATGTTTCTCGGAATCAGGAGCACATTTCCACGGAACACTGTCTAAGATGGCCCCGTTTGAGTTTGAAAAGGGGTGAAGAAATAGAGACGTCTTTTAAAATAGTTGAGAGAAACTCCAACGTTTACTTCCTAATTGGGTCTGATCAGTAATTACTTGACTACTAGCAGTAATGCAACATGGCTAACAAGTTACAAGCTTTGATAAACCCCCTTTTCCACTGGTCAAAATACCAAGAACACCCTCTAACATCTGGTTTTTGTCTGTGACATGCAAATGGCTCTGCAGGAGACACAGGTTCAGTAGATCGGCAGTGATGGAATCATGACTTCAGGGGGAATTTTTCCGCCTTCTTTCCATGTTATGTATTTTGTGTTCACAGTGTTTTTCCTTTAATCTGGGAAACAATGCGCTAAACCGATTTCTTCTTTGTATCACACAAGATTCGACACTAGACAGCTAGGCGAGAGAGCTTCTAAGTTTCCGATGCATTGGTTGTCAGCTGGTAAGTGACATTAAACACGACTCACTCGGAAAATGAAAAGAGAAAAGAAAACTCCTCGACTAACAATGGAGAAGGAGTCAGTTGCCTGTTTCATCAATGGTCCAAGAAAAATGAAATCCTTGCTTTTACTCTTCGCCGTTCCTGTTCATTTCTATTTGCTATAAGCAATCAACCGCACCGGGACCCAGGAACAAAAAGTGTGTCGCGTGTGAATTGCAAAGAAATCTGAAAAAGCAGCACCTTATGTAGGTTTTCAGAGGATTTTCATTTCATGTGTCTGCTCCTGAACTGAAGAACAGGATGTTGATTGTGAGAAAAGACCAAGGTGTAGTTCTACATTTTATGTGGTAAATGGTCACTTGTTCTATCATACATTACTCATTCCAACATCACACACTGGGCAATTTAGGGTCAGTATCTTGCCCAAGGTACACGGAATTGGGAGACTGATCTAATAACTGGCTCTCCGGTTAGTAGACGATCCTCTCTTACTCCTGAGCCACAACCACATGCAAATGGCATCACACTTTATTTTGTGAATATGCTGAAATTATTATAGTAACTACCTTTTTAAAAAAATAGGGTGTTATAACAAGTTAGTTGTGCACTTCCTGTTACTGAAACTAATTGTTTGATGTGCCACAAAACAGTCTCAACTCGAGCTCTACACACAAGCCCCATATGATTTTTAATAGTTTCAGTGACTTCATCTCATTGGATTCAGGAGTTAATATCAATACAATGTATATAATATGAAACATTAAACTTCCCATATCATCAAATGTACTAAATTCATTATTGTGATCAATGCCTATATATTCAAGGGAGTTCTGTGTGTGCAGGCCGTGCATGTTTGTGTGTCCAATCAGATAAGAATTCATTGGGTTTTATTTAGGTGGATGATGTCTATTGTGTATGTCTGTGCTGAGCTACATGAGAAGTAGGGATCTCATTTGAAAATGGAAAACAAGTTTGTAATAGTGTCGACTCATGTTTACAGTGCAAACATACGTCTTCTTCTGTGTTTATCAGTTTAGATTAATTTAAACTTTTTGCACACGCAGTCTTTGCTGTTGAATCTCGGTTTTAGAATGCTGCCTTTCTGTTTGTGTACAGATGGTAATTAATATTGGTGTATTCTGTGCTATGTATTTGGTTATATTAATTCTGGTCATGTATTTGATGTTTCCTACATGTTTCATTTGAAAAATATGTCAATATCAACATCAGTAATGCAGATGCACCAGATTTAAAATAATTTTAAAAAATCCGTCATTTTGTTAATATTAACATTGATCATTTCATAATTCATTGAAATGTAATAAGTCTCTCCATAAACACATTGAATTTAAGATCCATATGTACAGAAAAAGAAGCTTTGTTTTGAAAAAGCCGCAGTAAGTCATAAAAAAACGACCTTAACACAACCTGACACGCTACAACCCTTGTTTTGTTTCCAGACTGGTCCCTGCAGCCGCAGCAAAACTGCTGTCCCTCCATGAACTCAACCTGAGAGGGGACCACATGGGAGGCCGACCCTCATTATGTATAAAATATCATTAATTAACTTTATTGAATGAGTCGCAGTATGGTTCCCACCACATAGTTCCCTCAGGGTGCTTTGCCCAAGACCCCACCTTGCCCTGTTCGGAGCCAGTGAGCCAGCATCCTTCACATCAGCCCGTTCTCTGAGCCGAGGCTGGTTCTAGGTGACTTTTCTCCCCCTCTCATCATTGCTTATAGAGCTGCCAGTAATTTATAATGTTGTGACAGTCAAATAAACAGGGCTGCCGCTTGCTGGAGTGAAAAGTCCTGTATTAAAGGGAATCAAAACGGCTCCAAATGGTGCCTTGAATGGAAATAATCTTGGTGTAAGATCTGTTCCGGGCTGGCTAATTTAAATTTGTTCAGGGTGACGGCTTACTGGAAGAGGGACATAATGAAGTCCATTATCATCAGTGGTGCAAATTCTAAAGAACGATAACTCTCATTATCAGCGCTTTCCTGTATACGAAGGAAATATGTTCATCCATTATGAAATGTGCTGAGAATGACAACATGGAGCAAACATAAGACGATGTAAGCTGTGACTCGTCTCTGGAAAAAAAATGGAATGGAGCTCTGTGGAGAGTGGACACGTCTTTTTTTTTGTACAATGCCTTCACTTCCTATATTTAAATGGATAAGGTGATGGTGATTTTCACTACACACAAGAAGCCCGTGTACTGGTTTTTAACACAGTCAGGACTGTGATAGATGTAAATGTTGTATGCAGGGGTATGCAACAGCAAAGCGGGCGTTGCTTTTATTTACTGTGTCTTTTCTTGCGGTAATCTGACATCTGGTAGACCATGCCAGACCTTGAACAGTGTCTTCCCCGGCATTATCTCATAAAAACAGAGCCTTGATAATGCCGTTCCATTAGACAAGTTGTGGAAATAACAATAAGTCATTTTGGCCAGAATGAACTGATAAACAGGAAATGAGGGAAGCCTCCAGATCTGTAACCCACGATAACCACGGCTTTATAAAATCCCAGGGACCAAGGACTTGAAGCCGCTTCTAAAATATATTCACTTCAAAGAGTATAAAAATAAGTTTGGTGCCAGAACAATCATCAAAAATAGGTTCAGTGCCGGTGAAATGTGTCGTTGAATGAGCTGGATTAGAGGAAATGGGAAGGCTAGCTGTTGGGGAGGCAGCTACACACACACACACACACACACACACACACACACACACACACACACACACACACTCATGCTAATGTGCCGTTAACAAGTTAAGAGTACTAATTCAGGGACGAGAGACTGAATCCAACGCAAAGTGATGCACTAATAATTAAGAAACACAGATTTAAGAGTATTTTGCTCCATTTAAAATAATGAATGTGACAATGCAGCCTTTACCTTGAAGCTGTCGCTGCCATTAAAATGTCACGTTGAAAACTTGTCATGCAGCAGGACTGAAAGAAGAACAGGACTGGGATTCCTCCTCCACTTAAAAAAACTAAAACCACCTGAGCAGTGTCTTTACGTCTGTAGTATCTAAAGGCAATTCTGCATTTTCTTGACAAATTCCCAATAAATGCTTTTTTAAGCATCCGAAAGCATAAACTAAAAAAAAAAATTGTTTGATTTCTGCATAAGAGATACTTGATTTAACAAATGACATCCTGTTACATCTCTTTGACATTGTGTAATCCATCCCAATGAAAATCTAGCCCTATAAGTTTGTGTGGTATTAATGTTGTTATGAAAGTATTGAAACTCTGAATGTGATGAGGAAAAAACTCATTACGTTGGTGATGATTTGATTACTAAAAGGATCAAGGACTTAATTTCCCTTTCTTTAACGCTGTGAGATTTTTAATTCATTACAATTGTCAACATTTTGTGGGGGGAAAACGCAATTTCATGAAAAAGAAATATTAATAGTAAATAAAAGGTAAACTTTGTTGTGGCTCTGGACGATGATCCAAAATGTTTAGAAACCAAAGTGGATTTATTCAGTTACTGTACTGTTAAAAAGAGCCTTTAAACTATTTGCACGATTAGTCTCTTTAGTTTTCAGTTTTCCAATGTTTCATATTGATATTTGTCTTTGCTTTTAAGTCGGAAGTTTGTGGGAAATTCCTGTGATCATGTGCTTCCAATCTTAGTACATGTACCGTATATGCAATATGGTGATAAAGCAGCCAATTAGATTGCCCTTCTAGTATGTAGAGTGAATTTGGGACCAAGCAGACATCTCCATGATGGCTCAGTGTGATGGATAAGAATCTAAACGTATAAAGTGCTTCAAGGTTTGCACAGTAATGAAAAAAAGATCCGTATTGTAGCAACAATGCAAATTAAGCAGGTGCATTAATAGCCTTTTTTACATAGCTGTGGTTCTTTTCTTTCTCTGAAACATTACTCCATGTATATATTTGCCAAAGGGCGACAGAAGGATGTCTACTACCCTTCACCTCATGTAAGTGAGGCACCACACACCACATGTTGATCAAACAGTATTTCATGCATGTTTACATATTAAATAGCCTTTCTTGTGCACATGCTACAATCAGAAAATTAAAAGGTCGATCTAGTTGTATTCACACCTTTTTTTTCAAATGATGTTATCATACTGTGTTAGATATATGCTGGGAAAGACAGTGAATGGTTATTGTTTTTGGCCCCTAAAATTCATATCTGGGCCGATCTAATCAGCAGCGATGCACCGGCAGGTACATTGGACGCTGCCCTGGAGGCTGTCGGATGAACTCCGTGACTCCAGCGTGAAAAACCTCAAGCCAGTGCTGAAGCAACCATCCTCTTCATTATATGGAAATCAGATGCCAAACAAAAGTCTCGCATATGAATGACTTTCAAGGTAAGAAAGACAAAGGACACTCGTCCTCTAACGATGCATCCGGTCCCCTTCCCATCACGGAGGGATCTTCGTGTCCCGCACGTTCCTCTTCACCCTCTCCCTCAGGTCAATATTAGCACAAGGAACTCCAGCTACTTGATGTACCCCAGTCAAATTTACCAAACACTGTTTGACTCATGCTATTAAATCTGAAGATGAAAGAATCGCCAAGGGCAAACAGCTCCTAGGGCTATACACTAAATACTCAGACTCTCTACTTTTAACAGTAAGGCACAAATTAAGAATTTAAATGGACCGTGCATATATCTGCTTCCGCTGTGAATATGAATCTGACTTTGAAAATATCATAATTAGTGTCAAGCCTGACATTGTCCAAAGTGTAAAGTCCAGCAATCTTCAGTAATGTATGGCAGTGATAAGCTCATCATTCCCGTGTGATTACTGGGATAAAACCAGGAAATACAAAACAAAATGAACCCGAGAGAGAATAAGATAATTAAGTCAGGAGCCGTAGATGAGTTCTCCAGGAGGGGCCCCGGCTGAGGCCTACATCTATTTTACCTCCACACTATTTACTTTTGGCATATAATTCCAACTCTATTACATCAGATAGAGGAGGACAAATATGACAGAGCAACAGACAAATGGGGGGAGGGGAGGGGGGGGAGGGAGGGTGAAAGAGGTGCCGGGAGAGAAAGAGAGGAGAAAGGAGGAGTGGGGCAGGGGGCGCTGTGAGAGATAGGCAGAGTTGGGCATGATAAGGAATCACAGATAAAGCCTCCAGGGTGCAGACGTGTTCCAGAGAGGAGTGACCAATCAAGATAGAGTGAAAGAGGGGGTAAAAGTGTGATAAGAGTGATGACAGAGTGTAAAATGACTCAGTCAGCCCTGGCAATGGCATTGGCTGTGACCTCGCATTCCTCATCCCGCTCCAGTGGAGTCCTGAGGTTTAGGACTGTGCCAGCTGCTTGTAGGACACCGTTTGAAACCTGCTGATTTCAACAAAAGCTGCCGAGCTGAAAAACCCTCCAGCGCCAGCAGCCACCGCAGGCTCTGACATTGTTTTTACATACGCACGATAGATTTCTGCAAGTTCCCCTCGAATCAAACGGGGGGGAAAAAACGGTAATTTGTCATCCGCCTTCCGAAATGATGCCAGTGTTTCACGTGTGAGCGTTTTATGACCTTGCTGACTTATTGCGCGTTTTG
Organism: Limanda limanda; assembly: GCF_963576545.1. Classification (NCBI taxonomy): domain Eukaryota; kingdom Metazoa; phylum Chordata; class Actinopteri; order Pleuronectiformes; family Pleuronectidae; genus Limanda; species Limanda limanda. The sequence goes on from NC_083652.1 coordinate 5,260,541, forward strand.
TCAGTGCCTTCCATAACACATCGCTGCTACAATAAAATTATTTTGCTCATGATTAAAAGAATCCATCATGGACTGTGTATCGAAAGTGGGATGTGTGCAACTGTCTCCTGCGTCAAAGTCACACGCTGTGTTGACCCGTTCAGCCCAGACATCCTCTCTCAAAGCTCATGTCTGCCTTCTGAAGTGTTTGAACAAACAACCAGTGCTGTTGTTTTCCTGGCAAGGACAGTCTGATATCAAAATAGGCTGAAAAAACCTGTAAAGCTCTCTACCTGAAACTAGGTCTGTTTTTTTTACACACACAGTGTATGGTGTACTAGAGCTACAGAATACCCTTAACTTTGCAGATTCAGGGTGATTTGCAGATTAGCTGTCCTTCACACTAAATAAAAAACATATCATGTAATTTCCTTCCAAAACATTCCACAAAATATTTTACTTACATTTATGTTTATGTTTATTTAGAAGGATCCCCATTAGCTCTCACCTAAGACAGAGCTACTTTTAAGACATACATACAGATATCAAACATTTAAAACATACATTACAATACCAATATCAAACATTTAAAACATACGTTAAATTACAAATATCAAAAGTTAAAATACATTAAAATAATGATCATACAATTTTATATTAGAGATATCAAAAATTAACTTAGTGGTTATGCAGTTTTACCTTTGTCATGATATAAAACACTGATATATCCAATTCCATAGAAGCGAAAACTGCAAACCATGTAATAGAATACTACACATTTATGTACAGTACAACACCATCAACGGACAACAAAATTTAAAAAAAGAATAAAAGAATACAAACAACAGGAGAATTGCATCCCCCCACCCCACCCCCGCCTTAACACTGCAGAGATTTCTGTGTTGTTAACACATCTGACGGACATTATCTGGAGCCAATGTCTGAAAGCAGCTCTAATGATCTGCCAGTGCAACCGTAAAGATTAGGTTGGGTTTAGGCACAAAAACAGCACGATTAGTGTTTGAGAGAGATCCTGCTGAAAAGAATCCAACACTGGGTGGGAAGAGGAAATGGAGCACGAGCAGCAGAATCCTGTGTGTCACAGTTACCTACTTTACATGCATGCACACCAAAACACCCTCAAAGATTTATGTCAGCCATGTTTCAGTGTTTCAGCAAATGAGGGCATTCCTGGTTTTTGGATGAAACAAAAGAAGAGAAGAAAAATAAACCTCCGAGACAAAAGGCCTCTGCAGAGCATGACAACATCTCACGGCATTCATTCTCTCGAGTTATCACTGATCCAAGTTGTTTTCAGGTAAAGGGACGTCAAAGTTTTACAAATGCTGTTTTCAGACATGAACTCTCTGGACCCAATTTTCCAGACGGTTTCTTTTCACATGTAAAATAATGCAGCGGAAGATTGTTTTTCGAGTCAGACACAACAGTCAAAATTCTGAGTAGAGCCAGCAGGAGGCAGAACTTGACGTACAATTTACAATTTTATGAACAGCACAGGCTCTGGAATCTCTGTGTCTTTCCAAGTGGACATCTTCATTGGCCTCTTAAACATAGATGGCTTCTAGTTTTTATTAAAAGATATTCGTATTCTTTCCAACTTCATGTCCGTCACATGTTAGAAACAGCTATAGTTTGAGGCGATTGATAAGTCCGTGGCCTGAGGCGGAAGAAATCCACTTTATCAAACCCAGTACATTTATCTTTCAACCTTGTCCTATCCTACCTATACACGTTTAGTCCAGCAGTTGTATGAGCAGACGGATCCTTTTCTTTTTTTAGACTTCGGCGTGTTAGAGCTCCAGAAAGTGGCCGGCCTTCCTGGACCGGGAGAGGGGGGTGGAGGTCATCTCCCAGACACTCTCTGCCTCGTCTGAACCCGGCGGCCCACTTTGTCACAAGGCTGTAAGACGGGGTGAGAAGACCTTCAGACCGAGGAAGCAGATGACTGCACAAGGGCAGACCTCGTCCATTTTCTCAGACAGTGCTGACTTGCAATTTTCAATTAGCCGAAACAGAAATACCCCAAAAGGTATTAAGTTCAAACTTTTCGCATAATCTCTCACAGAGTTGAACCGCACGCGCATTTAACGAGAGCCGTATAACTCATCTCCTTCTACCTTTGGCCATGAACTTATCAATCACCCCTCGTATAACCACTGTTTCATTAAGTCCATTTCATTGAAATATGGTGCGTACATTAATTCTTTTAGTGGATTCTGAGCCTCTCAATGAGGAGCCAGGTTTTATGGCAAGTTTTAGACACATCCATCACTGTGGCTGTTCTGTAAAATCGGATCCTCGGCTGTATCATCCAAACTGAAAGTCCAGCAGGACCCTGTCAAATCTACGCCACCCTGTATCTCAGGATGTTGTCAGGTGACAACAAGAGACTGGAGGGAAAAAGTTTCTCGTGACAAATGTCTGCGCGGCACCATGACGATTTCCTGGACAGTAACCTTTTCAAATAAACAGCGAGTGGAACAAACAGGACAGGAATTTTTTGGATGTCACCGTAACAAGGAGTAGGTGGAGTTTTAGCATCCGTGCTCGGTGGCGTCGAGAAGGATGACATGTTGAAGCTCCTTAGTTAGATCCTGCAGGGAAACCGCAAATGAGGACGCCACAAAACACATCCAGTTGAAGGAAGGGAAGCTGATCTGGGGCAACAAGTCATTTTTTTTTTTCACCATAAAGGTGCATTACTTACAATGGATTTGTACATTCGATTTAAAATATCAGCAAGATTAGAGGGTGACACACATTTGAACGGATTAACTATTACTATTTAGTTATAATTTGAAAACAATCCCTTTGTCCGGGCTCACTGCAGATCTCAGACAGAAACCCTGGGAACTCTCCATTTTTTCCTGCTGGCATCATACATTTTCATAAGCAGTTGAAGCAGGGGGCATATTTTGTTTTCTGAATAGTTGACAGTTGCAAAGTGCACACATATTGACAGTGATTAGAATCTGTGAGGGCCCACTGCCGATGAATATTCAAGAGCACCTGTCTGCAGCTGAAGCGGCGGCTTAACAATGCGTGGTTGGAGCGTTCACATATTTGAGTCTCTGAGATGGAGTCATGCTACACTCTATAAAATGGGAGCGTGTGTCGGGGTTACCCACTCGTGTGCACTGATCAGAACACACACCTAATCTGGTTGGTTTAGAACGAATTGGGCTCATTAGCGTGGGAAACAGTAGTAAACATTCAAGGCTCGCCTACACATGCAACATGTTTCTGTTACCTTAGATCAACTCAACTACACCACCATAGATTGATTGATAGATAGATAGATAGATAGATAGATAGATAGATAGATAGATAGATAGATAGATAGATAGATAGATAGATAGATAGATAGATAGATAGATAGATAGATAGATAGATAGATAGATAGATAGATAGATAGATAGATAGATAGATAGATAGATAGATAGATAGATAGATAGATAGATAGATAGATAGATAGATAGATAGATAGATAGATAGATAGATAGATAGATAGCATATTGTTATTGATAGGCCTGACATGTCAAGGTTAGGCTATTGGTATTGTTAGGCCCATACAGACAATTATTATTGCTATTTTATCACTAGGCATTTCTGATATTCGGCGTGACACAGTGTCATTTGACATAGGTTTTGCGTTGACTTTAGCAGCTGCACTCTCTCCTATCATTATTCTACACATGTCTTGCGCGGCCGGCAAAATCAGTGTTTCGGCAATTGTATGGGGTTTGCCAAGCTTAGCAATTCTATGAGCAACTACATACGATGCCTCCAGACACTGCTTGGAGACAGTGCTATGCTTGGAGATGGTGGCTTGTTGTTGTTGGAGGCAATCACGTTTACGTTTAAAGAAGTCCACAGGCTTCTCTTTCAAGTCCGGGTGTTTGGTGTCAAGGTGCCTTTTTAATTTGCATGGCTTCATGCTGTCATTTGCCAGCACCTCGGCACACAAAACACACTGAGGACGTTGCTCAGTCGTGCCAGTGACGGTGAAACCAAACTGCAAATAGCTCTCGTCATATTTGCGAAGCTTTGGCTTCTTCACAACTGGCGCATCAGTTGCCTGACTTTTACGAATCAGAAACTTGTCCATAGTACAGTGTATGTGAAGTTAATAAAGTTCTAATTGCAACGTCGTGGTCTTGTGAGTGTGTTTGTATGTGTGGCTGTGAGAGACTTGCACACGAATAATGAATAAGGATGTGCTAGGCAATGGTTCCTAACAAACAGACAGTACACAATGTAGACAGGGACAGTACAGAATAGTATTCAAGTGCTGGTGTTTTATTCATTGTAACACGGTGGGTGATTGAAGATGTAAAGGTAGGTGTTAAAGTGAAACGGGCTAGCTGCAGTTGGAAGAAGTTAGCTAGCTAGAAGGCTAGCTCTTGGGGCTACAAGCTTTCTAAAAAGACTGTGGAGCAAATTACTGTGGAGTGAGTCTTTAAAAAAACTGTTTATAAAGCAATGAATAAAAAAAATTATTATTATTTTTCTTTTTTAAATTTGAGATCCACTGCCTTAGATGAAATGGAACTGTTAATTTATACCATCTCATTCAGGATTTTGTCAGTTTGTTTTTGTCGGCTAGACTTCTGGTAAATCAGTTGAATTCAAAATCTTTATTTTTCATACAGTTGTTTCTTAAATTTCACATCTAAATCTCCAGTGTTGATAAAGTGAGTGGACACTGTCTACATACCTGTGTGCGCTTTAGCTTTTTCTAGGTCTGTTTTATTTATGTTTTACTCCATAGGTCCAAATAAGGGAATTCTTCCTGCTTCAGCACACAATGACATTTCAGATAAAATTGTGTTTCTTACTTGGGGACAAAGGCTTCTCCTGTTTCTGAGCGGCAATGCCCTAACGCACAGAGCCGGCTCCGTTAAGAAGAAATGCTTTTCACCAGTTTGGTGTGGGGAAACGTGATTGGCCTGTGCAGAGCCTTGACCTCAACCACATCCAGCATCTCCCAGATGAACTGCACGCCAGGCCTTATCGCACATCTGCACTGGACCTTGCTAATGCCCTCGCGGCTGAATGGGAGCCAAATCCCTGCGTCCAAACTCGGTGCACAGCCCTTCCCAGAAGAGTGTCATAGTAGCATATTAATGCTGGCAGTTTTGGAATGAGATTTTGTACAATTACAAAACATGTCAGCAACTTGTGATTTTAAAAAAAAATGACCTAGACACTGCGACAAAAGAAGGCCAAGATTCTTGTTATTCTTGACACCGATCTGTCCCTGTTCTGCTGACACGCCCCCTGCTGAGCCTATGAGTCACCAAAATACCAAAATGGGAATGGGACCAGGCAAGACGACTGTGCCTGGGAAACACAAACAACAACAAAAATCCACCTCGCTGCTCACCGCCAAAGTAGAAAGGAAATCAAACCCACCCATCTCTCATGCAAGAATATCATTTGCAGGAATATCATTTTCATCGAATGGAAAAGAAGCACTGGCTTGCCTGTCTACATTTTATAAGCCTGAGAGAGAGTGAGGTCTTCTATCATTACACCGGTTTAATTTTGTTTTAGTTGACTCATGTACAGTGATATAACCTAGTAAATATAGATCCATGTTTTGGATCGCTGCCTGACAATGCCAGCTGGTTCAGTTAAGTGTGTGATGCTTTCTCTGGCACAGAAAGTAAAATAGGTGGGTGGGCGGCAGTGAAGCCATTTCAGGGTCTGGAACTGATATCATTGTTTGTGCAATTTGAAACGTGATAAAATTTGATAAACAAAGACAAAAGGCTGATGCAAAAGGCACTGCATCGTCATTTACCACCAACATCCAGTTAGTCAAAGCAATCGTTAGAGAATTTGATCACAATTTGGGCATTTGAGCTCTGCACTGCTGAGGGCATTAATATCCAGCTACACAATAAGCAGCACTTTAACACCAGCGTCTACAAATCAGATTATCATGAGCTGTTTCTAGTTCAGCTGTAAACCACTATCATGTGTGAAAATGCAGTATTTCGTGTGAAGTGAATGCCGCCGTGCATAGGAACTGTAACCCTGCCATTCTGTAACTATGGAAACAATAATGAGGTCACTGTGCTATTTTAGCTGGGTTTACTTGGAGATCATTACTGACATCACCACACTTCCAGCAGAAGTTTGTGGAAGTTCAGTAAGACAGAGCCTGGATGGAAATGGAGGGAACTCGACACACGCCGAGTCACATTAAGTCGTGGTGTTATCGGGCTATAACCTTGAGTGATCTCACATGGAGCTCATTAGTCACTGCAAACAGCTCAATCCTATTAACCGCCGCGTCGGAATCTGAAGGAAAACGGAAAAATATCCACTTTTTAATTCACATTAATCAAATGTTGTTTGGCCTTCTGAGAAATTCTCCATCTCCAATCTAAATTCTTTTCTGAATTAAACATTTGTTCGGTGAAAGACAAGCTGTGCCGAGAGTGCGAGAGGTCTCCTCCACAGAACACACCTGGGAGTTCTTTTTAATAAAAAGGTTCCCATTAGTGACTAATTGAGCTGCTCGTGTTGGAATAGATTCCTGCTGCAACTTCTTACATTCGCAAGAAGGGGGAGGTCCAGCATCATTTAGTCAACCTATGATATTATCTCCATCAATAAATACATGTCCATTAAATCAATAACCTAATTAAAGGACGAAAGCTCCAACAAGCTCCAAATTACACCCTACAGAGGAGTTGTCAACCACAAGAATAAAGGTTGATCTGCTCTGCCTGCTCATAGATCCCTCAGGACAGGGAGGGGAAAGCGGTCAGTAGCTAATGCTAAATATACAACTGTAACTGTGACATTTACTGTATGTTTGAGACGTACGTGTTCTTTTAAAATGAATAAATACATTCCCTACAACCAGCAAGCTAATGTGTTATTTCCATAGACTCTAAGTTAGATGGACGACCTGTCTCACACACCTCTTCCGACTATACCTTGAATAAAAGTTTAAACTAACAATTTAGTAGCACTTAAATGACACTTATTTATAACACCCTGTAGTTTGGCTTTCTTGATGAAATTGTACTTTCTTCATCATTGTTGTTCTGGGTTTTGTTCCCTCATGGTTGAATGCACTTGCTTTGGATAAAAGCGTCAGCTAAATGAAATGTAATGTAATTACCAAAGTGTTGAACAGGCTTAATATACAAAAAGAGAATATACAGAATATATTATATATATATTTACAAAGAGAATAACAAGACAATATAAAAAGCTATCAAACTTTCAACATCATGAATATTTGCAGATTACAATATTGCACACTAGCAGATGAAATCAAGGTCTCACACTCAACTTGAATTTAGAGCCAGTGAGAAGATGTAGGTCTTAGGGTATGTAGGCAATGATTCTCAGAACCAAACTTATCAGAACTATGAACACTTGAACATAGGTCAGTATTTTGTCAAATACGCTAACATGGATGAGGCAGGATATATGATCCATATTGTAGCCAGCCACCAGGGGTCGATCGAGACCCTTATGCTTCCTGTTTGGGGAGCTGTCATGTCGTCCATATTCATATAAAGTCTATGTATATTTCCAGTTGCCATATATTAACCTCCAAGCCACAATTTGACAAATATAGCAGTCGGTTTAGTGTTGGTGAGTGTCCCCATCAGGAAACAATGACAGAATCTGTCATTTGTTCATACACCTGAAGTGACCTGTTTTTGTGTTCACCTGACAAGGACCTCTTGTGGCCATGCTAATTATAATAGATGTCACTCAGGAGCAAAAGCGGAAATATTGTGACGTTAAAGCATCGCAAATAATAGAGGACGGCAGGGTGACTGGCAAAGTCGCCAAATTGCGATCACACACTTGATATGGGACACTGCTGTTTACATCCCTTATATCAAGTAGTTCTTGTAGCTAAACCTACAATCATGTCAAACATTTTTTTTGGTCAGTGTCACAGATTCAAATGTTTTGAAAGGCACTTAGGACATTGTGCCGGGACATCGAATGACGAAACGTTTATTTTGTTTTTCATTTTAAAGAGGCAATATCCTGAGACCTGTTTTGTCATTTGGTTTGGGGGGGGGGGACTTGTGGGGAGTCATGTTTGTGAATGGTTTGACCTTGTTGTTGTTGTTATTCAGTGAAAACATAATTGACCCAGTCAGGTGATATGAGCGTGACTGCTGTTCTTGTGTGGGTCATTATTTCTATTTGTCTTAGTTATTTGTAATATCATTAGTAAAAAAAACATACAACTGGAAATATGTTCTGAATTACAGCATTTACTCCACAGACACTGGGTATTTTTTCAATTTATTGTCTGTTTATATTAATTCAAGGGGTTTGCTTTAAGATCAAGGAACTGTTAAGCTGCTTTCAAACATGGACTGAACTCTGGTGATCCTCCGCAGTTTCTCCGGAGGACGTAAATGCAAATGTCTGAATTATGAGCCTCCGGACTTTCTCTTGTCCTCATCCACCTGACATGAAGCAAGCAGAATTAGGTGTGAGGACACAGCACGGGATCCCACGCTGGATTCAGTGATTGAGTCGGGCGGTTGATGTTGACGCTTCTAACACGTGATGCAAAAAATAAAAATAAAATACCTCCGGGGGAAAAAGCGGTGTCGCACACATGGAAGACACCGACAAAGATGTCAAGAGTCTATGTGGCGATAAGAGCTATGATCGGCGCAGCGGAATGAATATGTTACATCTTGCTTCTGCATACAGCACCACCCCTCACCTGAATCTTTTGGATTTGTTGCTGCGCGAACGTGTCAGAGCTGAGAACCACCCACTGTGTTGTGCATGTGTGAAAGGGGCAAATGCGGAGAAAGTCCGGACCCAATGCTCCAGGGATCCTCTGCAGGAAATGTCTGAAGACGGCTTTATAGTATAAGACAAACAAATTTGGAAATTTTTGTTTCATTCTAATGAGTGCTTCAGCTGCAAAATAAGCAGCACTTACACATTACTGCCTATAAAACAGGTTAAATAAGATAATGAGCTATTTTTGCAACTGGGAAGTTAATCAGTAGTAGGTAAGGAGTATGTTGGGATTAACCGATTTTATGATTACCGCAGTTTCATAACGTCGCGGTTTCATAACCGTAAGAATTTAAAAAAATACGATATCTAACTATAATGTCCTGCCTCACGCGACTTACGTAATTTGTGTGTGCACCGTGCCGTGAAATGTCCTCCTCTCATTATAAATGTATACTGAGAGGTAATACTATAATAAGCCCATGAAGAATGTGAGCTTGAACCAACAACTTACGTTGGTGACCCTTCACAATTAAAGTCCAAAAACAGATACAAGGTAACTAAATAAAATAGTTTACATTATTTATTTTTAAATAGCCAATGGTAACACTAAAAAAACGTACTAATAAAAACTCTACAAATTTAATATTATAATAATAAATGTGTATGTTCATTAGATATATTTTTAGATTTATATTGCTTGTTGTGTGTATTTTTCTGTCTATATTATCAATAACGGTGAAACTGTGATATTTCCTCTGACAATAATCGTGGCACCAAAATGGTATATTGTGACATCCCTAATCAATACCAAGCATGTGAGTATAAGAAATGAGACATTTGCAACCGGGAACCCTTTCAACAAAAACAGAGTAAGACGAGTCTACAAATATGGTGAATGTGTCATTTCCCCACATATAGTGGATATAACGTTCATTTTAATAACATTTAAATAAAATAGCATTGTAGAGCTCCTTTTTAATTTGTTTATGCTGCAACTGTGCAGTGTTTATTATGAGGACTAAATGAACAAGATGTTGAGGAGTGAATTACATAAAAATGCACGACAGTCCTCGTCCGTCTGGGTCAGATTGTGGCTCATAGATAGCGACACTTAACAGTTTGCACACATTCTCCGAGCATCTGAGTGAATGTTGTCCCCCGTGTGTCGGCTCTGTCCTTAACCATTTGTACTCTGGTAATGACTCCAGCACGCTGTGTTCACCAGATCGAAAGGGAAGAGAAGATGGGGGGAGAGGTAAGAAAGGAAGCTTATTGTACAGTTAAGCTGCAGCTGCAGTTTCCATAACAACTACCTGCAAAAACCCTGCTCCCTCGACCATCATTAGAATAACATTTTTACTCGTCCAGTAAGCATTAGCGGAATCTACATGAGCAATGAGATGGGAGTAACACAAAAAAGAGTGTTGGCGTCCGTTGGAGCTATCATTTGACAGCTGTAGTCGGGAGCCTTTTTTTTCACAAGAATATCCAACGCTGTAATTACAGAAAAGGAATTTTGAGCCGTGTAGTTTCCTTGGAAAATGTGTAAGCCTTCCAGAGGGTTGTTGTGCAGGAGTTTGGCACAGCATTTTCTTCATGCCAGGTTTGGTTGACAATGAAACCGAAATTCAAAAAACCACGCTGCACATAGCTCAGGGCTTAAGAGGCAGGCCCTTGATCATAACCTCTTTTATTCTCCCAGCAGGAACTCAAGCTACCAACTCAAGGAAAAAACGCGTCTTTCCCATTCAGCCCCTGCTCTGATCATGCATTACAATATCAACTTGAAAAGGGGATAACCGAGAGTTTAAAGATAAAGTAAAGCGAGACGAAACGCATTAAGTGGTGGCTAGTCCAGGGTATCATTTAAATCAGCGCTGATGGCTTCGTCGCTGCCAGGCTGTATGGACTGTAACCTTGAGCGGGGGCTGGTGGGGCCCTGGTGACCAGGGAGGGGATGGGGAGAGGGATTGGCTCTTTTTGCATTCACATTCTGCTCAGCAGGCACCCGGGGGCTATAACCCTGACAATCCGTATTAGGTGATCCAAAGTCACCATTAATATAGAGCACTGGGCCATACTATAACCTTACACTTCACATCTCCGGGGTGTCCTGAACTGAGAAAAAATTGTACTTTCGAACAATCACTTGGGAGGACTTTCAGAAGTGACCTCTTACCAAAGTCAATCCGTTTGGTTTCTCTGTGTTTTTCCCCCTCCCTCATTCATTTTTATCTGTGTTTGCCGTTCCCGCTAAATCTCTCCATCTCTCTCTGGCTTTGCGCGGCCGCTCCGGCCTCGTGCTCCGTGGCCGCTCGCGTCAGAAAGGCTATCCCTCCTTTACTGGATGCATTTAAAGATTAGGGCCAAAACACAGGTTGAGGTAGTTATGCGACCACAACTTCAGCGGCTCCGGCCTCCGCTGAACCTACGGCAGAGTGAGGAGGACCAAACATAAATAGGTCTTGTTCGTGAACGCTCTCACACAAAGGTAAAATTCAAGTAACAGAGAGGCAATCAGAAGTTAAATTTCAGAAAACAGTTTTTGGTTATGTAGGTATTTATGAAGGAAATGCATTACATAAACCACTGCCACTGCAGATGAATATGTATCCATCCATTCTGTTACTCATCAGTCCAATCCCACACAACTACAAGGATTAGCTGAGGAACGCTGCAGAGGCATTTTTCGTTAGCGACTCAGATCGATACATCCTCAGCATATTTCCCCGACAACAATATCAAACAACTGTACGCTGCAGCTGCATTATGTGTGACGTAATTGGTTTGAGAGCGGCCATTTTGAATCCTCCTGTTTGACGTTTTTGTCCAGCAACATCTTTTTTGAGACCAGAAGTGGACCCTGCCCACCTACACCTGGCACCTGCAGCCATTAGACTGATTAAGTCAATCACACAGTATCGACACCCCAATGTCTACAGTTCTTTATCATCTATTTGAATCTAAATGGGACCAAAATCTACAAAATGAACATCATGCTGTACTTAAACTAAAGGTTGAGACCAAAAAACTCCTCAGGAAAATGTTTGCTGATGTTGTAAATCAGGTGATAAGTATCCTAGAGTCATTTTCTTAGTCAAAGACTTCTACAGAAACTGACTTTGCCCACTTATGGTCATTCCAGAGTTTACAGATTTCAGGAACATATTGGCTTCACTTTCCAGAGTCTACATCCATTTTTATAAACAATCAATGGCTCACCATGTGTTATAGTACCATGGGTGTGGATACCTGATGAAATAATGAAATGACCAGATATAATATTCAGCCCCGGGTCAAGCTTGGTCATGCTACTTAATTTTTTACAATGCAGGTGGCATTGTTCACAAGGCTTGGTTCAGATTCGGAGTAAAAAACAGAGTCAGGTTCCAGTGTAGTCGGACAGGAAACGGCAGCCCCCTAAAGCACTAATGTGAATTGATCTGCTGATGCCAAACTATGTCATGTACACACAACCTTCACACTAACTTAGGTCTTTCCACATCTTAATTGAACCCTTAAGTTGAATTAGTTAGTTTTCAATTGTTATTCACCGTAGACTGATCAAATGAGGCATAAGTCTAATTTTAAGATTCGATTTTTACTCAGTAAAGGCTCTCACTACAGTACAGCCACAGTGGATACAAAGCCATGGATACAACGAAGTCCACAGTGTAAACTAAAGTGAAACAAAACCACATTTATTTTTAAATATTAGAACAATCACCATAAATAAATATGATCTTCCCAGTTGTCCTAGAAGCTGGGAGCTCCCACCGGCCCCACGACTACACTGAACGCCACCAGACTGGAAATTTGGCTCTGACGTTGCTGGATCCTTTTTAGGCAAAAATGGGTTCCACTTTTCTGCACAACAAAGGGAGAGGGTGCTGTTCCTCTGGCAGCAAAACAACTGAAGCTTTTGGAGTTTCTAATAATAGCAGATGGAGGACAGAACGGGAAAAAAGGCTTTCCCTACATGTTTGTTTTCTTTGCAAAAATCTAAGAGAATGGCTGTCCCAGGGGAGGGTGGGCAAGGGGGGAACAGCCCTGTGTGCGACAGGAAACAGAGTGGTTTGTGGGTAATTCAGTCGTTTGGAAAAAGACTTGCAGTAGTGTGAGAGAGAGGTGATTTCCAGTAATTAAAGGGAGGTGTCGTGATGGATTAGATGATGATATAATCATGAAAGGAAAAACTAAATATATCGACAGACGACTGTTTTGGGTGGAGATGAGTAGATTAGAGTCTTCTACCCTCAAGAACAAATACTTATTTCAGGATTTCACCGTATGAATCCTGACATAAGAGGAAAATAATTTATTCTTTTATAGAGAGTTGGTTCACTGAATTCTTTTCATATTTGCAGTTAGAAAACATTACATTAAAGGACAGCAATCACTCTGTGGCAGTATATGGATTCCGTTCATATGTTATTCATGTTACATAAACATAAACCATATGTTGGTTGGCCCTGGGCAAGGAGGAATACATGAATAAATAAATGAAATTGCAATCCTCTGCTGTAATGTGATATTGAAAATTCTGTTTTTAATACAACTGCAGAAATACCTGGTCTGTGTCCGAATGGTTGTTTTTTATACGAGTTGGATTTTGCAAAATGTAATACAGAGAAACTGTTTGTTTGACCTTTTTCTGTTGTTAGAGTTTTACAGTGGTGCATGTGTTTTCTCATTGGCATTGTTTACTGTTAAAGGGTCAATTCACCCTATATGTATTTGTGCAAATATGAGTGTTTGTGCAGAATGTCATATGCAGGGACATTTTGACACCACATCACAACGCCACACGCCGGGCCCTATGGGCACCTAGCTCCTACTCTGGCACGCCCTTAACAATGTCAGGAGAAGCAAGAGGGAAGGCGGATGTTTGCTTCATTACATTACATTACATTTCATTTAGCTGACGCTTGTGTGTTGAGTGTTTGGCTCGCAGGGAGGGAGCATCAAGCCGATTGGCAGAAACAGAGGAGAGTGAACGGGTGGGGGTGTAAGGTTTGACAATGTCCTGGATGTAGACTGGACCTGATCCATTCGCAGCACGGTACCCAAGTACTAATGTTTTGAAACGGATGCGGACAGCCACTGGTAACCAGTGAAGGGAGTGGAAGAGCGGATGAGTGCATTTTGGGAGGTTAAAGACCAGTCGAGCTGCTGCACTCTGTAGACCTGCCAGGAGGGAGTTACAATATTCTAGGCGTGAGATGACCAGGGCCTGAAGCAGAACCTGCGCCGCCTTCTCAATGAGAAAGGGACGTGTTCTCCTGATGTTGTGCAGCATGAATCTACAGGAACGTGTTGTTACAGTAACTTCATGCACGTGAAGCTGTTGACCAATCACAATGGGCCAGCTGTCCAATCAGTGCAGGCTGATTTTCATTTTGGTGGCTTTAAAGAGACAGAAGTGTTTCACAAAAAGGCTAAAAAAGAGGAGCTGCAGCTAGTCTACTCAGTATTCTGGAAAACAATGTGAAGTAACAAATAGAATTAGGAACCTGAGTATGACTAGATTATGGCTCTTTTGATTGTCAATTGTGATGTGAGTTTACAGAAGAAAGTATACAAATATGTGTCCTTTGTGTTTATGTTATGGTGAAAATGTCAGATGTATATTGTTCAAGTTTGCATCCTTATTTCATATCAATAATCGTATTAGTAGATAAATCAACAGTGACTTTTTCAAAAATGAATCTTTCCCTAAACTTAAAGAGTTGATTTTAGTGTGTAAACGCAACTATTAAGCTTATCATGCTTTACTAGAAAATATTTTAATAAAAAACTAACGAAATTGGTGGATTGGTACATTTGTGACAGAAGATTCATTCCTTGAACATAATTTTGAAGGTTTTAGTTAATTTACAATGTATTTGTGGATTTCAAATACAATGTTAAAGAAACATGATTATTGTTATGTAGGAATAATTAATATGGATATATATAATTAAAGCTAACTATTGACACCATGACACAATCAAAAAGTACAAATGGAGTTATGACTTCACCAACAGTAATTTACCTTTTACTCTGATATACACTGTGTGAAAACCATGAAGAAGCAGGAGTGCGCTGGTCGACAGGCTTTCATTTAAAGGTGGAGCTGCCTTTGGCGCCTGTTGCCCTGATTTGATCTCGAGTTCAATTTGATTTCTGTTTTGTTGTCATTGGTCTAACACTGACCAGCCCACTGGGGAGAGCAATGAAGTTAGTAATTCATCTCAGAAAAGGGCAGTGTCAAACCCAGCCAGTCGCTAAATATAATGTGCTGCCAGTGATTCATGAGATCTGGAAACCAGGCTCACCTTTGACCTTTGGCCTTTTTGGAAATGGGTAACCTTTGCCAGGTGACCCATTTGAGTCCCCACACTGGCTGCGGGGACGTGTCTTGGGTCCGCTCTGCCTTCCAAATATATCAGCTCCTACTGTCATGATGCCTTTAAGCAAGGCAACCGCGGCAACGTAGGGGCATGCATGCTCCGTTCACCGAAGAATTATTTCAAGACACAATATTTAGCAGAATTATTCGGGGATGGAGAGGCTCTTTTGTTCAGAGGTGTATTGTGAAGAAATCACAGATTGGAAATTAGACTGCCAACTGGCTTCAGGGAGGGTCAAAGAATACGGCCCACCTGCCAGAACGGGGGGCAGATTAAACTCGCCTCTTCCTCAACACAACTACTAGAAGCCACCGTGTGCCCTCGGGGGGGTTGGAGAGGCGATGGCGGTGGGGCTGGAGGTGGAGGCTTGATTATAATGATTGGCACCTATGAAAGAAGGTTTGGGCAAGTGCCACGGACCATATCAAAGAGGATCAGCTGGGGCACAGTGTGACCTGACTGTTATTAGGTGCCAAAATGAAATGGCCGCTCTATAGCCCTTCAAGAAATCATTTAACCAGTCGCTTCTGAGAGAAATGCACGCATGCATGCACACGCTCACACTCATAAAGTCAGACAGGTGCACACAAACACACACACACACACGCACACACAGTACAGTTGGACAGTGAAGAGTAAAGGTTGCTCGAATATATTAACCACACACTGAAAGTGGGGAATGTGCTGAGAAATCGGGTGTCGGAAATCTGTTTGTCTACAAGCATAGAAAGGTTGTGCGGAAGGATTGAATCATGTTGACGGGGCAAAAACTTTAAATGCGTCTCGGCGGTAAAATAAAATGTCAGAGCCATGATTTACTGCAGAGGCTGTGAGACGGACGTTGACCTTATGTGGTTTATAATATAAATCGTATACGCTCAACTTATATTATTTCGGTTTCTAAATTGGATGTATAATACTGAGTGAGGTAGGTTGGTAGGTTTGCTGAGTGATATTTGACAAAGTGTTTTCAACTCAACGTCAACTTACTAGCTTTTGTGCACAACTCAAAGTTTTCAGCAGATGGTGATTGCTCAGTCCAGGTTTCAACCATAGACTGTAAATAAAAATGGATGACATGATGGCTCCCAAAAATGAAGCCAAAGATTAATGTTCGCCACCTGGTGCCGGGCTGCAATATAGGTTTGCGCCTCCCCCATGTTAAAATATGGGAGATGGTAAAATTCATATAAAGGTGTTTTTTGGTCTTTTGATAAAAAGCATTGAAACATCATGATTGACATCTGTGAGTAGTAATAGGTCAATCACCTGTATCAACGGAACATTGATATCGTGACTCCTTCCCCCGATTGTTACTGTACAGACTCCAAATGCACAAGATTGAATCAAAGACTTATTTAGGAGGGATGGTTTATAGCTGCATAGTGCGTTACATACAGTATGTGGTGTCATTAATTCTGAGCAGAGAAAAAGGTCTCTACTCTGACAGAGAAATGAGGAAAAGCGATTTGTCTAAATCTCGTTGCCTGAGAAGCGAAGGAGAGGAAAATTAAGCGATGAAAGAAGAGCAGAGGGACCAAACATCTAATATGAATTTGGGTTTAGTCCTGTGAGCTCGAACATTTAATCATGGATGTTTTTTATCCACCAGTGTAAAAAATAAGTTTAGTCGAACCACTTGCCAGAAGGAAGTTTGCCATCAATCTATATTAACTTCTTTGCTGAGACACAGATCCTTGTCATCTAACCCTGAAACGTCTGAAAAAAGGTATGGGAGCTGGAACAATTCATACCTTTAATGAAAGGGAATATTATCTGGTAACTTTATTATGTTTTATTTATTATACTCAATTAAACAAAGCTTTGCAGAGCCAAAGTCCATATCCACTTCTCTTCTCACAAAAAACACGACGCACTTCAAACAATCTGTGCCAATATATGTCTCTGTGTTCTGTCTGTTCTCCGTCTAGTACCTAGAAGCCTGGACTTTACTCTAGTGTTGAAGCGTCCTACAGTTTGTTCATGACAAATATTTCCTGTCACTTAGCGGCACCCACACTCTCCAGGCGCAGCCCCTGCTCATCAGCCATGTCTCTGTGACCATTTCTTCATTTGTTGTGTCTCCACATTGGCCGAGCCGGCCGTCCCCTTGAGAGACCGCTTCACTCATGACTTCCATTGTTGTGTCTCGGCAGTCCTCTGGCCTTTGCACAAACATATCGATCACTTCCACCTCCCCTCCTTTGTCACCTTTTCTGTCCTGGGCTAAAAATACATTTTCGCAACCAATCCGTGTCGCCAGCGACCACCTCCAATCCTCTCTCCTTCATCCTTTGACCCCTCTCCTCTCCGGCTTTAATCCTTTCCATATTTCTGTCTCAAATGTTTGTTTCATCGAAATCCTTCTCTCGACCTCCTCAAGCCTCTGCAACCTTAAGATGCCATTGCTGTTATTCGGAGGTCAGAGATCTCCTGTGCATTGCGGTACGTGTTTCGCATTGGATTCCTTCGTAAAAAACCCACACATGCACCGACTTCCAATAAATGCTGATTGCTGTGCTATAAGGCTCCTTTAGCTCATAAATACGCGACAGCCTCTGGATGTTTACAGATCCAAGCACTTTACAGGGGTCAATAAAATGAAATTGCTGGTCAAAGAAGTTGTTGGAGTATGACTTAAGATATAAAACTCGAACTATGACCTGATTTAAACAACAAATAAATAACACAGGCCCTCACAGCCCTTGTCCCATACAAATGAAATCTATTGTCTTTATCTAATTGTACCGCAGGGCTCAGTCGTCTGTCCAAAACAGTGTCTTAACTCTGCCCTCATTTACCCTCATTGATGAAATCTCACCTGTGATTCTCATATCCTCTTATCTCGCTGACAAGACTAAAAATAACAAACGCGAAGGTCACTGCAAAGACGCCGCGCTTCTCCTGAAAATACTAGTTTGGGTTTCATAAGGCTGAAGTAGTAGCAATATTGTCCAGATCAGTGGACCACATGCATACCCTCGGTAGTACAACAAAGGTCTCTTTGAGGGAGGCTTTGGTGAGGTCAAAGCGGCAAAGACCTCGAGTGAAGTGTCTCAGTCAAGGCGCTGCTGAGGCAGGGTCACCTGATGGGCAGTGCCGTCTGCTCCGGAGGGTACTTAACCCTGGATGAGGAGCTAATGGAGGGAGTCATTCAGAGCAGTCATCAGAAGCAGACTAACCTTACTGATTTAAATAGGCATCCACTCGCAGATACAAGGACAAGTAGATAACTGCCGAGTGCTACTAAGCCCAAAGGTCCCATAAATAACACTCAACAATATCTATGGAATAGTTTTGATCTTCCCTGAGCGGAAAGTTAGGGAGCATAAATTAGGCTCGGCTCAGGCCTAGTATTAAAGGGATAGTTCACCCAGAAATGAAAATGCACTCATAATCTGCTCACCCCTATGAGTGTTTGAGTCCATAAAACAGTTTCAGGGGTTATGGTGCAGCCAAATCCAATACAATTGAAGAAATTAGTGAATTATCTTCAGACGTAAAACACATGCCATGCCTCCATACTGATCGTGTGGGATCATACGAGTGTCCGCAAGCCAACAACATTCAAATTGGACTCGAAACGAGGTAATTAACAACGTGTTTTAAATGTCCGTTGATATCTACCTACGAGGTGCATTCAGGTAACGTCGGAGATACTAACGTCCACTTCTGGTGGACTTTCAGGCTAAAAACACTGGAAATTATCTCGTTTCAAGTCGAATATGAATTCCAGAGCTTACAGACCCTTTTGATGACACCACACAAGCATGTTATGTTTCTTCTGTAGTTCTTCTATGTCTGAAGATAGGTCACTAATGTCTTCAATAGTTTTGGATTCGGCTGCAACACTGTTTACCCCTGAAACCCCAAAAGTGTGTTGTGAACTCAAACACTTCAACCACCCCTCCATTGCATAGGGGTGAGCAGATAATGAGTGAATTTTCATTTGTGGGTGAACTATTTCTTTAATGTCCAATCTGAGCGATGTGATGCCAAGTTGATCTGTTTATACCTGACATGAAGATGCGTCCTGAAAGTGTCTCCTATGACCTCTTGTGATCAGATCCCACTTCCTGAACTATATGTTAATACACAAGTACATCATTTGTGTTTACGAAGTCCAAATAATGAGGTTCCTACCCGGTTTGAGTTTACAGATGTGTCCAATGACAAGGATTGTGTGTGTGTGTTTGTCGATGAACTGCACATGGGTCTACGATGAAGAGAGATTTTATATTTTACCAAGATACATGAATTATTCTCTGGGTTAAATATGGTGATTAAAAATTCCTGCATCCGCCCCCTGATCTGGATCCACACCAAAAGTAAGTTCTTTCCTGACCCATAACACATCCTTCCAGCAATTTTCATGCTAATTTGTCCATTCGTTTTTAACATTATCTTGCTCACAAACAACCACAGAAAACAATCATCAAACTACAACATCACAATACAATGCCCATCTCCAGCCAGGCCCAACAGTTTCCTCGTTAAAGCACATTCAATTTCCCTCGATTTTACTCTGAGTTGCATTAAGTCGTACACAGTCCCAGATACAAACCTCCTCAATGTGCAAGACTCTTTTCATCTAAAATCTTGAATTATTTTCTTGCAAAAATAACAAAAATGCCCCAAAACAACGACCCGCCTGAATGCAATCTAGCTTACAAACTGGTTCAGCTTTAGAATGTACAAATTGATAATTCTCAAGTCTTTTTCTTTTTGTTTTTCTTCTTTTTACTGGTTTGGTACATTCTGAAGAGTGTGTTGCATAAAGAGCTTGATTTGTCAGTTGGTGTATAATCTAACTTGTAAAGAAACAATGAATCTTAAATCTTTCCCCTAATAAAAACAAAACAAATATAAAGATTAATAGACACGTTTTGTTAACCAACAAACAAACAGCAGGGGGTAAAAACAACGTCCTATGTGGTGATCAGTGTTGATTGTGGCCACATACAAATCAATGTATGGACATAGAGAAGAGTAAAAATAGGTTTGATTCAGTGTGAAACTGTAGCGGCTCAGAAGATGTCAGCTGAGAGGGCTGTACTTTATATCTTTCATGTTCACACAGCAAAAGAAATGTGGCCACATGAGTTCCAGAGTGATCGCATCTCGGTCGGCAGATCTTGACCACGTGTGATCCGATCGCCCAGGACGGGTGTTAACACCAGGTATGACTGGGGTTTTAAAAATAATAAGAATCTAAACTTTTTTTGGTGATTTTTTTCATTTCTGGAGTATGGCGAAGAAACAGACAATGTATGTTTTGAATCTTAAGGGAGTATCCTGACACAGATTTAAGCACACTGACATATAAGTGAGTAATCTGTGTAAAAACGGGGGGGAAAAACATGCAGTAAGAAACTCGACAACATATTAAATCTGGTCGCACTGTAACGAAAAGCGAGCTGTGATAATAATAAGCTCTGATGGGGCCCTCTTATGGCCCATCGATTTCCAATAGCTGAGATCATAGAAAGCTGGGGGGGTAATTACACTGTGCAAGCAGAGGTCGTCCTGAGCAAATATCATTATCATCAGATTAGAATGAAAGGCTGGTGCGGGTCGAGCGCGCGGGGGTGAAGGAGACCCAGAGGAGAAGCTCCTCAGCACACATCTCTGACCCTTCATCTGTCTCAATGTCCCCACCTTGCTCCCTCCTCCACGGGTCAGCCCTGCATCACACGGACACAAACAAGAGGGGGGGCCGGGCGGCGCAGGTCAACAAGGCCCAACCATTCATCAGTGTGAGACAAGGGATATGATGGGGATGATACCTCAGGGTAGCAAACAGATAAACAGGGGAGCAGCAGTAGAAGAAACATGTGCTCCGTGCAGAGCTGAACCTGGGGAGTTGCATCACGAAGTTCTGTGGTTTTTTTGGCAGTGGAAACAAGTTCCAATATAGATTTAAATTAAAAACTGTGTGGAAAACAGATTGAAGGCTGGAATGAATACAATGCTTGGGTATCTTTTGGTTAAAAAGCGACTAATAGTTGTCAAGACAAAACATTGCTTGATCACTTAGTCATTTTTTACATTAATCATTTAGTCTTCACATATTTCCTTAAGCCAGCAGCATCTTCAAATTGATGATGTTGTCAAGGATATTACACTTCAAATGATTTGAAATACACAATGTAATTTGAGAAGCAGGGATCAGAAAGGTTCTTTAATAAATTACCCGAAAATAGAGGCCACGTATGTTGCACATGCATGCCATATAATTTAACTAAAATAACTATCCCAGTGCTAATTTGATACAAAAAGCAAATATTTCGATGATCTGATTTCGCTATGGTTTCACAACTGTGTATTTGTAGTCTGGTTTGATGGTTTATAAACAAGATTACACAAAAAATAACCGACCACGTTTCCACAAAACTCGGCTGTGTGGGTCAGGGAAGGACACGTTAAATATTGGTGCTGATCCGGGTCAGGGGGTGAATCCAGGAATTCTTAATGCCTTTTATTTTGCTAATTTCCATGATTCTAATTTGTCGATCTTGATATGATACGAACATTTTTAAACATTTAGAAATAAAAAATGAGCTCCTCATGTTTGCACTGAATTTTCCCTGGCTAGATGTTCTCGGTTCATCTCTTAGAGAATCAGGATTCTAGACCACTTGTCACTCACATACATAATCAGTTGCCTGTATTATGTTTGGTACATAACATATGTCAGTTTTATGAATAACGTAACATGTGCATAGTCAAAAAATGACAAAGCCGGCCTTGCATTGCTGGTTTTGATTGTAACTGTCAGCGTCTGACCCGATCAAAATAAATCAGACTAGAGAAAGAGTTCATGTAAAAAAACACATTTTCAAAGACGCATACATTAAAAGTGGAATCCTCTTCCTCTCTCTCCGAGATGTCATTTGTGTTTGAAACCAAGTGTGAGGAAGCAGATGAACCATCCACAGATGAGTAGGAGGGAGGGAGTCCCAGCAGGCCCACGTCACCTCACCCATCTTCCCTCACCCTGGGTACTCCCCCACTGCCAACCCCCACAGGCGCACGCAGAGATCCAGGGTAGCCCGGCGAGAGGTTGCGAGTGCCACTCTGACGAGCCTCTGACGTCTCTATCTGCGGTGCTCAGTGTGGGAGCTGGCCCGGGCCACCTGCATTAACATAAACAAGGCGTGCTGCTGGGGTCCGCCTGTCAGGGGCTGTCACCGCTGAGGACAGAGGAGAGACGCCTCCGCATTAACCTCCGGGCTTATCTCACACTCTGTGCATCTCACGAAAAAAGTGGGGATTAGTGCTCAGTCAGGAATTGCTTTTGGGTCCTTGTCACTCCGGCACGATTATTGAACTCGCTCTTCTATACTCAGACTATTATTCCCATCTTCCTCTGCCACTTACCCAAAGGGAGGGAATCCCTGGGGATTTAAAATGACAACCCAACCAACCTGTTATTTTTATTTTTATTATTCTGTTGACAGCTTTGGTGATAAGTTGTCACTGCAGTGATTTCTTTGTTTACATTAGCCAATTAAATTAAAAGGTATATATATATATATTTGTTTATGTATATTCAACAAATTATATTCATCGTTGGGAATTGAACCGGCCATTTAGGGTTTCTGTTCGTAGGGTTCTCTACTATTTTTCGACACTACTAGCACAGATTTAAATAGAGGTGCATTAAATATATCCCAAGTGTAATAAGACCTGATCCACCAGCAGCACGATGCTGTAACTATCAGCGATTAGGACTACTATGTGTTCAGAGCTGATATCAACATGAATCAACACGCCAGCCCCAGACGTGGACCGCTCCCCACGCTCAGTCTTGGATACGATGGAGTGAACTCATTTAAACCAGAGATGTTACGATTAACATGCTATCTTCCTGATAACAACACCTGGACTTTGCATCCGAATACCGATCTGATACCTGTGCATTGAAAAAGAAAGAAAACAACTGTATGCTGTTAACCCTTTATGGAAGTGGTGATTGCTATCATTGTTGAATGGTCTGGCTCAGGTTGAACAAAGACAGAGAATAAATGACATAGAACTTCCTTTATTATTTAGACAGTCATCACGGAAAAAATAACACAAATAAGTGAATCTAGGAATACACAACAATTATTTCCTTTAAAAAGCTAGTACAGGAACAGTTTCAGAAGATCTAAGACTTGTATGAGATTGCTTGTGTTGTAATTGGCTCGTTTCACCAACTAACCCCCAAACCTGAAGTCTTGTATACAGTCGACGTCACCATTTTACTTTTACTTTTACTTTACAAATTGCTGATCTTTAAGTTCACTCTGGTTAACGCTACACAACAGAAAATTACTTTTTCTTTGCCTCTCAAATAACATTACTAACAAATCTGTACAAATCAAATTAAAATCCTGTTTTTGGATTGGTTGTCTCTGTATGAAAAAATATACTGTATAGACATGTTATCATTTTGTTATATAGAGTTGCCAACTTCCTGATCCCCACCTTGTCATTTTGGGAAGTATTGGGGATTTTCTGATGCTGTTATTGCAACATAGCAAATAAGGACCTATTCTTTTCATTATTATATAAACAATCTCTCTACCTATTGCTTGAGAGTTGTTTTTCTCCTGAAGCTGAGTGTGAGCCACCACAACCTATTGAAATGTGCAAACATTATGAGTAGTCAAATTAAAAGCGCTATGGAAACTGTTCAGTGTGTTGTTGTAGAAGTTGAGAGAAAAAACTCAAGGTCCACTCTCAGAGTTTGAAACTGAAAAAAGTTTGCAGCAAGAAAATATGTTTCATTAAATCACTATATTGAAGAACTGTGTTTATTTTCTACTCTGTTCAGTCATGCAGGCTACCAACGTTTTTTTTACCAGACACCTGAGGGCATGAAAAACTGCAAAACACAAGATTTCTTTCTCTTGCAGGGCCTATCCTGAACTCTTACCACACTGTCTGCAAAATTACTTTCCTTCTCCTCCATCACTGCTGAGCCAAATCAACGCCACCACTGCCGAAAGCATTCGCTCAGCAGGTTCCTGACAGCCCGGCGTTTCAGATTTACGTGGAGATTCCTGCGGAGGAGCGCACCCTGGTGTCACCGACTATGAGGCAGCTTGAAGGGTAAAGGTTTTCTAACTCCTCCATGGTGAGCACGGGTATTACCGTTGTCTCCTTCACTGACAGAACTAGTAAGAAGCATCTAAGTTCTCCTTCTTTTCTCGGCCTGGGTAGGTATGGCCACGTGGCTCCCCGCCAACAAAAGACTGCAGTATTGTGCGCCTGCAACATTGTGAGCGCCTAATCCATATCTCAAGACCTCAGGCCTAATCAAATAGACCGAATGTAGGGAAGGAGTCAATAGCTGCTTAATTACTAACGAGAGTAATGACAATAACAATCACGTTCCTTTCCAGCTGACGTAATTAAGGCAGGCATAAAAGGCATGCCGAGGGAGAGCTGCCTCCAAGCAAGGCAGCAATTAGGGCAGGAGCTGAGGAGGCAGCCTGTGGCAAAGACATGAGATGAGCTGCAAACACTGTCTCAGCCTTGTCTCCGTCTCACACCTCGTCCTCCTCTCAGGCATCAGTATCATCAGCCGGTGCCACACACTGACAGCACTGGGCTTCATTATATCTGTCCTGCCCATCGGTGGTGCGAACACCATGTTGTTCAACCGGCTTTCTCCCGCCCGTCGCTGGCGGCTGCCATGTTTAATGACCCTCCTCCTCCTGTATCCAGCACTCAGTAAGCACAGCGTGAGACATGGGGAAACACTCAATTTCTGTAATGGCTTGAAATGGAGTAAATATCACTCGCCCCCCTGCATTTGTTACTCATTCAAGCCCCGTTATCACTTGCTGCCTAATTTCCTGGTGCACTGACAAAGGCAGAGGGCGTTTCCATGGAGAGGGAACCCTTGCGGTTTTTCGTGCTTCTCTCAACTTGGCACTCTGTTCATTTCACAGCAATTATCCTGAGTCATTCCACACATTCTGCCACAGAAACTCAAGGGAAGGACCTTTCAGCTAATTGCTTTCAAATGGAAATAAAAAATAATCACACGGCTACTTTGTCAAAATGACTCCTGTTATGCAGCATTTGGTATGGGAAATTGATGTGGGATTCCTTTTAATGTCCCATTTACAATGCCTCCCGCTCTATTTCCAGATGAAAACCTTTTCTATAAATGCATTTGGGATGAAGCCCTGATATAGTATGCAGCGTGATTGTTCAGTTTCTCCAAAACCAAAACGTTGGTCGGGATAACTTTTTGTAGTGCAACTCCTCCAAAGTCTGAAGCAGGAGAAGGATTGCTGCAGTTTCTTTAGTGTGAATATACAGTACACGATTCAGGAAATGCACATACAAAATAGTGATTAGGGGGCATGCTGTGTAGAGTAATTAAAATAAAAGAGACTGTCAAGCATGATTAATGTACCGACATGTGTTCAATATGGTTATAAAACGCAACATGCTTGTAAAACGACGATAAACAAGGTGGAAATGTAGCTGCAGGAGAAAAACAGCTTGAAAATGCTCAGGGAGTGTAACAAGCTTCCATGCGACTGTGACGCAGACACAGGAATGTCAGACTGTAGAAATTCAAGCAAGAGCAAACAACTCTTTATCTGTGCGATGGCGTTAAGGTTCCTCTTCCTCCTTACTGCTCAGTTCAAACAAAGATCGTGGTCATTACACCGAAAAGACAATCTGGACAATCAATTTCTATTTCCACAAGAAAAGAAAAGCCAATTAAGCCAAGAGAACAGATTTTTTAGAGCGTTGAGCTAAATGCTAACCTCCATATGTCAGTTTAGCATATTAACATACAATAATGTGAAAATGGTTCTAATTAAAAAGCACAGCTGATTCTACTGACTAATGACTGATTACTGACTCCAATGTCCTGCAAACAGAACACAAACTGCTTCCATCAGGTAGATGCTGGGTTCCAGATAAATAAAGGAAGAGATTCATGAACAGGTACATAACTCTTTCATTCCTCTGTCCGTGAAAGTCCTAAAGTCTGGACTGAAGGCGGATGTGAGATAAGAGACTGTTACATGCACTTGAATACATTTATGTCTGCAATTGTCTTGTACTGTGCACCTTAGGTCTATTGTGTGCATGTATTTTTACGTGGAAGCCTTTGTGTCCAAGACAAATTTCTGTAAGGACAAATAATCTTGAGTCTAGTGAACCAACATAGAGGACAATATTAACTTTTAAATGCCAGCTCATCCAATGGTTCTGATGTATTTCACATGAAAATCCAAATGTGAACCTCATGCTGTTGCTAAACGAAAAGTCAGAGGATATCCAAAGTTATTAGGGCTCATCATCTGGGAACCAGGAATAGAAAATTACCAGTCCAGCCAGTAGATGTCCCTTTTCAATCTGGTGTTGCTAGATCTGGTGTGGCTCGGTGGTTACTTGGATTTGTTGGGCACTATTAGTAAGTTTATCAAACATCAAGTCACTCTAATGGTTATTGCATCTCCATGCAATAGTGATATATACACAAGATATTTCCCCCATATTGGACGTGAGAAAACCTCAGTTAGAATTCAGTTGGCTTCGCCTCTGTGGAACATGAAGACCTCACGGCAAATGATCCAATAGCGGTTCAGATATTTAAGTCTAGATGAAAGTCATGCACAGACTCCCCAACATGAAGCCATGCTGCTGCCCTCACCTCTGCAAAAAAGAAAAACCTCAGTCTTCACTATTTCCTTCTCCCTTCTCCAAAATAATTATTACGATTTTCCACTCCGTTCCTGCAGTCTAGCTGTAACTGAGTTATTCGCCGGAAAAAAACTCTTCCCTGTCAATACACATCAACCGTTGTAATATGAGCTGCAGCGGGCCATTCTTTCGGGTTTAGCGAGCCTCATATTTTTTGGCGTTTGAAGGCTGGCAGGCAGGCAGAGTGGTGCTGATGTGTTGACGTATGGTGGGAGGAAGGAAGAGGCAGCTGCTGTTCATCTCCATGAGAGGAAGGCCACTCTGAGAGGATGAGTGGAGAGGGGCCTTTCAGAAGATCTCTGAGTCAGAGCGAGTGGGGAGGCATCAGGATATTATTAGGGAGGTGTGCCTGCTGCCCTGCTATTATTGCAGAGATAAATGGTTCTGCTGCTTTCGACCAAAGATACACCTGCCCTGTGTTGTTTCATCAGGTGTTACGTGCGAGATGTAGAAGAGATTTGATACTATCAAACCTATAATTCCCATCAGATTATAGGCCTGATAGGACCTCTGATTGCTGCGGAGGGGACAAAGGGCATCAGGCTGAAGCACGTTCACCGCAGACGCAGAACGATGTAACTCCAAGCCACTAGAGTGAGGGAGATTTTCAAAAGGAGGGAGAAATATGGACCTGAATCTTTGTTTGACATTCACAACAGTTAGGTCTGTTATCTCCTCGTCTTCAGGTGCATTTTAGTCACCTGAAACAGTTACAATATAAAACAGAGGGTCCAATAAAAGACACCCAACCGGAGGTCGGCCTTTTTTTAAACTCTTTTGAATTCCTCAGCTGACTGAGGCTCTACAGACTCTCTATTATCTCAAGTGAAACAGCCACGCTGCACTTAATCTCTAGTTTAAATGCACTTAAGTAAATGATTGAATGTATAGCACAGGAACTGAAATGTCACTGATGAGCCCCTTTTTGAAGCTTTGTGTAAAACATAAAAGGCACGAACGGAAATGTTAATGAATTGTCTGAGGAGTAGAGGATCAGAGGAACCAAACGAATTTCATATCACACCTAAAGACCTGGCATTTAATTAAAGTGGCCTGAAAAATGGCTGCCTGGGTTGGCTGACAACAGTTTCTCTTGAAGCAAATTAAAGAAATCAATTACTGCCGTGTGAAAGTGTAATGCCAGCACACTGGAGCCCCACAGCGCCACAATGAGACACCAGGCCAAGGGGAGAGGAGCGAGGAGGAGGGCGCCTCCTCTGTGCCACATCTGACTGGCTGGGCTACAGAGTTTATCACGTCAACCTGTTACAGGCAACAGAGCCTGAAAGGGCCCACGCGCTGGAATGAAGCCGCAAATCAGCCGAGCTGCCTCCACAAGCCCGAGCCTCCTCCACTCTGCTCCCAGTTACTCATTCTCTCACCTTCATTCCCCCTCTCTGCGTCTCACACACACACAGTGCACACATGGAACAGATGCTCGGGTTAAAGATATTCCAACATTATCACAGGCGTTTATTATACAATGCATATGACATCTTGGCTCGTCATCGTTGCAGCAGAGACTGTATATAAAGATCTTCATCAACAACTGCAATGTTACGCTTTTTTAAAAATATATTATTTGGGCATCTCCCCTTTATTTGACAGGACAGTGCAAGCGTGAAATTGGGAGAGAGAATGGGGGAAGACACGCAGCAAAGGTCTAGAAACATGAACACTTGAGCATACATCAGTATGATAAGAACTACCTGAAATGAAAGAAACCATCTTTGAGAAACATGGAGGAGGCTGGGTTATCACCAGAGGACGATAAAGATGATTTGGCTTCACTTTTGGAGAGCATTCATGAGTCCATCTTTATGTCTATGGTTGCAACTTACACTACAGATGTCTGTGGGAGCCACAACTGCATTGCAGTTTTATACAAATATGTTGTCGCTTCTCTGAGAGTATGTTGTTATGTTGTTGTCCTGCAGGTCAGGGGGAGGTTGATTTAAAAGCATGTCCATCACCATCAAATATTTCTAAAAACAATCAATATCTAATACAACGTTTGCCATGAAAGGACATTCATGCTCCCCAGGATGAACCATTTGCACTTCAGGCAGGACTTTCAACCTCAGCACAACCTGTACATCTCAAGCTACTGGTGCTACTTAGCATTATAGTTGGTATGTTGTTTATTTGGTTTAGTTTGGCAGTGCCTTAGACTATTGATAGGGCAAGATGACATACTTCTACTTTTTGTATAATACTGCCGTACTTAGTAAATATTTAGATGAATAGAATAACAGCTGACAAAAATAGAATCAGATTTGACAAAAAACCTTGCATGATCAAATAGGATTCAGTAGTGGTTTTTTTTTAGGAGGACAACTCTCTACTGAGGATAAAAACCTGTTTAACACAAAAGTGCCAATAGTCAAGGTTTTTGCCCTTCATTTCCTGTATTCGAAGGTCTTTGCTGGGTTTTGAATTTCAGAAGCATTTTAATCCTGACAAAAAATACACAATAAGCACCGATTTAAGATTTTTTTTATTTTTACATGAAAACAGTCAATCAAAATATTCATGAACAAAAAGTTAAATGTTTCCACAAAATGTTTTCCATTAAAAATATCCGCAATTACATATCCCAGGTTGGTTTAGACAATCTTATCATACCTTGTAATTTTGCCATTGACATGGTAATAACACGCTGCCTGGAATCTTTGATGTTGAAGCCTTTAGCTTATTATTAACTAAATTTCAATTTTTTCCACTTTCCGATTTGCCACTAAATAACTGCAGGAGACTGAACCTCGCCGGAGAACAAAGAAAGAAGAGTCATGTTTATTTGACAGATTGTGTTCAGAGAGCGAATGAGGAATTAGTGAAGAGGAAAGCTGATACACTGCAGGTTAACAACTGTTCGGTTTAGGATGCAGGTGGACTGAAAAGAAGATGATTGCATGCTAGGGGCTTGCTGGAGGTATACTTGTTGTATTAAAGGGAATGTCTGCTGTCACAATTCTGCTGTTCGATTTGAATACAGTATGTTACATATACTGCGCCGTTCAGCCGGAACTGACTGCCACCCTTTCTAAATGTTAATCTCCTTGTTATCAAATCAAAGTCCGACGCACATAACTGAGAGCCGCACTCACATATAGGCTTTGTCCAAGGGTAGAGACGCACAAGCCAAGGTCAGTGTGAGTATAAATCCAGTTTGATGAGGTGCTGACATGGACATTTGACTGTTAACGTGACTACCAGCTCGCAACAATAACATTACATGTGCATGAAATAGATTAAATTTATTTTAAAACATAGCTTCACCTGTGTGAGTTCGCCGTGCGGTGAAGCTCTGACCCTGAGCGCTGCCCTGAGCACCGTGCTGTCATCACATGTTGACCATATGTGGGTTTGTACCGCACAGGGCCGGTCACATCACACACCCACACACACACTGACGCACACACAATCTCTCAAACCCACCTCAACCTCTGTCAGTTTCAGCACGGCTGTTTGACAGGTGAGAACAAGTGCTCAGTGCAGCCGCCACGTCGCAAGATCCAACCTCCGTCATACCACCTATACAGTTTCCCTCAATGCTGATTTATGCTCAACACTAGATAAGCAAACGTAGCCTTCTTCTCTTGAGTTCCTTTCATCCGTATTTGTGCACACCTTCTGAAAGCTAAAGGATTAAGGCGAGAAAGAAGGAAAACCAAAGGAAACATGGGGGGGACAGTTTCGTCTATAGTTCTAGTGAGATGACTATAGGACATAAGGAAGACATTTTTAACAAAAGCAGAGATTTTTGAGGAAAAACTTTGCAAGTTGGTATGAAACTACAGGCGTTAACATGATGTTCCTTTCCTCCGGCACAGGGACAAAGAGTTACTCCAGAACAGCAGGGGGGAGATTGGACAGGAATTCAAAGTGAGTGAGATGGAAGCATAAGAAAAGTGTAGGACCATGACTGGCCACTTTGTTCGAGCCTACTACTCTCTTCTGTGCAGACCTCTGGATGTAATGCTTAACAACCATGCCAACATAAAGGCCATATGCATGTGTGTGGGCAGTGGAAATAACAATATTTGAAATTACTGTTCCATGAGTGAGCCTGTCGGAGGCTGTAGACCTAAACCTACAACATGCTAAATACTGAGGAGTGGAGATGTGGCGTATGTATGATGTTCTTATGCTACCATTAGGGATTAGCCATTTATATTCAATGGAAACACTCAGTGCCGATGCAGGAAGTCGGCAGTGAAGAGGTGCTTGGGTTTATAAAGGAGCTTTTCACTAAGTGTTGAAACAGTACATCTAATGGAGCCTGTAGAGGAGGTCACTGGTGAAGGACATACTTTCCTTTTTGCATATACATGCAGTAACTAACTTTTTGACCACCTGGGGAGCAGCGGGAAACCAGCTGTGTTCACAGCAATGACATATCATTACCTTTTAGGTTGGTGTATTAAAGCTGTTAGCAGGTGCCTGTATGGATGTTTATTATTTGTATTGTCATGTTGTAAAAAACATGGAAATCTTAACAAACAATTGAACAAACAGATCAGCATTATTCATGTGGAAATGCGTTTCTGGTCACTCGACCTCCTTAAACAGATTCTGCATGTGAATGTATACAATCTGGGGGCAAAGGACAGGATTTTGGGGTCGGAAGCCCTCTGGTTTCCATTTGTAGTTTGACTAATCGGCTATCATCTTTTTAATTCATCAGAATTTGTGTCTCGTCGGACTGTAAACAGTGTGTCATGGGAATGAAGTATAGAGTTTTGACTTGAATATCTACTGTCTATACTGGAGTTTCCAAAATACTGGTCAAAATACTGGTCATTGTCCAATGGGATCTGAGATTGCTGGTCACTATATAAAATTAAGTTGAATATTCAGTCTCTTTTATCAGTTTTTTGGTCTCGTCCGATGAAGTCTGATGAAAGCTGTTCAGTGCTTTGCTTTGTCCTTACATCTCTGACTGTGTGCCTGCTGTATGTTGCTGAGCAGGTAGTTCATTATAGGCAGCAATAGCACTTAATATGGTAAAATAACCCAAAAACCAGGGGCTCTGAATTTAATTGTTAACTGAAGTAACAAATATCTATTCAGTTATCTTCACAGGTCTAAATTATTGGGGTCATAACTTGTGCCTTTTACAAGTTAATCAATAATAACAAATATTTGAATAGCTGGCAAAAATGTAGAAACTTGGAAAAACAGTATCACCAAAATCCAAAGATAGGTGTTTATTTGTGTATATAAATCACAGAATAATCAGCTAAATGGTTTGTTTATCATGAATTTTGTGTCCAATTTGTAATGGACATTTCCTCCCGAACATGTAATTTGCTAATGGGAAAATAATAATACCTCCAGTGGAGTTTTCCTGCGGTTTGAAGTTTTACGCTTGGACTTGCTTGCATGTAACCCGATAATGAGCCACTCATGCATCAAAAGTTTGTTTGCTCACAATTCAAAACACATCGATTTCAGCACGCTGGCATGAACTTGATGGTCTACTTCCAGTCACAGCAGGGAGAGAAAACAGTTTGCCATTCAAACGCGGCGTGAGCAGAATACAGATGCGCTTAAAAATGTATTTCCCACTATAAAGGAGATGGTGGTTGCTTGTTTTTTTCACATTTGGTTCTGACTCCTCTTTTCATCAGAAATTCTGATTTAAGATTAAGCGTTTTAAATCTGTTGTGGAAATTCAAATGTTGAACAGTTTGTTTGTTTGTGAGATGAGATCGTTAATGTTTTCTTAACCTGACACATCTGAAGTATCTCCAGCCTTGGAAATGTTGCGATACATAAAACTTTTTCTGACTTCAGATATTTAAAAGGAATTCTGCACATTCAAGGCAGTATTTTATTAAAAGAAAAACATAATTTTATACCACTCTGGGGACATTTAGTCCTAATGCACAAAGATTAAAATAAATCCTTACATACATACCACACTGAGGTCCCCAGTTATATTTTCTGTGGCTACAAAGTCCTAAAAGAACCTTTGGTGTTTGTGTTTCTATGTCGATCTCAAAGGACTAACGACTCATTAAACTACACCTCAAAGTGGCACTGATGCATCTGAGGACAGCGCAACTGGAACAAACTCTTGATTGTCTCCTTCTGCCCGTTTATTTCTGATTAACAACCTTAATCGAACGAGAATTACATCCAATCTGGGGCCCACAAATTTGGATCAACTGATTAATGAAACACTGGTGGTTTTGGACCTGTATTAATCCAATACATACTTTAATTAGGGAATTTTGCACCGAAGATTTGGAACTTGCTCCCAATATATATTAGAAATGCATCCTCTCGCCGACATATTGGAAGAACTGTTAAAAACGTATTCGCATGATGTTGCTTTTTTAATAATTTTCTTTTCTTTTGTTGTAATCTTTTTTCATACATTTCATTGTTTTAACATCTTAATATGTTCTGTTTTAAGCTACTGTTTGTTGTTCTGATTTATGGGAAGAACTTTGAGCTGAGAGGTTTATCATTATCCTTATTCATAATCATTATTACTATTGTCATTATTATTAATATGATTGCTATTCTGGTTATTATAACTCCCTTTATTCTTTGGACCGCATGAGGTTCTACCAAATATATATATATATTCAATAAATAGTGAATACGGCTCCTCTCTCATTCCTAATGTATCCAATTACTAATTGATTTTGGAAAATTATGCATTTGGTCTATTGATGTTTCAAGGCTCTCTGATGCATGATGAAATAGCTTCAGCATTATCTTTTGATTTGTCAAAGCTTGTGTGGACGTGAGTGTGTGTGTGTGTTTGCTCAAACGGCTCCAACCATTAACTGAACTAATTGTTTTCTCTTTGATTGGATGATTTCCCGTGCATCCATGCACTGTGCATAGACTGTGGATCGAGATGAAAGACACGTCTTCACTTCCTCTCACGAACTGAATGAAGCCAACATTTCTCAGATATCAATGCTGCTATCTCACACTGGTGGTGTAATTCGGAGCCAGAGCGGAGTCATGGTCTCAAGGTCCCGATGCTACATGTTCATCCTGCCGCACGTCAGTCTCAGCTGCCAATCATGAGGTCTCATCCTATTTCTATATCATCAAATAACCAAACTTATCAGAAACACTTGAACAAACATCAATGTGATAAGAAATACCTGAGATTACAGAAACCATCTTTGAGAAAAAAATTGACATTAAGTTTGTTCCATGTCCCATCTGCTCACATTGAGATTTCCCATCTCAAATACAGACTATAGCACTGTATTTGGAACTGGTGTAATTTTGGTACAAGATGAAGGTTCAGTGGAGAGGATCATCCTATCAGATGAGTAAACCAACTGTAAATGAGACAGCGTGTGGAGTGAAGAGTACCCAACACAAAATAGCAAAAGAAGGACACAAAAAAGTAAAGATACAATCCTTTCAAGCGAGACCTGGGTTGACTCCCTTTCATTTCTCTATGGCGAATGATTAGAATCAGAGGTATTTACTATAAAAGTTAGCAAAATGTATACAATGATGACTTCATGTTCAGCCTGGGGAACACAAAGTTCTTCATTTGTGTATCATTACTGCACATTTTCAAACTGATGAAGCTGTTGTGGTTTTCCAGCTGTGGAAGGTGTAGTGCACTGGTTGTGTATGAGCAGCAGGGAGTGCTAAAGTCAAACACCTCCCTTTTCTTCCCCAAGAACTGGGGAAATTATGTGCTGGCTGGAGATTGCTGGAAAAAGTTTGCCTGCCCCTTAAGTTCAGATTGTGTGTGTTTGATAAAGTTCTCATCGCAGAAGTATGAGACGTGCACAGGTCTCGGCAGTCCAAAACACTCCCGCAAATCTTGCTGACAGTGGACGACGGGCATATAGAGTTAATATGAGAAAGCTAATGAATATGAATGAGGTAAATGAAAGCTGATGAATGTTATCCCTTATCTCCATAAAGATTAGACAATTCCCTTGAACCTCTGCCAAGGACATACACAATAAAGAACAAATTTGAAGAGCTTGTCTAGCAATTTGATGGACGTTGATAAGGTTACATCACAACGCAGTGATATATAATATTATCTGGATAAGAACAGTGAGTGTGATCTGAGCTGAAACACAGAGGAGGCTGCGGTTCATTTATAATAGAATGTCCATCGTCATGGCCATTGCTAAAGGAGAGGAACAAAAATCAATGTAGATTTTAAAGGATCTTTTAACAATATCCTGGGGCTAATATACACATTAGAATTATTAAAATGAATATTAGGGTCTTTTCTCCCCGAGAGACTATTGGCGACCGACGTGAAGAGATATATTCTCATTTTCCTCTTCATTTTCCTGGTGTCAGATCAATCATGCACCATCCCAACTCAAGGTGAAACCCATCAAAGTGTCATTTTCCCATTGTCAGTGATTCACAAAAAACTGCGGCGCACAGACGGGCAGGCAGACTAACAGAAAGACAGCATCAACAAGCAAGCTGGGGGGAAACAAACAGCCGCGATGCCCAGGGAGATTAATCTGTTTTACTGGCAATCCTCAAGAGCAAAACAGAGGGAAACTCACTGTGAACACAACTCCCAGCCGTAAAATGGGCTCATAAACACCACTGGGCTGCACGCACTAAAGTGCTGAGATAAAGCCCGTCCAATCTAAGAGATAAGATAAATTGTTGAAACTTTGCTCAGAGCATGTTGCCTTCAGAAAACCCCAGGTGGGAAGGCAGGAGGAGGATCCTCATGTGAACAAAACTTTAAGCGGGAAGACAGAAGAGTCAGTCAAGATCGGTGCAGAGACAGTGTTCAGCCATGATGTGGACGGCAAGTCTCTGCCTCCTGTGGGCTTTGTCCGCCCTCGGTGCTCCGGTAAACAAACAGAGACAGAGAATGCTGCTGATCTCCTTCGACGGTTTCCGGTGGGATTACGACCGCGATGTAGACACTCCGAACCTCGACAAAATGGCCATGGATGGCGTCAAGGCCCAGTATATCACACCTCCGTACCTCACCATCACCAGTCCTACACACTTCACCCTCTTGACAGGTAAAGAGTTTCATTTTCTACGGCACAGCTCCCAGTAGGCAGGGGATCTGCATATCATGACGGAATAGGAAACCACTCTGAGTTTACTTTGCGAGGACAGAAAAAAAGCCATGGGTAAAGGGAATTAGTTGTAATTGAATGTCCCAGAGTCCAACAGCTTTTATAGCTGAGTAAGATGATTATGCTTGGATGACTGAGGGAAGAATTCTCTGCTCCCTTTCTTATTTTGACTCTCAAATCATCAGTGCCAGCTAAAAGAAATTTAACTTCCTTGAAATTAAATTCCTATAATCTCCGAAGTTGGTCGTAAGACCTTGTCCAAAAGCGTCATGCCACTCAGCCTGTTAAGTTGATAGAATTCTTAATGTGAATGTGCCACGCTATGAATAATGAGTGCAAGCCGACTGACAGTGATTCTCCTCTCTAGGCCTCTACGTGGAGAATCACGGGGTAATCCACAACATGTGGTTCAACACAACCACCTCGGAGAAGAAGCCGTACTATCAGACTCTGTTTGTGAATGAGTGGTGGGACAATGGCTCTCTGCCGATCTGGATCACAGCGCAGAGACAGGTCTGTGCAGCACAATTTCCATATTATCTCTAAGAAACCATTCAGCCTTTTGCAATACAAGAAACCAATTCTCTTGACAAAATAACTGTAAAATCCTGCTGAATGATTTCTGATATAAATCACCACAGTTAAGTTGCTTTCAGACATGCACCGAAGTCCGTTACTTTCCTGAAATTTTACAGAGGGGCTGTGTGTGTGAAAATGTCAGAGTCAGTTGCTCCAGACATTTACCGGAATCTTTCCTGCCAGGCCCCCTGGTAAAATGTCTAGGACAGAGTGAGCGAGCGGGCATGTTGATGGTGCTCCTAACAGAATAAATATGTCTGAGGATGAAAAAGAGGAGCCTAACACATAGATGCTGCCGATAAAGACGACAACTTGGACAGAAAATGTCCTGCTTGCTCTGCCCAATAGCCGTCCCTCACCTGACATGTTCCTGTTGACCCAAACAATCTCCCGCTCTGTTCCTCATAGGTGAAAGGAAAACTCGACCTCATTTTCTAGACAGAATTCATGCTTGAAAATGACAGAAGACTGCAAAGTATTTTCACAGCCAAAGTGTAAACCTTGTGCAAATGGCCACAGCTGTAAAGTTCAATTATAGGTTTGAGAGAATTCCTGAAAACGTACTAATTTGATTTCCTCTCAGGTTGAAGCACGAGTGATGTTAATTTGCGCACTTTCTCTCTCCTACCTCTCAAGGGCCTAAAAGCTGGCTCTCTTCACTTTCCCGGCACATCTTCCAGTTACCAGGGAGAAGTTGCTATTGTGCGGGAAGTGGAGCCAATGCTTTACAACTACAAGAACGAGACGGCGTGGCGAGAGAACTCAGACAAGGTGATGAGCTGGTTCAGGGACCAGGATCTGGACTTTGTGTCCATGTACTTTGGCGAGCCAGACGGCACAGGCCACAGATACGGCCCCGACTCCCCGGAGCGCCAGGAGATGGTCAAGCAGGTTGACAGAACTGTGGGCTACATTCGACACTTAGCTGAAACTCACGGCTTGACCAACAGCCTCAACATCATCGTCACAGCAGACCACGGCATGAGCAACGTGTACCGCAATGGTCTGGTGGAGGAGATCACCCTGTCTGCCATTCCGGGCTTCTCCTTCAGAGACGTGGCGTTTCACCTGGTGGATTTCGGGCCCTCTGGGATGCTTCTGCCAAAGCCGGGCATGCTGGAGAAGGTTTACAGCGCTTTAAAGGGGGCCCATCCACACCTTCATGTTTACAAGAAGGAGGACATGCCCGAGCACCTCCACTTCACCAAAAATGATCGTATCCTTCCCATCATCTTATGGGCCGACCCCGGATACGTGATCAATGGGGTGAGAGGACAGATCAAAATCATCTTTTCTTGTTATAATGTGATGTTAAAGAATTTGGATGTTACAGAGACGAGTAAAGACAAATTTATGCTGCCTTTATGTACAAAAAAAAAAAATTCGTGCAAACTTACTCCCATTGCGTTGCCATTAAGCATCCACTAGAGGCCAGTGCAGATGGTTTCTGAGAACAAACATGTTGACGCTGGGGGAGGTTGTGATAATGGTGCTCTTTAGAAAAGTAAGAACAGAAGGGTCTGTCTGTTTCACGTTGAGTATAAATAAGCCTTTACAATGAATCAGGAAACTGTTTATACACCTTGTATATCTACAGGGTCTGCAACAGTGATCAGACAAATAACAAGTGTTTTCTGACATATCTGACTTAAACTGCTTTTAGAAATGTATTGAACTCTGCAGGTCCTCCAGACTTGTTCCTGTAGGAATGCAAATGTCTGAGTGAGAGTCTTGGGAGTTTCTGCAGACTTTCACCACCTTGCCCCCTCGTATAGAGTCCTCAGAAAGTCTGCAGAAGTCAATGTGAGAAAAGCAAGAAAGAAAAAAAAGAAAAAAATTCCAACAACAAAAAGAAAACAAATATATTTGCATGAAAAAGCGTCACCACACACATGAGGACACTGATGAACTTGTAATGACGGTTTATTCTGATAAGAGCCAATGCTGGGGTGGAAATAAACATAACATGTGATCTCTGCAGCAGAATGAACAGGTTACATTCTGTCTCTGCCTGCTGCTTCACCCCGCACCTGAAACCTGCAGAGGAATTGTTGCTGTTGAGAATCTCCTTCTGCTTTGGGCCTGTTAAAGGAAACCTTTAAAGAAAGTCCAGATCCAATTCTCCAGGGTTCCCAGGGGGACGTTCTGGTCCCTGCAAGTCTTACTGATTTACACTTTAAAGTTAGAGTTAAGTCCTGTTGTGATTTGTGCCCATCAAGGTGCCAAGTTACAAAGTGCAGCAAAATGTGAATCAGCACGTTCACATGATGCTGTAACTGTATTCGTCATTTATTAACAACCAAATTTACAGTCAGGTTAATTATGACCTACTTTACTGGATAAAGGGGCATTAAATTACCGGCACTGATAAAAGAATGCAGATAAATAGACAAGGAAATGATCTGAACATCCTTTCTGGTTATTCTTGAAATAAAATTAAGTTTTGACAACAGAAATACCCAAATTACCAGCTGCGTTTTCCTCCTAGAAATTGGTTAAACTGGACTCTTTCTAACAAGAAACAAGGCGTTAAATTCTAATCTTAGTACATTAAAATTTTAATCAAGTGAATTTGCACGTCCTTGGGATAATCCAGGCCAGGCTGATGACATGCAGCGCTCTCAAATGCTTCATGAAGCTATTCACGCCTTGAAATTCAAAATTAGCATTTTCATTTTGGGCTCCACTCTCGCTCACTCAACTTTGCAGCTGCATGTGTCCGCCAATACTGAGAAACATCGAATCATAACTTCATTTATAAAGTGACTTACTGAAATCATAAAAGGTCTCCATATGCTGACGATGAGGAAAATAATCAGTCCTCTGAATCGCCTGATGAAGTGGGTCATCAGTCTTTTGACCGGCCGCAGACACCACTGCGTTATCTGAGTCTTTGTCCTCTCTCTTTATGGTTGCTTAAACTGCTTCTAGTTTGATCCCAGGGAAGGATACTAGTGGTGAGACCCTTACATAATAGCACAGATAACAGGGTTTTCTACATAGTGATATATATATATATATATATATATATATATATATATATATATATATCAGTTTTTTTCAATAAGCTTAACTTATAGGGAAAAAAACATCAAACGAATGCATGTATTTTATGTAAATGGTAATTTCAGAGATGGATTCAAATTCTCGGTCAGCCACTTTCGTCCGTCGCAGAGAAAAGTCAGGGAGCATTCTACAGTATGGAAAAAGCTCTTTCACTTGGCCAATAGCTCCCTCTGCTGGCTAATCAGAGTACAGGCCAAGATGTGTGAACTCTGATGTGTGATCTCCTGCTACTAAAATCACTGGCTTAAGAGAAGCAGTCTAATTTAATCTTAATGGGTTGAATGAGTGGTTTTACTGTCCCCACGTGTCCCCGCAGTATTTCCCGGTGCAGTTCCACAAGGGCGAGCACGGCTTTGACAACCAAGAAATGGACATGAAGCCCTTCTTCAGGGCAGCGGGTCCGGCGTTTCGCAAGAACCTGGAAGTGGGACCTTTCGAGTCAGTGAACATCTACCCTCTGATGTGTCACATCCTGGGCATCGAGCCGGAGGTCAACGACGGCCACCTGAACGCCACCAGAAACATGCTGGTTACGAGCACTGGTACTCAGGGTGAGTTTGTATCAGACTAATGAGCCTCCCCCCGTGGCCTCAAAAGTGTGTCACTCCAACACCTGCTCCTTCATTACTGGGCCATTCATCCATCATTTCCAAAGTTATGTACAGTAAGTCCATACCAGATGTAGAGCTAGTGCAGGTTTAGACAGAAAAAATAGATCCGGACCGGAAAGGTCCTGATCTATCTGTCTGCTGCTGAGACCGAATTTCCTCAAGCAAAAATGCAAGACTTTTCAGGATCATGATGAATGAAGATCTATGTCGAGTACGACGGATATATGAAAGAATTACTTACGGCACATCCCACATAATTGAAGATAAGGTGATGTAGTCGGGTGGAGACTAACCCTGGAAACACCAAGTTATCTCTCCAACAACAGAGAGAAATATCTACAGTGATTCTCAGGGACAAGCCGATTGCACTGAGATCAACTCTGACTGGATGTTGGTAGATATGATATAGATATAGATATGTTGTTATCAGTTCTGCATGGGTCATGTTTGTTGTGTTATTGCAGCTGGCAGTATATGTGAACTCCGACACATAGAGGCATCCCAAGGCAATCCATTTTTCTTTATTATCATTATTAGTTGTTCTATAGGGTTTTTATCGTATATTTATATATTTTGGTAAGTATGAAGAGTTGTCTGTTAGTTTTGACGCAGTAAAACTTTCTATGCTGTTGTTTTTCTTGCCCTGTCACATTTGAATAATTGAAACGTTGAACATTAACTATGCATGCATGAAACTTTTCTCCTGGAAAAAAACCCATAACTTAAAGTGTGACGAAAGTACTGAACATTAGCATAACAGTATTTAAAATTTTAAGGGGTGAAATTAAGATCATTAACTGTTAAATTATAGACCTTTTAAGAATCTGCGGAAACTCTGCAAGAACACACTTCCTGAAAAACACGCTAAGAATGTTCCTCGTGTGCTAAGAATATCTTTCATCGGTGCTAGCACATTGTTATATTTCCTTTTTTATTGTTAAGTTTAAGCTTTTATGCAGGTCGGCAACACAACAAGTCCTTGGCAAAGTTGAGTATAAATACACACAAGTACCAACATGGAAGATATGGGGGCTGATATTTTCACCCAGGAGAGCTGGGTATAAGTGAAGACACGAAGTCAAAATGGAAATATGTAGTTACAAGAGTCAAACTGGTGACTTCAGAATTTCTCTTTGTCTTCAATATTATATTCATTCAATGTTTTTTTCAGTAAAGGCAAAAATAAAAAAAGATTCAGTCAAGTTGCCGAAAGCTCATGGGATCGAGATAGAAATGTGTCTCTAGGACCTGTTCAACAAATCACGTTTTCACGTTATTTGAATGGTGTGTTCACTTTCTAATAGGAGGTGACAAAAATCAGCTGTTGTTGAGTGTTTACATTTCACACTACTTCATATCTAAGGCCCCAGATTGTCTTTCCCCACACAATTGTGGTTGTGTTTCTTGCAGCAAACACTGATTACACACAGTGATCACAGCATTTTGGGTGAACAGGCTCCTCTAGTGGTGAACGGGGCTCAGAGCATGCAGAGGACTTTGGTGCCTGGGCGATATAGTGAAGAAGTTATTGTGCAAAATTAAAAGCAGTCGTTATAGCACCATCATGTGGTGAGTTCATGTTGTTTAGTGCTTGATGAGACAGTACGTTGGATGCTTTACTTTGTTTGCAGGTGTATTTTGAGGAAGAAGCAAAGGAATTAGTAAAATAAAATAAAATGGAGTTAATATAACATTGTTGTTCTTGTAAGATGTTGGCACAAAATTTCACAAAAAACAAGTCAACAAAAAAGAACATCAAACCTCCAAGTGGCTGTGTTCTTCTGTTTTTCAGGTGAAAATAGAAATGTCATGACAAACACCTTTACTGGACTCGCTGCAGTGGCTGGATTCCTTGCTGTAGTTTTTGTTGTTGTGACGTCCCACAAAATTATCAAGAGAACACGCAAGGACAAAAGGTAATCCCAAAGTAATTCAAAAGAAGCCTATTTCTTCTTGTCAAATTCAAAGAACACTTGGTCAGATAAAAATCAATACTCAATACTCACAAAGTGGCTTTTTGTACCTTTCTGTTTCTCAGATCAGGAAGTGTGCAGCATCTCCCAGAAGAAGAAAAAACAAAACAAACTGCATTTTGATCAGCGCACCAAAAGGACGTCAGTGTGAGATGGAGAACCAGCTGATTATTTCTCATCGGTCCTGAGGAATCAACAAATGCTAGTTGCACAAATAACCGTTTTAAAAATTCAGATTTTTAGTTCAAAATGGACAATAAATAATTAACACAAAAGGGAGAAGAGAATAAAATAAAATACCTCATTGACTCACTTTGTGTTTACTTTGGTTAATAATTTGAGGAACCCTTTAATACATAGTAAACGTGGAATATATGTACTTTACTGTTTAATAGCATGTTGTTATTAAACGTGGGAATTAATAAATTGTATTTACTTTGACCTATTTTTTTCTACATTAATCGGTTGTGCCATGAATAAAATCTCATGAGACCTTACAGAGCAAATATGAATCTAATTATGACTAAATTACAAAAAGTTTAATCAAATTGGAGCTTAAAAATAAAAGTAAAAAAAGTGCATACTAATATGATTACTGTGTTTTAAGGTCTGAATTGGGAACAAAGCCTTACTTTATCACGACCATATCTGTACTTCATGTTTCGATCAGACGACGGTATAAGCCGAGGGACAAAATTCATCAAACACGTTCTCAGTTGCCCGCCTCTCCTCGCATGATAGTGTCAAGTGACGCACAGACGCACCGAACTTCCGGTTGCGACTTTCAAAAGATTATCATACTGTTCTGTCATTTTCATTTCCAATAAATTAAAAATACACATTGACACAACGACTGGAATTATGTTGTTTCTATATGAAAGTGTCCCTTTCGGTAGGAAGCTTTGGTTTGATTCATATCTTAGATAAAGAAGACGATGCAGAAGAAAAGATATGTCCTGCAGCATGTATGTTTTTAAACTATTAGAAAAGAAAATTAATTCAAGCAAATTATGTTTCATCAACTGATATTTTGATTAACTTTTTCATAAGGAATACGCAATAATTTGCAGTTGATTGCACTGTCCATTGCATTTTTGACAATGATTCTTAAAATGTCCCTGTCAAACCCTCATGACAAAGAAGAGTAATCAAGGTTTTATATTTAACAGTTGAAAAATAAAGTTTATTATCATTATATCACTTATTTGGTAATAAATCACTTAAAAGCTCATTCCATCACACAGCACACATACACAGTGTATCAACTATATGAGGGACACTGTTTAATCCTTTCTTTAGAGTGTATTTTTAACATCTGACCAAGAACAACAGATGTCCTTGGTTAACAGTTCTTACTCCGGGCCATTAAATGAACACCATGCATCCTTAATAAATGAATCCTGAGGAATAATGAAATTGAACTTAAAAACACTGTCCGACCACTCTTTTCGGTCTTTTGGGGTCTTCACTTCAATTTATGTCATTGACACAAATTTTTTTTCAATTAAACATAACTTACATGTATAAATTAGACAGTTATCTAGCTTATTTATATAAAGCATTTTTTAAGTTAATATAATTACATAGACATGTAATTTGATGTTCAATATGTGCTTTTTGTTTTTTATATACATTTTTGGGGTTTCCATGTATGGCAGCCTCAGAGAGATTTTTTATATATATATATATATATATATATATATATATATATATATATATATATAGAGAGAGAGAGAGAGAGATTTTTTTGTACCATCCACTCCAGCAGCAAAAGAACACTTTCCTACTGGACACTGACACAATCATTGCATTCTGTACCATAGGGTCAGACCCATTCCTGTATCTGTAATATGTTATCCCTATGCATATGTGATTTATTTATGCATGTGGGTGAGGTGTATAAGTGTATAAGTGTATAAGCTACTGGATGACCTTAATTTCCCACGGGATTAATAAAGTATCCATCTATCTGCTTATAGGGATCAATCCCTTTTTTCTGAGGCCCCCAAAACTCCCTTAGAAGCTCCCCTGTTTTTAAGGACTTAAATAAACCTCCACTGAAATTTAAAAAAAAGTTATTCTCCTCCAGATGTTACCTCTTCGGACCAGTATGGCACATGATTCGACTCCTCCGATCTGCAATAACTCCACTAAA
This sequence comes from Limanda limanda, assembly GCF_963576545.1. Taxonomy (NCBI): domain Eukaryota; kingdom Metazoa; phylum Chordata; class Actinopteri; order Pleuronectiformes; family Pleuronectidae; genus Limanda; species Limanda limanda. The sequence continues at coordinate 5,304,863 of NC_083652.1, forward strand.
CCAGCACCTTGGCATATTTGCACTATTGCACATAATTGCACTACTGTTTTTCTTCAGTTGTATATATATATATATTGAGGTATATATATTTTATTTTCTATTTAAAATTTTTGAAATTCTATTTTATACTATTTTTTCAAATTTTGTTCTTTTGGTTGTAATTACTTTGAGCATTGCTAAGAAGACAGCCTGTGACGCAAGCATTTCATTGCCAGCGACTGCTTAATGTTATTGTTGTGCATTTGTTAATAAACTCTTGAATCTTGAATCTTGAGTTATCATCAGCGCTCATCAACTGTGACTACCCTTATTCTGAAGGGAAGCCTCCACAGTCCCGGTGATGCCCGAGCCGGCCTGTGATTGGCTGCGCGCCGCCCTCGTCTCTCGGTGAAGGATTCTTACTGCAGGCAGAACATGGAGGAGCTGAGCGCCGTTGGGGAGCAGGTCTTCGACGCGGAGTGCATTTTAAACAAGCGCTTGAGAAAGGTCAGAGCCGAGACACGTCGCCACTCCACCGAACCACTCGTTTGTTTCCTCCCGACTTGTTTCACGAAGCTTCTTCTTCTTCCTGTCCCGCTTCTCTTTCAGGGAAAGTTGGAGTTCCTCGTCAAGTGGAGGGGATGGTCGTCCAAGTGAGTACAAGTGGAGCAGCTCGGCCCCGAAACAATGAAAACAACAACAAGCAGCGTGTCAATTGTTGCTTCTCCCCGCAGCTCTCCGCCACTCCGCTCGGTTCCTTTCGGTCCCGAACCATCGAGTTCACACCGGGACTCACGATCCGTGCTGGTTCGGGCTCCCGGGGCCAGTTTATTTTGAAAATACAGCTCCAGCCCGAACCGCCTCTGCTTTTCCTTTCTTTTGTTCATTACACCTCAAATTTGAGAAAATTGGCTACAGGCAAAAACTCCATATTTTTAAAATGGCTTGTTCCAGATTTGCATATGTGAAATCATACAGATTATCGTGATGTTTTGTATTTTTTGCAGACTTGAAGCAAGTTTTATTATTTGTGTTTTATTTTATTTGACTCGCATCGGAAAGATACAAAAATCCGTAAAATCGCGTGGATTTTTGGCTTTGATGTTAGCTTCTTAGCAACTTAATGTCATGCTGGCCTCGTTACATAACTCTGAGTTCTAAAGTTGTTATTTTTCCTCCATATGTCTCTCGCTCATCGTCTGGGTCGCTGTGCGTGAGACTCCGCGCTGACTTCATTTCTTGTCACTTGTCCTTTTTCTCTTCACTCCACATTGTTGCTGTAATCCACCATCAATGCTCAGCGTTGCCTGCCAGCTCCATGGCTTTCTGTTAGAACCACATCCTTTGTGTGTGTGTGTGTGTGAGAGAGAGTGTGTGTACGTGTGTGTGTGTGTGAGAGAGAGCGGGTGGGGGTCGATCAGAATAGGCTATTCAGCTACAAGTGATGAGGAGAAAGGTCATTACACATGCATGTAGTTCAGATCGCTTCAGGAGTACCAGCTGCAGTAACCCTGACTCTTTTAAAAACAGCATTGTGACCGGTACATAATGTACAGGTGCAACACAACTTTGGAATAATGTTTGTTTTGTGGTTGATCTAAACTGCACTCTGTGCTGTGTTGCGAAAAGCACAACAAACTTGCTATATTCATGATTTCCCATTAATGTCGCAGAGCTTCCATGGTGTAATCATGTTTTAGTTTTTTCCCCCACATCACGTGAACAGTTGTTGTTTTTTTCACCACGACTAACTTCACTATGATAAGGAAAAGAAACAAAACTGAAACTGACTTGGTAGCAAGTTGTAAACAAGCTTTTTTGATATCTCCCCCGAAAATGTATCAACTCGTCCAGTTTCTCTCTTTTAAATGCAGTGATATAATATGATATAAATATATATAAACACGGAAAAGTGATATTTAGCCTTTCTGAAGTGCAATACTCACGGGAACGGTTGAAAAAAATGTAATTGAGATAAGGAGCTTGCTAAAAACTGATAGTGGAGCTTTTTATATTTTATCTTGGCGCAAGGATTCAGCACCTATCTCTGCACAGCTGGATAAACTCTGTGGAACATACATATCGTGTTATTGTAAAAACATTTTAGACACCGTAACACAAACCGACTATTTCATGACTGTTCATATTGTCGGCTGTCAAAGTATCCGATTTTTACATTTTTGTGGCATCTGGTTTAGGTAACCGCTAATCAGTTAAAGTCATATATAACTGTGTTTATTGTGTGTTTTGTTTCTTTTTCTGTCAAATTAATTCAACTCAAAATAGACAACATTTCCTAGATGGACTGTTAAAGTATATGGCGCACATCTTACAATTGATACTCAAAAGCCTGATTTGAATGAGTTTCAACTCACTTCTGAACATACAGAATTGTTCATAACGTTATCACAGAGTTATTACTGTGTCCTAACTGCTCTTTAAATAGTCTATCCATCTGTGCTATTTGTTTTTCTGGAGCAGAAATTTTTCTCATTTAACTTCATGTCATGAAATATTTTTTTTAAAAGCAATTGGCTGTACTTTAGCACTGAGGGAAATGTTACTACTTCAGTTAACTGTGATGGCACCAAATGTTCTGCTCTCTCAAGTTGTGTAGGTGTTGTGTGGATGTGTCGTCTCCTGATGTGACCGCCTTGTTTATAGAATGCTGCGCTGAACTCATCTATTCGTTTTGTAACTCGAAGCAGCCCTACATTTAAGTATCCTCGCTGCCGAGGCTGAAGGATACATTTAATCTTGCAGGGCCACTTTAGCTTCTTTATTTTGACTAACACTCATCACATCAATTTATTTCAGACATAACAGTTGGGAACCCCAGGAAAACATCCTTGACCCGAGACTGTTGGGTGCCTTCAAAAAGAAGTAAGTGTCCTTGTCAAGATATTATCACACCAACGGCTGGTCCTATCCATTAAGTTAGCGAGTGTTGTCTGACACATTATTTCCACATTCCTGTGCAAACGTTTCCCAAGCACTCATTACCTTTCTTCATTTTAAACCCCGGTCATAATTCATTTCCATCAGGAAACTCAATCTGAAAGACACAGGAGTAAGATGTAGTTTTGATCCTGGTGGTAACAAAAACACTCTTTATTGATTAGGATGCTATAATTTAATTTGAACATTGTTGTCGTTACTAATGTCCTGAAAAGGTTTTAAATTTAGTCAAAAGCAGTTGTACTATTAGTCTAGGAATTCGGCTCATTCCCACATTGAGCATTTGGTTCATATTGATTTTTTTATAGAGAGCAAGAAAAGGAGCTCCTGTTACGTAAGAAAGGGAAAAGACCCAGAGGACGACCACGGAAAATCCTTGTGAGTTCAATTTAAAGCTTTAACAATTTCAAACGATCTACTTTGAGTGATCAGTGCACGGTAACTAATGTTCATTTTTCGATTTAGGAAAATGTGCCTGAAGCTCCAAAATCAAGCAGCTCTTCATCTGGCTCATCGTCGTCATCCTCCGATTCCTCATCCTCCTGCTCGTCCTCTTCGTCCTCATCAGACGACGACGATGAAGACGGTGGCGTCAAGCCGGCGACCCAGAGTCTCAGAACACGAGACCATCCCGTCCCCCAGAAGAAGGCCCAGATCGTCGTGGCGAAACAGGAGCCCCCGAAGAAGCGGAGCAGGAAACCGCTGACCCCCGACCCGAAGGAGTTCCAGCAGAACAAAGGCCTTCGCAAAATCCTGAAGACGTCAAAAGATACAGATCTCCCAGGAGCAATCAAAAAGCCTGTTCACCCGGCAAGCTTCACCTTCATGGGTTTCCATCGGAACTCTGGTCGGGATACACCGGGTGGTCCGACCAGGGGCTCTCCAACCCAGGGAGGGGCCGTTAAAAACTCCATGAGCTCCGCGGGATCTGGAAAATCCGTCCAACCCGCCTCCCTCTCTCTGAACAAATCCGTCCAGAGCAGGAGCCTCACCGAGGGCAAACTGTCAATCTCCAGCATGAGCAGCGGGGCGGGTCTGGATTTGAACACAGCTGCTGGTAAATCAAAAGGGGTGGCAGCGTTGAATTTGAATACATCCAAACACCCCATTCAAGGCACCACTCAGCACACACTGAGCTCCCCCAATGGACAAAAGAAAGCCCAGGCCCCCGTGTCAGCACTGCAGCGGTTGCCCAACACCAGAGCAGTCGCTTCTGTACCAACTAAGAGCGCCTCCTCCAATCCAGGTTCTGGCCTTCAGCCGCTTAACCTCCAGAACAAACCAGTGCAAAGCAATAGTGCTCCTGGGAATGGTGCCACGCCAGTGTCGGGCCTGAGAAATGCAACAAACCCGGCAAGGAAAGCTACTGTCGCACAAAACAAGGACTACAGTGCTCCAAAGAGTCCAGTAGCCCTGGGAAGGCCGCTGACCAGAAAGAACCAGCCGGGTGCAGACAAGGTCAAGGAGCCGACTGAGATCCAGGCCTCTAGAGTCCAAGGCAGGCTGGAGAAGAGCACGGTGCACAAATCCTCCGCAGAGGCCCAGAGCCAACCGGAGAGACCGGCCTTCAAGGACGGCAAGAAAGCCAAAACGAACGACATGAGCACGGGTGAAGAGGAGACCAGCTCGGACTCTGACCAAGATTCTTCCTTCATCGGACAGGATCGCGCCTCCAACCAGGACTGGAAGCCCACACGTAGTCTGATAGAGCACGTGTTTGTCACGGATGTCACCGCCAATCTAGTTACCGTCACAGTCAAGGAGTCACCGACCAGCGTGGGCTTCTTCAGCATGCGCAACTACTGATGGGATTCCAGACGCTGCAAAATCAGACGGGCTATGAAACCCACAGAGGGGATTTGAGCTCTGAACTAAATAAAACCCCTTTTTTTGCTCGGGAACTCCTGAGGAACTCATCGGGGAGTGGAGGTCATTTAACATTTCAATTTTTTTTCAATAATAGACTCATTTTTAGATACATAAAGAAACTGAACAGGACATCAGTTATTGATTGTAATTATTTATTTGCTTGTGGCTACAAATTGTGCAAGAAAGATGTTCGGTCTCCTATGATAATCTCAAGTAAACAAATCTTCTCAACGAGTCCAACATTGTGTTGACACGAGGGTCGTAGAACAATTTATTCAGCTTAAGAATCATGTGTAAATGCATTGGCCCATATAGGTTCCTGAATCTGTGCATAAATTCACATTTATTCATATTGATTTCTTCTGTGTCGAGGAGATTATCTGCTTCTTTTATAGCATATAACTTTAGCATATAAGAGGAATGTCTTTCTGAATAAATTGAAGATGACCTTATAAACCGTAGGCATGAGCAGGAGGGCTAGCTTATTTTATGGCAGACATTTAGTTCATATTATGTAATAATATGTTGTGGATTCATATCAATCAAATAGTAAATGTAAACCAGTTTTTTCGTAGTATAGAATTGTTATTTTATTTTACTGTTTGGTTAATTAGCTACCTCTGTTTGTTTTATTTTTATCTGCTGCAAATGTATATTATTTTCATCTGGGAGAGGAAAACCTTTCCCTCCAGGGTAAACCATATAATTGTTTTTTATATAGCTCTAATGTATTGACTTCTCATGCTCCATAAACCTGTGTTAGTACCAGAAACCAGCCTGAGCAGCTTTGTTTCTGTGAAGTGGAACGCTCTCCATCTGGACGGGACCGGCGCTGAACTGTGCTCGGCTTTTATCGCCTCGAAAAAGAAGGTTCATTCCACAGCGCAGCCAGTTTATCTTTGCGGTTGTCCAAATGGGCTGAAGCATGTCAGGAGTCAGATACAGTATCTCTGCTCCTCCCTGGCGCTCTGATAACACTCCAGTTGTGGCTGTGGTTTGCGCTTCTGTCTCTGCATCGGCTCTGTCCCTCAGCGAGGTATTCACCAGAAAACGTAATCTCCCCAGACTTGTAATTAATACAGACAAAACCAAGAGAATAAGTGCTTGTGTTGACATGGCTGGACGATCACGGACAGTGTATCTGTCAAAAGCTTCTCTCTCAGTTTGTGAAAGCCTCCCGCGAGCCTTTCAGATCACCAAAGGCAACACATTTCAAAGTGTGAAGTGGGGGGGGGGGGGGGAGTTGGGTGTGGACAGTAAACCTTTCAGCATTGTTTGTCCCAGACCACAAAACACCAGATTCCATTGTGCCTGTTGCTGCTGGTGTTTCCAAATGCCAAGTGCTGAAATACCAGATTTTATTTGGTTTTGCTATTTTATTTTTGTTACTCGCAGCTGCAGACGTCTCATTTCGCCCGCCTGCCCGGCCTCAGGAGCTGCAGGCCCAGCCACTGAGAGAGAAAAAAAAAAGAGGTCTTTATCTGATGTAACGGAAAAGAAACCTCAACAATGTGCGCTACTTTCTGCTCCCTTGAGAGGAATTCAGCAACCAAGCACTTCGACTGAACTCTTCGTCTAATCCTGCTCCGCAGACTGTGCCTTTCTTTCTCTCAAAGACTAAACACAAAGACATTACCCCAAAGATAGCTAGAATTTCAGGTTGTTCAATAAAGGAGTACCCCTAGGGCACGGCATGGAGACTGTACCTTTGTTTTTCTCGTCCGTGTTGTTGTGAAACAGCTAAAAAATGGAAGGCCTCCTGAAAGACTTTATCACAAATGTATGGAGCAGACAAATATTTGATGCCTTGTTGAAACGATGAAAGAGGTAAAGGTGGATGTTATCGAAGTGCTCTCCATTCTGGTTAAGCAGAAAAACACTGAGGGCGTTCTCATATTACATGTGCTACACATGGAAAGACTGTAAGGCACAGCATTGGGTTTCATCAGTGTGGCTCTGTTATGTCCACACCAGTCCTTTGTCAAAGAAATGCATCAGGCCAGAGGTGAAGGTCTCAGCTCAATCAAAACATCATTCATCACGACTATGTAATAGACTACGGGGTAACACAAAAGGTTTATATGAATTTCTTATATGAATCTGCTTTTTTCTAAATAATGAAAAGGAAACATTGTTCATGTCTTTTCATTTATTTCTTTTATTTAGATACTAACCATATCAATGGGATGTTGTTCTCTTTACACTATTTATTTCAAATTAAGAGCCTTTCAGGATAGGACGTTGTCATCAATCCTTGTATTGTGCCGCATGTCAAACTGACTAATAAATGGTGCAAACCTTATGTCTCACTTTGGTTCCTTTAAAATGATTTTATAAAGCAAAAATGTTAAAAGTCTGTTGTTGCAAACATGATTCACCTACTTAAATATTTTTGGATGGATTTATCATTTTGCTGATAAATATCGGCCAATAACAGTCCTTCATTAACATTTCAGTGTGGTTTATGTTTGTTGATGCAGAGATTATGTGCATTTATGCTTAAACTTACATACAAAATTTGCTTAATTCAAGTTGTTTACATTCATCTTAATTATGATTACTAATGGTTAAGCTTATCTTGAAACTTAAATATAAAACCTCAATTACATTTTTCTGTCAAAATTGAACATTAAAATCATATTTACAATTTATCTTTCATGTATAGTATATTTCCGCCAAAGTATGGGAAATGTTTTATCCTTCTATTTCTATTCAGGCTCTATTATGGACTACTACTTGGATGACTATTTTTCACTAATTTATGAAATTTTTAAAGAAAAACAGATGATAATGGTGCCACATTCCTTGTGTATAACAGTGTCAGGGACTGAGCAGGAAGACTAGAGAGCCACAGGGTTTCTTGGAAAAAAGGTTGTTTTTTAATTTGGTTTTTCTTTAACAAAATGCCAAAAAGATCAATTTCACAAATAGTCAATTTCTTAAACTAGCCTCCTGTAACTGCTGGAGACCAGTTAACAGTATCACAAAAAAAGAAAAACTCCCCCTCAACTCAGATGGGGGAACATATGGTGGCTGGTCAAGCCACTCAAAACCAAAGACGGGGATAGACTTAGACATTCTAACATTGAAAACAAACTACAGCCGTAACATAACACCCCAGTACAAGACCATATAATATTGATTAAGGGAAATTAATTAAATATAAATATCAAACAATAATCAAGGATTTAACAACTACAAATCGAGATAAGGAAATGATGTCCCTCCCTGTGATAACACGATATATGGTGCAGTCCAATTAGTACGCCATTTAAGGTTGTCTGCTGCAGCTGGGCCTCCTTTTGCTGAATGGCCAGATGACTACAGCAACAACCCCCAGGAACTGGTAACTCAAAGAAAACGTAATTAATTATCACAGAAAGAACATATTTAATAAATAAAAGTATGTTGTATGAAATCAAAATGTGTCCAGTTATTTAATAAATGAAGTGGGTGCGTGTGCAAAAAGAACTAAGCAAATAGGGAAGTTAACACCATGTTACAGAGTTTCAGCATGTGTGGTTGCTGGTGTGGCCATCACAAACAGGAAATGTATAAACATAAGATGTCATGACTGGATTCTCAGACGAAGTTTGAATCCTTCATTGGCACCAGTGTGAAAAGAAATCCCTGAATGCACAATTATCCATAATGAAGAAACCTGACGCCAGAGGCCCAGTCATCCCTCTGCCAGCCTCATGGACACATGCACCGTAAAAGCCACTAGATGGTGCTGTTGTACTTAAAGGTAAATTCACATCATGAGGGCTTCAGTTTCTTAATGAACCATAATCATGTAACTCAATATTTAACATACTTGATATTGAAATCCTTCATATTAACGTGTCTTATTAAATACAGAAGTTAAAAACTCCTCATACACATCACAGTGTATTTACACTTACTATTGCTAGACATGCATTGAAAACTATAAAACACATATTCTGGTAACCATAATTTATGTTTATGTTCATGATATAGGTGTTGTGTACGTGTGTGGCCCGGTTGTGCGATACCTTACATCGCTAACTAACCTGTGATGTCCACCGGCAACAGAGGAGTTCTGCACTGGAGGCAATGGCAGATGAATTCGCCTCGTTGACTTAGTCGTGCAAATCAAATCCTCTCAGTGACAGCACAGAGGGCAGAGCCGCCGGTCTGTCTGACGGTTCCAACAGTTTCCCATCAGTCCTCGGTGCCGTGTCACTGTGACCCACCTGTTTTATGCATGATAAGAAAAATGCTCCTCCATTCCATCTCACAACTGAACCCACAGGATCCCATGATTTAATAAGATTCAAATAAAGCAGCAGTTATGGTAAATGGTTTATAATATATAATGCTTCCCTTGACTAGATGTCCACTCTAAGCTCTTTACAGTACAATTTTGCCATTCACACACATATTCATACAGTGCATCTATGTGCAGCACTTACTCTACCACACATCACTCACACACTGCCTAGATAGCTGTTAGGGGCAATTTGGGTTGAGTATCTTTCCCATGAACACTTCTGCACACGGAATGGGGGAGAATGGGATCGAACCGCCAACTTTCATGACAGCATATGTCACCCAACAGTTGTTCCTAAAATTTTATATGGAACTTAATGCCAGATCATACTGTCTTCTGTGGATATGACGTGAGGTTTCATTTATGTGTTTTTTTCTGTTTATCTTGTCTTAGTTGTATTTTATGTTGCTGTGATGCAAGGCACATTTCAGATGGGTCTGACAAAGAATCAATCAATTTCATAACAGTAACAGTTCTTCAATGCAAGTCCACATTCACATAAGCTATTTTTGTAATTAATCCTAAACAGAATGCTTATGCTTAGATAGACAATATATATTTTTGTCTGAGCAGTTGTGAAGGAAGTATGAAGAGGTTTCAGCAAAACCAAAGTGTAAAAATGCTTATTTACAGGCAAATCCCCTTGCATTTAAAATCTTTCTTATTGAAACGATGAGAGGAATTAAAAGCAGATCCTTTTCATGTAGAATGACCATATCTTGATTCAGAGGTATTTGTTGTGTAGTTCAGTCCATGACAAATTAAAAGCAGATTTTTTGGTCAGTAAAAACCGAATCCAAAAACTAGCTTTCAACCTGAGTGAATATAGCGTAATGTCCCCCCCCCCCCCAAAGTGTAACGCAGCAGAAAGCAAAAGGAGGAGAGATGTGTCATTCGAACACATTGTTATTGTTCTGCTGAGGAGACTAAATGAACACGAGCGTCTGTGGCACTTTTCAACACACAGACGCCCCTCTCCCTCTCTCACCACCCCTGTATTTACACACTCTTAAAAACACTGTCACACGGCCTGACTAACTGACAGAAGTTATCATTACACAAAGCGCTCGATTCCATAATTTATAGAGATCCCCGGCCCAGTCATGTGGAATTCTCCCAAAATAAATTCAAGTAAACACTTATGCGACAAAGAGGCACTCACAGTGGCGTGGTATGCATAAACAGTATGAACAGTGTGACAGTGTAATCCCCATCCCCACAGCCCCCCTACCCAACACACACACACACACACCTCAGCCCAGCGCTGGAAAGGAGCCTAACCCCCCACTTCACCCCCCCAGTGCCTATGCACCAACCCCAGCCCACTCCACACCTGACTCCTGGCAAAATAAGCCAGACTACAATCCATCTTCCATCGCAATAACACCCCCCCCAAACCATGTTGTTATGAAGAGCGTTCAGCAAGTTCATCTCCGGGGATGTTTTCCTTTTTTTTTCTTTCTCTCTTCTTCTTCTTCTTCTTCTCCGAGACATCTTATTGTTTTAGCTCCACGAGACGCTGTAAATCAATCAGCTCGTCTTAACTCTGGACTCGGTTTAAAAGCCAGATAAGAGAATTTTCCATGATGCTTTGTTGAAAGTGAGGAATTGATATGCAGGATGAATCCTGCATATAAAAAATGACTTCTTCTCAGTAAATGCAACACGTGAGCCAAGTAGATTTATGTTTTACCCCCAAATTCGCACAAAACTTGGTGGAAGGATGCGGTATATGTGAGGGAAGAAGTGCATACATTTTGGCAAGGATCCGGATCAGGGGGCGGATCCAGGGTTGGTGTTCACTTTATTTAACAGATTTGACATGCGTTTTTTGTTTTGAAATTTTCACTGATTTGAGAATAATTCAAGAATCTTAATTGACTGATATTTTTATGAGTGTGTTAAATTTGCTGCAGTTTGATTGAATTCAAGGAGACTGTTTAGCCTTGATGGAAGTATGCGCCACTTACATTTTTTTATTAGTTTGTTTGTAAGCAGGATTGCACAAAATCTAGTCAACAGATTTATATTAAATTTGGTGGAAGGATGGGACATGGCCCAAGAAATATCTCATTCAATTTTGTAGATCCAGGAATTTTTCAGTCACTTGCTTTAACACTGCATGTTTTTTACATTTTCACCAATTTGCCAGGGAATAATTCATGGATCATGATGAAAAAAATCGGACATATTTGTCGGACTGATATCTATGAGTGTTTGCAATGTGGTGCAGCTTGACTGAGTTAACGGGGACGGTTGGGCCTTGTCGGAGGAATGCAATCTACTGAGTGTCTTTCTAGTTGAGTTTTTATTGCTTTATTTTGGCTCCTTAACAAAGTAGAGTCAACAATTCCCTCACAGCTTTATTCTCTGTTTTCTCATTGGCCAGATTCCAGGCTGCATGTTGACTAATATGGGGATATAGAGGCCAATGCTGTTATCGATATTTAATTCCCTCTGTTTGTATTTGTGTTTGGACTCCTCTTTATCTCGAGGATTGTAACCAAACGGGGCTGGTGGAGTTTAAAGCGCCTGGGATGGCTGCTATTCGATTTCAAAGGGAATGTTTAGAAACCTGATCCGACCCTCCAGCAAGCATACCTTCTACACCCACGTCTCCCTCGCCCCTCATTCTAAATCACTCCACTGGAGCAGTGTAAACAAACTTCAGTTTGCTCTCTGATATTGAGAGGTTAAGACAAGCGGCAATCCTCCGCTATGACAACATGGCCTCAGACAGACGATGTCATCTGTCTTACCTCACTCTCCATCCATCACTGCGCCGGAGTCGACATGTCTGACAGTCCCACTCTCGCTTTTCTCGCTGGCACAGGCCTCCACATCTGTCACATTTTCCTCCGAGCTTACTTTTATTACACCAGATGAACTCCGCCTCCTTCCCCCTGAATTCACGGACACCTGAAGGGAAAGCAGGCAGAGAGAAACCTATTGATTAGTCATGGTATCTGATGTCACCCTGGCTCCATACACACTTTTTCAATTGCCACTCCGCTACCTGTAAAACCTGCCAGAGCCATAACATACAAAAATGATTCCTTACAAGCTTTGACTTGCACATTCAAAGTGTGCATTTAAAAAGTAGACATAAGATAACTGAATGAAAGAATGAATGAGCAGTAAAATCCGAAGTTTGATTTTTATTTGTAGATCTGTGAGCTCTGGGAATAAAGTTTTTATTTCAATTAAATTGATGGGATGAGCTTCTTAAAAGTTAATAAAAAGTTCTACCTTGGTTTCAGATCATGATTAGAGCATCTCTAAATGACTTACAACCAAACCCAGCAGACTTTATCACAGTGTAAGTCTATTTACAAACATATTAAATTAATTCTAACATAAGTGGAATTTAACAAGCAACAATTACAGTGATTTGAACAATAATTTACTCATTGCTTGATAACGACTGATTTATTACTTTCTCTATAAATAAAAGCATACCACTAACAATCCAAGCTAAAAATAAGCATAGAAACATGGTATTGATAATGCAGCTGTTACTGGAAGCTTGAGAAATATTTGTGTTCCAGCCAACATGCCGTACAATGATTTTAATAAACCACATGAGCAGTGCGGCTGTAGGGATGAGCCTGTTTTGTCCTGAATGTGATTCTGACGAACATTGTACGGTTTTGTACGATGATAGAAAAGTAGACCTGTAAGTACAGCCTCTTTTCCTCTTTCTGTTTAGAGCTATTAAATGAGAGCATGCTAACGTGCTAATCTAAGATAGTAAAACCAGCAGGTCATCATGCAGGGATAAGCATTTGGCTCAAATCCCCATCTTGCAGCATCCCACTGCAGCTCGCTTGACCGAAGACTCACTGATAAGACAGATATCAAGCTGTAACCTGGGTTTTTAAAGTGTCTGTGCCAAACAACAGTACTAATGATCCCGTAATAAAAACGTGATGACACACAGCACAGATACAGGAGAGTTCAATAAAAGCTATTGACAGCAGTTTGTGACACAAAAAGCTGATTCCCTCCCAGCGAGCAGTTTCTTTTAACAACCACAGGAAGGAATCTCCCTCAGCTGTGAAACTGAGGTAACAAAGTCAAACTGTGTCCACCAGACACAAGGTGCCAGCAGGAAGTTTGCCCTCCTTTGTATAATCTGCTGTGGGGAAGACGTAGCTTCTCTCCTTACCACCTTCAAAGACTTCTCTCCTTAACTTTCAGACTCGCCTCCTAATCTGATTGAGGAGGAGAGAAAACACTGAGTATTTTGCAGGACAAAGCAAAGTAAATATTTGAAACCATTGCTTTAATTCACAAGTGGAAATGGGGCTCAAATACTGACTGAGTTAAACCAAATTATTTAGAGACAAAAAGTCAGGGTGCAGCTTTTTGTTTTGAATATATTTCAGCGGTTGGGGGTTAACTCAATGTTAGTTTGAAGAGTTTAAACACGTTAGAAAATCTGATTATACAGATTTTCTTTCGAGCCTAGACATTCGCATACACTGAATTAATTGTCTGCAAACTGGGGTCCCCCGGTCGACCCACATAAAGCCGGCGGCACCAGGAGAGGCGCACTGATAAATCAGCAACAGGCCGCGAACAAGGCCTGTTGCTGGCGGACCTGTGTGCAACAGGACAACTCTATCCGTGAATTTCACAGGTCATTACTCTGGCTCCAGCCATCGCAGCCTCCAGTGGCTCTGGAGACGGCCAGCTTTTTCTCAGAGACAACAGCTTACTGGGCTTTGTGCTCGCTAAACAAGCGTGTCTGTCTCACAGCAGTAGATTAATGTCCAGATAGAAGGTTTGCTCCTCGGGGAGACCTGTAGAGGAGCCATCCATCAACCTTCGCAGGCCATTACACAATAACAAAATAACAAAAATCCGAGAGAGGGGCTCATTGACTGAAACCTGCCTTCAGGGGCTACACAGAGAGATTTCTGGATTAAGTCTTACCGAAGAGAGGTGGGATGAGTTTCCGGATAAAACAGAGCGAGTGCATAAAACTGCTTTTTCAGGCTCTGCAGGAAGAAAGGGAGGCATATATTAACCACTGTTTATATATTATATTAGAATAACTTTTGCATGTCCTTCTGTTGGTTTGTTTGTAAGTAAGATTAAACAAAAACATGTAAACAGATTGCCACGAAACTCAGTGGAAGGATGCGTCATGGGTGAGGGGAGAACCCACAAAACTTGCCGTGGATCCGGATCATCAACCTTTTCACAACTATTGTTGATTAATTTAAGGGGGCGGTTGGACTTTATCTATGAAACAAAGACATTCCTTTGGTTTGATCAAACAAAATATATTCAGTTGAATATATATGACATACACATTTCAAAGTGTTATCAGAATAGTAGTTGATCGGCCAATCGATGAATCAGTTGATACATTGCAGCTCTTCAGCCGTGCTTTCTCACTGCTGTGTGGGCCGTAACGCAGCTTAAAGAGCATTTTCATTGGGTGTCATCTGCGAGCTGTGTGCACTGAACACACAAACCGTCGGCTAACCCCTCCACATGAATGACAGTAAACAACACAGGATCTCTGGCTGCAACCCCCCCCCCCAACCCTGAGGAGAAAGGGGTCACACACAAACACAGCATCTGACTGGCTCTTAATTTGTTTAAAGCAGCCTATTCAAACAGGATCCCCAACAGAGAGAAAATCTCGTTTCCAGGGCTGTCGCCATGGCTCGGGCCGTGTTGCTCAGGAAGGAGATCAGGACGCCGCTGACGACTCAGCTGACTTCCAGCACACACAGCTTCACAGAGGCGCCAGGTTGTAATTAACGCTTTGCAGATTACGTTTACAGGACCAACATGGTCTGCCTGAGTTTTATTACCGCCCTGGATTGTACTTCTGCCCTCCGGGATACAAAGCACGCTGTTTGACGCTGTCCTGTCCTGTGTGAGAATGTTTGACAGGTTTTGATCACGGCGAGACTCTTCTGGCTGTTTGCAGATAATGAGAATCTCCCTTCGCTTCTGCCAGTTTTCCAGCTATGACGGCATGAAGAGACACAGCACACTCTGACAATAGTAATCTATTTCTGTCACCGTATCTGCGGCATTAATTCATTTATTCGGGCTCACGCTGTTGGTCTAACAGTCTTATTAGAGGAGCGGTGAAACTAATCCATTTCTTGGCAGCAAGCATCAGACAGCTGGGCAGTGTGGAGCCGCAACAAAGTGGCTGATATAATTGCGGTGTAATCATTTTCATGCAGCTCCTCGGTTACTTCTGAGACAGTAAGCAGCGCTTCAGGTTAACATGCTAAGGCAATAAAACAGCCATTAATGTGCCCATGACCTCAGAATGTGAGGGCCACGTCTTTCAATTTTCATCAAACAGGCCATTCAGCACTGGTACTTCTAAGCCAACACAAAGGATTTGTCAAAACATACATGCACATATGCAAAGTATATGTGAAAATATAGGATGATTAAAAAAACTTGCAGGTCCAAAAAAAGCTCTTTATATATCTTGAGCTCTTGATTCACCGAGTCAAAACTGTTCAAACAGATTCCTCAGTGTTACTCTTAGATCTAAAAATATCAGATAAAAGCTGAGCTCATCCAGTGCTAATATTAGTCCTAGTTAACATGCTGAACACTTGCGCCATTTAATCACGGACGACAACAGCGGGGAAGTTTGCATTCTGTCTCCGCTGTCACCGGGGCAAGCACAAGAGGACGCACATTACAGTGCAGCTGTGGAAAACATCTGCACACATCTGCACCACTAGATGGCAGATATCGCCCTGACATAGTGCTTAACGCAGCTTCGTGCTCAGCAGCTGTCATTAATATTCCTTCAATGAAAATTCACAACTGATGGCTCCCAGTCGTGTCAGGAAATACAAGTCACTTTCACTGGGCTCTTAAAAAATATGGACATGTATCTGAAGTTCAATCCCAATACACTGAATCAACATGCAGCAAATTACCACTAAAACCTGTCAACAAGTAGCTATGGCCAATGCTACAGAGAGAATGAATTATAGATCAGAAAACCCAGAGGTGTCAGTCTTGACGGAAAACCCTTGACTGGGTTTTCCATTTATCTCCCCCAACCACACTCGTGTGTTTTAAACACTTCACACCAAATTAAACTGAAGTGGAAACGCACTCTCTCCAGAGGAGCGGCGCTACTTTCCACTCCATGGCTGGATGATAAATCTTCAATGTTCCCTCCTCTGCCGCCTGCTGCACTTGTTGCTCTTTTAAAAGCTGGTCTTTGCTCTCTGCTCGGGCAGCAACCGATCGCTTTGCTCATGAGACAGAAAACAGAGAAAAGGCTCCAGGCCGGAGAGTCTGAGGACAACCAGCGCCAGACGATGAACCAGTTTATGTGGAGACACATGATGGCAACAACCCATTCCACACAGGGGCCTCACACACATAACTGGTGTCACAAAGTCGAGCTCAGACATCCGCCAAGGTCCAATGGCCCCCTTCAATTAAATCAAGCTGCATTCAATTACTAACACTTGTAGATATCCATCCCTTATCGATTATTGATTTTTTTCATCAAGATCTATGGATTATTCTCTGGGAAATTATGCAATTTCAAAAACATCCTATCTCAGCCCTAAATGAGTTATTTCTTGGCCCATGTCCCATCCATCCACCAAGTTGAGTGAAAATCTGTTCAGTAACTTTTGCATAATCCTTCGAACAAACCAACCAACCAACGAACAAAGAATCAAACAAACCAATCAACCAATGGACAATCACAACTATGGGCTATGGTGTTTTTGCAAACCAACCAACAGATAGGGATGAAATATATACAGACGTAAAATATGCATGAATGCAAAGCAATGTGCAGCAATGTGCAAATTACATGTTATTATTCCTAAAGAATGTTATTGCATTCCTCAGGGTTGTATCCAGGAAATCATCCAAGTTAAAGGAACAGGTTGATATTTTGGGAAAGTCATTTATTTGCTTTCCTTCCATGATATAAATTAATAAGTCGATCCGCCTACCTTAGCCTTAAAAACAGGAAGCCAGGCTCTCTTCAAAGTTAGACAACACAAGAATGCTAAAACTCAGAAATTACCATGTTGCATCTTGTATATTTGAATTTAACGCGAGCAAAACGTAAAAACGGCAATTTGTGGTTTTAGGAGGGGTCCGATGCTTGGAACTATTTTGTGATAAACTGAAAAATGCCTTTAAACCCAAATCTAAGTGCAGCAGGTATAAGATAAGATCAATAAATTTATCTTTGACACCTTTACTTGAATCTCACTCGTGAGCTCTAGAATTATGCCTGAAGTGGGGGCTTGTCCTGCCCATAAAACATAAAGTATTTATGTGACATGTTTGTGCAGCACCTTGACTGAAAGCAATTACTGTATATCAGCAACCCACAGGCGTGTTAATGATGGTGCTCCTTCATCAGGATGGAGACGTGGAGTTGATTTCGTCTCAGTTTGCGGCGCTGAAGGGCATTTCCCCTTATAACCTTTTTATGTTGAATTTCTGGCATTACTGTTAATGTAACAGAATACCTGAGCAACATATCTAAATCAAGGTAACCAAACCATGAAACCTTAAAGTTAACATAAAGCACATTTCCCTTGACTTTTCTTTTCACTATTTGTTGCAAAAGTACCTTCTGCTCCTGGAGCCAAGTGACAAGTTGTTGAGATTTGATCTTCTCAAGTCGAGACTATGCATATTCATAAACATCTTTGGTTTATGTCAAGAAAGCCACGCTGGGGCATCACTTAGCTCCCAGGGATGATATGCGAGCTAGCAAAAGGCTCATACTGCCAAGAAAACACAGCTGCTACTCCCGTCACACAGCTTGGAGGAAACCCCTGAGCCCTTCATAAAGCATCCATCCTTCTGAAGCCAGGGAAGATGCAAAGATGCAGGATGCGGCTGCAGAGACAATGCTGGGAGTAGTTTACTTGTAGCATCTACCACAAAAATCCATTCTGGCCCTATTCAGATTGATAACTTTAATTTGTGTAGTTGCTTGATGGTTTATATGCTCTTCAGAAAACATAATACTTTTCTCATTCTGTGTATTGATGCAGCTCCTCTTTTCAGCCTCTGTATGAAACCCTTAGTTGCAGCTCCCACCCCTGACAAAGCCCAGGCTGCTCTGATTACTCAATAATCGTAGAATCCAAATGTCATCAGACTCCTAAAATAAACCTGAAACCATCTTGTTGGCCCCTGCTCTACACACTGAGCTGTTTCCAGTGTCGTGTTATTGTTGGTATAAAATGAACACTAAATGGTATTTCAAGAGTTATAAATAATACCAGCAGAGTAGCACTGCTTGGTAATACTTTCTGAAGTTATTGTAGGTGAGAGGTTGAATCAGAAGGAGGTGGACCTGGAAACAATTTCCAAAGATCTCACAGTTCATCTGAGAATCCCACGACCCTCCTGAACGCATCTCCTAACATCTGATCAAAGCGCAGCAAAGTTGCGAGGAGTGTGAATTCATAAATATCCTTAGGCGGCTTGTTTAGTTTTCAAGATGACAGGATGATAGGAAAGACTTGGCATGCACTCCGGAGCGGGTAAACCTGAATACACTCCAGGCATCGAGCGGTGCCAGTGGAGGGGGGGCATTAGAAGAGGCAGGGAGACACGGGAGAGGAATGATGGACGGCTCACACGCCAGCCATTGTGAGAAAATTATAGCTAAGTGCCGCCAACTGAGGCAGCGTGGCGGCCAGCCAAAGCCCCGGGACAACAAAGAGCCAGGATCCCTGTGAGGAGTGAGCGCCGTCCTGCCCGCGGAGCCCCGAACCTTCATATTTACATGCAACGCTCAAGAGTTAATTGCATTGAATTCCTGCGCTGGGTGCAAAGTGGGGGCTGTTGTTGCTTTATTTTACATAACAAACACACAGTTTCCACTCATGCCTGTGTGTTTCCAAGAACCCCTAAAGCAAAGAGGCTGAATCAAAAAGAGCTGCAGACTCGAACAGATTATGAATCATCGGTATTTGTCTCGTCGTTCAGGAATGACAGGAATAGGAGAAATTCCATCATCGTAAAAAAACACAAAATCAAAGAGGAGGTCAACAGATAACGATATTGTGTTTATATCTTTTATGCTATCTTGGAGCTTTTCGTCTTATAATCTGCATTGTTGGCTCCCCGAGGAAAACATGAAAGTTCCCCACATTCCTTTAATTACGCTGCGTGTTCGGGAAATTATTTGTATTCGATTCTGCTTCCCGGGAAATGTCCATGTATGCGTTTTCAGCAGTGGGAGAGCTAAGGGGCCCCTTTAACACACCAGACCTCATCCTCACAGTAGTTGATGGACAAAAGCCAAAATGTGTCAGGGTTGCTACGGTTCCTGATCTTTCGTAAACGAACAGTGCCCTCTCGACTCGGCAGACTTGGCAGAGTCGGCCCGTGCACATCAAAGTAGGGCCTGACCTTGCATACCATATGAGGTTTGGATTAACGAGCTCTGGACATCAAACAGCAGGATCACCACCCACGAGTCATCAAACCCAGCTCGGTGAAATTTACAGCGGACAAAAATGCTGGAAAAATCAACATCAACCGCGGCCACGTATCTCAGCTTGAACATCGTGACCAGGACAGGGAGCGGCAGCAGCAGAGGATATTTCAAAAGCCTCCAATTATCTGATGGGTGGGAGAGCACAACGAACTGGGCCGCATGCCAAACAGCATCCTTTACCAAACAAATAAAACTTTTGACAGGACGTGTCTGCCTTTCGGAGGACTGCACACCCACAATCCACTCCGTGCAGGGCAGTGACAAGCGCTCCTGGAACTGAATATTAGACATAGCATTCATCTGGTAATTCCAGAGAGAAATACAAGACATACGCATAATAGCACTTGACTTTCCCACAAAGGAAACTTTAAATGTGTTGACAGGCACTGTAATCACAATCAAACATTACCAGAGGGCTGGGGTGAGGTCTGATGTCAAGCCTAGTAACAAGTGAGAGACTTCTAAAGATTTGAGTATGTTTGAAACATTAGGGTGGCGCTGTTGATGGTTCCTGGTGCGAATCCAAGTTTGTCCAGTGATCTTTCTATTTAGAGTTTACATGTTCTCCTCTTGTCTGTGTTTTCTCTAACAGTCTTAATACATTCGATTGGGGAGTAGGTGAATTGCTATTTCTATGTTAGCCCTGTGATAGGCTGTCGACCTGTCCAGCCCAATGTCAACTGGGATTGACCCAGGCTCCACCGCCCACCTGACATCTGACAAAAGGAGAATTGTATCAAACTGTTTTCGAAGCCACTACAAATGTTGGGGCAAAAAGCCTGCTGTCACACAGAGACGGGTGATGTGTCACCATCTGTCAAACATGCCAGCGCACATTTGTAAGAATGTCAGTATCAGAAGATTGTTCTAACTGAGACGTCAAAGTCAACAGAGACTCAAGAAGCAATCGCTGAATCACGAGCCTATGAAACTATTATTATTAGGCCTTCTGCTGAATGGGCAGTTAAAAGAAAACTGGGTTGTGCAGGATGACCATTTTTTTTGCCAATTATTTTCTTGGTTCATCATTTGGTCTCACCCAGAGATATCTGATAGAAAGACAAGACTGAGCAAAGAACACAGACTAAAGGATGGAGCATGCTTCTGCGTTTTCATGGGCCCGGACGCGCAAGAGCCCTTCAGGGCCCCTTACGTGCTATCGTAGCCCTTCTTACGCGCTTACGTGCGTCGGCCAGTTTTTCTAACTAGACGTCAAAGCCCCGCAAGCGTCACCCGCCCGCAAGGGCTGTGATTGGTCTGCTAACTACATAATTTCTGGAGTCGCATTTCCGGTTCATGCCCGGAAACCACGGAAGATTTAGAAGGACGAATATGGACCAAATAGAAGAGCACTTGGCAGAAGAGATCCGAAACTATGACCACTAGTATAACCCGTCACTGACCGGCGGATTTTTCCGCCAAAAAAAGGTTCTGAGGAGCCGCCGTGGCGATGTAAATAAATCGCTCTTCTTCGTGCCACACACGAAAACATTACTCCGCCTATTGTTCTGGCGGGGAATTGCATGGCAACACGCGCAACGGTTGGAAAACCATGAATGACAACCAGTCCTGCGTCACAACTGCGTGCTTGCGGGCCCCTGACAACGCAGAAGCATGCTCCGGCCTTAAGACACTGACACTTGAGCTGTGCATTTGCAACAGTGTAATGACTGAGGTGTGTCCTTCAAATGCAACAGACAAAAGTGTCCTTCCATTGCTGATCAACAGAAACTCCAACCGTGGGATCCTTCTCGGAGCCAACCTATCCCAGCATTCATCGAGTGCTGGTGCCAAAGCTGGAAGGAAAAGTTCTAAAAAACATCCAGAGCACCTGACTTGAATATTTGTGTTCTCTAATGTACAGTGTTCAGCTGTAAAATGGTGTCTAAACGTCAGAAAGACTATAGCAACATGTGTGGTTGTGTTCACTTCAGTCAATTTCTTAAATTCAAAAAGATATAATACTTAGAATATTTAATATTTCAAATACCAGGTATTGATTTACCATATACAGAATTTAAAAAAGGCAGCGCAGGTAATTTAAAGTGGACATATGATGGTAAATCCTGCTGTTCCCTGCTGAAAACAATCAATCTGAATTAACCACTGTTCAGAGGTGCGCAAGTGGAACCCTCAATGTCATACTGGTCATACTCAACAGGGGTAAAGATAAAAAC
This sequence comes from Limanda limanda, assembly GCF_963576545.1. NCBI lineage: Eukaryota > Metazoa > Chordata > Actinopteri > Pleuronectiformes > Pleuronectidae > Limanda > Limanda limanda. The sequence continues at coordinate 5,326,638 of NC_083652.1, forward strand.
CCTATGGGAATAAACAGGAAAAAGTCTGGACAAATAAAAACCTGAGGTTTAACCTGGCGACAGGTTGATATCTGAGTCGTGTGAACAGCAGATCCCTGTTCCACTGGGAGTGAACACCTGCCGTCATTCAGAGATGTTTCCCTGAGGCCTCTGCTGCCGCCACAGCAGGACATCTGGACAGCGAATGAATGAAACATCTTTTTATATTTGATCATATTGACAGATGCATGCACACAAATCCCTCAGGTCATTAAAGCAGCTGCTTGTCCACACAGACAAGCTGTGAAATACCAACGAACTGTGATATTGAAACAAGTTGTCCGGAATTTGAATTCACAGAATTAAAACTAAATAAACATTTAAAAAAATCACACAGCATAAAAAGTATTTGTACTTTTTAGTGGTCCATCTTTCTTTCTTTTTTTCAATAATGCCAAAATGACAGTTTCAAAGTCTTACTTCAATTGAAGCCAAAACTGACTTAAAATAAACTAAATTACCTTTATGTTTAATATTGTTTATTTCCATCACTCTTCCTCTAAGTCTGTTTAAATTTAAACATTTATTGTAGTTTACAATATTATGCATATGTACTTGTACATACATATGGACATTTTCTTTATGGACTCACTCCACAACTCGAAATGCATAAATCAAAAATCAAAGTCGACCCACAACATCTTAGCACTCGACCACATCTCAGTCTTCCTCCATTACGAGAGTCACTTCAATACTGAGGTGTCTTCATGACAACTGAGCCACACTATGTGTTGAGGAAGACTCTGAGATGCAAATGAAAGCACTTGAAACAGTTTGAAAAGGTGACTTTTTTGTATTTTGTATTTTAGATAAAGCGGAATGAAGCTGTTTTGTGTCTAATTGAGGAAACTTTCTCTTTTCTGGATTCATTTTTAGTTTTTCTCAGCTTTTGACTGAATTAAAATGCCCTTCCCTTTAAAAGGTTTATTATTGTTATTATTTTATATACAAATTAAACTAAAACTCACAATTAGTGGCTGATGAATAATAGCAACAGTTCAGTCATACTTTACAAGTTGTATTTTTTCTCTTTAAAAACATATTTGAATGAGTTGAATTTTGACTCCTTTCGGTTGAAATGATTTTATAAGGAAAGTGTCTATGGAGATACAAAACTTTCTCTGGTCTTCCACAGTTGTAGAAGATCAAAAGGGATTTTTCGGCTTTCATCATTGCACAAAAGCCATGTTTGGTTTTATTATAGGTGTTGTGGTTCAAGTACAGTGGTGAACGCTCATTTCAAAACCTCGTCATTACGGCACATCCTTTCATGTGCTGCACTGTTTAACAGCATTATTTGAAATATGTCATTTGCACTGAATAAACATTGCTGAGCTGTCTGACTTGTACTAAGTGAGCTGGCTTGTTGTTGTATTCGTAATGAAGGTGCCACGGAGGCTACCTTTGGGCTATTAATGAACCGGTGAGGGTTATTAAAACTAATTTTATCATCTGTAATGAAAAATGAACGACTGGTGTTTGATTTTCTTGGCAAAATAACAAGGAGAAGTTTGCTTTGATCAGGAAAATATCTGAGGCCTGTAGGAGAATTTAATCAGCGGCAATGTTTTGGCTTCAGAATATCTGCATAGAGGAAAAGAGAGAAAAAACGGAAAGTTGATGAGGTTAAAAGGGGTAGGGAGTAAAAAAAGCAATAAAGCCAGCCCCTACCCAAAGAGATCATTAAGTTAATGGATTGCTGGTGGCTAAAAGCATTACAGTGTTGGGTAAAGATCTGTGGACAGCCGAGGCCGAGGAGCGGCACGCTGAGAGCCGAGGGCCGGCTCACAAGTGACGAAGGGCATTAGCAGCCCTGCATCCTCCAGTCTGCAGCTGGTATTAGCAGGCACCGAGCGCCCTGTCAACACATAGTGTATTACTCCACACGCAAATCCTCCAACTGCCGTCGACACCAGCGTGGGCCTGTGCTGAGGCAGGATGAACCGAGGGGAAAGAAACCTTGAGAGGAATAAGTCATGTTTCTCAGATGTGATAAGAAACATTTGGGAGAAAATCTTGTTGGAAAAATAATCATAGAAAGGATATTAAAAGGGTTTAGTGTAATCTGAAAGCACGAGTAATACACTTGTTTAAAAATCGCATTGAAATACAGTAGAATCAACGTTATAACCGACTATTATCTGCTGTGTTTTCCAGAGCAGCTGTTAACAGACTGTTCTCTAATCCTTCTGGGAGCTTTAACGCCGCAGGATGACACACAAAACCTGAAATAGGCAGATAACCACAGAGCTCGTGAACTGTGCCGCCGGACGGCTGGGAGCTTTATGCAACAGGACAAACGGCATCATGTAAAAGACAAGAGGATCACTGTCGGACACTTGAGGATCCAACACGCACATACTTCAAAAGGCTTCTCATTGTGTTTGTTTAAGCCGTATTGTTGCAGATCTTCGCCCCGTGTGCGCTTGCTCTCCGGTGACAAGCACAGGGATTTGTCTGCCGCATGTGTACAGGCAGGGCTGGCTCTGGGGCTAAGGAGCATCATTATGGACTAAACACAACTAAAACAAAACACAGGCTTTCTGGTGCCCCACAGTCTACCCAGCTGAGGCTGAGCGGAGGGGAGGGGTGGAGGGGGGGGTCTCAGTCAGTGTGAGAGAAGTGGCTCTACCTACATGATTAGAGAAAGTGATTCATTGAAACGTGTGGTTGTAAATTCCCAGACCCGCTGCTGGCTCCGTCCGTACAGACTCGTGTTGTTCAGCACGCTGTGTTCAAACTCACAGAACTAAGAAGATCCCAAAGTTTTTCAAAAAATTTCAAAATGCTAATTAACAAGACATTTATAACACCTGCTTATTTTCATTGATGCTGCTGCCTTATGAAAATACAGCCCCGTGCAGCTTTTATCACCAGCTGGAACAGAATATGAGGCATGGATCTCGATGTGTAGTGTTCCACAGTATATTGTGCATATTTTAATATCATGAATCATGCATTGCTTTGTTAGAAGCATTGTAATGTTGCAGCTGGAGGACGAGTTGGTTCTACGCGTAATGTTGGTAACTTCAACCAGTGTTGAAAAGTTACTAAGTATAAATACTCAAGTATATTACATCAGGAACTTGTATTTAACAGGTTTATTTCCATTTAATGACTCAACTACATTAATTTGACAGCTACATTTAGTGGCTGAACCCAAGACACAGGAGGTTATAGAGTCGGTTGTACACGTTAATGCGTCAGTACAATAATTCAATAACAATACATCACTGAGGGGGGGGGGGGGGGTCTTATTGAGTACTTCTTATTCTTTGATACTGGTCGATGACACTTCGGTACTTTTACTCAATCAAGAATTTTAATGCAGGACTAATTCTATACATTTTATTATTGTACTAAAGTTTCTTGTCGATAAAATATATATTGACAAATCTACTTGTTGTAAATAGAGCTATAAAATAAACGTCCTGCAATCAATTCCTTTCCTCTATAAGTGAAACTATGGCTTCATTTCATGAAACAACCTTGCCGACGTGGGATTCAAGCTTAAGTTTTGTTTTCTACTGCTGAGATGTACAAAGGGCAGAGATTCAAAGTCACTGATGTGGTGCGTTTTCAGGAGAGTGAAGCATCAGCCTCTGCATCCTCCACTGGAGCAGTGATCCCTCTCCTCAGCTCGGCTCCTGCTGGGCTGCAGATGGAGAGGAGGGGTTTGTGAAGGTGGCAGCTGCTGATTCCCTCAGTCAGTGAATCTGGACTGCTTCTTTTATCAGCTTGTAATGGGTCTAATGTATGTCTGACACCCTCACAGTGATAAGATGGGGCTGATTAGCTGGGAAGGGGGGGTATACACCACATGTTGATATTAGGTTGTAATAAGACCAGTATCCCAACCAGAAGTTCATCTTCAAACCATCTTCTGTCTCTATAGTTACAGTTCTGGGACATAGTTGTAATGGAGAGTATTTGATTGTGTGCATGACTTTAAAGTGTCCTCTCGCTCAGACTGAGTACAGGTGATCAAATGAAAGAAAAAAGAAAAGCATTTAAAATTATTTCAGTGTCGTTTTATTGTACGAATATAAAGAATAAATAGCAAATTTCATTAATTTACAGGATAAAACAAGTCACCGATACACGACTCTATCAATGATTCCACGTTTAACTCTGAGGTTGATCTGCTTCATCCAAACATGGGACACAGCACAAGTCCTTACGCGGCTCTACGCGCCACATCTCCATAAATACAAAATATATAACCAATATTCTCCACAAATAAAGTAGACTCTGGTTACAAATAATACTGACTTTGTACAGGGAGTTATACATAACTGCGTGGCAACCGCATATACAGACAAAAAAATACATTCCTACACTCGGTGGTGCGTGTGAGAGGGAGATCACAAAAACAAAAAAGAAATGTCGAGCTTATAATTCATGTCGTTCAGCTGGAGCAGGAGCATTTGCAGTCTGTGATGATGGGGTACTGCACGGGTATCCAAGCGCACTTCAGCCCCCCCTTCCTCTGCACGCATCTCCACCTCAGTATCGTCAGGTGGGTGGAGGTCGCGGGCTTGCACACCATCCCCTCCGGCACCGAGCACGACCTCTTGCTGAGGCAGCTGCCCACACGCACGAACCGCGGCCAGAACCGGTTCCCCAGGTCGGTCCAGGTGTAGACCACCGGGCAGAACGAGTACGCCCACAGCCACTGCTGCAGCCGCCGCTTCAGTTTCTTACTCGGCTTGTGCTTCTTGCCGAACTGCACGTCGAAGTCCATCGCTCGGATCTCCTTGGGCAGCACCCCGCCGGGCTTCTGCACGTCCGAGTCGTCGAGCTCCTCGTTCCCGGTGTACTTGTCCTCCACGGGCGGCGAGACGGACAGAAAGTGGCTGTCAAAGTCCCCCAGGACGCTCTTCAGCTCGGTCTCGTTGAGGTCCCTCTCCTTGGGGTCGAAGACGGGGTCCGGGTCTTCTCTGAGCTCCACCAGCGGCAGACTGTCGCTCGGGATGGGGCGGAGGAGGTAGTAGTGCTGACAGAGCCCGCTGTCCATGAGAAGTCCCAGAGACAGCAGCAACAGATACATGGCCACGCACTGCTGAGGTTGGTCCATGTCGGTCGGGCCAGCGGCGGCTTCAGTGCGCACAGGGAGCTGCTACAGGGGCCACGGTCTTGTGCGTAATTACGCGTATCCAAACCTGGGCGCTGAGGGTCTTTTTTTAAAAATCGACGCTTCCCATGATGAAAATCCGTGACAGAAATAAAAAAAAGAGAGGCATCAGGGGAACCGAGGTGTCGTGACGAACTTCGTGGCAAGGCTGGTGTGTGTCCTCGGGCTCCGTGCGCGCGGTCTCGGCATGATGCCTCTGGTGCCTCCTGGTGCAGAAAAGCGCCGAGCGTCACCCGCGACCTCCGTTATATCCTCCGCACGGACCGTGATGTAATTCGTGTGCCTCTCTCTGAATGTGGGTTTGTTGTCTAGGAGGAGATTCCCCCCCCCCCCCCCCCCCCCCCAATACCTCCTTCTTCCATCGTACTGGAGGCGGGGGGGACGGGGTTGCGGGGTGTGCAGGCAGAGGAGACGCCCCCTGTCGGTTTTCCTTAAATCAGTCTCACAGTGGGCATGACTGGTGCATTTTTTTGGTTTATTCCCTTGGGGTTTTTGCTGGTGAATCCTTCCCTGCACTCTCCCAGCAACAACAACTTAGAGTCAAAGTATAGAAACGTGGAATTGTATATATTTAAAGTCCTTACATTTTTTTGAGATACTTTATTTAAGGATTTCCATTTGAATCCTCTCGAGCTTAATATGTTTAGTTGATTCAAATAAGACACGCAGTCATAAAATTATTTCTTTTAACCTGCTACAACATATAAGTGCTGCTCAAAGCAACAGTAGTGACAATAAGGTCAAAAATAATGGTTTTGGTTTTGTATTTATATAGCGCTTTTCTAGTCTTTTATAACCATTCAAAGCGCTTTAGAGTACAGTTTTACGTTCACCCATTCACACACACATTCATACAGTGCATCTATTCGCAGCACTTTGTTGTTCTATGGGGGGCCATTCGGGGTTCAGCATCTTGCCCAAGGAAACTTCGGCATTAAGATGGGTCAGACTGGGGATCAAACTGCCGACCTTCAGGTTGGAGGACGACCACTCAACCCCTCAGCCACAGCCACCCAATAATCATTCCAAACCATCCAAAACTGCTGCTAGGATCATCACCCGCACCAAACCCTGAAATCACACCACTCCTCATCTAATGTCACAGGCTTCCTGTTCAACAAAGCCTCCATCATAAAATGTTACTGTTCTCCTTTAAAAAAGAAAAAACTAACCTCCATATACCTGCTGGACCTTCTCCCTCCTCCATCTATGGGTGTCAGGGCCTTCATCTGCCCTGCACCACGACTCTGAAACTCTCTGACACCTCACGCCTCCCTGCTAGACTCTATGTTGGACAATTCAAATATTAACTCAAAGCAAATCGGTTCGGATCAGTCTACCAAACATAACAGCTTATCCATTCCTCCCCAATCAGATTGTAATCTTTGTGTACTGGGGATTTTGCCTCTTAACAGGAATTTATCCTAGTTCTACTTCTTATTCTCCTATCACATACGGTGTATTGATAGGTGTTTGCATTTCCTAAACCAATTTTTTTGTTTGGTTTTACTTCAATTACTTTGATGATTAGTTTTGCCTGCCTGAGCAAACAGAGTCTACATGAATTACACCTCATCCAACACGCAGCAGTCGGACTTCTCACCAAATCTGCTAAAAGAGAGCCTAATATATTAATCCAATTTTAGCTTCTCTTCACTAGGTTCCAGTAAATTTTGGAATTGATTTTAGGATTTCATTGTTGACTTTAAGGTTTGGCTCTGGACTTGCACCTAAGTACATTTCAGATCTTTTGACACCACATGTCCCTGGTTGTAACCTGAGGTCCTCAGTGAAGGCCATACTAACCATTCCACAGTCGAGGCTCCCAGTCTGCACAACGATCTCCCTGAAGATATCCATCCGATGAGCTCCTTTTAAATATCTCTTAAAGACACATTTTTATATGTGTGCCCTCTCCTAGTTCTGATCTTAGCATCTATTTTTTAAATTTTATTACATTACATAGTATTTTTACATTAACTACATATTTCTTACTTTTACTTTTTGAATGCAGGACTCCTGCTTGTAATGGATTACTCTAACATCGGTAACTTGTCTATTTATATATTAATGTTTTACCACTGGTAAAAAACTATAATTAAGTTCTGGAAACACGCTTCATTTGGTTCAGAGGCCGTGTAAACGTTTTAACGACAGACACACAGGACCTTCAGGATTCAAAACATTTTTCTTCACCTCGGAAAGTTCTTAACTCTCCTCTGTATCATGATCCAGTTTTCAAATAAACAACTGCACATGATCATAAAAAGTACCATTTATATTTTGACATTCAGAACATACTGTGATCCATGTACCTCTGAACAAAGTGACACTGCAATATTCCTGCAAATTTCCTCTACTTCTGGACAATATTATTCTATATTTTATGACAGGGAGGAGAGCCCAATCACTTCAGATGTTTATCGTTCAAATAAAACAAAATATGCCCAAATGTCTGAGCCTAATTATTCCATTTAGTCAGAGATCTCCTTTTTCTCTGAAGCCCTAATAAGAAACTGTCAGATGGATCCGTCAGTCCTGGGTTTGAATATTTTCAAAGAGCAGAAAGAAACAAACGCAGGCAAAATTAAACAGCTATTTAAAACTTGAAAAAAAGAAGACGAATCGGTGTTAAAGGTGAGATGTCTTTAATCCTTTTACAATTTGCTCACAAATCGTATTTTTCTCTCTGATAAGAATCAACCTGTTTGTCTTTATGAAAGATGGCTGGAGACATCCTGCGCAGGAAACAAGCAAAATCATATGACCCAATAAGCAGAACCTTTCGCTAGTTTGAAGAAAAGTCCAATTTACAGCGCGAATAATGGTCAAAATAGCCAGTTCAGCTCACTTTTTGCAGTGTATTTACCGCTTGTGTCCAACAATATTTCTGCCTGTAGCGGTGCCACTGCAGCGCGCCTCTCAATAAAGCCAGCCAAATTAGCTCCCAAATAAACAACGCTCGCTAAGCGGCGGCAATGGAAAGTATCACAATTTGCAAACCTGTCTAAACTCATGCTCAGAGAATCATTCTTTGAAAACTAATTTAATGGAAGAACTTAGCCAGCTGCTGCATCAGCCATAAACCATTCGCTTTAGATAAATGCATCTCTGTTTCATTTTGAATGAGCTAATTCACACAAGCACTTGAGCACACGACTCATTTAGTTTACGGTCGAATGATGGGGAAAAGTCTGGAAAATGTCACCCTTATATTTTTCATCTGACCAGCACCTATCATAAACTAGCTACCTCCTACACCCCCCCCCCCCCCCAAAAAAAAACGCTTGACAGATAGGTTCATTCCAGTGGTGCATTCACACTTCAGAGGGAACGACATGTACAAACCTAATGTATGGTTGCATTTTAAAAGGCCTTTAATACATACAAAAATGCATATTTTAATGCATAGTAATAAATATAGATTTTTAATGCATAATAAAAAATGCAGATTTTTAATGCATAATTCATGACTATTTTGTTTTTGACATTTTAAAAGAAGCGGTCACACGCTTAGAGGAAGTTTGAAAATGAAATTGGCATGTTTTTCCTTTTCAGAAATCATATTTCACACACTGGAATATTTCATCTCTGATGTGGCTGCGTGGGTGAAGACCAAGTATGGTTCTCATTAAGGGTCATCAGGATTGCCAGGCTCATTTAACGCAGAGTTGTTTTCGTTTCTTCTAATCCCTTCCTACTGTTTTACCACAGGAACATTTCGATAGTGATATATTCCTCCTCCAAAAGACGGGCCAGTGGAGACAGACGCCGGTTTAATTGAGGAGATCTTTTCTTTTTTTCTGTAAGTTCTCCAAACAATTCTCTTCGGCTAATAAACTGCCCGAGATAATGACCGTTTCTCGAAGGGGTCTGGTTGCTGAAGACTTTAAAACCTGCGCTTAAGGACATGCATTCAAAATGAATCTCCTTGCTTGAGCCGTGCACAGGTCAATGTGGCCTTCCCTGCTGATTTCTCATTTAGTGAGAAAAAGCAGACTTCTCTCTTGGCAGACACCTTCAGCACTGGTACCAAGAAAAGGCACGCTCAGGTAGAAACACACACACACACAACAGAGAGGACCCTGATAGCCTTCATCCATGCAAGAGCTAACCGCAAAAAGTCCAGAGATATTAACACAGTCTCTTTTGGTCCTAAATCATCCGAGCAGGCTCTGGAGGCTCGGCGGCTCCTCGGTGGCGGCTCGGTGCACGAGGTTATCACGGTGACACGAGGCGGCTACAGAGTCCGAAAAAACACAAAGCACCTTTCACGTGCTTTATCTCCATCGCTACACGCTTTCACACCTGGTGCTAATTGAGGCCGCGCTGCCAAGCTGAATACACACAGACATGAAGTGGGTGCTATTCTGTTTACTCTGGCACTTGGGGAGGTGTGCAATTTGCTAGTTTGTTTAGCACTCCCCCCCCCCCCCCCCCCCCCACCGCCTTCGTTCCTCTGCAAGCCAAGAGCACACAATCACAATAATCACTCCTGCTGAGAGCTTAATTAAAATTAATTGCTACTTCTGACCACTGGCCGTGAGTCGGAGAGCAGTTTTGCATCATTGCAAGTCACATTATTTTTGTCCTGTTTGAGCTTATAAGGCCTTTTCCGCAGCACTGAAAAAAAACAGAACTTTTAATGGTTATTTTAAGTATTTTGCACCAACCTGAAACATGAAAATCTAACTGGCTTCAGTTTAGCGACTGTTTATCTGAAGATTTCTAAAGCCACAACAAATCCATTGTAAAGGTTCCTTTACTTGTGTGATTCATGAGTCAGATAATATATCATTCAAATGAAACCTTCATGTTAAATCCTTATAGTTACCTTCAGGTGGTTGAGAACACTCATAAATATCTGTAGCTTTTAACAAGGACTATATTTAGCACTTGTGGGTCGTTTTTTCCCAACAGGATTCAGTGTCAAAACTCAAAGCACCTAATTCCCTGTGGGAGTGTGTGTTCCTTCCATTCCTCCATAAAATCTCACAGAGAGAAAACCTGCATCCAAACAAAGTCAAGAAACCATGAAAGTGCTTCTCTTTCCTAATTATAGATTCTTCAGTAGGAGGAGGAAAACTAAATTTCAAAATAAAAGTCCTTGAGCCATCATGTGGTTTATGAGATTTATAAATCCACTGTTACACAATGTAGTGTGGCATTGAAACAAGTCTATTTAATGTTTTGGCTCGATTATCCTGGATTGTACTATTCTTTTAACTTGCACCCCCTCAGAGTGTTTGTCTCGGTGCTTGCACCAATTTTTCTTCCTACTAAGAATGTTTCCAGTGTTTTTTGATTTTGTTGAAAAAACACTTCACAGTCAATCTAAATTAAAATTTGTTGAGTTTTGTATTATACTTATATACATTATTCGATTGTAATGAAAGAAAACACAATGGACACAAACAGAAAAGTATTGCCATGTTTGGATCATAGACTGAAAATGAAGATGAACGACACGTCTCCATTTCCTCCTGTTAAACTAAAATGAAGCCGTTAAATCCAGGATACGAAGGCTGCCATCTTGTGCCAATGATGTAGTTTGGAGCCTGTGTAGTAGTGATAGGTGTGTTCAACCAATCACGAGTAAGTTTCAGCTGTCAATCATGACATGATGTAACTGATTAAAAAGAAACATGAAAACTTCAACAAACATCAGTGATTTGAACTTTTAGTTTGGGCCATGTCTAATTTTCTACCGTGGAGGAGGTGGGGTTAATGACCTCTACTGAAGCCAGCCACCAGGGGGCGATATAGATGATTTGGCTACACTTTGGGGAGCTGTCATGTCGTCCATCTATTTTTACAGTGGTTCAGACTCCAGTTTTAGCAGGAAGCAATGCGTTTTCAACTGTCATGCCGAACTGTGTTGGGCAAACGCGACAGGTGATTGATGAGTTCATGGCCTAAGGTAGCAGGAGTCAATTTTAGAAAACATAGCACATTTAATTTTATATATAGTCCCCTCCTATGTCAACACACTTCGTCCAGTGGTCATAAAAACTGACCCCTCCAGGACCAGGGATCATCTTCCAGGCTCTCTCTGGAGCAGCCCACTTCTTCACCAGACAGGAAGACGGAGCACCCTGGCTATAGTGTCGCCACCGCGTTCTCGAGGGCACCCATGGGTGATTAGCCCTTGAGACTGATATAGCAGACAACTGCACGAAGGCTAGTTGTGTGCATTTTTCTCAAAAAGCGCTGAATAGCTATATTTTGTTGCCCGAAACAGAAATGCCAAGAGACAGTGTTAACTTTCTGCACAGTCCCTCAAAGTGTTGAGTGAATGCGAATGCAACAAAACACAAAAATTGTAATTTGTGACTAGAGTGGAGGCCAGGGAACTTGTAAATGGGATCTACTGATAATTTCTGAATGTGAAAAGTGATGTCTTGAAAGTATTTTGGTTAACCATTCTAGTATTAAACCAAATCATAGCATATCCTATCTCAACGAACTTTACATAGTAAGGTTGAGACCTTACACAATAATAGAGAAAACCAACAGTCCTTAAACTCTACTTGACAGTTGTGTCAAGCATTGTGAGAATGATGTGTGAGAGAAAAAGTGCCGCATGTAACGATTTGAGTTTATTATCACTGTCGACTTATTTTACCAAAGACATGAACTCCATTACATCATCAACTCCAGTCTTCTTTGATTCAACATGATTCTCCTCAGCTTGCTCTGGTCAAGAAAACTAACATTGAGCACACAAGCTCACAAACACCAAGCATTCACTCTCACTTGGCCCGGTCAGCAGTTTCAGATCAGCCTATATTTTACTGGAATCCAAGTAAATACTTGAACCCTTGATGGATGATTCAGTGTCCGCCAACCCGCCATGTGATATAAATTAAGTCTGACAACCAACACAGACACACAGCAGGGGTCCCCTGCGGCCAGCAGGGCATTTAGGGCATTTCAATGTCCACATGGCGATCTGGCCGGACTTTTACAGATCATCAGAGCTGCGGCCGTGCCAGATGCTCCAGTGAATGAGCGAACGCGCCAGGAGTGGGAGAGCGCAGCGGTGGGTGGGTGGGTGGGTGGTGGTGGTGGTGCGGATGACGGGAGGTCGCGGTGTCTGTAGCCCCTACAACACAGACGGCTGTTTGTGCCATGCAGCACCCCCACCGACCCCACCTTGGGCTCCAACTCTCAGCTCCTCGTTCACACTTCATAAATCAAGATGGCCTGTCCTCGTGTGAATTCATCTCTCTCTGTGCTGGATAATAGTGGCGGTATTGTACCACGGCAAGGATTCATTTCAGAGACATAAACTACCCTCGAGGCCGATGCACGGCCTTGATGGCTCTAACAGGTCCTGGGTGTCCGTACGAAGACGCTGAGGACTGAAAATTGCAGTCCTCCCGTGTCATGCCACGTCTGGTTGGTTATATTTTCAACTCCTCTGGCAGCTAAAATAGTTCCAAAAATAAGAACACTAATTGGCCAGTGTTTATTTCTGTATGGGAGAAATACTCTAAGTGTTTTTAGCAGGTTGTTTGTGGCACGATGGTTTAACAGTCAGGGCTCTCTGGGAGGTACGGCTCAGTCCACTGCATGGAAAAAGAGCCGACTCTCCCCTTTTTTTAATAAATAAGGCCTTTTATACCAAAATTGGTAATACAGTATAGTTGTGTGTGAGGTTGGCAAGGCAGCGTGTGACATCATGAGTGTTGACTCATGAGCAGATGAGTGATGCACACTGAGCTTTTTGCCTCAAACTCATGTTTAGTGCCACAGAAAAGTAGTAAAGTCTCTCTCTCTCTCTCTCTCTCTCTCTCTCTCTCTCTCTCTCCTTCTGTCCGTCTCCCTGTCTCTCGCTCTCCACAGCTCAGAGTCGGGGAGGGGGTCTGGGTAATGAAGCAAGTGTTTCTATGCGTTGTGAGGGGGGCTGTCAGCTCCACACACAGCAGACCTCTGTCACCTGTTGCCACCAGTGGGAGTCTCGGCGGGCGACAGGCACGGGGCCAAGCGTGGCAGCCAGTCGCAGGGCCCCGGCTCCACCTATAGACGAGCTCGGCTGGGGGGGGGGGTGATTTACGCTGCCTCCACGCGGAGGTGTCTACGGACGCTCGCGGAGCAGCGGCGGCACACAGCCAGGCCAATGTCTGACTTTTCGAAACTGCCCACCGTCTCACGTAGACATGAAACAAAGTGCAGCTCTCACTGTCGGATTATTTGGCACGGTGATAAAAAAATGAAACGGACGGCACAGCTAATTGGTTCTTTCATCACTGAATTAGCTGAGGATGAGAACCTTCGCAGGCAGCTTCGACGAGGACACGTTGAAAAGGGCCAGTCACGGTTCAGTGTACTTGAAACAAACAACAGTACGTCGTCTGACCTCATCTGAAAGCAAAACATTTGAAAGCTGAACTGAACAGCCTCACAACTTAAGGGCGCAAGTGAAACGCCTGTTGTCATCAACACTTTTAGCTTTTAGACTCACTCAAACTGCATTTATGCCTGGCGTCTGCTCTCAAACTCTTAATTTGACAGCCACTGAGATGGAGACTTTTGAAAATGCTGCTGGCATCGTTTGTTTGAAAACTTTGCGGTCGTCTCTTAGTCTGAACAAATGGAGACAGAGACTTTTGGAAACAATGACGCGGACGCCCACGTTCACTTCCTGATTGGTTCCACCAAGTCTCAACGTATCCTTCCCTGATTGGTCACACTCCCATCATGTGAGGAAAAGCGTTGCGTACCTTGTTTTCTGTGCTGCTACGACAGAAATTATTTGAGCGTCCACGACTATTTCCTTAGGCATGCAGTCCAATCCCAGTGTGTGTAAAGGCTCATGTGATGTGGTCATGCTTTGGCAGAAACAGTCATTGTGTATTCACATAGTGTCAGAACAACCACAACAATTAGGTCCTGACTGGGAAAATTCACGTGAAAGCCATCTCAAGTTGGAACAACAACTAAACAAGGAAACCTTTGAGTTGCCGAGTTTATGACGTCATCGCTAATACACAAATCAACAATTTGACAATCAGCTCTAAACAGAAGCTTTTAACTTGAACGTGTCAAATGTTATGTTACACCGCTATTTAACCAGAACTGTTTTCATGATTCATGACTTTGTGGGCCCTGAGCCTGTATTAAAGTTTATATATTAGCCTTCATACCTGATCACATTTTCTTTGCTCTTCTATATAATGCAAATATTGGAAAGATGAGTCAGAGTGTATTCTCTACACAAAGTCATTCATGGTGTTGCATTTGGTTGAACTCAGGAAAAGTGGTGAAAGCAGTTGTCTAAAGAATGGTGAACAGGACCGGTGGTGGCGTATGAACTTCTGACGCTCTAGGCAAACCTTTTTTTTACCGCCCCTCATAATGCAACGTACCATACCAGCAACAACACAAAATATGTAAATCAAACAAACACTAAGTTACTTCATGTACTGATCAGGTCCTGATAACTACTGATGAGTGCGTATCAGTTAGTGTGAAAGCAGGTCAGAGTGGAGGAGAACACAGGAAACAAACCAACCTTCTTATCAGTGGCCTACCATGTTGTTTACCATATGGATAGCATACTTGTAAAAATGGTAATAATGGCTTAAGTACAAAACAAAGTTACGATCTAAGTTTATTTACCGACATAATCTTCAACACTTTAATGCTAGTTTCTGGAATATTTCCTGAAAAACACTAGAAATGCCACAATGCGTCAGATTGAGAGCTCATGAAGTTTTTCAGGTGAGCTCTCTGTGTGGCTGAACCCCCCCCCCAAACACACACACACTCACACACACACACACAGCAGCACGAGATGAGACGGAGTAATGAAGACTGACGGCAAGAGCGATGGGATTTGAGTCGGGAGGGGGGAGGGGGGCCGGGGATTGAGACTGCAGCAGCAGCAGCAGTCAACACTGCAGTGGAAAGGGTTAACACGAGACAGTAAAGTGAATCCAGATGTGCTGTTATTATTAATATCTCTGGCTGATGAATGGGAAGGTAAAATTACAGGCGCCAGCCAGGGAGGCCCCGTGTGCTGCCCTGCCACCCAGGCGCTTCCCAGTTCACCTCCACAGCTCCGGCAGCAGCAAATTGGGGCGAGAGCATCGTGGAGCCTCCACGTGGCCTCAGCGTGTCCAGGAGCAGCCGGGAGGCCAAGCGCTCGAATTAGACTAACAGGCAGTCAATGTCACAGGCCAGTGGTCCAGCGGCGGCCACAGAGATGGCTGACAGACACTCTGTTGTCCAATCGAAATGCAGGAATGATTCCATAGCGTCCCAAGATGGGTTTGTGAAGGACAGTAGATTGGATTGGATTTGTATCACTCGGACACTTTCATGGTGCATTTTTAAAAATCCATGTTTCAATGGAACTAAAGCAGGATGAATAATCAAACGCTGTCAGGAGGGCAGCAGGAGATTGTCCAGGTCAGACACGTTCACAACAACAGGAACATTTCCACAACATTCAGGAGGCACCTGGGTCAAAAGTGCAGGATTTGATGTATAAATTCTGCTACAGATCTTGCAACTTGTTAGAGGATTTCTTCATCAGCCCGTATCATTAAAATGCTCAAATTTCATCGAGTTGAAATATTAGTATGTGTCCGGCTCTTCTTTTTCCAGCTTCGCAACCTTATCGCGTTATAAACATCATCAACACGCCCACTAACTTATTGGCGATTTTGCTATGTTCTCACATGGGCTCACTGGAAAAAACTTCTGGAAAATGTTCCGACTTGAGTGCAGGTCTGAAATCAGATATATAGTCAGTAAACAAATGTTAATTACAGACTGTTTTCATAAGATGGATTGTTTGAGTTTCTTAAATTTTCCTCTGTACAATAAGCCGGTAACCTAAACATCTTTCGGTTTTGCTCGGTTCATCAGACAAATAAGGGATTTGAAGACATCCCCTTAGTTGTCGGACGTTATAACATAAAACCTGACAAAAATCTAATAAAAAAGAGCAGATTGAAACTCAGCGATTAAATCTGAGAATGTGTTATGCGAGGCCCAAACAACATTTTTGTTTGTTTAACTTGACTGAAGCGTCAGGCAGCTCTGTGGGCTTGATAGGAAGGAACTATAATCACTTTATTGGCTCTATAAGCTCCTCACACCTCCTCCAATTCACACCTCAGTCAGCCTCTCGTGTTGGTTCAACATGCGACTGTGTTGTTGCTGTGAACTCAAACAGACATGGACACAGACAGGATTTCACACCGATTCTGGGAGGCAGAATAGTTTGGTTTTTTCAATCTCTTTTCCCTCTTTTTTTTCTGTGACACAAGTTTCTGTGTCGGGTTATTGAGCAGAACTCCTGCTGGTTTAAAGTTTCCAATTTTCTTCCCAAAAAACGCTTCAGAACGCAGCCGTAACACGATGTTTGCACTACAATCATATAGTTAATCCATTTTTATTTCATTTTCACAGCTTCCCTTTTTTTAGGTTTCAGTTGCTCCACACACTTTCCAGCCTTCTAGTAAAATGGAAAAATGTCAGAGTGAGCCCATGTGAAAATACAGCAAAAGAATGTCCGGAAAATCCACCATTTGCGAGTAGGCGTGTTGATTATGTTTCTAACACGCGACAGACTCAAAACTAGAATGCTACAAAAATCCAAGGCTTTCGACTCTTTAGTTGATTTTGTGTCCAAATGCATATGGCCCTGTTGTCAATGCCAGAATAAACTTAACAGCTAATTCAGTAGCTTCTTCTCCCACCATCATCAATGTGCTATAAACAAAATCACGTGATTTCCACAGCTCAATTCATACTTTGTGTCCTGCCTCCTGCATGCTCTACCAATGGCTCCACCCCTCACCTGAATATTCTGGAGATTCTTTGGTTGTCTGACCCTGACATTCTCCTGCTGCATTCTTAAAATGCAAGAGGCAAAGTCTGGAAAATGTCCAACTATAAATTACCCAATCTTTTCCGGAGTTCATGTCTACAAACAGCTTTAGACTCAGTATATAGTCCGGGGACAGAGTTTAACCCAACGAAAAATGAATTTAACACCTCTCCTTAGCAGATAATGTTCATAATTGCAGCCACTTTCTACATCTCCTGTTCAGGGTCTCATGCTATTTCCATGAATGCAGCGTTGGAGATGCCTGGCGAAGTCCGCCACAGGATGATGGAGGTAGTGCCAACTGAAAAAGGAGTAATGCGAACAGGCACACTTTTTTTAAGGGTTTTACATTTCTGTGTCGATGTCGAACTTCAAGAAGACAATGTAACAATTAGATTTTGTTTAAACAACTTAAATAACCTATGGTTATGTTCAGTGCCAAAGCAGGAAGTAGTCAGATGTTCCTACTGTGGGGAAAGTTCAAGGAAGTATTTCAGAGCATGAAAGATTGCTGTAGCAGCTGTAGCAACTATACAATTCCTCAATCACACAAGGTTATAAATTGCACAATGGAAAAACAAGTTTTTTGGTCATTTAGATGTGAGGATTTATTGCAGGACTCCAGTGGTGGTGAATATGAATCCGATTTTCAGAGACGA
Organism: Limanda limanda; assembly: GCF_963576545.1. NCBI lineage: Eukaryota > Metazoa > Chordata > Actinopteri > Pleuronectiformes > Pleuronectidae > Limanda > Limanda limanda. The sequence continues at coordinate 5,344,315 of NC_083652.1, forward strand.
AGTCTGGAATATGTCTGCACAATTGGGTCCGGAGTCCGGACTCTCTCCTGAGTTAGCCTTTCGCACATGAACTATTCAGCGGGAGATTCTCAGCTCAGATGCATTCACAACAACACAGACATCTCCAGGTGAGAGGTGGTGCAGCAGGCAGAGACAGGATGTAATGTATCAATTCCACTGCTGAGATCACAGGTTTTTGTTTACAGCAGTTTACATCATTTGTTTACATCCTGAGATATTTCTATTCGTTTTGTTTTATTTCACTTTTGCATTTGTCACGTTACAAACATCATCAACACGCTGTATTCTCACATGAGCCACCTCCATTTCCCAGACATTTTTACGGTTGGTTTGGTAGGAAAAGTTCCAGAAAATGTCCGGAACAACTGACTCACAAATTTGTGTTGTCACACACATCCCCAAATTTCAGGAACATATCCGGACTTCAGCGCAGGTCTCAAAGCAACTTCGCCGCTTCAGGCAACTGTTCTGTGATGGCAGTGAGTATTTGGTTTGTACATAATGTTGTTGGAGAAGCTGTTTACAAGAGCAGCAGCAAATCTCTACAGACGAAGAAAGTCAGGGAGAGGAGAAGGTTCCTGGTCCGATGGAGGAGGAGACAGAGGGGAGGGTGCAGCAGCGGCTGGTGGGAACAAGAAACAAGCGTAAATCCAATAGGGGAGCTGGAGCCTGGCTGGCCACAGGGGCTGTTGTTTTAACCGTCAGACGCATGGCAGCAGCGGGCAGCGGGGGGGTGTAGGTAGGATTTGGAGGGGAAGGGTGGTGGGTGGTGTCCCTCTCGGGTTGCTGCTGTCCCCAAGCAGTCCTGTGGGATCTGACCCAGCCAGCCTCTCTGTCGCTGGCTGCCCCCCTTCACCACCACTGTTGCCCGGTATGGGGCCCCCACCATCCCTCCACATGACAGCTCAGAAGACAACCTCACGCTGGCTTTACTCACCCTCCTTTGTGCGTTTTCAACACAGGGATACCAGACAAATTATGCTTAATGACCGGCGGTGGTTGCCAGAGGAATGGCTGCTTTGTTGCCAGTGCCAAGTGTGTAAATGTTAGGTTGCAACCTTATCCACTCGCCCTCAGCCCCACTGAGCAGATGCTCTTTCTGTAGCTGGAATAAACAGCCTGCGCCAGGTTAGGGTCTTCGGGCAACATGAAGCTCCTGAGTGCAGCTAATCAGCAGCGGCTGGATGTTCCCACAGTCTGACTTTGCACCCAAATGACGGTATATTAGATGTTTTATACCTCTCGCGTCTTTACTAAGTAGATTCCGTGGCTGTTTCATGTTACTGAGCCCAAAGTTGTATTATCATGTCACTGACCTTGGATTTGGCAAAGTGCTGCATGCTATAAATGTATTCCACTGAAGTCAAAGGGATAATCCAGGATTGTAGGTTTGAAAACAGAAATCAAAAAGTCAAAAAAAACACAGAAGTTGCACATTGAGTTAACTTTGCTTGCAAACGGAGTCAGATCAGTTAAACCTGGTCTTAAGTTTAAATTGTACAGTGGTTACTGCTTTTAATTGATCCTTGTAGTCACCGTCCTCCCCCATGTGATATTTCTAGAGCCCGACTGATTTATTGGTTGGCCGATAAAAAAACAGCCAAAAAGTATAAAACTTTTATTTTATAGAATAAACAATGCATTTATGTTCACATTACAAATAATATGAACATACACCCAAATATCATGAACAATCATGTTCCCTATATTTGGTTGTATTTGTATTGTTCCTCAGTTATTATTTTATTTGTAGTTATTTATAATAAAATATCAAGCCTTGTATTATATCAAGAAAGAAAAATCCATCTCAGTTAATCTACACTAGAAAAAGCTGAAGATGTTCTTTTTTTTGTCAACAAATCTGATGAAAAACACACTCACGGTGAAGGTTTCCTTAGAACAAGGATTGTGTGTGAATCTCATTTTTGTGTCATAAAGCTGACGTTTTATCTTAATCCCAAACACTCTGCCTTGCTGCCATAGATCCTCAAGAAATGTGGATTAATCCAACACTGATCCAAAATATAAATATTAGATTGAACTACAGCAAGAACATTGCAGGTCCCTGGTAAAAAACAAAAAACTAAACTATATATCATTCTGACATTGTGACACATTATAAACACATGGACTCCTTACTGTTTTTCACATCGCATATTGAGTTTTACTTTTGTTTATTGTGTTTTATCTGAACTGAACTGCTGACAGGACTAAACTATAAATCAGCACTATTGTTTCAATTCTAGATTTTCTTCCTATACTTCACAGCAAGTAAAAAAAAAAAAAATTACTGCACAGACTAAACTTTGCTCCGAGCTCTGATTTATCTCCGGTGGAGTTGAATTTCAGAGCAACTTTCACAACAGGAAAATGTTAATTGATTTCTAATCAATGTAACTGAGCTGTGTGGGTACGGCAAACACAGCGAGCTTAGGTTTCGTCTAATTCCACAGGTCTGAAAAATGAGGAGTGGCAGAGAGAGGAGACTTTTTAAAAAGCTGGAGTCAGTCTGATTGCTCCCCAGGGAGACATTTCCACCCAAGTGTCCCACAAATGACATGTTTGTATGTAACGTAATATGCTTTCTTTAAGAGGTGACGCTTTGGTGCGAGACACATTCTTCCCCAGGGCCCTGCAGTCAAACACTGAAAATGTGTGGCTTGTTCCCCTCCATCTTTCTCTTGTCGAGCATTAAATACTAGTGAGAGATCATACCTGCTCAGGTGCCTGATTGTCTTTGATTTATCCGCCCTGCTGACTCACTGCCTTCCTCCAAGAGATCTCTCCTTATCATACATTTATTCACACAGGCTGCATCAACAATGTGAAGAAATAAATTCACTATATTTGAAGTGAAATTTAACTCTTTTATTTTTTTATTTAAGAGGGATTCTTGAGGGCAAATTTACTAGACAATGAAATTGCACATCTGTGTTGCACACAAGCAAATTAACGGGCAATTTGTACCAACGAGATCTGTGTTGGTTTAAATTAGGCCGTCACATAAACACAGAAATAAAAACATTTTCCACTGCTCCGGGCTGCGAGACGTTTGTTTTCTGAAGCATTTTTCTCACGCAGCACGACACATACAGACGTCCGCAGAGCTACACTGCAGACACAAGCTCACAAGCTGCATGTGCAAGATCGAAAAAAGTGATAGTATTTAGATGACACCCTGGCTAAGTTGTGGCCCCTGATGTTGCAGTGAAACTGAGTCTTTGCTTGTATGCAGACAAAACCGATGGTTTCCAAGCAGCTGACGTGTGAAACTCTGGACAAAAGTAGACACATTACAGGTCAGAGTTTGAATTTCATGGACCTCAAACATAAAAACATTTGATAACGTTCAGTCTGCGCTGTTTCTTGTTGTCTGGCGTTAATTTATTGACCGTATAAGTGTTTTTCTTACTTTAACAAGGAGGGATAAAAATGTTAATTTAGTAAATGATCCTTATTTTCCACATCAAGAATTACTACTACTATTATATATATATATATATATATCATACTATTTGATGTTACTTTGGCATGAATTTGTAAAATAACGTCAGAATTTTGTAATTGCTTTGAAAAGAAAAAAAAATATGGTTTATGTGCTCTGAGAAAGACCAGGGATCAACACAAGACCACCAAAACCATAGACTATATTTAAAAATGGATGAAGACTTCGGTACCGGAAAGTGAAGCCAATGCATAAGTGCCTGAAATCTGTATTATCTTGAACGACCAGCAGAGGGCGACTACACCACTTTCAAAATAAGTCTGTTTCTATAGAAGTCTATAGAAATGACTACTTACTACTCTACTTTTCTCTTGATGAATAAAGTCAGTAAGCATTACATAATCAACAACATTAAGTTTATGGTCTCAATCAGTAGTTTCACGGCTTCTCCAATACAGCACGATGTTCATTTTGTAAACTATAGTCCCATTTAGACCCAAATGGACCATAAAGTTCTGTCTGCAATAAGGAGTGGATACCATATGATTGACAGCTATTACTGTCCAATGGGTGGAGGTGGGCGTGCACTGTCAAGCTCTCAGTCAGGCTCCACCCCAGATAAATCGGATTCAGCTGACAACATATTTCGTCGGATTCAAAATTAGACAATACCCACATGATTTATCCATCAGTGGATTTTGTCCCCATCACTAACATGGAATGGGTTTGCTTTGAAGGAATGATTACAGTGATCGACAACTCGTCAACAACAATCATAGAATCTCTTTCTCTTAAACGTAAAGGCACATTTGTTTTGTTGCTGTTTTGTTGCTCCGTTGGACTAGTGGTTCGAGAAGAGGGACATCGGACTGGAAGGTCTCTGGTTCGAGTCCACGGACAAAAACATGATACCTGGGGGGGAGGATGGACCAGACAATGATTCTGTTCAAGTCCAAGAGGAGCGACCAATGGACACTCTTCTACCTATCCCACTGTCTAAGTGCCCCTGAGCAAGGCACCTTACTCCCCTCTATCATCTGCTCCCTGGGCGCTTTCCAATATGTAGTGGAGGTCGAATTTCCCAATTTGCATGTAGCATGATTGTGTGTGCATGATTGATGCGAGACGAATAAAGGAAATCTTAATCAAAGCTTAATACTGAACTTTTATTTTGAAAAGTTGTCGAGTTGGATCTGAAGATCGTGTTGACAACTTAACAGATCGTTGAATTAACTTACCTGCACTGAATGAAAGAAATAACAGCAGTTCAGTAAATCATTCAAACGTATACATATAAACCCCACAAATTAATGTTTAATTTTATCTAAAAAGAATTGAATAGCAACAAATTCAATTCCTGTTGATCATAGCTCACGTTTATAGGAAAGAAAGTTCCAACCAGCACCACCAGAGGCCAAACTAACAGCACATTCCAAAGCGGCAGGTTTAGAACAGGGACTGCTCTACTTATCCCTAATAAAGTCACATTTTATGTCATTCCCACAAAGGGAGGAGGTGTGCAGACGTACAAATCTACTCTCAAAGCTCGACCTACATTTCATTTTCAAATAATCTCCTAGTCATACTAAAATGACTAAATTAAATGACCTAAATGAAACTTTCACTTTTTTGTTTTAGACTTTAAATTGTCCACCATAATTTCCCGACATCGATGATTAGCTTGTTCTGCTTTTAATTTAATTGTTTGTATCAAATGTCTAGCGGCAATGTAAAAAGAGAAAGAGAACAGCTGCAACCATTAAAAAATGCTCTTGTATTTAAACCTTTAATCTCTTATCAAGATTAGTATTAGATTATTCTATTAATATTGGCTTCAAGGAGTCACGAATGCACACATGCTGCTGAGAGTCGGCGCGCGTCGCCACCGCCTCCTTGTCTAGTGTCAAATCTTCTGCAGATAAATGTTGTTTCTTTGGGGGGAATCGAGAGTGATAGATGGTCTGCTGGGTTGTGACATGGCAATTTGGTGTGGAATGGTTCACTGTCACCAGGCTCCAGTGATCAAAGCAGTCACCGGGGTCAGCAGGACAGTTCACAGCCTTCACACCCGAACCAGCCCTCCTTCACAATCACGGCATGCTTCTCCATCCCCTGCCGTGTGAACTCAGGAGGCCTGACGTTTGGATGCAGACAAACTACTTCTGCATTTAGAAGCTGCTCTTAGTTTATGATGCTTTTCTTTTTGCACATACTTCATTGAGATCACTTGCTCATCAACGTCTCCTCGTTTGGAGTCTGTGTGTTTGAGCATCTTTTATTGGAAAATATCACCGCTCAGTATTTCTCCCCAGGACGCTTGGTATTTACAGCTACAATAAAAACTTTAATGAACTGGAGCCTCATCAAATTGCTGTTGTATGGTATTGCAGTGGCCAAACAGATGTGATCTATATTTTTTAACTATTGATTATTTGTCTAATTCTGTCAGTTAGAGGCAGAGTCCATGTTGTTAACTCTTTAGATCCGTCTGCTCCGTCAGACATGAGCTCTCTTCTGGGGGATCAAAGAAATTCTCGGCCAGCATGGGCGCTGTTTGACTGTGAAAACTCAACGTCGTGCCCCTGACTAGAAGGGATTCACTGTGAGATAGAGACACAGAGGGGGATCAGTGGTCAGCCCGGCTGAGGGCAGGGAGCGAGGGAGGGGTTGAAAGCAAACAGCCTACTGCCAGTGTGATATATGTCTAAGCCCACTGGGTGCAGAGCAGAGACACCCAGCTTAAGATCTTTAACTCGTCTCAGCAACCGGGATGGTCGATCCCTGCCGACTCTGTGACCCAAGCTGGTGCTTTATTAAAGAAAAACAGAGGCTAAATGTCCATATGAAGGCAAAGACGAGAGCACGGCCTCAGAGGAGAAATCTGTTTGTCAAATAATTACGTAAGTTGCATGTGACCTGCAATTGCATCATTTTAGACTCCTCGAGAGAATCTGAATCAGTAAAATAAATTTCACCAGGTTGTATTCCAGCACATTCCTCGCCGTCTTTAGACACGAAAAGTATATGTGCTCATCAAGTTACAAAATATGGGGCCATTTTTGTCCAAACTGGGTGATGTACTGACAATAAAGTCCTCGATACTTATTTAAGTTTATATTGGGATATCAATATATGAAATTATAGAGCATATTTTCTGGAATATTATGGATAAAACAACTGAAAATAATGTTTTCGTCCGTCCGGTGGATTTAATACCTGATAAATAAATAGATGTCATCACATTGATGCCAAAATCCCAGAAAATACTATATATAACAGATACTTTATTGATTCCGAGGGGAAATGTTGTGTTCTAGAGTCTTCAAGGAAATGCTGAATTAAAATATATTAATTGTGACAAAATACAGAAAAGAGGCTTACTCCGCGAATAGGTTGTTGCAGTTTTAAAAAGTTCACTTCAATCAGCGTAAATTGATGCAGAAACCGGAGATTGTAAATAGATAAGTTTCATTTCGCAAGTTTCAGTCTCATCTGTTTTTGCATTTAGCCTGACTCGGCTTAAGCTCTGCTCGGCTCCGTCCAGCTGCTCCGACCGATTCTTCGCAGCGCCATGAAAATCCATCAAATCGTCTACGAACATTTAATAAAAAAAAATCTCCTCTTTTTCCTTCTCTCTCTTCTTTAAAATGTCAGTCAGACGCCAACTGAGGTCTGCGAGTAAAGACGGGGACGGTTATTTGCCATGCTGTAACAATTAATTAGGAGTTGCTCAAATTACCTGAGCGGTCCGGAGACAGTCAACTGAGACGCTCCCATGAAGAAAGACCAACTCAGACCACCCAGATCCCTCAGAGAGCATCCACTGCAAAAGACTTTTAGAATAATAGCAAATATGGTGACAACCTATGGCAGCTAAAAGAACAAAAAGCTTTCGGATCATCTCATTATTTGAGTTCCTTTTAATGGGCTCAGGACAGCACATTGAGAAATGTTTTCCTCTGCTAAGATTTCAAAAATAAAAACTGGCAGCGACCGAGTTACGGCCGTCACAGCTTGACAAGCAGCGGTTTGACAACCCTAAAGGCCGGCGCATGCTTCTGCGTCGTCAGGGGCCCGCAGGCACGCAGCTGTAACGCAGGACTCGTTCTCATTCATGGTTCTCCAACCGTTGCGCGTGTTGCCATGCAATTCCCCGCCAGAACACTAGGCGCAGTAATGTTTTTTGTCGAAGTCGGCTCTTCTTCGTGTGTTGCACGAAGAAGAGCGATTTATTTACATCGCCACGGCGCCTCCGCAGAGCCTTTTTCTGGCGGAAAAATCCGCCGGTTAGTGACGGGTTATACTAGTGGACATAGTGTCGGATCTCTTCTGCCAAGTGCTCTTCTATCTGGTCCATATTCGTTCTTCTAAATCTTCCGTGGTTTCCGGGCATGAACCGGAAATGCGACTCCGGTAATGATGTAGTCAGCAGACCAATCACAGCCCTCGCGGCCGGGTGACGCTTGCGGGGCTTTGCCGTCTAGTTAGAAAAATTGGCTGACGCACGTAAGGACGTAGGAAGGGCCGTGAGGGGCCCGGAAGGGCTCTTGCGTCTCCGTTCCCGTGAAAACGCAGAAGCATGCGCCGGCCTTAACCCCTGTGATGCTGTCCGATGTTTTTAATATTGTAACCCATTTCACAGAATTCTCTGCAGCAACAAACGACCCGAGCTGGTGAGGACAGACGTGAAAATGTTGACAGTGAAAGCTGAGGAGTCTGTGGTCACGTTGTTTTTATCGTCTTTCTGATTCTGCTTGGCGGGGTGCCTGCCTCTGTACCTTCTAGCCTACTGTGCTTTCCTTCATCCCGACGAGGTTCACACTTAACCAATGTGGGATTTGATATCATTTACATAAGCATCTGGTTGTCACAGAGCTTAACAGAAAAAAACGAACCTGGATATGTGATAAGAGAAAAAGTGTCAGTTTTTGGAATGTCAGTCTTTGTGGGTCAGGCCTTAAACTTTTTCAGCATTTTCCTACATTTCCCAGAGAGAATTGTGGGCCAGAGAGGATGATTTTTGTTGCGTTGGACCCTGGTGTTAAAATAAAAATTATATTTCACATGACACCGATAAAATCACCTGCAAAGAAACAAACTGTTAGTAGACTACCTTCTGCTCAGATAAGAAAAAAACCACCTCAGCCTCTTAAACCAGATCAGAGTCAGAGGTGGAAAGTATAAACGGATAGAAAATGATGAAGGATATGTCCATTTTATCAGACTACACTTAGTTTAGTTTTTTTACTCATTGGTTGAAAGTTATTTCATTCTTACACTCGATATAAAGTGCCTATCATGTACTTGTAAGTATTTTTGAACACTTTCACATGTAAATAGGCTCCTTACACATTAATCCATTAAAAATGATTAGTTTAATAGCAAGTCAGTGCTTATGTTATATTACTTCAAAAAGACATATTCTGCTCATATTCAGGTTTATTGATAAAATTTTTGCTATTACTAAAAATAGTTTTAATGCTCTAATGTTCAGTCACATCACTGACCTCACACTGTCCATTGCTGCAGCTCCTCTTTTAAGCCTCTGTCTGAAACACTTGGTTTTAACTCCTGTCTCTTTAAAGCCTCCTGAGCCCAGTCTGCTCTGATTGGCCAGTTTTTACTCCTGGTAACAGACAGACAAACAACAATGAAAAAGTGACTTCCTGGTTGCAGTAATAAGGACGAAAAAAATTGCTGAACTCAATCATAACTTCATTCTCAAAAAGACGGGCCGACATCTGAAGGTAGAGACACAAATAAACGAGAGAACTTCTTTGGCTAAGGATGGGAAATTAGATCCAGCTTTAAACTGACATATTTCCTTGTGACGGTGTCACTATAGTTGAGAGGTTGAGTTATGGGAGCAGATGTAGCCCTGTACAGCTGATAGTGAATGATGTGCTGCCTCTTGGGATCCGCATCTCCAGAGGCTTTAGGAGAGACACAGCGGGGTCAGACTAAACAAAGCCCTGCCCCCCCCCCCCCCCACTGCGGACTACAAAGACCGAAGCTGCTCCTGCTCAATCCACTCTGAATCCACAGCGACGAGGTAAACCACTGGAAGACCTCACATGATACGAATAATCAGCGTCGTATATTCTTCCGAGATTTCGTCGAACAACCCCCTCACTTCATAGATGTATTATCTGTCAGGTCTTGGCTTGATTACAATGAAGTACAACAGGTCAGCATTGCTATAGGACAAAAAATGGTGGTGAGTTAGAATAAGAAAAGGAAATTGAAGAGATAGAAAAACACTGCCACAGCCCAAAGATCTTTATGAGGTTTGGACATCCAGAAGCCAGCCTTACTTCCTGACTTGTGGTCTCATTTATGGTTTAGGAGATGTCAGAAACAAACAAGGTTATTCATCAAAAGAAATTTTGATAACTGTTTCATCATTCATGCATTGCTTAAGCAAATGTTCCCCGATTCCAGCTTCTGAAAAGTCACTTTAACGCAGCAGTTTTCTCAAAGAAACTAGTTGGAGATTATCACACTAGTTTCTAAGATTTTACAACATGATATTTCAAAAGAAGAAAATAATTTAACCATGTACTGTATATACATTAGAATTATTTCTACAACTGAAATGTAAATGGAATGATTTTAAAGTAAAATTTATGAAGCAAAAGGGAGATTATCAATGAATGCAACATGAATGTATCATAGAGGACTGAATCACGATACTGTTTTTGTTACAGACCACAGACTCTGTATAAAGACTGACAACAGGTCTCCAATTCCACCATAAAAAAAAATGAAGCCAAAATATCTCTGATACGCACGTTGTCATCTTGCTCAGGCAAAGCTCTGGACGAGCTGTCAACCATGATGTTTCACCCCATTTCTATATCTTCTAATTAAAACTAAACTTATCAGAAACATGAGCACCTGCATATACATCAGCGTAATAAGAACTTCATAGAATGATAGAAACAACTTTCAAAAATTGCAAGACTTAACCTATACTTACACAGAATTGTTTTGTTTAGTCCATGTGTCATCTGCTAACAAGCAGGAGGCAGGGTTCTATAACCAATACTGCAGCCAGCCACCAGGGGGTGATGGTGACACTTTGGGTTCACTTTTGGGGATTACCATGTGGTCCTTCTTTATAGACAGTCTGTGTATATAAAGAGTGTGAAAATAAAACCTTGACTTAAATCATTTTATCAGACTCAGGTATCGTATTGCTAATAGCATCACATGATACTCAGCCTCAGGTAAAGGTATCATATACCAAAAGCCATTTTTTTCTCGTATTTCAAGACAACTAATATCATAATTATTGTGCAGAAAGAGAAGCAGGCAGTAAATCAAAATGAATAGGGAGAAATAAATATGTATGTGGAGATAATGGGACTGGTTTTGATGTATGATACAGCAACCAACAGTGAACACGGAGGGAGCTGATGTTATTACACGTCAGAAAAAAAGGGGCCTCAACCAAAGTCTCCATCTAAAGTCGATATAAATGTTCTTTAAACAAGCTCAGATTTTAGATCAACTCATCCCATAGTGCTTGTGAAGGCGGTATTCCAGGGTCAAGCGTTTTCCTCCCACAGTGTTTGTACAGTTGAGCCTGCGAGTGATTGTATATACATCCTTGTTTTGAGCAGTGTGTGTGTGTGAGTGAGTGTGTGTGTGCGTGCGCCACTAACAGTGCAGAGCTAAAACAAACTACAACATGTGGAATCAGCCGAGGTAAGAACTGTGGCACCAGACTCATCCAGACAAGCCTGAATGGCGAGCTCTGTGAGAAGCCAGTCTGCCGCTTGAATTCCTTCCAGCATTTGTGAGACAGCTTAATAACTGTAAAATTAAACTAATTACAAACACAAAGTTGCAGCGGCAGAGGCAGATACGTGCCAAGCTCAGGGAACCCTGAGAGTCTGGACGTCCGCCTATCTCCTGATTCCAAACACACGCTTGAAAAAAAAAAAAATAACTGGATTAAATTGAAGCAGATTGAATTATTCATGCAGATGCACACACACACAAGTCTCATTCTGTTAACTCCATTGTGTTCCCGGATGCAGCAGGTTGCAGCAAATTGCAGAGCCAAACGTGAAATCGAGAACCAAATGTGAGGAAGTGGTTCGGCTCTGTAAGTGACAGTTAATTCCAAACACAAGTGTGCGAGTGCAGCTGATTGAGACCCTTTTTTTGTTTCCTTTCCCTAGGAAGAAGAGAAAGAGGCAGAGTTTCTGTTGCCATGGCTGCAGCCATTAAACACTTTCGATTCCTCCCGGTATGTGCGGATCCGAAAGCAAAGCCGTAATGAGCAGTGGCATTAATGACACTGCAAGATGTGCTCCCGCCGCAGCGAGCGTTGCTGCAGTTAACTGGCTTCGTAATGGAGTCGTTTTCCAGGCACGTTTTCGTAAAGCGCAGACAAAGAGCAGGACTCAATCATATCTAAGTGCGTTAGTGGGAAGCAGCGAGAGGATGGTGCAGTCATGATCGGCGCCCATTACTGCCGTCGTACAGAGAGATTGGGTCAGGCGAGGTGGAAGGGGGTGTCATCTTTCATATTTTGGAGGCTTCTTTTTCCAACTGGTTTTTAAACACAAACATGAAGCCTTGGAATTTGATCTGTAAAGCATCGTTTTACATCCAGAGTAAATCACACAGATATTTCAACAAATGTCCCTGAGGCAGCACATGAATTATATCTATTACTAGTGATTTGATAGCAGCAGCCGAATGATAACAGTAATATTGTACTTCCCACTTTGTTTGTGAAACGCGACGGTATGAGGGAGACTGGCCTTTGAATCACTAAATCAGTCTGCAGGCTACGATGACACATCTCGTTTGAGGTGTTTGTGTCTTTTGGAGGTTTATTGGTCCCAGAATGCCTCCTTATCCATCTCTGAGCAGTTTTTTTTCTTTACTAGCGAAAACACTGTTAGGAAGTTTATAGAAGAGCAGTTCACAGACAGTTTACTGCTGGCTCCGTGCGCATGGTGTGAAACAACAAACATTTCTCTTAAAAAACGCTTTCACTGCTTAACAGAAAGTGCGCGGCTGCTGAAAACCAAATAACAGCAGAGACACAGAGATCTATATAAGGTTCATGAGTATTTTACTTAGTATACGCATTTACTATGCAAGTTTAAAAATTGGTTAATTTGCAAATTATGGTGTAAAACTCAGCATGTGATGCTCACAAAAGTGCAACCTGAGGCTGAAAAGTTGGTACCAAAAATTGTCGTAGGATTATATGCAAAGGGATAAGACCACATACATATGAAGAGAACTAAAAATATGTGACTTCCATCATTTGTACAGATCCTGTTTTAGTTTAATGCCAGATTAGCTGTCAATCATGATGTGTCTTGCACTTTCTATATAATCAAATTACTAATTAAAAACAAAATTATCGGACACACTTGAATGTACACCAGTGTCAGAAGAACTACCTAAAATGACAGAAATCATCGTTTCAGTCTGGTCCACGTCCCATCTGCTTACATGGAGAAGGCGGGTTTTATGCCCTAGACTGCAGCCAGACATTAAGTTGTTTTTCGCTTTTGTCCATCTCTATAAACAGTCCGAGACATTTGCCTTTTTTGTCAAATGATAAAGGGGCTTTGAAAAAAACACCAACTTCAAACTGATGAAATCCCTTATTTTTTTACATCTTATTTGACCTATCTTAAAAGATCTCACATGATCCTCAGCATCAGGTTAAGGTACCATATGTAAGACGCCATTTTTTTCTATGCCGTTGTGAGAAATAAAATTACAATTTCACCATTTCCACTGATCCTGTTTTATTCTGAAATCATGCTAAACTTAATTTATAGAGCCCCTTTCAAAACAGCCATTAAAAAGAGTTTCTCCCCCCTACTCTCTCACCCTGTTTTCTGTCTCCTTGTCAAACCTTGAAGGCAAAGGGCCAAAAATAAACCAAAAAGGACAAATTAATAAAACGAAATAATACATTAGAAAAAAATTAAACCACAAGTTAAATACAACATAAAACAGTAGAGTGTATATGGCGGCTGTGGCTTGGCGGTGTCCTGGCGCAGCTGTGGCTCAGGAGGTAAAGCTAACCAGAAGGTGAGCAGTTTGACCCATTTCCCCCATTCCACGTACAGAAGTGTCAGCGGGCAAGATACTGTTCCCACATGTGCCCCTGGCAGCTGTGTGTTAGTGATGTGAGCTCAACAAAGTGCTGCACATAGATGCACTGTATGAATGAATGGGTGAATTGGTGAAAGCAAAGGTGTACTCCACCAAGACCCAGCAGTCTCCTTATGAAACCACATTTAAATTCACTAGGTTTTATTTGGATCTGCACACACACATTAACATCAGTCCCCGAAACATGTCTGACTTTTCATCAAGAACCACAAATTATTTTCTTAGAAATCAACACTTAAAAAAGAAAACTAACATGTTTTTGCGTAATCCTGCCAACTGACGAACACAGACGAAAACATAAACTCCTTGGGGCAGGCAATGATCGTTTAACAGCCATTCTGTAAAAATGTAGTCTTCTTGAGAGATGATTTCATGATTCGACAGTCTCTCAGGTAAACTGTTCCTCAGTGTTGAGGCCCTAACAACATGACTCTCAGTGTCCATGTTTCCATTGTTAAGCAGCAGTGTGCTCCGTCTTGATCAGTTGAACACCAAGCGCACAGTGCACACGT